>NC_077235.1:16639382-17346882 GCF_027887165.1 Monodelphis domestica | reverse complement strand
ACCAGCTTCTTTAATGAACCTCATTTAAAAAAATTATACCTAGAAGCATGAAAATATTGAATTAACTGCTAAATATTCTTTTGCTAAATTGATATATCAGATATATAATTTGTACTGCTTTCTTTTGTTTCAAAAAATGAAAGGAATCCTGGCACAATAATAAATCTATCTTTCACAGGTATGAAAGGATGAGGGAATCATGTATAATTAGGCATGGTATAGATATGATCAAGAACACAAAGGCAAAAAACTATCATATCCAATTGAAATTTGCTACTAGTGGCTATACAAACAATATGGCAAATGTGATTTTTAGCATCACAACAACGAATAGCAATACTAATGATCTTTTTGTCCCTATTTATTTTTCTCCATAGATCTGTTAACTCTAATTTTTCTAAGATTTCATTCATGTCTTTTACCTCTTTCTTATTTTTGTTTGATTTATCTAAATTTGATAGCTGTAGGTTCAGGTGTCCCACTAGTATAGTTTTACTATCTGTTTCCTCCTTCAATTCCACTAGTTTCTCCTTTAGAAATTTGCACGCTAGACTATTTCATGCATACATGTCGATTAGTGATATTTCCTTGTTGTCTATACTCCCTTTTATCAGGATGTATTTACCTTCCCTATCCCTTTTATTTAGGTCTATTTTGGCTTTGGCTTTGTGAGATATCATGATTGCAACTCCTGCCTTCTTTCTGTCAGTTGACGCCCAATAGGTTTTGCTCTGATTCTAACTTTGTGAGTATCTAGTAGACAACAAATGGTAGGATTTTGGATTCTAATCCACTCTCCTATTTGTTTTCGTTTTATGGGTGAGTTCATTGCATTCACATTCAAAGTTATGATTGTCACTTGTGTATTCCCCAGCATTTTGATATCCTCTCCTAGCTCTGTCCTTTCTTCTTTTGCTATATCCTTTTAAACCAGTGGTTTACTTTTAATCAACCACCCCCTTAATATGCTCCCCTTTCTAGTCCCTCCCTTCTTGTACTACCTCCCCCCACCCCCTTAGTTTTGCCTTCTCACTTTCCCTGTAGGAAAAGATAGAATTCAAGACCCCAATGGATCTAGATGCTCTTTCCTCTCAGAATTGATTTCACTGAGAGTAAGGTTTAAGTATTACCTATTAGCACTCTCTTCCTCTCCCTCTTATAAGAGTATTCTTCCCCTCCCCTTCCAATGCGTATCTTTAAATAGGATAATCTTTATCACACATTTTATTTCATCAAGCATCTCTTGGTGCCATCTTCGATTCCCCCCTCCCCTTTTTTTTTTGCATATCATCTTATAGTACTTGTTACCCCAATCTCTTCCTGTAAATGATTCTTCTAATTACTATAATAGTGAATATAATTTTTGAGAGTTACAAATAACATTTTCCCCATATATTAATATATATAATTTGATCTAATTGTAGCCCTAAAAGAAGAAAGTTGGAATAAAAAAAAAACATTTTTCCCCTTTTCCCTCTCTTATGTACCTTTTCATGTTTCTCTTGATCTTTGGATATCAAACTTACCACTTAGTTCTGCTCTTTTCTTTACAAATACTTGGAAATCCTCTATTTTGTTGAATGCCCATACTTTCCCCCTGGAAGTATATAGTCAGTTTTGATGGATAGGTGATCCTTGGTTGAAGACAATTCTCTTGCCTTTCTGAACATCATGTTCCAAGCCTTGGGGTCCTTTAGCTGCCAGGTCTTGTGTGATCCTGATTGGTGCTCCTTGGTATCTGAATTGTCTCTTTTTGGCTTCCTGTAGAATTTTCTCCTTAGTTCGAAAGCTCTTGAGTTTGGCAATTACATTCCTGGGAGCTGTCTTTTGAGAATTTAGTGTAGACGGTGTTCTATGAATTCTTTCAATGTCTATTTTGCCCCCTTGTTCATGAACATCAGGGCAGTTTTCTTGGATGATTTCTTGTAGTGTCAAGATGTCTGTTTATTTCTGGCTTTTCGGGTAGACCAATGATTCTCAAATTGTCTCGGTATGATCTGTTTTCCTGATCTGTCATTTTGTCAGTGAAATATTTTATGTTTTCTTCTTTATTAATTCTTGCTGTTTTTGCAAGATCATTGTCTTCCAGTTGCCTAATTCTGGTCTGTAAGGACTGATTTTCCGCTATAATCTTTTGATTTTCCTTTTTTGGTTTGGTCTAGCCTGCTTTTTGTGGCTTCCAGCTGTTTCTCCAATTGGGAATTCTTGTCCTTTAAACTGTTATTTTTTCTTTGAATTATTTCCCACTTTTCTTGTCAGAAGGCTTTCATCTTTTTGATAATCTCCAATTTAAATTCTTCAAGAGCTTGTGGACAATTTCCATTTTGGAGGGAAGGTTTTGGGTTTATTTGAATTTCCTCCGTAAAAATTTTTGAGGGTCAACCCCTTCTTCCTGTTTTTCTTGGAGGGTGTTTGTAGCTCTTGGGCACAATTTGTCATCACTGTGGAGGTTTTTGCTTCCCTTTTTAGTCAGAAATCTGAGTGAGACGGGTAGGCTCTCTGTGTATGGAGTTAAGGAGCAAGGATTTTTACTGAGGCAAACTCTCGTATCTCAGCAGCCTCCGCTATTGGCTGCCCTTCTCTGCACTCCCCAGCTCACGGGGGTTTCAGGTGAAGCTGCTCTCAGGGGTAGGTCTTTGGTGGTCTTAGTCAATTCCCAAGGACCTAGAGGTGCCCCCTCGCTCACTTGCTGATTCTGGCACATGCTGGCTCTGACTCTGGCTCCGTAAGTGGGGAGAGGGAGGGTAGATCAGCTTGTGGTTTTGGTGGGAGCTTTTTCATACCCTTATAGTGTGGAAATGCCCAAATGCCATGTACCTTCGATGTTGTGCCCTACTGTAGAGTCCCTTTGTTCTCATGAATTTGGTATTTTTGGTCTTTTGAGGTAGTCTGTATCGGTGGGTGGTGAGGAGAGGACAAGTCTTGTGTCTAGACTGCTGCCATGTTTAAATCAAATAGATGTAGATGGTTGGGATTCTATTGTCAGCTGGCTTCTTCACAATTTGAACTCGGGTTTTCCTGACTTGGGGCCCAGTCTTATTATCACTAACAAATGGCTTCTTACTACTGTCAGTAGAATTCAAACTCTACCCAAGATGAAACCTCTTGGATTAATAGCTATTAAGGCTACCAATCAAGGAAATGTATACTAGCAAACATATGAGGTAAGAGATGACCTAATTGTTCCTTCAGATAATACACTGAGGATGCTGAGAGAAGGGCATGCAGATTTCCAATGCAAGTAAAGTTGAACTGAGATGTTCATATATTAAGGTTGCCGTCAGGGAAACCAATATTTATATATGTGGGAACTATTCTGGAGGCCTTCCAAGAAAGAGAAACAAACTTCCAGACTAGAAAAAAACAGAAACCTTATTAGACCCAAATTTCAAGTTTTTCTACAATTCTGAATTTACCCTACTAAGTATCAACCATGACAAAACTTGGCTGATACTGGAAATTAATAGAGTCAATGAGTAGATTTTAAAAAATAACCCCTACCTTGATAAACCCAAATCCACAAACTGAAAAGAAGGGGGCTCTCTGTCTCACAAAAAATGAAAAGCATCCTAGCTTAAAATTTACTCCAAATATTTACAGAAGAAAACATTTCTAATTTTGACGGATGTAAGGATAAGAGACATACACGATTTTACATAGGATTGATTATGAACAACAATGCAAACAATCCTAATTATGTTGAGTTCAGCTTTACTCCTATTAGAAATACAAAAATTATGTTCAGTTATTATAATTGTCAACATCTGGCTTCTACGGTTTTGAATCCATGTCTTTCTGACTTCTGACTAGGACTAGGACTACCCAAGATATAACTTCATGGATTAACAGGTGCTAAGCATCAGGGAAACCTAACATAGAAAATAGTTTCATAAAGGAAGAGCTTAATTGTTCCTTCTGAAAATGCTGATAAAAAGACAGACTGGCTTCCAAAGAAAGGAAACTCATCTAATATAGGAAAACAAAATAAATGAGAAAGCTATATAAGATACAAAGCAACTTCTGGCTCTATAAACCCAAAGGCCCAAACTAAAAGGAAAGGGCCTTTACAATCCACAGAAGTTGCTATGAAAAATACACGAGCTAACTTTCTATCAAGTTCTAAATTCTAAAAGTTTAAACATTAAAACATTTTCTGCCATAGGTATGGACAGATATAGAAAATATACATAATTATACAAGAGGTATGTTATGTTCGTGAAGCAAACAATCTTCATTATAACAAGTTTCAATTACTTTATTGCATGTAGAGTTAACATGGAAAACTTTTATTAAACTCTAAAAGCAATCAGGAAGCAAGAAAAAGATCCATATTGTAACATAGTATGACCACACTTTTTGCAGTATTTAACTGGTCATACACAAATTCAGATATACAGGACAAGAAATGTAAAAATATATAGATAACATAAAAAATGTTTTTGTGCAAAAATTTATACTATTTTCCCAAACAGCAAAAACTCTGTCACATCACTTCACCCATGCTCTCACTCTGAGATGCATTAGTGCAAGTCATTACAACGTTACATGCCAAATATTAGCAACCCCCATCAGTCTCTGTCCACAATTCTGCTTCGTAACGTATCATTGCTGCATCATAGCACTGTTTCCCTTTGTATCATTAATTTTGCTCTTACTGTGTACAATGTTCTCCTGGTGCTATCCACTTCGCATCACTTCATATGAGCTTTTCCAGGTTTTTCTGAAAGCATCCTGCTATTCATTTCTTACAGCCCAATAGTATTCCATTACAACAGATATTCCCGAACTGATGAGCATCTCCTCAATTTTCAGTTCTTCAGCACCACAAACGGAACTCTGTAAAGCAGTTAAAAATATTTTTATACAAAGACATTTTCCTCCATTTTTGATCTCTTTGGACTACAGGCCTAGTAATGGAATTACTACCTCAAAAGGCATGCACAACTTTGTACCCTTTTGCATGTGGGTCCAAAATGGTAGGATTAGTTCAGAACTCCACCAACAATGGATTAGTATTTCTGTTTTCCCATGTTAGCCAATCTGATAAGTATGTTGTCTGTTTTCTCTTGTCTGGTCATGAATTCTTCCCTTGTACATAAATATATAGATTGATAGACAGTCCACTATTCTATGCTCTGTTTGGAAGGAAAGACTGTATGTTTTGTTAGTGATCCCTTCTCTTTAACCTTCCTTACAAACCTCACTATAACAGGAGGCAGGAGGATAATGGATGTAGATTTAGTGAGGACAGGTAGAATATAGAGAAAGAGGAGAGAAAATAAGCAAATAGAGATAGAGGAGACTGGAAAAGGGGAACGAGGTACTATAGGGAAAAAAGCAAGAAGAGGATAATAAATGGAAGAGGACAATAGAAATAGAGGGAAGAGAGAATTGTAAGAGTTAGATGATAGAAATAGAGGAGAAGGAAGAGACAGAAGAGGGACAGAGGCAAAATAGTAGACATGGGGGGGCATAGAAGAGAGTCTGGGGAGAGAAGAGGTACACAGAGGATAGAAAATAAGATAGAGAAGGAGAAGAGATGGAAAGAGAATAATGAAAAAGACAGACATAGAGAGGATATGAACACCAGGCTTGCTTCTTCCCAAGAAAACTGAGTCTCTGGTCACACTGGTGCAAGGAGAACTGCAGGCAAAAGAAAATCATAGGGAAAGATAAGTACAAGGTCTTTCCAAAGTCAATCCTAATCCAAAGACCCTAAAGGGTAGAGAACATTGAAAGGTTTTGAAGGGTATATAAAGGTGCCCAAGCCTGGAAAGAAACCATTTTCCACAGAAGACATGTGGTAAACAGTTCTTGAACAGAATTGAATTAGGCACATAGTGACACTGCAGAGTCTTGAAAACATGGAATCTGTCAGGAGTGCAGTCATGTATGTCCAAGTATAATGAGTGCTGCCTTAACTTCACAAACAAATGTAAGTGTTTATGTTCAGTGCAAATACATAGAGTTAGCTCGAAGCCTGGCATGTGAGTAAGGCCTTCACCGTGCTTGATGCTTCTAAGCCCAGGGCAAAGCTACTGATTTTCTTACTAAAAAGGCCAGCTAAGACTACCACTTAAGAAAACCTTTAAAGGCAAGGGAGAACATGGAGGAAGCAGAGTATAGTAGAAAATGCAATAAAGTAGGAATAAAGATGCCTGTGCTATGGCTATTGGCCCAAATACACAATATAATCAAAAATAACCCACCCAGCAAAACTAAATATATTGGAGGGGTTTATTTCATTTAATGAAATAGAGACATGTGAAGCATTCCTGATGAAAATGTGACACTCAAATATGAATCAGAATCTTAAAAGACTAAATAAGGTTGAACTTTACATTCCTATAAGAAGTGATAAATGTAACCCCTCAGAACTTTATCATTACTAGAAATGTTAGCAAGAGTCTAGACATGAGGAAATGGAGGGGATTAGGACAGCAAGTGGTTTAAATTGGAGAAACCACATTGATTCAATTCTAGAACGAGCTACAGTTCTTTCTAAGTCCCTCAGAATGGTCCTGGGTCTTTGCATTGATGCTAGTAGAGAAATCTATTATATTTGATTATGTCTCTGTGTACAATGTTCTCCTGGTGGAGACCTGTAATTTAGAAAAATTCCTTTTGACATCTGAGAAGAGATTAGATTAGGATCCTATGACGTGTACCTGGTTCAGTATAGATAGAAATTCATTATGATCTGGTTTTGAAAAAACCAAATTTCCTGATTGTTTTATTAGCTCAGGATCATAATTGAATAGATTCAGCTCCAATTCCACCGGCTTTAAGAGATGCATTTCTGTGTCCCTTTTTCATTCCCTCTGTATATATCTTATATGTACTTAGACATGTTGTCTCCTCCATTAGAATGTAAAGCTCCTTGAGGGCAAGAGGGAGTAGTTGCTTTAAAAAAACTGCAAATCTCAATATAGTACCCAGAAGCACTCAGTAAACATTTAATAAATTCTTATTCTTTGATCAAAAAAATCCCATTGCATTCCAGCCAACCTATTTCATTTTTTTAACATCCATGTTTGGAATGCACTCCTTACTCCTATCCACCTTTCATAATACTTAACTTCCTTGCAGAGTTCAATTCATATACTATCTATCTATCTGTATAGCTGCTCCAATTCTTCAACTGCAGTTGAAGGTGTTCCCTCCCACCTCAAAAATTCTTGGAACAATGTCTGGCCACTTCTCCTAACACAATTTTTATTTGTCTATGTTTGTGTCATGTTAAATTGGATTCTTCCAAGCTCCTTGAAGGCAGAGATGGTTTCATTTTGGCCTTTGTACTCCAAATGAGTTGTAAATAATATGAAATGAAACCATTTTTTCAGTACCTTCCAACTGCCAGATCTTTGAAGTTAAAGACAAAGAGCATGTTGCTATTTAAAAACTCCATCTCAATTTACTTTCTAGAAATTCCTTTCTAAGGAAAATTGGGAAACTAACCAGTCCAAACATTCTGGAGAACAATTTGGAACCAGGACGATAGCACTATAATACTCTGTACATCCTTTGACTCAGCAATATCACTCCGAAATCTCAATTCAAAAGAGAAAGGATCTATATTTGCAAAAAATGTCAATAGCAGATTTTTGTGGTGTCAAAGACATAGAATTTGAGGGGCTATCCATCAACTGGAAAATGGTTGAACAACTTGTGCTGTATAATTGTGATGGAGTACAGTTGTGGTATAAGAAATGATGAACAGGATAGTTTCAAAATACCTGGGGGGAAGACTTATATGAACTGACACAAAGTGAAGTAAGCAGAAACAGGAGAACATTGCACATAGCAGTATTGTAGGAATGAGCAATTGTACAAATCTTGGACACCTAATCAACACATTGATGCAAAAGAATTTCAAAAGGTCCATGATGAAAACTTGCTTGTTAGAATGCAAGTTACTAGTCACTGGGCTAGTACACAATCTGAAGAGTATTAAGAAGGATATGGGATCAGATACAAATTAAACTTATTAAAGGGCAGAAATTGAAAGGATTCATTGATCACCACCTGTAAGATACCCCAAAAGAAAAATGTACAGGAACATCAGATTTAAGGTATGTAACTCCCAGTTTAAGGGGAAAAAACTACAGGCAGCGAAAAACCAATGTAAGTGTTCCCTTCTAGAGGATGGTGGGAGAAAAAGAAGCAAGAAGTCCACTTGCTCTTCTTCATAACATCCTGTAGAAAAAAGATAGCTCTCATGTTCCCTCTTGCCTCTTCTCTTCTTAAACAGGATAAATTGCCCCTCTCTAAAACCACCAGCAAACATTATCTGTAATGGACAAAAGCTGCCCAATAAAATCAGGATTCCCATTATCACCACTACTATGCTAGAAATGCTACGTGTAGCAGTCAGAAAAACTCAAGGAATTAGAATAGGCGCTGAGGAAATAAAACGATCACTCTTTGCAGATGGTACTGCAAATGATACAAATATTATTTGAGGTTTGATCCTAACAAGTTCCATCTCTCTCCTACTCGCTTTTACTTAGAAATTTGCCTTGCTATCTTCAGAGGCAACATTTCAATTGTCTCTCACCCCAGCTGTTCTCTATCACACATTTCCCTGATGGCCTCCTTTCAATCCCTGCCTTCTCTCATCCTAGAGGAACCTGTGGGTAAAACACAGAGTCTACTATTAGCAGAATGACAGTTCAAATCCCCTTGAGGGGGGAAAGAATTCTTTTAAGACCCTTCAGCAACATATAATAACAAGCAATACAAGAAAATAAGGAAGCAATGGCCAATTAATTGGGGAAAAAAGAGATCCCAATGATTACCCAAGAAAACTATTTATAATAATAGATATCTCATTAAAAATCAGAATTGGGCAAAAAAGCTTCCTAATTCAAGAAGACTAGGATGAAGAAAAGTAAATCCAAAAAAGAAAGAAGGAGAATAGGAAACATGAATTATTTATTATTTTCTTTGGTAAGTTCTAAGTATAGGAAAGTAGGCTAGAGATGGAATTGGTTAGAAGCAAACTTCAAATTATAAGCAGACTAAGGAGTATGCAAGTTACTTGAAAACAGTAGAGGAATTGAGTAAAGGTTATGAGGCTAGAATGCAAATTACTAGTGTGTCATACAAGTTTCTCTGAAGAAGGATACAGGATCAGTTACTTACTAGAGAGCTGAACTCAAAAGAAAGAGTTCATCCATCACCACCTGTAAGAGACCCCGATAGGATAGGAAAACCCCCAGCAACATTACTGCTAAGTTGTAACTCTCAGCTATAGGACAAAATACTACAAGCAAGTAGAAACAATTTAAGGCACAATCAAAGTAACACTGATGGCTTAAGT
This sequence comes from Monodelphis domestica, assembly GCF_027887165.1. Classification (NCBI taxonomy): domain Eukaryota; kingdom Metazoa; phylum Chordata; class Mammalia; order Didelphimorphia; family Didelphidae; genus Monodelphis; species Monodelphis domestica. The sequence continues at coordinate 17,337,560 of NC_077235.1, read as the reverse complement.
GTTCCTTTCCATAGTATTGAGAATGGTGGGAGAAAAAGAGGCAAGAAGAAGCTCCATTCCTCTTCTCCATGACATCCTTTAGCAAAAAATAGCTCTCATTCCCCCTCTTGATTCTTTTCTTCTTCATTTGAAACAGGACAAAATGTCTTTACCAAAAACAATCAGCAAACATTATCTGCAATGGCCAAAAGCTAGGAGTTTACCCATTAAAATCAGGATGCCCACTATAACACCCTCTATTCAATACCATAGTAGAAATGCTATCTATAGTAATAAGAGAAGAAGAAACTCAAGGAGTTAGAACAGGCAATGAGGAAATAAAACTATAGCTCTTTGCAGATGATATACTTAAAGAATTCTAAAGAACTGACCAAAAAACAACCAAAACAAGTAACAACTTTAGCAAAGTGGCAGGATCTAAAATAAAACCCAATAGTCAAGAGAAAGAAAGTGATAGGCCATTCAGAATAACTGTACACAGTATAAAATACCTGCTAGTTTACATGCCAAGACAAATTCAGGAACTATTTGAACAAAGCTACTAAGTACTTTTCACACAAATATAGTCAGATCTAAATAGCTCCTATCTCTCCTTCCTATCCTTTCCCTTATCTCTCTTTATCAATTACTTCATCCTCTCCTCTATCTATAAACATAACTCAATAACAATTAAGACATTAAAAATTGGAATTGAGAAAGAGGAAGCTGACTTCTTAAAACCACAAATAAAAAAGTAGAATAGAACTTGAAACATTCTTACAAAAGCAAATAACCTGGAAAACAGCTCAAGGAGAGATAATATAACAATTGTTAGACTACCTGAACATTATAATAAAAAAGAGTTAAGATTAAAAAATTGAAAAAGAGGTTAGACAGTATACTTCAAGGAAGTATTAGAGAAAATTACCCTGAAGTTTTGAAACTATAAAATAAAGTAGAACTTAAAAGAATTAATCAATCATCATCTATATAAGACCCCAACAGGAAAACTCACAGTAATATTTTAGCTACGTTATGTAACTCCCAGCTTAAAAAGAAAAAAAAAAACAGTATGTCAAGAATGAGGCCACATACCAAGATCAAAATGAATACATGATTTAGCAGTACAGGGTGAGCATAAGCACATTAGGGGAGAACAAATAAGGCACCTGTCAAACCTAGATATAGGTAAGAATTTAAAACAGGACTTTAAAAACAAGACAGAAAGCATTATGAAATGTAAAATAGATAAGTTTGACTACAGTAAATTTAAAGTGTTTACACAAAACTAATGATTAATTAGAAAGGAAACAACAAACTGGGGAAACAATTTTTATCAAGTATCTCTGATAAAAGCCTCGTTTTTCAAATATATGAGAACAAAGTCAGATTTATCAGAACATAAATCATTTCCTAAATGATAAATCATCCAAAGATAGGAACAAGCAGTGCTCAGATGAGGGGATTAAAACTATCTATAATCATGAAAAAATAATCACTATTGATTATAGAACTACAAATTAAAACAACTCTGAAGTGCTGCCTCACACCTATCTTCTCCTCAATCGACTCCTGTATCTATCTATCTATCTATCTATCTATATATATCTTTCTCTTCTCTCCTATACCTGCCATTTCCCCTCCTTTCCATATTTATACTCTCTCCCTTCTGCTCTATATCTATTTTCCTCATATCTTTCTCTCTCTCATCTTCTCTCTCACTTTTCTCTATTCTATACTTTATCCTTTCCCTATTTTTTTCTCCTCACCTTCTAATATCTTTACTCCATCTTTCTGTTCTACTATCTCTCCCCTCTATAGCTAACTCTCCATATTCTATCTTATCATTCTCTCCCTTTCCTATCTCCCATATTACTCTATCTTCTCCTCCTTTCTATTTCTATACTCGATTCTTCTCTTCTCTATAGGAAGCCTAGGCTGTGTGTTTCATCTCCTCTTTATGTCTCCTCTCTCCTATTACTCTGTCCTCTCCATCTCTATATGCTATCTCCTCTTTTTCTATACTGTATCCTCTCCTCAATCTTTCTCTTCATCCTTTCCTTTGTCTCCCCTCCTTACTATCTCTGTACCATATCTCTCTCATCTATTTCTTCCCTCCTGTGCTCTCTCCTTTTCTCTACAATTATCTTTTCTGTTATCTCTCCTCCATATCTATTTCCCTCTTTTTTTCATCCTACCCTTTATCCCTATACCCTATCTCTCCTCTCCATCTCTTCTCTTTGTACTACCCCACCTTTCTACATATACATTCTATATTCCATCTCTCCCCTTCTCTACCTCTCCTGTACTCTTGTATCCTCTGTCTATCCTTCTTCTCCTCTCTCTCTCTCTATACTCCGGTTTCTTCTCTATATTCTTCTTGCTCTCTATCTCCCATTCTTTCTATATTTATACTCTATGTACACTCTACTATCTCTATACTCCATCTCTCCTCCTCTGTGCTCTATGCTCTTCTTTCCTCATTTCTCCTCTCCTCTCCCCTTCTTTTTATATCTATGCTCTGTCTCTCCTCCTGTCTCTTCTATGTCTCCACTATACTTTCTCTTCTCTACCTGTCCTCTAATTCTCCCTCCCATCCACTGGACTCTAGCAATGTGTTAAATGTTTTCAGGGCTACAAAGATAATTCAGACATGGTAAAAATATAACCAGTTTTGATCTGTTTTGTTTTTCTTAATGTGCATAAAAACCATGGCTAAGTTTTACTTCAGCTTTATTTTATATCATGTCACATTTTAATATTAAGAACTGTAAATTGTTCTATAATTCTGATATTAAAATAATTGATTGAAAAATACCCATGAGCAAATTTTAGTGGAGAAAATTGTTTCTCATTAATTACAAAAGTCATGGGAGAACATGTTCTTTGATCAGATTACTATGAGTTTTCCAACTGAGACTTGAGCAAAAATCAGTAAGGATTCATGTCGTCCAAGTAAAGACAAGTGAAAAGAAAGTGAGATTGAAAGACAAGAAAAGAGGGGAAGTCCTGGAGTCCAGAGAGGGGAAATATATATAAAAATCAAATGTGGCATCAGACACATTAGCTGTGTGACCTTGGACAATTCACCTAATCCCAACTACTAGATAGAAGGAAAAGATTTAAAGAGAGAAAGAGTAGATAGCATAGAGAGATAATGGTGGGAAAGAGATAGATATTAAAGGAGAGTGGAGAAGAAAATATAATAAAGTAGAGAAGGAGAGGAAAAAGAGCAGAGAGAAGAGAGTAGCAAAGACAACAAAAAGAGTCAATAGAAAAATATGAGCGTAAGAGAAGAGGAAAGAAAAAGGAAAGTAGGAAGAGAAAAAAGAGTAAGAAAGAAAGGAGAGAGGGAAAAGAGCAGAGAAAGATAAGAATGAGAGGCATTAGAGTGGGGAAAAGAAAGGGGGAAAACATAGGAGAAAAGAAAGGAGAAGGAGAAAGTTGAGAAAATAAAAACCATACCCTCTACAAACAACCACCAGAAAATACAATACAAATCTCCAATAGTAAAAGAGCAATTTCAGTTGAATAATGAAGTATGAAGCCAAGTTGCAAAAAGCTTAGAAGAGAGGAAGCAGAGGAACCTATTAGAAATCATTTTCTCAGAGTTTAGCTGATGAGAGGAGAAATATATCAAAAGTACCATAGCTACCAGGGATGATTGGCTTAAATGGGTGTTTTTCAAAGATGGGGGAGACATAGGCATCTTTCTAGGCATCAAGAAAGGAGTTAGTATATAGGAAATATTATAGAAACAGAAGGGATGTTATTGGAGGCTTTCTGCTAGAGAGGATGGAGGGAAATTAAAGATATCTGAGGGGTATCTGATATATCTCCTTTGGCAAGGAGAATGGCCACCTCTTTGTATGAGTGAAGGGGGAAGAAATGGTAAAGGAAGATGTCTGAGTGACTTAAGAGGAGAAAGGGGAGTAATGAGAGCTTTTGGTTAATACTGTACTCCAGTGTTCCAGCCCCTATGGACAGCCCTAGCAGTCGAAATTCCTACCCTATGTTCTTGGGCTACTACGTTGGACCTCTGTTTTCATACCAATCTGGATTTGTACCCTGCCTCCTTTCTTATTCTATCTCTTAGTAAGAAAATCAACAGAACCTAAACATTCCTTCCTGACCAACACTCACTCCCCTATGTGTGTTTTTTTCCCATAATGCAATGTAAGCTCCTTGGGACAGTGGCTTTCTTCCTTACTTGTTTGTATCTGGGGCTTAGCTCAGTGCCTAGCACATAGAAAATACTTAATATATGCTTTTCTATTCCATTTCATTCATCTCTCAATCTACCTAATAATCCTGTCAAAAGGGGAAAAAGTAATTAGAGTAGTCTACTCCAGGGGAGTCAAACTTAAATAGAGACAAGGAACTAGTCTGTCCATAACAATCCATGCAGGCATAGGTTGACTTAGATAACATTGCATATTTCAAAACTATGTTTTGTTGGACTTTTATTTTTATTTTGTTAAATATTCCTCAATGACATTTTAACCTGGTGTAGCCCACACGTGTGTTTGACATCTCTGATTTAACCCAATTTATTTTTAGCACAATTCTTGCCTAGGTGTTTACAAACTATCCTTTTATCAGTGTTCTAGACTTTTAGACACTCATTGATCTATATTTTTATATATACACAACATAAGGATCTGAATGTCAAGACACTGGGGGAGGCACTTGAGAGGACAAAGATAAAAGCCATATTTTATTTACTAACATTCTGGGGTTCATTTATTTCAGAGTCTCTGATTAGGCTGAAAATCAAATCAACTCAAAATGGGCAGGCATTCAGAACTGGAATTGAGAAATCAGACTTCCTCCATGCAGGAGGAGGAAGCTATATAAGCCCATATGGGCTAACCTATGGCACATGTTCCAGAGGGGCCTGCTCCCCTCCAACTCTCCATGTGCACTTGAGGATATTTCTCTATTATTGTGCCTAGAAGCACAATGGAAGTGCTTCCTCCTCCCCTGTCTGGGGTAAAGCGGGGGGCTCAAATATAGTATGAGGGTTGGTTGCAACTCAGTCTCTAAAAAGTTTTCCATCACTGCTCTAAGCTTCAGATCACAGTAACACAAGCTACTTCTTCCCTCAATTGATGTTTGTATGCTTATCTTTATTTTAAAATCCATATAACCATTAGCATTGTTTTCTTGGGTATTAGTGTATAAATTGTAGGTATTAGTTGATTGGGAAAAGAAATTTGACCCTTATAATCTCGAAAGAAAATGATTAGAGAGAGGTAGTTGGAATTGTCAATTTGCAGCCAGCTATTTTAATGACACTGATGCAATAAAATGTTCATCTGGACTGCTTATTTAATGTGTTAACTTCTACAGAGTATATTTGCATAAATATGTAAGTGATTCCTTACGTAGATGGAAATAATGCAACCTACAAACGTGTGCTTGGAATATGTGACAATGAAGCAGCACTGGTATTTCCTTTTGGTTGACCTATGTTGGTAAATAATATAGAGAGATTCTCTACAAGCAGATGAAGTCTGTACATTTCAAGAGTTGTAATTCATTTCATAAGCCACTATCTGGACCTAAATTTCACATTTGGAATCGTTCTTACTTTTTAAAAAAGAAAACCATAATATGTCTTTTTTTCTTTTGACTCCTAAAGGGAAATTGTGGCACTGGGATGTTTTTTAGCAGTACTTCTTATTCTTTGAAGTCCTTATGTTTTTTTCTCTTTTTGTTAGTATTGACAACAAGCATTTCCTTATACTGACAGAAAAGAGGCCTGCAAATGAAACCTTGAATCTACATAGTCTGTTTTTTCCCCCATTGTCAAAATTAACACAATAGTTTCAACACTACCCTGCTTATCTCTTGCCTTCTCTTAACTTCCTTATACTCTCCTTTACATACTGTTCTTTCTTTTTTAAAAGTATCACTCTCCATTCCCCTTGTCCTCCTAACTCCTTCCCCCATACAAATATTCTCTTGTAACAAATATAGTCACACAAAATAAATTCACACATTGGCCATGTTTGGAAATATGTCACATTGTGTACCTTAAGCCACCCGCCTCTCTGCTGAGAGGCATGAAGAACAATGCATCTGCCCTGGAGTAGCAATTAGTTGCTATATTGAAAATAATTTTTAAATCTTTCAAAATAGTTTGTCTTTACAGTAATGTAGCTTTTGTATAAAATGTTCTCTTGGTTCTACTTATATCTCTTTCTGTCACTTCATAATGTTCTTTCAAGGTTTCTCATAATCTCGCTTTTCAAAATATTTTTTTAAAAACTCTCACCTTCCATCTTAGAATCAATACTGCATATTGGTTCTAAAGCAGAAGAGCAGTAAGGGCTAGGCAATGGGGTTAAATAACTTGCCCAGGGTCATACAGCTAGGAAGTGCCTAAGACCACACTTGAACCCAGAACCTCCCATCTCTAGGCCTAGCTCTCAATCCACTGAGCCACCCAGCTGCCCCCTCAAAATATCTCATAGCACAATATTTTATTCCATCCACATATGGCTAAACAACCCAATTGGTGGACCCCACACTGGTTTTTAGGACTTTGATGAATCAAATGCTACTCTGAGTCCTCTCCTTTTAACTTTGGTCTCTCAGTAGTTTTACTGTGTCAAAGGGTACATTCAGATTTGAGACTGGGGTCATAGTCACCAATTGCTCTCTAGGAGAAGTGAATCATTTCATAGCTCCATCAACAGCATACTCTCCCCCAATGATAATGAGCAAACGGATAAACCTACTAATCCCCCAGAAGTTACTAATATCACTGCATTTTTATAATTACTATGGGTCTTTGGATAGGGTGGTGACAGAAACCTCATTAAAGAATCCTGGAACAGCCACAAGAACTTGTCAGTTCATTTAACCTAACATTAAATTTTGACCATAAGAAGAATTAAAAACTAGGAATTCCTACTCTTTGAAAGGGGTACTTTCAATATAACAAATCATAAATAACATTTGTCATTAATCCCCATTTTTTGTCACCTTGCAAAGGGAATTTTTAACTATTTAGACCCCCAATACTATTCCACGCATCCCACTTTCATCTAAATATTACTGGAAATCTAAAAATAAGGCCTTCTTTTCTCATTCATTCTTGTAGTGTGCATATTGCTAGATAGGATCAATCAATAATAATGATCAGTCAACAAGCATTAAAGGTCTACCCTGTGTGAGGAATGTGACATTGGGCATAAAAGTAAAACAATTCCTGCTCATTCTTTCAGAAGCAAAGATGTACCTATATAGTTTGATAAAGAGAAGAAATTTTTGAGGAGAGAAGCACTTAACAGCTAGAGGGTAGAGATGGGAAGGGCTTCCTATAGGAAGTGTCATTTCTGCTGGGCCTTGAAGGAAAATAAATTCTGAAGAGTGGAAGGGAATGGATTCCTAGAAATTGCAGATGGAATGTGGTGGTGGGGAAGAGGAGGAAGGAAGTTAAAAAATTAACTTTTTCACTTATCACTTCCTTTCAATTTGCGTTTTCCCTATTACTTTGACCCCCATGCTTTAAAAAAGTCAGCCACAAAAGTTCCCTTGTATTCAGGTTGTGGAGGTGGCCCTGGGTTCTCTGGCAAGCTTCAAGTGCAGGTGTGATAACAAATCGTAGAATCAAGCAAGCTGAGTATGATGGAGAGGCTCAGCACCAAAAATTTGGCCACAAGATGAAGAAATTTTAGCTTCATAAACCCAAGAAAGATAGAGGGATTATTAGAAAGGACCTGGGATTTAGACTGGAAGGCACCTCTGAGGTCATCCAGTACCATTCTTTTATTCTACAGTTGTGTAAACTGAGGCCCAAAGAAGTTATTAAACATATTACAGAGGTAGTAATTAGCAGAGAATCTAGATCCTATGATTCCAAACCCAACACTCTCTCCACTGCAACGCAATCTCTGTTTGTAGAACAGATATCTACACCAATGATATTTTGGATCTCTTAAAGCACCAGTAAACAGGCATGGGACTTTTTTGATCAAGGCATATTGCTATTTAAATGTTAGATGCGAACATCTAAACAACAGGGGCTCAATCAAGACAAAGGACTATGTAAGTAATTGTTTCAAAACAATGGTTAACTCAGTAAATACAGAGATCAGTTCTGCTCCCTAAAATACTTATATTTTATTTATTAGAAGATTGCAATTCTGAGCAGCCTATCATGATTGTACTATAACCACAGGCAATATAAGGAAGCATTTGATTTTGTGGCTTTCAAGATGCCCTGACTAATGGATAGGTGGGGGCCCCATTTATCTAATCTAACTGTCTGAAACCACAAAATTACAAGGAATTAGTAGTTCCATTTCTCTTTAAAGGGCTCCCTTCGGAAGCCCTGGCCAGACTAGATATGCCCCAGAGACAAAACGAGGAAGGCCAAATAACTTAAAATATCCCATATTCCACAGATGCAATTATGTATACATTGTTTAATCGGAGTCTGACGTGAAGTATTTATCATGAAAGGAGATGATATTTGTAAAGCACTACGTGCCTGGTACATAATAGGTGCTATAAAAATGTCCTGCCCTCCCCTATTTCACCAAGAGTAACATACAAGAGAGTTTGTGGAATGCTGCGTTGAAATCTAGATCCGAAACCCAGAATTCCTCTACTTGGAGACTAAAACCTAACAAAAAGGTCAGTTTGCCATGACCTACTGCTAATGGAGCTATCAAAGGTCAATACCTCCTCTTCCAAACATTCACAAATCACTCCTTTATGAAATTGTTCCAGAATTTTTCTACAAACTGCTGTTCAGCTGCTTAGCCTATAGTTTACTGGTAATACTGAGTGTAAGACACTTTCAGAGATGTATGGAAGATGATTCATTCTCCCCCATCTTTCAGCTAAGTCACGGGAACAGCGAGCCATCTCTTTACACTATAACTCAGCTTTCCTGAGGGGCTAAGTGGTAGGTATCCTTCCCTTATGGCACATGCAGGGACTGTCCAGCTCCAGTCCTTTACCATGTCACCAACCTAGAAATCAACAGGCATTTATTGAGTGCTTAGTATGTGCCAGGCCCTAGTAATATGAAGGACAGCAAAAATAAATGTAGTCCTTGGCCTCAAGGAGCTTACCTTTTCTAATGAAGGAGGATAATCCAGAAAAGGGTGCTAAAGGGGCTAGGTGTGAGGCCAGTGGGGCAATAAAAGTACCCAAGTGGAGGTAAAGACTTCTTCTGAGTTGGGAGTACAGTCAGGAGAGAAATGAAGAAGTGAGCACAGTTGGTTTGATCACTTCCTCAAAATGAAGGCTTCTAGAAGAACTCACCAATAGGAGGAGTTTGACAACAGGCGTAGAAAAATCGTCTCAGCTGAGAAAGCAACTGAGGCATGGCAGTGAAGTCCAAAGAGTTAAGAGAGGAGCGAAGGCTTGAGCACTTCAAAATAGAAGCTCTCCCAAAGGCTTTTGACCACTCACTTGGTCCTCTCATGGTGGGACAATCCCTCTTAACACACATGAGAATGACACAAGATGCCTATAGTACTTTTTGGATGGTAACCCCTTTTTCTGAATCCTGACTCCCCTTTTCTTCCTAGCAATAGGTGGAATTTTAAATTTTAGGGAGTATGTTAACAAGCAACAGAGCATCTCAAGGAGGGAGACTAGGATACCAAATGGACTAGACATGAAAACGTGAGAATCTTTGTCTCCTTTATTCTTCTCGCCTAAGTCCAATTGTCAGACAAACAATCCTTTAAAAATTGTCACATTTCCTATAGGGCCAATTTCATGGAAGGAATGGAAGACCATTTCTCAGAGTTTTGCTTACGCAACTGACTCCATTATCAGATATCATTTGCGGCGGGGGTGGGGGTGGGGAGGGAAGTTAGTGGAAGATTCCAAGCAGTAGCAATAACCTCAATACGAACCTGTATCACATGAAAGCCAAATAATAATACCAACAATAACAAGCCAGCCATAGGCTTCATTAGCAGAAGAGGTGATAGTTAACATGGTACTCTCATCAGGTCACATCTGGACTATTGCTCTAAACACGTTTCAGGAAGACAATCTGCTTCAAGGTGCAAGTAGACTAGCTGCCAAAACGTCAGGATACTGTATTTTCTTTTTCTCCTTTCCTTGCTCTCTCTTTTCCAGCTTACTCAAGTTACTGCGACCTACCAAGACTTAGATACAGCAAACAAAGGTTAGAGAAGGAATGGAAGGCAATTCTCACAGAGTGACTGAAATCCCTTCATCAGTTCACCAGGGCATCAGTGCCTTTCCTTCTCTCATTTTTTCTATCTCTTCCTAAAGTTGCCACCACCATTCAACTCTGCTACTCCAGTGGATCTGAAAAGAATTAGGGGAAGTCACACAGGGAAGGCAACTGAATTCAGTAAAAATCTGTTATCTAATCTCAGCTAGCGTCTCAATTCTGAGAGAAAATATCTTAACTCCTTAATGAATTCTCCATTCCATTCCCTAGAGGGGCTGTTGCAAAAGTTCTCTTCTTTCAGGATTTTCACACTAGCTACTTCTCCCTCTCAAATGAAGACTTTGGGTAATACATAGCTGGGAAAATATTGATCATATGCTGGTGAGCTTCTTCTTCTCTCCACATCTCATTTCCCTTAGAAAGCAACCCCCTCCCACTATCTCTTCCTTCACATTAGTCTCTGATGAAGAGATATTCCTTCTCCTGACCAAGGCCAACCCTCTTACATCACATTCCCTGGGTTTTTTCCAGCAGAATAGCCCTTTATTCAGCCCTCCCCTCTCTTTGTGCTTTTCCTTCTCTCCCTGTCTGTCAGCTCCTTTGCTAATGCCTACAAACACCCTCATGTCTCCCTCATCCTGTGAAAAAAAAATTTTAGTAGACCCTACCATCCCCACAATTCTTGTATGCCTTCTTCTTTTTGCAGCTAAACTGGTAGAAAAATCTGTGTAACCATTCCCTCCACTTCTTTGCCCCTTATTTTTCGGTGCTAATTCTTACTCTTGCAATATGGCTTCCAGCCTCATGCTTAACCTAAACTGCTCTCACCAGAGTTACCAATGATCTCTTAGTTGACAAATCTAATGGTCTTCTCTCCATCCTCATCTTTCTTGACCTCTTCGTGGCATTTGATACTTTCAATTACCTACTTCTAGACAGTTTCTCCTCCCTGGGGTTTTGTGAGACTGTCCTCCGACCTATCTACCCACATTCCTCAATCTCTTTGTCTTCTTCTGCATCCACATCATATCCCCTGAAGTGTAGATATTCCCCCAGGCCTCCTTTCTATATTTTCTCACTTGGTGATCTCATCCACTCCCATGGGTTCAACTATCTCTATGAGGAAGACTCCCAGATCTGATATCAAGTCCTATTTTTTCTTCTGAGTTTTAGTCATGCATTTCCTACTTACTTCTTATCATGTATTTCAAACTGGATGTCATATTGACATCTCAGACACAACATGCACAAAATGTACTCATCATCTCCCCTCCTTTCTCACCCCCCACCATAAGCCCATTCTATTTCTACCGAGGAAACAATTATCCTTCTAACCAGAGCAGCTTGAAGCCTTTGAGTTACTCTAAAATTCCGCATTCCGAATAAACCCAGATAGCCAAGCAGCTACCAAATCTTCCTTCTCATCACCACAGCATCACTCACAACTTCTTCTCTCTCATCCCTTCTCTCTACTGATACAGTTGCCACTAAATTTGAACTCTTGTCCCCTCTTGCCTAGACTCCTGCAAAAACCTCCTAAAATTAGTCTCCCTATCCCTCTTTTCAATCCAAAGCTCTTGTCCTAAAATGCAAGTCTTCCTCTAGGATCCAATATAAACTTCTGTATGACCCTTTCCTCTATTGCCATGATTTTTTAAATGGTGATTCCCCTCCATAGCATCTCTGGTCCAGCCACCCCATCACTCTTGTTCTCCACATGCCAGAGCTCGTCTCCCAAACTCTGTGCCTTTGAATGGGCTGGCCCCATAACCAAAGTGAGCTCCCTCCTTACTGCCTCTGAGAAGATTTGTTGCTTTCACTTCTGCTTGAATGCCACAGCACATGTCATTTCTTGATCCCTTGCAGCTGCCATTTTTAAAGATATGTAGTACATACTTATTTATGGACCTACTGTCTCCCCCTCTATGGAAAGCTCCCTTAGGGCAGGGACTGTTTCATTTTTGACTTTGCATCCCCAGCTCCCAGCATAGCACACGGCACGTAGTAGGGCACTGACAAATGCCAGGTGATTAGTTCATTGGTCTATAAGCAATGCTCTATATTCAGTATTGTTTCCTTATACCTCAAGCATCCCTTAGCCAGTTTAATTCCCTGGCCATCACCACACAATCTAAGATATGCAGCTTCATAGAATGCAAAGAGCACAAATGTGTTTTTGTGTGTTCATCTGTAAAATGAAGGCTTTGGCTTGGATGTCCCTACTATTTCTTGGAAAAAGATTTTTAAATATCTATGTTATTTTTTTTCCCGAAAGACCAAGGAAGCAGAGAAACTATCATTTATTCTTTCAGGGAAAATGCATTCACTGGGATGCCCTTGAAAGAATTGCTGTTTTGAACTGTGCTATGGAAATCAGTGAACATTTTCAATTTTAACTCTTTGCTCCTCTTTTTCTGCAAAGAAGTAAAAGCACAAAGTGACAAATTACAAAACGTTGACAGTGAATCTCTTGTCACCCTGTTACACAAATCTTGTCTTAGAGTCTGCAAACCAAAGCCAGGACACTATCTGGAGTTCTTAGATGGCATTCACTTGAGCTCTTTGCCCTGTTGTATGTGGTACTTTACTTTTTAGCCTTCAAAAAGTACTTAAACTAGCAGAAATATTCTATCTGAACTACCAGTGGTACATCATTGACATTTAATCAATAAAGAAGCCTCACCCATCCAAAAGATAGTTTAAGCTTTTAAGGGTAATAAGTACATGGCAAGGAAGACAAAATCCTTCCAGCCATCTAGTTCACTTTTAAGGTAGATCTTTAAGGAACAAATATGAATGTGAAATGATGGTGTATTCAACTTGGCAATGTCTATTCAGGGTCATTCCCTATCACTTTTGAAAATGAATGGGGAACATGAAAAATGAGAATGTGTGGTCTTCTAGAAAATACACTAGAGTGGGAAACAAGATAATATAAGAAAGAAGTACAGCAGCCATTCACAGCTCTGATACTATTGGAATGAATAGAAGCTGTTCCCTATTTAAAACATCTCATCTCCCATCTCAAACATGTCCCCCATACCAGAAATGTATACCTACTTCCCTTTCTCATCTAAGGATCCTAAGGCTTTCTAGGCCCTTTTCAAGGCCAACCTCTTCCTACATAAGGCTTCTCTTGTTCTCCCAGTTTCCTCCTCCTTCTGATGTTCCTACATATATAGGAGGGCTCTCTTAGCTAAGATTTCAGGCATCTGCAGTAGGTCTTAGAACATATACCCCATGATTGTGAAGGTCCTACTGCATATACTTTTTATTTCTTTATCTCAGTCTATGTTGTATTTTTCCAATTGAATGTAAGCTCCCTGAAGGCAGAGTTTTGGTTTTATAATCACACTGTGTAACTGCTTTGCACATACATGGTCCCTATTATATGCTGTTTGAATTGAACTGACATGAATTAAATATTCGCATGTTCATCCCTTCTCTGCCCTCAGCCTCACTTGGGACAAGTCCAATTAAATCACAAAAATACAAAGGCCATATTAGGCACTTAATGTTTGCTGAATGTAGGACAGAGGAGTCTGGAGATCTCAGTTCACATCCTATTTCTGAAACTTATCTGTGTGACCTCGGGCAAATCCTTTCACCTCAGAGTTGGCCTACATGGGCTCTGAGGTTCTACTTTTATGACAATAATCCTCAGAAATTATGAATAGAATAAATGGAAAGTAAATGGATCATCACCAAAACCCAAAAGGATATTACATCAACAAAGAAATGGGTGAGCATTTATCAAGCACTTTCTGCCAAGCACCAGAACAGTAGACCAAACCAAAGCTCATGAAGTCATTTAAAAATAACTCATCATTGACCAGGCTTGGGTTATTTCTTGCTAGAGTTCATCTCTTTTCGACTACAATCTGCTACTTTAAAAGTTATGAAAGACGGGACAAACAATAGTTCAACCACTTTGGGTACATTAACTATTACCAAGAAGATTAAAAATAAAAGCAAAAGAAGGGTTAACTGGATCAAAACCATCACGGCCAAATGATATATTCTCCCTGACTCTAAAAGTATAATTCATTCATATTTCATGTGTTATACTTCTTTCTGTACCATATGGAGACCATTAAGATATTCACATCATAATGGTTTTCTCCCCCGGTAAATATCATCATCGTTTTCCAGGGGCTAATAAAAAATCCAGCATAAACAGAGGTAGATCTAAAGAGTTCAAGCACCTCAGAACCCCAGAGGTAAGATAAATAATTAACTGTCTTCTCATCATCCATCTCTCAAGGAGTAGTTAAAAATTAAGACAAAACCTTTCCCATCTGGCTCTATATCTATTCCAGCAATTGCATGTCATGTTAGCTGAGGAATGTACTTTAATTCACGTCATTTTTCAAGTAGCTAGTCCCCACAATTCCATGTTTTGTCTTATTACTAAGTGGAGGATTACCTTAAAAGTTTGTGTGCAATTTTACGCAAGTCAGACTTTGGAGGCACCCCATACAAACATCCTATCCCCCAAAGGCTCTATTTGGTAACATTGTGTGTACTCAGCTCTAACTTTGCAAGGTGTTCTGAGTGTTTCTCTGTCCATCTTTTCCCATGGATCTTACCTCTAAAATGCTATTGTTCCAGTATAGTTTCTATTAGGCTGCATCTACTATAAGGAAATAAAGCATGTTGTCATCAAGACCACTTCAGATCTAAAACTGCTTCCATAACTTTCAATTCTTCTCCTCTTGCCTACAGGAAGAAGCTATGTCTGTCTGTACTGTTAAACACTGGTTATTTCTATCTTGTTAAAGTGACTAGACTGGCTAGTTTTCATCTATACTTTCAATTGATCTATATCTTAGGTAGAAAGAGATAGAGGATGGACAGAAGGAAGGGCAGAGGTTCAACATTATAAAATTTATATCTACTGGTGACACTATCTATGATGGAAGTCCCATATGCCAGCTCCCTAGGTGCCATGCTTACCTGTAGATGTTACGTTTTTAGATACAGTGGGCCTACTAGAACCCCACCAAGTATATAACCTAGGCCCTTTTAATGTGGCCCCCTGAAAGGTATACCCAAATTTATAGTTCTAGATTCTGAGCAAGGCCAGACTCAAGCTAGGCTAGTGATTCAGATTTAGAACTGAACTAAAATAAGAAATTCAAAGCCCCAATTGACAGATGGTCAAAGTACATGAATAGACAGTTTTCACATAAAGAAGTCAAAACTCATGGGTAGGATGAGCTAACATAATAAAAATGGCAATCCTACCCAAATGGATTTACTTACTTAGTGCCATACCCATTGAACTACCAAAAACTTCTTTACTGAATTAGAAAAAACCATAACTAGGTTCATTTGGAAGAACAAAAGATCATTAAAAAATGCTTAGTAAAGTGGCCTTACAGTCCCAGATCTCAAACTATATTATATAGCAGTGGTCATCAAAACAATTTGGTACTGCCTAAGAGACAGAAAGGAGGATCAGTGGAATACATTAGAGGTAAATGACCTCAGCAAGACAGTCTACAATAAGCCCAAACTTTTGGGACCAAAATCCACTTTTTGATAAAAACTACTGGGCAAATTGGGAGAGATTAGGTTTGGACCAACATCTCACACCCTATATCAAGATAAACTCAGAATGGGTGAATGACTTGAATATAAAGAAGGAAACGACAAGTAAATTAGGTCAACACGGAATAGTATACATGTCAGATCTTTGGAAAAGGAAAGATTTTAAAATCAAGCAAGAGCTAGGAAAAAATCACAATGTAAAATCAATAATTTTGATTGCATCAAATTAAAAAGGTTTTATACAAACAAAATCAATGCAACCAAAATTAGAAGGGAAGCAACAAATTGGGAAACAATCTTCTTAACAAAAATCTTTGACAAATTTATAAAGAACTAAATCAATTGTACATAAAATCAAGCCATTTTCCATTTGATAAATGCGTAAGGGACATGAATAGGCAATTTTCAGTTAAAGAAATCAAAACTATCAATAAGCACATGAAAAAGTGGTCTAAACCTCTTATAATCAGAGAAATGCAAATCAAAACAACTCTGAAGTATCACCGCACAGCTAGCAGATAGGCTAACATAACAGCAAAGGGAAGTAATGAATGCTGGAGGGGATGTGGCAAAATTGGGACATTCATGCATTGCTGGTGGAGTTGAGAATTGATCCAACCATGCTGGAGGGCAACTTGGAACTATGCTCAAAGGGCAATAAAAGACTGTCTGCCCTTTGATTCAGTCATAGCACTGCAGGGTTTGTACCCGAAAGAGATAATAAGGAAAAAGACATGTACAAGAATATTCATAGCTGCGCTCTTTGTGGTGGCCAAAAATTGGAAAATGAGGGGATGCCCTTCAATTGGGGAATGGCTGAGCAAATTGTGGTATATGTTGGTGATGGAATACTATTGTGCTCAAAGGAATAATATAAAGTGGAGGAATTCCATAGAGACTGGAACAACCTCCAGGAAGTGATGCAGAGTGAAAGGAGCAGAACCAGGAGAACATTGTACACAGAGACGGATACACTGTGTTACAATCAATTGTAATGGACTTCTCCATTAGTGGCAATGCAGTGATCCTGAAGAACTCAGTGGGAACTACAAGAAAGCACATTATCCACATTCAAAGGAGAAACTGTGGGAGTAGAAACACCCAAGAAAAACAACTGCTTACTTACATGGGTTGAGGGAATATGATTGGAGATATAGACCCTAAATGAACATCCTAGTGCAAACATCAACAGCATGGAAATAGGTTCTGATCAAGGACACATGTGATACCCAGTGGAATTGTGGGTCAGCTACAGGAAGGATGGGGGGAGGGAAGGGAGGGAAAGGATATGATTCTTGTAACCAAGCAATAATGTTCTTACTTGACTAAATAAATTAATTAATTTTTAACAAGAAGTCAAAACTATCAATTTCCTATTGCTTCCAGGGTAATGAAATACTTTGTCATTCAAGACCCCTCATAACCCAGCTGATTCTCAACTCTTTCTAACACTTTACTCTCCGACACATTTTGTGATTCCGACACTAGCCTCCTGCTTGTTTCATAAATAAGAAACTATCTCTTTCTGCTCTGGCCATTTTCTCTGGTCATCTCCTATTCTTGGAAAGTTCTCCCTCTCATACTACTGACTTTTAAGCTTCACCTAAAAACCCACCTTCTCCAGGGGGAGCGCACCTCCTCTTAATTCCAGCGCTTTCCCTCTTTTTATGATTTCCTGTTTGTCCTATAATATCTTTCTTTGTTTTCAGGTTGTCTCCACCAGCAACCGCCTTCAGAACAGGGATTATTGTTTTCTTCCTTTTATATCCCCAGTGCTACTCAGCAATAACAGATTCATCTTCTTTGTTTTCTTAGGAGAAAATTATTTGCATCATGACCATCTAAATTCTCTTGCTTAATACCTTGGGTCTTAGTTTTTTTTTTTATTTGCGAATTAGGGAGTAGGACTAATGGGATAAGTAATTCTGAGTGCCCCCAAGACTCTGTCTGGGACCCTTTTTTCTCTATATACTATTTCACTTGACCTCACAATTTCTCATGAATTCAATTATCACTTCTATGCATTTGCATCCCCAGATCTAACCAGAGTGTTGCAAAAGTCTTAGGGAATTTTAAAGTTATTCAAGTTTAAGACTGCCTTAATAATTATTGGCTATGTCAAATGCTGGTCTCTCTCACTGAGTTTTAGGCCCACATCACTAAGAGCCTGTTTGGCATTTTTAAAATTAGATGTCCAATAGGCATCTCAAATTCAACATTTCCAAAACAGAACTAATTACCCTTCTTCCCAGACCTTTCCTTCTTCCTTATTATCCTACTACTACATATTCTTTCTAAACATTTTATGCTTAACTATTCCATGTACTCTCAGGTCCATCCATCATGGCCTACTTTCTGTTTTTCACATAGGACATGCCATCTTCTATTTCCATGCCTGGAATATTCTTTCTCCCAACCTCAGAGTTTGAAAATCTCTGATTTCCCTTAGGATGCAATTCAAGGACCATATGCATGAAGATATCTTTCTTAATCCCCCTACTCTTTGCCTAGTTGATATTGTTATCCCATATAAGGTTACCTTGTATCTTTCTGATGCCCTTATGTCAATTCACTGTTGATTCAGAGGAACTGTCCCACACACATACACATATATATGTGAAATATATATAGTTCAGTGGATAGGCCATCCAGCCACCTTTCCTAGTCTGGAAATTGACTACTTTTTCATCCATTTAGTTCTTCTTCTATGGATTGATAGGCCAAATTTTCAAAATTCCTAATAGAACCAAAGTTATGAGTTTTACCCACAAATCAAGACAACTTACTCTTTTTATCTTTCTAGTCCTGGCCTCACACTATAAATGTTTTTTGCTTATTTTCTATTTTTCCATTCATGTGACAGGCCAAAATATATTTTGTAAAAACAACAAATTGTAGTTAAACAAGTTTCAAGGGACACAAAGATCTTTACGTTAGCTGTCTTCTGGTTCAGTATCCTCTAGACTTATATTCTAATTAACCTTCTGTTATCATGACATTGTGACAGGGTGCTCTGACGTAATCACAGTGGGCTAGCTGTTAAAATTTTGGGGTGATACAAATGTTTTCAGCTGAAAGAGCAATCACTGCAAATAGCTGCTTTTGGAAGTAAAATAACACAGTAAGTTGATGCTGCCATGAAGTGTCTATGAGATAGGCAAATATTGCCATTCCCTCTCAGGGAGTTAATAGCAAACTCAGTCAAGCAGTATATATGGTCCTTTACCTGGAATAATTGGGTTTGAATTATTTTAGCTTTTCTCATTCATGGAACAAAATTGATAAGTGGGATCCATTAGGAATCAATACCTATGATGCAACACTCAGACTTCTTTCACTTTGAGACGTGCATTCGTAAAGAGCTAATAAGGCATACTTTCTATGTGTCTAGTACTGCGCTACTTCGGGTTTTCTTGTTAATTCATCGTCAGTTTAATGTTTCTCTAAGGCTGAGAAAACTAAACATCATAATAGAGGTAATGGAATCATGGGCCATGTTTGTCATTCTTCTCACTCACTCACTCTAAGCATTGCTGAGTCCATATTTTTGAATGGGAAACCTCTGGGAGAGCGTGGACCAAGAAACTTGGTGTCTTTTATTTGGACTCCTATCACAGCTGTTGAGAACAAGTGCTAAATCACTTGCAGTGGACATTAAATATTAAGGACTTCTTTACAAGGAAATTAGATAACTATTGATTAGAGCATAGGGTCCCCCAGGCTCTTCTTTTGATAACTAGAAAACTCTATGGCTGAGCCTGTTGACACATACCAAAGAAAAGAGATACACTGAAAAGAAACATGAAATTCCAATCTTTTGAATAACATTATTATGGAATTAATTATGTTGTTTTGATTTAAATGTGGAATTGAAACAGCAGAGATTCAAGCTGAAAAACTGTAACCTACAGTTAATCATCTTCAAAAAATTCAGAGCATTACTTGGGGGGGGGGCTAAAAGGATCTTTATCAAATCAGAAAATCCAAGTAAGAATTGCCTATGTATATTATGTACCTTGTTCTGTGCTTCCAAACGTTAAACCTGAATTCCTCTGCCCATAGATGTGTGTCACACAACACATTATTAAAAAATAATATCTATTTGCTTCTGTTTGCTTTAAATTACCGGAGAAAGAACTGGCAAGCCACTGCAGTAGCCATGCCAAGAAAAAAAACCATGGACAGTATGGACCATGTGATCATCACAAAGATTTGGGCATGAATGAGCAACAACAACTATTTATTTAAAATCAATATCCTCTTAAGGAAATGCTGGAAGATGTACGTTAGGTATACCACTGCATTTTTTTTTATATAGACCAAATTGTTTTTTTTCATTACTAAAGCTTGATTCTTCAAGCACACGTGGAAAAGAATTATATTCAGACCATTTAAATCATAGCAAAACTATATTACCCACAAGAACTACTGGTTCACATATATTATATTGTTTTGAAGAAATGAAAGTAATAGAACAAATTCATGGATTGCTCTTTTAAATCTATATCGATTACCAATTTGATCCAAATACCTAATAACACTTAACAGTGTGAAAACAACATCCAAAAAAAGCTAATGAGCTCTAATGTGGAATTAAATAAGGAATGGACTATGGAGGTGATATTCCCCCTGTCCTGTCTCATAGGCACATCACAGTTAGAATATTGGGTTCCAGTTCTAGACAGCAAATTTTAGGAAAGACCTTAATAAGTTAAGAGCTTCCAAAAGAGGGTAATGAAAATGGTGAAGGACCTTGAGAGATCCCCACCTTTGTGGGGATTGGTTAAAGGAACTTGGCATGTTTAGTCTTGAAAGGTGGAGACACATTACAGGGGAAGAGGTAGGTTATGACAGCCATGTAAAAATATGGGAAACACCATCATGTGGAAGAGCAATTAAATGACCCTGGTTGGTCTTAGAGTTCAGGGCAATACAGTCTAGTTGTAGGAGTTGGAAAGAAGGTAGTTTAGCTTTTTTGTCAAGGAAAAGTCAGTACCAATTACAGCTGACCCAAAATCGAAGGGAATGCCTGCTCCAGGAGGCAGAGAACTCATCCCCCCTCATCCTTAAAGACCCTCCAGGAAGGGTGGGAAAAGTCTTTAAGGAGAATGGATCATAGGATTGTAGATATCTAGAATCTCAGAATCATACCAATTTTGAGCTAGAAGTCAGCTCAGGGGCCATTCATTTAGTCCAAGCTGTCTTTTATAGATGAGGAACTGAGGCTTAGAGAGGCTAAGTGAATTTCCCAAAGTCACACTGACGGTAAGTGGCAGATTGAGGATGCAAAGCCCAGTCCTTTGACTCCAAACTGGGCATTGTAGAGAGGAGACCCCTCTTCACATACATAGTGGATACAAAGGTCTCTGAGATCTCTGCCAATGTTGAGTTTCTCTTTTTCTGTGAATCAGACTCTTCTTGATAATGAAGAACTTTGGAAGGAGGAAATGTATTTTAAATTAAATGAAAATGAAAATATTGTCATTCTAAGATAGTTCATTTAGGTGAACATACATGA
The DNA here is from genome assembly GCF_027887165.1 of Monodelphis domestica. Taxonomy (NCBI): domain Eukaryota; kingdom Metazoa; phylum Chordata; class Mammalia; order Didelphimorphia; family Didelphidae; genus Monodelphis; species Monodelphis domestica. The sequence continues at coordinate 17,316,333 of NC_077235.1, read as the reverse complement.
ATAATTCATATGTATAATTATGTGTATATGAAAATATTCTTGATTATACTGAAGAGGATATTTTTCTTGCCAATATTATACTATGCGAAATTGAATATAGTGCAATTTTCTTACTCCCAGTTCAACTTTACATCAATATCTGTTTTTGAAAGGGTATATACCCAAATTCTACTTTGAACTACGGCAAGAATTAAATATAAATCCTAATACTTGTAAATTTATTAACATATTTCAGCAGATAATTCACTCTTCGCTAAATGATTAATTCACATCTGTACACAGTCACATATACTTTCAAATTTCAAAGTTCTAGTATAAATAAAATGGCTTGGTTAATCTCCCGATTGACACCTCATTAGAACACAAAAGGCATTGGAAGTACCAGTAGTAGATCTTAAAATGGGTGGATTGCGGACGTATGAAATAATGCACTGTAACTAACTCATAGGCTGAGAATGTACAGGAAGAAAAACTACAGACCTGCTGTAATAACTTTTGAAAACTCCCTAGGTAAAGGTACCTGTTTTTATTCCTGTAACTTCCTTTTGAATCATATTAGTATTCACGCAACTACCAAGGCAGCTTCTCTCCTTGATTACAATATTTGTTACCGTAGTTTTTTTCTTTCTGCTTAGCTGTTGATCATCACCTTGAACTTTAATTCCATCCACAAGGAACTCATTTTATAAAAAAGAAACCTTGTCTCATCCCAGGTGCAAATTTCTATGCCTAGATGGTCATTTAAATCATAATAGAGTTTTTCGAGCTCATTTTAAAAAGTCACTAACCCGAATCTGGTTATTTTAATATGAGTTTAATTTCCCCCTTCACATATAGGTAAAATCCATCTGAGTCATAAAGGAGATCCAGATGTGTCAAATGAAATGGATTTACACTTCTGGAAGAGAATTATCACTTTGGTTAGGTCTCAATTTTCCTACTCAACTACTGCCAGCAGCAATGATCCACTTCAAGGCATGACAGAATATGGATTTTCTTTGCTTTCAACTATTTCTTTCAAGTCAAACTCTGTGTGTGAATTAATAGAATGGAAAGCGAACATTTCCTCACTAGCCTGCTTTTCTTGATTCAGCCAGAAGGGACTGCATCCTTTCTTCCTATCAAGCCAATCTGAAAAACCTGAGGGGGGACACGTAAGTGACTGAGCAAAACAAAAGGTATCAGAAACCATTGGATTCCTTGTCACACGACATTTTTTTTGTTTGTTTTGGCTGCTCTTTTCAGAAGAGATTTCAGAGGAAGAAGAGAAACCAATTTTTAAGCATATTTACATTCTGTTTTTTCTTTTTCTAAACCTAAAAATACCAAATAAAACAAGCATTTCCATGTACTCGGTGGAATGGGAGAATATTACAAATGAAACAGTGAGCCTTCCTTACATATAGCTTGCTTTTCTTTTTTGCAAGTGCATAAATAAATTTAAATGTAGTGTTCAAAACTGTCCCACATGCCTGTGATTCCCTCTGTGACCTGCCTTCTGTTCTTTTCTCAGGGGTGAGGGGAGTAGTAGATCCTTAGACTTAAACCCCATCTCCCTTCCACACTTAAATTGAAAAGCAAAACAAAGCCCTAGATACAGATATTCATGACCAAGACACATCTCCACAATGATACATCCGACAAGCCTGTTTCAGTTCTTCAAGAGATCACAGACGAAATTACATGATCCCCAACAACGAAAATCCAGCTGAGTACATTTTTTTGGTGACTATTCCTGGGCTTCACATTTCCAAACCCTAATACCAATGACTATGCAAAAATTTTAATGGGGGATGAGCAAAAAAAGAATGTAGAAAGAGCAGAATAACAACCGTGATTTACTACGGAGGGTCAAGGTCCGTATCAGGAAACACATAACCGAAGGAAACAAGGACTACTGGATTCCCAAAGGACTCTGCTCTTCCAATTTGAAAATTGCAGGACTGTGGCTAAGCACGATACATAGCTCGAGGAGAAAGAACACCACTCATGCCCATCTACAGAATTCTGACCTTTGCAAGTTATTTCTGCTAGACGTTACCCAAGATGTGAATAGATACTGATGTTGAACAAAAGAAATCAGACCATACCACAAAGCATATTTTGTCAGCGAATGTCTTACTCCATGGTAGCACTGGGGTAGAAAAACCCAGATACTCCAGGTATTGTTGACTGTGTGATTAAGATGGTTCCCAGGAAACTGAACTTGTCAGTTGTCTGGGGTCTGTCATTATCATCATCATCGTCGCTGTCACTGATCTAGGGCTTTAAACTTGGCAAAGTGCTTTTCCTATTCCCTCATTGGGAGGTAGGTACTATTATCCCCATTTTACATATGGAAAAACAAAGGCAGAGAGGTGAAGTCAAACACCTCATATGTGCATGAGGCTAGATTGTGAACTCAGGACTTAATGATTCCACTTCCATTATTCTATGCACTATACATACTATCTGACCGTTGTCTCTTTTTTGAGCAGGAATAAGAGTGCTGGGCTTGGAGTTAAGAGAAATGTATGGGACTGAGCATGTTGCTTAATGTCTCTAAGCCTCAGTTTCTTTATCTCTAAAATGGGATCAATACAAGGGTTAACAATCTGGGAGTCTGTGAACTTTTAAAAATATCTTGATCACTGTATTTTAGCATAATTTATTTTCTTTGTAATATTTGATTTTATTTCATACATTTAAGAAGGTGATTCTGAGAAAGAGTCCACAGACTGAAGCCAAACTGCCAAAGGAGTCCAGGACAGAAAAAGTTAATAAGCCCTGGGTGAAACACTACCTTGTGAGGGTTGTTCTGAGTCGCAAATGAGATCATGTACAGAAAATACTTTGCAAACCTTCAAGCACTACCAAAATGTCCATTATTCGTACTCTTAAGACTCACTCGTTCACGCCGTCTTTCTTTGGAGAAGTCCTGTTCTCTCTGTATTTTATGGATGTTTCTCAGGGACATCCGTAATCGACAGCTCCTCTGGTTCTTGGCCCTTTCCTTTGGTGCCAAAAGGTGACTGAAAGAGAGAGAGAGCCAAGTCATGTTAAAGCAGTACCACTCTCCTTGTTTCCTTTCTAGACACACTATATTAATGAGATGCAGTTAAGTGGTTTCTAAATGCAAATTATAGATAACACAACAGCAAACAGCTAGGCTTTTAAGAAAAGTTTTCAAATGGACTTGGGCAGCATTCAAGGTTAATTTGGGGAAAGTGCCTTAGTGGAACGTATTGAAAATGATTTTTAAAACACTGGAAGACTAAATATAACACAAATGCTAAGTCCTTAGAGGATCTAGCTCAAAGAAAACTGCCCAGTCCCAGCCCAAGAAACCCTTGTGTATTTAGGACAGGCTTATTCAGCTTATCTAATAATTACATCCTGTTATGACTTCTCCTCCCAGTTGTCCACCTTTTCATACTCCACCCCAACAGAAAAGGGGGAAGGAAAGAGAAATAAGGTGAAATGCAAATCCATCCATCTTGATATTTCTTAACAATGCTGGGTCAAGAGTTGAGTTAAAAATAATCCTTAAAGTGATCTCTGGAGATTAGTAATAGACTTTGACTTTCCCCAATTATTGCAGATAACTGAGAACCATCCATATTCTGGATTTGAATTTCACTGGACCATTTCTCATTAGTTCTGTTATCTGAAGTATAAAGAAAAAAATCAACAAAGGACGGTAGAGTGGATCAAATTCAAGAAGTCATGAGAAGCGCAATCCGAGAACCCACAGAGCTTCTGTGTAGTTCACATGTTTGCTAAGATTGATATCCAGTCATCATATACATACATGCATATGCACATGTTATCTGTTTAGTTGGTGAATCTTCCCAGTAAAAGGTAAGATCCCTAAAAAAGGACAAGGGCTTCAACACTTTGGCTTTGTATCCTGAGGTCCAAGCAGATAAGCAGTGCTTACTTACTAAATCCTCAGTGATTCAGTGGGTTGATGTGGCCAGAGAATTATAAAACACAGAACGAAGGTAGAGACAAAAAACCCAACTTGCTTCACTGTTCTTTTATCCACTCAGTACATTGTTAGGAGAATTATGTTATGGTAAATCTTTGAAAGCACACTAACCATTGTCCCATATATTGCCAGCTATTTGGCGGAGAGGCAACACAGTAGAGTAGATTAAGTTGCCAGACTGGAAGTCAGGAGATATGGGATTCAGTCCTCTTCTGGCACTAATGGGCGTATGACCACGGGCCAGTTATTAGCCTCCCTTTGTCTATTTCCCAAATGTATAAAAATAAGACTCGAAGCTCTTCTAGGTTCAAATATAAAACATGAGACCGACCTCAGACAGAGAGAATATATATTATCAACAGTGAATTAATTACTCATGCAAGCGAGGGAGTTAAGGAAGGTTTTGTAATTTGTAGAGTTTCTAAGCAATGGTGTTTCATTCTATGGCACTGCTAATGTTTTAAGAAACCTTCCACTTCTGATAAAAAATTCAAAATCGAAACTTCTTTCTTGTCTGATCCTTTTGTAGAACTGAGTCCAAGACGGAGCTAAATTGCACTTGGAAACTTTGTAATGGGACAGTTAGGATGTAACATTTATTTCCTTTTCAGAGCTATAAGCAGCAATTTGGGTGCCTGGGAAAGGAGCATATAAAACTGCCTCAAATAAACTTTTACAAGACAAATTTAAATGGGCGTTAGAGTGGGGAGAGAGGTTGATTAGACAAGACACCCTGAAAAACCAAGAGGCTGTTACGGGAGAACAGGGTAGTGTAGTGCTAGAGGAAAGGAAGCATCCTATCATTACAAGGTTGAATTTGCTATGCTATAAAAGATGCATAAATGCTATAAGTGGTTTCTAAATTCTAAAAACCAACTAGGGCACGACTTCCTACAGTGCTGTTCATGCTGGACTGCTCAGGCAGTGGATGCAGTCTCTACATGGAGTAATAATCAGAGCTAAATCCAAACACCGGCTTATTAGTTGCCAAAGAACTGAACTGAAAGTTTCAAAGCCTTAAAATGTATTCAAGTATCCAAAGAATATCCTCTCTCTGTATGTAGCAGGCTGAGTTTGCCTCAGGGAAGGTCTCATGGTAGGTTGTGTCCAGCAATGGAATGCAATGGAGCACTTGTACATTACTCAGCATACCAAAGTATGTTTATTTGGCCAGACAAAAGAAAGCGTATTAAGCAAGGCTTTAACACTTAGCCTGAAAGATGCATCATCCCTTCCCTCCTTCCATCTCCATAAGGAAACACATTTATAATGACTTGTAGCCTTTGGGACACCTAGTAGGTATGAAGGGCACCAAAGAGGGCCTTTTATGGCCTTAGATGACCACGAAGGCATTGCCTCTCACAATAGAGGAAAACATTTTCTTATTTTTGAAACTCATCTCCTGATATAGGTTTGATTCAAAAAAATCTTATACTTCTGTGGAGTTAAGAAGGCAGAATAAAAGCCAGCAGTTTTTGCCTAGCTCTCCCAACACCCCCTGGGCCCCTAAATAAAAATAAAAAACAACCTAGAAAACATGCCAAACTGAATTCTTATCAGGAAAGCAAAGAAAAAGGCACAGTGAGTTATTTTTCTAGCCCAGGTCAGCTTAGGAAGACACAGAAAAGTCTTTGGATACTGGGAGCACAGCCTAATGCAAAGTCACAAAGATAAAAGTGGCAAAGGACTGGAGCGAGGAGCATTTCAGTGCCCAAGAAGAGTAAGGTGATTAAAGATATAGGCAGAAAGAGATCCCACGGTACTCCTGTAAAAAAAAATGGAAAATAAGAATAATTTCATCTGGCAGCTCTGTAGTCCATTACCTAGTTCTGGACCACAGTTCTAGGATGGAGAAGGGGAAGAGAGGATCTAGAAATATAAGGAGCAAGGAACACACTTCACAACCATAGTGAAGTGGCTCTGAGACCAAAAACTGAATGGGGGGGACTCAGTTCTAACCCTTAGCCTCACAAACAACCAGGCAGTAGAATAAACCAGGGCAGAAAATGAAAGGGGGAGTCAGCAATTCAGTTGCTTTGAACATGCAGAATGTCTCGGTGTGATCATTATAACTGAAATAAAATAGCAGTCTATGGCAACTCGACCACATACAATCCAAAAGGTCCAAAATGAGTCAAGAAAATGCAGAGCTCACACCATGAAGGCAGTGGACATGCCCTTCACTGGATGACACCATTTTAGGTATCCAGTACGAGCTATGAAAACACCAAAAGCACATAAAGGACAGAAGTTCAAATGAGGCAACCCCCTCACAGGCAGAACCCAAAAGAGCATTAAGTTCAAAGTCAATAAGTAGGCTGGAGACAAAAAAATATGAACCCACCCTAAAAAACTAACATGATAAGGTGGAAGAAGCAAACACAATAGTGACCTGAAAAGCCTGCATTCTCTCTCCAAATGTAGATTTAGATACAAGCCCCAAAGGAATTCCTAGAAGAGCAAAAGGAAAAGATTAAAAAAAAAAGATCAAATGAGGGAAGAGGAGAAAATAAATTAGAGGAGGAAAGAGCTATGCAAGGAAATTATGAAAAGAAAACTAAGAGCTAAGTAAAAAAAGCACAAAAATACTAAAGAAAATAACCTCTTAAAAAGAATTGGCCAAATGGTAAAAGGGATGCAGAATTTCACTGAATAAAATAGGTCCTTTAATAATTAGAACTAGTCAAATGGGAGAGAACGACTCCCAGAGGCATCAAGAAACAAAGCAAAGTCAAGAGAAGGATATATAAAATATCTCAAAGTAAAACCAACTGAATTGGAAAATAGATCAAGGAGAAATAATTTTAAAACCACTGGATTTCCTGAAATGGATGAATAAAAAATATCCTAGACATCAATTTTTTAGACATTATAAAGGAAAACAGCCTGGATATCTCAGAATCATAAAGGTAGAAAATGAAAGAATCTTTGGTTTACCCATGATTATTCATTTACCAATGAAAGAAATCCCAAAATGAAAACTCTCAGAAATGTTAAAACCAAAATTCAGAACTTCTAGGTCAAAGAGGAAATAAAGAAAACTCTTTCAAATGTTATGGTTCTAAAGGCATGATCACACAGAACTTAGCAGCTACAATGTGAACGAGCAGAGGGCGTAATAATCTAACTAAATGGGGGAAACTGTTTAACAAAATAGAGAATTTTCAAGCATTTCTGATGGAAAGACAAGAGCCGAATAGAAGTTGGGAAGAAGGAAGGGGCGAGAGGGAGGGAGAGAGCATGAATCATCAACATCTCAGAAAACAATTATTAAAATACATTAAAAATTGAATAGGAAATTTTGCAATCAAACATAAGACTAAAGAGAAGCATAAATGGGTAACTAAGAATTGAAAACCATAAGAGACTAAATGAGGTTAAACTATTTACGTTCCTTCATGGGAAGAGAATACATGTAAACCTTAACTTTATCATTATTAGAGTTGTTAAGGTTAATCAACTTAGACAAAGAACCTCAATATGATTCTATTTCATAGGTATGATCTCAAAGTAAGAATGGAAGGGTAAGAAAGAGGAATGCACTGGGAGTGTGAAAAAGACAAGGAAGAATGGGGAAAACGATCTTATTTCAATTGGGCATACAAGAAGAAGTTTATAAAATAGAGGGGAAGATGGATGGGGATAGGGAATAGTTCCTCTCCATTTTCATCTGAATTGATTCAAGGAAGGAAGGAAGTACCCAAAATGCCTAAGGACAGAAATGGTAAATGAATCTTTTTTTTCTTACCATAATATTCAATTTCAATAAAAGACTATGGAAGCATATATTAAAATTTAAATGGAAACTAGATAATCTAATATTAAAAATGAATGGGTTCAAAAACAAGTTATAGAAAAACCAGTCATTTTATTCAAGATAATGACAATGAGACATAACTTTTGTAGGATGTAGTCAAAGCAATGCTGAGAGGAAAATTTCTATTTAAATTCTTACATCATCAAAAGAAAGAAAGCAGATCTGAGAATTAGGCATATAATTTTAAAAAATAATCCAACTAGAAAAACTGCAACCCTCAATAAAAAGCAAAATCAAAATCCTGAAAATCAAAGGAGACATTAATTAAAGTAAAAAAAAAGAAGAACTAATAATTAAAAATAGTTGTTTGTTTATAAGCCAATAAAATAAGTCTTAAACTAAGTCCATAAAATAAAGAAAATCCGACTACCAGCATCAAAACTGAACATAAGTTCACAACAAATGAAGATGAAAGAAAAGCAAATATTAAGAGCTATTTTATCTAATTATATGTCAATGAAACTGACAATCCAGACATAATGAATAAATAAATTAATAAATATCTACAGATCAAGAGAGCAAGAGAAAAATAACAATACCTTCGAAATATAAGTTAGAGACGCTCTAAATGAGCTCCCTAAGAAAAACTATAAAACTCATAAACAAATGGATTTACAAGGGAATTCTAGCAAACATTTAAAGAACAATCATTTCCAACACTACCAAGAGAACAGGCTAAAGAGTCCTATCAAATTCCTTACACAAATATAGGCTCAATACTAAAATGGAAGGGAGCCAAAATTGAGAATGAAAACTTAACCAATTTTCCTAATAGATAATGGTGCAAAATTTTTAGAAAAATATTGACAAGGAAATTATAGCAACATATCATTAAGATCCTATACCATAATCAGGCAAGATTCATACCAGGAATTCAAGGCTTGTTCAATATTAGGAAAACTATAATTATAATTATTTTTCTAAAAGCACAATTGATCATATCAAAACCAAAAGCAATAAAGATCATCATTTCAACGGATGCAGAAAAAGTTTTTGACAAAATACAACACATATTCCTTTTAAACACTAGAAAATATTTGAATAAATGGAGATTTTTCGCAATACCACAAATAGTATTTCTCTAAAACCAAGAGTAAGCATTATCTCTAATGGGGACAAACTAAAAGCCTTTCTAAGAAGATCAGAAGTGAAACAAGGATATTCATTATTATTCAATATTATACCAGAAATACTAGTTATAGAAATGTTAAGAAAAAGAAATTGAAGCAATGAGAATAGGCAATAAGGAAACAAAGCACAAGTTTTTGCAGAGGATATGATAGTTTATTTAGAGAGTCAACCAGAGACCTAGTTGAAATATCAATAGTTTCAGTAAAGTTGTAGGATCTAAAATAAACATGCAAATCACTAGCATTCCTCTATATTTCCAACAATACCCATCAAGAAGAGAGAGAAAACCCATTTAGTATATGGGTTGCAGATAGTATAAAATACTTGAAAGTCTACCTGCTAAGACATAGAAAGGAACTATATGAATATATTTACAAAACATTCTTCACAGAAATACAGATGGACATAAGTAAATGGATAAATATTAATTTCTCATGGGTAGGCTTAGCCTATATAATAAAAATGAGAATATTAACTAAAATAATTTATCTTACGCCATCCAAACTATTGAAGAATTACGTGGTGGAGCTACACAACAAAGTCATATCAAAATTCACCTGAAGGAACAAAAAGTCAAGAATTCTAAAGGAAGCAATGAAAAATGGGAAGAAAGGGAACCTAGTGGTGCCAAATCTCAAACAATACTTCACAACTGATCATTGAATCCATTTTGTTCAAGATAAGAAATTCAGTGGTTGATCAGTGGAACAGATTAGGTGCACAAAACGCAGAAGCGAATAAAAGTAACAGTGTATGAGAGACCAAAGATTCCAGCTACTGGGGCAAGAACTCACTATTGGACAAAAATTGCTGGGAAAACTGAAAAGTATTCTGTTGGAAAGTGGGCATAGACCAATATCTCACACCATTTGCCACGGTAAGGTAAAAATGATTTAGACACAAAGGGTGATTTTATAAGCAAATTAATGGAGTTTGGAAGAAATTGCCGTTCAGATCTGTGGAAAAGGGAAGAATTCATGACTAAACAAAGGAAAGAGACTCATGGGAAGTAAAATGGATAATTTTGATTATATCGAGTTGAAAAGTTGTTGCGCAAAACAAAACCCAAAGCAGCTAAAATTATAAGAAAGGCCAAAAAAGCCCCTAAAATATATTTGTAACAAGTTTCTCTGATGAAGCTCTTAGTTTTCAAATATATAGGGAACTGAGCCAACTGGACAATGATACAAGGCATTCCCAATTGATAAATTGTCCAAAGATTTCAATAGGGAGCTTTCTCAGGAAGAATTCAAAGATAGTCATATGAAAATGCTCCACATTACTAATAACTCAAGACACGCAAATTAAGACAACTCTGAGATACAATCTTATACCCATTAGATTGGTTAAGGTGACAAAAAAGGAAAAGGAAAATTATAGAAGGGATGTAGGAAAATGGGTATACTAGTGCATTGCTAGTGAATCTATACACTACAGTCTAACCTTTTTTGAAAGCAATTTGGAAGTACATCCAAAAAAAAATATTAAATTGTGCTTACCTTTGGACCTATGTCCATACCCAAAGAAAGGCAAAAAAAAAAGCAGATACCAATCATGATCTCGGAGAAAGGAAAAGTAAAAATAGCCCCAATTAAAACAGATTATCAGGGAAACTACATTTAGCTAAACAGTATCATAGACAATGAAGTTACATAAAAATTTTGTTGTTATTCTATTAGCACATTTTCCAGCAAGTTTCTCTGATAAAGGCCTCATTTCTCAAATATATAAATATCGACCCAGTAATACTAGTACATCCCCAAAGAAATAAAAAGAAAAGGACCAATATGTAAAGAAATACCGAGAGCAGCTCTTTAGATTTCCATCAGTTGAGAATAGGCGTGAATGGTATGTGAATGTGATGTAATGCTATTAGACTGTAAGAAATTATGACGGGGATGCTTAAAAAAACTGACAAGACTTATATGAGCTGATTCGGAGTGATTTGAGCAGAATTTGAACAGTTTGTGCAATAACAGCAATATTTTAAAGTTTGTCAACTATGAAAGATTTAGTAACTCTAATCGACACAATGACTTTTTACAATGGCACAGGACACATGATGAAAAATGCTCGGCACCTTCACAGAGGACTGATGGACTCAGAATGAAGCCTGAAGTGTATTTTCTCGCTCTCTCTTTACTGCTTTTTTTCTGAATTTTGTTTTGCATGACTTCATATTTGTAATGGGTTTTGTATTTATTGCCTTCTCAGTGGGTTGGGACGGTTGTTGGAGAGAGGGAGAAAATCTGTAACTGAAAATAAAGTGGGATTTTAAAAGCATTCTCCCATTTCCATGGTCTGCACAAAACTAAAGAAATTACTTTAAAGGCATGTTTCCCTACAGAAAGAGGAACATGGGACTGGCATGGACAGTTTCACTGATTTTTCCAGTTGTGATAAGTTACAATAATTAAAATCAATTGAAGAAACATTTATTAAGCTGCTATCATGTACACTCAGAGATCAGTCCTAACTAGAGCACTAGGTTCTGGAGATGGAAAGATTAAACATAGTCATTGCCCTCAAGGAACTTACAGCCTAACGGAAGAGGTGACTTAGACGCATCCCATATAATACAAGGGATCTAAGAAAATCGGAGGTGGGAGGGAGATCATTTAGTAGAGACCAGGAAGCATTTTATGGAAGAAGAAGACTTGAACAAGGACCTTGAGGGAAAAGAAGAACCTTGATTGGTTAAAACACAGAGGGCTGAATTCCATGAATGGTGTATGGCCTACAAAAATCCAAGGAGGCAGGGATGTGCCCGAAATAATCAGGAAATTGCTTGTAGACTCATATAGTTAAAATACAGAACGTATGAAAGGAGGGAGAGAGGGAAAGGAAGACAGGGAGGGAGGGGGATACAGAGACAGAGACAGATAATGTGTATATTGGGAAAAGGGTATATTAGTAATCCCCAGAGATGCCTTTTGATATGCTACTATAAAACTTATCTTTCAGGGGCAGCTATGTGGCACAGTGGATTGAGAGCCAGGCCTAGAGATGGGAGGTCCTGGGTTCAAGTCGGGCCTCAGATACTTCCCAGCTGTGTGACCCTGGACAAGTCACTTACCCGCACTGCTTAGCCCCTTACCACTCTTCTGCCTTGGAACCAATACTCAGTATTGATTCCAAGATGGAAGGTGAGAGTTTTGTGGTTTTTATTAAAGTTACCTTTAACCTGTGTGTGTAAGCAATATTGCTATATGAGTACTGTGAGTCTTAGGCCACTGGCATGGTCACTTTTTTAAATTTATTTTTATAAAAACTTACCTTCCATTTTGGAATCAATACTGTGTATTGGCTCCAAGGCAGAAGAGTGGGAAGGGGCTAGGCAATGGGGGTCAAGGGACTTGCCCAGAGTCACACAGCTGGGAAGTGTCTGAGGCCAGATTTGAACCCAGGACCTTCCGTCTCTAGGCCTGGCTGTCAATCCACTGAGCCACCCAGATGCCCCCTATGGTCGCTTCTTACTTCTGTGCAATGAATACTTTCCCAAATGCCCGAGGCACTGGGACACAAACTTAATAACCCTCCCATGGTAATACTACTATAGTGAGTTGAGATCTCCCCAGAAAGAATGATTTCAAGTTGCTGCTGGCAAACCTACCAGCTATCCTTCCCTCTTTTCCTAGGTAACACGTCTAGCAGATTCCTTCAGATGGCTTCTTCCTTAGAGTCCCCTTTTCTGGGCATTTTATACTGTTGGTTCTTACATATTTTCTATATAGGTTTGTCTTTATTTCCCAATCATCAAAACTCTCCAGACTAATTTAATGTCAGCAGCTGTTTACCACCATCTCTACCGCTGCAAGTAATGCAGTGTTTACCTATTACACTTACAACAATTCCAGGGCCTTTTCAAAACAAACCTAGCCACAAAGAAACTCAAGAGAAAAGTAGTCTCCCACCAGCGTTTCTGCTGAAAGCAAGTATGGGACTTCTGAAATGAGAAAACATGAATTAATACGTCTGTAAGGACATGTAGAAAAGGCTGCTGTCACCATTTGGCTTGTTAAATCTTTTTTTGGCAACTGGGAACCAAAAAAACAATTTCTAACTTTAAAAACAAATGGAGGATTTCTGGATCACGCCAGCAACGAATGCAGACTAGACATTCGTTCTGATCTCCATGACCGTTCAAAATATGTGCCAAGGAGAAAGCAAGTTCAGCTGTCTCTACGGAGTGGACACCTGGAATCCAAAAGAAGATAAGGGAAAAAACCTCAGGAACTGATGCTCCCTATCCCTGACCTCACCCAACATTTCCTCCCCACCTGCCATGATACCAGCATCAAGGCTACATCAGCCAGTACAAGTCCCAAGGACATCCCGGAGGCTTACATCAAAATCCATCTCTGCCCCTGGGGCTCTCCTTACTCTTTCCAGTGCATTGGAGACCCTGGGCCCAGGCCAGGTTGTGGAAGTTTGGGCAGGGTTTGAGAGCTATCCTGGAGAGAGTCTTTCCGAAGCAAAAGCCTGGCAGCTTCTGTAACCCACAAGCACCAGTGCCACAAAGTTCTGAACGTCCAGTACCCAAGAAAACAGGCCCACAACTACTGGTGCAAGGCCAAAGCACTCAGGAATAGAAGGAATGGGTCAAGGAATGGATACCCTTTTCAAAGTATACATAAAGAGTCACTGACCAGATTGACAATAAAAAAAACATTCTGATTCCAAAAAATATTGATGTTTTAGTGCAAAAAGCAACACAGCTTGAATAAAGAAGGATACTCTGAACTTTGCCTTAAATTTCTCTGACAAAAGTCTGCTATCAAAGAGATATAAGAAGTTGATGGAAATGTATAAAATAGATATGCTCCTCATTATCAAAGAATGTCTTGAAATTGTGATTTCACTAGTAAAGGAAACTCCCAGAAGAGAAAATAGCCTCAATCAAAGCAGATTTATAACTTATCTTCCACTAATGGTCTTAAAAAGCAGAGATTGGAAGCCTTTTTTGTCCCATGTGCTCCTTGGACAATCTAAAGAAGCCTATGGGCTCCTAGGAATAATTTTGTTGAGTGAATAAAATTAATTTCATAGGAAACCAATTCATTTGAAATACACATAGCAAATATTTTTATTCGTTCTTAGTTGCCAGGTTCAAATGCAATTTATTGAAGACATTTTTGTTGAAATGGAGAATATTTAAATGGTAAACTATTGTGGGAAGAAAAGGAATACTACTGTATTTTCGGAGAATTAAATAATTAAGTAAGTCCATTTCAGGCTAGAAGACATGCTTTCTATTTTTTCAACCTAACTGATTTGCCAATACCCATAAGACGGATTTACCTAAAACCCTACAAGTTCCCTGGGTGGTGTCAAAATGAGACACCAGTATGAATGAGCACCTACTCAAAAGAATCTGGAACGCAGCGTCAATGTGGCACAGGCTGTGTTATTTGATCCTCACGAGAATGGGGACTCATGAGCCAGTGGTACAAGCAGCAAACATGTACAAGGAATGGAAGCACCCAGGCTCCCTTTTTCTTCACATGAATCTGTCCCCCACCCCATCATCCACCATTGGCCCGTTACTGGAGAGTTATAAACTATTCCTGAGAGCCAGCTGATTGTGTTCCTCGTCATGTCCTCCTGACATGGATGTGGGGAAAAGCAGCTTAAACTGGGGATATGAAACTTAACTCAATTTTCTTTTTACTCCATTATTTGGACTTATGAGAGAGGAGTCCACCATCTTGTCAGGAGCTGCTCCTCACAATCCTTCCTCTTTCTGTTTGCTAACTGGACTCCTTTCACTTCATTGCTAATACAAATCAGTATCAAAACCCCTCGTACTTGAAGCATGTTAGCTAGCAGTTGATAAATTCTAGTCTTCAACTGATAAGATGGCGGGTAACATCAAGTTTTAGAAAATGTAGATCGGGAAGGAATACTTACATTGATGACTGAAACATAACGTACATGTGGATAATGTGCACAACAACTGAAAATTCTGAAATAAAGGGGTTTTTTTTTCACCCAAACATAACACTGGTTCTTAAGACGGGATAAGAAATACAAGTAGAAATGGAACAGCTCTTCATAATTCTTATGCAACTGAAGATCATATTTGTCAGAAACAAATCTTATTTAAGGAGCAAGAAAGTCAAGTCATAAAACATGTATTAAATGCCTACTCTGTGCCGGGCACTGTTACAGACTCCAGGGATCCCATGCAAAGAATTATGTACAAATGACACATACAGCACAAATGAGAAATAATCAGCAGAAGACGGGGACTAGCATTAAGAGGGATTAAAAAAAGGCTACTTGTAGAAGGCGGAATTTTCGGTGGAACTTGAAGGAAGGCAGAGGCCAGGAGACCAAGATGAGGAATTACAGAATTCCAGGATGATGACATAGCCAGTGAAAATGCTCATGAGTCAGGAACAGTGCAAAGAATGGTAGAGGAAGCCAGGTCACAGAATACATGGAGGGGAGCAGGGCAGAAGAAGACTGGAAAGCTTGGAAGGGGCCAGGTTATCAATGGCTTTAAAAGTCAAAAGGAGGATTTTATCATTGATCCAGGAAGTAAGGGGAAACCTAGGGAGTTTGTTGAAGTGGAAGGGATGTCATTGTCACAAGTGAGCTTCAGAAAGATCAATTTGAGAGCTGAATGGTGGATGGACTGGAGTGGGGAGAGACCCCAGGTAGACACACCAAACTGAAGGTTACTGTAATAGTCCAGGCAGCAGGTGAAGTGGGCCTGCACCAGGGTGACGGTAGTCTTAGAAGAGAGAAGGGGCATATATGGGAGATGTTACATGGTTAGAAGCAATGAGACTTAGCAACAGATTGAATGTAAGATGTGAGAGAGATGGAAGGCTGATACTCTCGGGTCACAAGTCTAAGAAGAATGAGAGCCTCAACAGTATTGGGGACGTTAGGAAAAAGGAACAGTTTGCGAGGAAAGAGAATGAGTTGAGATTTTGGACGTGGAATATTTGAGGTATGTAAGAGATTTCTCTTTTGAAATGTCAAATAAACAGTTAAAAGGGTGATGATACTGGATTTCAGCAGAGAGGTTAGGGATTCTGGTGGAGCCCCATAAAGGGCTAATTAGGGCAGGTCTATAAAAGACACCAGAATCTTCCACTTCAGTTCCTCAGACACCCACAGCCCATGTGAAATGCCACCGACAGATCTCACTTTGAAATACCAACAGACTTTCTGATCTGCTGCCTCTAACTTTTCTTTGGGACATCAGATTTTAATTTCAGTGACTCAGGCCTGAGACCCCACACTGTGCAAATGCCTGAGACACCGAAACGTGCAAATATTGGACACCTCATGCTGTGCAAAGCATGACACCCCCACTGTTCAGCCCCCAAAAGTGCAAACACCTGGGACAGCCCAATGTGGAAAGGCCTGAGATTCCCCACTGTGCACAGAACTTTGAACCCCACTGTACAAGAACCTGGTGACCCCACTATGCCAAACTTGGGACCCCACACTGTGCAAAATTCTAGGACCCCTCATTGGGCAAAGCCCTGAGAACCCCTGTGTAAAATAGCACATGGGACCCCAACTTTGCAGAAACTTGGGAACCCACACCGTGAAAAGTTCTGATTACCACAACTGTGCAAAGACTTGGGAACCAGACTGTGCAAATACCTCAGATGCCCTGCTGTGCAGAGAATTGGCATCCCCATGGTGCGAAAACCTGATAACCTCTACTGTGCAAAACCACAGTTTGGACCCCAATAGTGCAAACAGCTGGGACTGCCCAATGTACAAAACCCTGGAACCCCCACTCTGAAACGACCTCAGATCCTCATCTGTGCAAAACAATACTTCAGTCTCCAACTGTGCAAAGACCTGGAAATGTCCAATGTGCAAAGACCTGAGACTCCCCACTGTGCAGAGTTGGGATGCCCACTCTCTCAAGACCTGATGATCCCCACTGTAGAAAACATGGGACCCCACAGAGTGTAAAACTCTGGCACCCCCACTGTGTAAAGACCTCGGACCCCTTGCTGTGTAAAACAGCAGTTGAGTCCTGAACTCCAAATAAACTTGAACTCCCCACTGTGAAAAGACTTGCTAACCCCAACTGTACAAAAACGTGGGACCCCCTGCACTGTGCAAAAACATGGCACCCCCACTGTGCAAAGAATGGGATGCCCCACTGTGCAAAGACCTGAGATACCCCCATTGTAAAAATCTGGGACCTCAGATCCCCTACTGTCCGAAACAACACTTGAGATACCAACTGTGCCAAGACCTGGCACACCACACTGAGCAAGGAATTTTGAATCCTACTGAGGAAATACATGAGAGCCCCAACTGTCCAAAGAATCGGGAACCCCACACTGCCAAGATCTGAGCACCCTCCACTGAGCAAAGATCTGAGAACCCCTGCTGTGCAGACCCCAACAGTGCAAATAACTGAGATCAGTGAATGTGCAAAAAACCCTGGGACCACCACTCTGCAATGACCTGAGACCCCAGCCTATGTAAAACATTCCTTGAGATCCCAATTGTGCAAAGACCTAGGATAGCCTGATAGGCAAAGACGTGCGATTCCTCCCACTGTGCAAATGCCTGAGACACCCCACTGTGTGGAGTTGGGTCCCCCCACTTTGCAAAGGCCTGAAGACCCCCACACTGTGTAAAACTCTCAGACCCTCACTGTGCAAAGCAGCACTTGAGACCTCAACCCTACATAGACTTGGGACCCCCTACTATAAAAAGGCCCAATAGCCCCAACAGTGCAAAGACATGGCAGCCCCGCTAGACAAGACTTTGGAACCCTATTGGGGAAATGGCAGAGACATCCCATTGTGCAAAGACTTGGGAATCCCAGTGTGCAAATCGCTGAGACCCCGTACTGTGCAAAGAATCAGTACCCCCTCCCCACTGTACCTGACCTGAAGCCCCCCACTGCTGTGCAACACTTGGGACCTGCACCGTAGAAAAACCCAGAACCCGAACTGTGCAAAGATCTGAGAGACCCTCCCTACCGCGCAAACCACAGTGCAGCCCCCAACAGTGCAAGCAGCTAGGACTGCCCATGTGCAAGACCCTGGGAGCCCCACCCTGCAAAGACACAAGACCCCTCACTTTTCCAAGCTTGCCATCCCCTAGAATACAAAGATTGAGATTCTCCAGTGTGCAACGAGCTGGAGCCCCACCCCGTGCAAAGAATTCACAACCCCACTGTTCAAAGGAGTGTGAGGGCCCCCTGTGAAGAGCCCCAATACCCCACAGCGCAGCATGCAAAGGCCAGAGACCATCCATCCTGCAAAGTCCTCAGATCCCTACTGTTCAAAACAACACTTGAGATACCAACTCTGCAAAGACCTAGCAAACCCCTCTGTGCAAAGAATTTGGAAACCCACTGTGCGAAGGACCCTCCGCTGTGCAAAACTTGGGACCAGCCATTCTGCAAAGACCCCACCGTGCACCGGGCACAGACATCAGACCCCTCACTTCTCAAAGGCCGCCATCAAGGTGACTGGAGCAGGCACCGTGCAGTGCCTAGAGTTTGGTCAGAAGTTGAAGCTGCCAAGGTCCTACACTGCATCATGGACTATCACCAAGTTTCCTGATTTTTTGACAACGTTTAGATATCTCCTTTTTGAAATCAACAGTGACCTGGTAAAGGGATTTTTCAAAGATCTCCCCATCCAATCATTGCAAACGTGAAATCTCTATTATTTCAGCTTGTGCCCGTTAGGAACATTGTAGGCATATAAGCAAGTGAAGTATGCTTTGAATACAGTCTTCAGTGGATTCCCTCGGTCCTCCATATTTTAGACAGCACATGCTCACAATTCCTTTAAGGCTCCATGATTTCTGTGATGTATGTACCCACTCTATGAATGCATATTACAACTCAGCGGTCTCTTAAGACTATTTGTGGGAGCTCGTGCTGCCAAAAATGTCACTGTGACATGGCTAGTCCAATCAGTCAGGAAGAATCTGTTAAATGCTTACTCTATGCCAGCCAAGGTGCTAAGACGTTTTGATGAATGAAAAGGGCAATGGTCCTTCCCGCTAGTGATTCACGTTCTAACTGGGGGCGACAGTACACCAAGGGCTGTGCACGTACAAGATAAGATGCATCCAGCTCGGTATCTGTGACAAAAACAAAATTTCTTGATAATATATAGTATATCACATATACTATATATATATAAATACTATGTATACATAATATATATATATACACTATATATAAAAATAATATATAATAAAATGTTATAAAATATTTGCATATTCTTGAGGACTGCATTAGTAGAATATACGGCACAGACTCTCAAGGCCTAAGCTTAGCCAGTCTCCAATTCAACAGAGTGTTGGGAGATAAGCTTCCTCATTGCGCTCAGAATGTGGCAAGGAAGCCGGTGTAGCTGAACTATAGCATATGATGAGGGGATTAACGTGTAAGAAGACTGGCAAAATAGGAAGGGGTTAGGCTGTAAAGGACCTTTGGAGGCAAACATAAACAAAGACTTCAATATTTTACCCTGGAGGTAACAGGGAGCCACTGGAATTTATTGAGTAAGGTGGCGGTGCATTAAATCTATACTTTAGGGAAATCATTTTGGGAATTGAGTGGAAAATGGATTTCAGCAAGGAGAGACAATACACAGAGATTAAGTAGATGACTGTTACAGTACTCTAGGCAAGAGGTAAAAATGGCCCAAGCCATGGTGGTGGCTGTGTAATGGCAAAAAGCATCTCTAAATGAACTCGCCATTCTGCCTTCCTTCCATCCATCATTGTGAATTCTCATTATTTTCCAAGATAAGTCCTGGTTCTCCCATCCGATATGAATGGCCTCTGTCTCTCAGGTTGTAGGGCCACAGGCTCTAGGGCCTCTATTTAAGGAAGGGACTCATGAGTTTTTCTCCTCATTTACCATCAGCTTTACTGCTTTTCAACTTTTCAGGACCTCTCCATCATACTCATGGAATAGGTACCTTCATTTCTCCCCTTCTCCTTTTCTTTTGAATTGTATACTTAATAATCACTGGCAAGCAAAACATATTTAACTAAGCAAATGCATAAAATGACTAAGTGAAAAACTAGAGATTCCATATTATTTACAATCTGGTCTAAAATACGTAAATCATATATGTGTACTATTATAAACATCCTCTGCTTTTGACTTCCCTTTAGATTTATTTTATTTGGATATTTTTCCTCTTAATTTTCTGACTTATTTCTTTTAATGTCATTATGGTATATATTATTCTTTTCTCTTTTCATTTCTACATATATTTCCCTTATTTTCTTATATTTCCAATATTAATCATTTGTAATAACTATAAACATTCAGATATCACAGTCTATTCAGCCATTTCTCCCACTCATCACATTTGCGTTATTCCCAGTTATTTTGTCATTACAGAGCTTCCATGTATATTTTCAGGCATACACAGCTTTTGATCCTCTCAATAATGAATGCCCTTACGGCCTAACCCTAGGAATGGGATCTCTCAGTCAATGAGTATGAACAGTTTTACCACTCTTACGACTCTTAATGAAATTTTCCATCTTGTTTTCTACAAACAATACCACCACAAAACAATAAAAAAACAAGCTGCTTTAATGCAATATTCAGTCTGTTTCTCTATATCCCTACCAGCATTTTTCTCAGTTGACAAGACCATCATTAGCGAGACTGTGTGGTAGAGACTTGAAGCCTAATTGCAGAAGCCCCCCCCCCCAAGGGTCCTTCTGTCTGAGACAGAAAACTAAAAATCAGTTCAGCTTCTTCCCCCCGGCCGGCTTCAACTCCCAGAGCCAGAGAGCCAGAGTCCCGAGTCCCTCACTTTCTCCTGGCCAGCTCAACTGCCTCTCCTCCCGGGAACATTCCGTTTGGAACCTTCTCCTTGATTGACAGCCAGGTCCCCAGCCTTGTTTCTCGCATCTTGGCTTGTCCTGCAAAACCTGTCTCTCTTCAAGTCTCTACCACAATTGGTCCTTGGGCAGCCGACACAATCCGTTGCCAGGCCCATACTCTCTCCAAAACAAGTCTTTCCAGCTTGGTCATACCCAGTGGAACTTTTGTTTCAGTGCCACAACCCCTCAGAGATACAGGGTTACCTCCGTAATATGATGAAAGCTAAAGTAAGGCTTTTGCAGAATATTTATGCACTCTAAGTCACTGTTATTCCCCCCAGAAACTATGCTTGGATTATGTGTTTGCTCAGGCTTAGATCTACTGCTAACCTCATGCAGGTGAATGAGGGCTCTCCACATATTTAGCTTATTTAACTTATCTAAACCTTCTCTCCTTATCTTTAACTTCTTTCTTGTTTATTTTTTGGTTAGATTTATCTAGTTCCTAGAGGAGAAAGTTAAAATTGCCTGCTGTTATTTTCTTATCTATTTCCATCTGTATCTCATTTAGTTTTTCTTTAAAAAATCTGGTGCTAGGGGACAGCTGGGTAGCTCAGTGGATTGAGAGCCAGGCCTAGAGACAGGAGGTTCTGGGTTCAAATCTGACCCCAGACACTTCCCAGCTGTGCGACCCTGGGCAAGTCACTTCACCCCCACAGTACTGATTCCAAGATGGAAGGTAAGGGTTTCAAAAACAAACAAATAAATAAAAATTGGGTGCTGTAAAACTTGGTACATACATGTCCAATATTGATAATGCTTCATTATGTAGAGTTGCGCTCCTTCCTGCAACATAATGAGTACCCTGTTCTTCTCACCCAATTATATCCATTTTAGTCCCAACTCTGTTAGGGATCATGATTACTGTTCCTGCCTTCTCAGGATCATCTGAGGCATAGTATATTTTGCTCCAGCTCCTCACTTTCCCTCTATGCTTCTCTCTCATTTTTGGTGTGTTTCTTGTAAACAACACGTTATCGGGTCCTCGTTTTTACTAGTTGTGCATACTCTATTCCTCCTGTTAGTCCCTCTCTTTTTTTTTCTTTCTCTCGTATCCCTCCCCAGATGACTAACTTCCTTTGACCAGAACCCCTCCAGTTCACATCCCTTCCCAAAGGTCCTCCCTTCTCCTCTCCCCTTGAACTCCTAGTTCAAATTGGCTCAGCTTTCCTTGCCTCCCTTAATCCTTGCTTCCTACCTTTTATTTATTATTCTATCTACCTTTCCTGGAATCCCTTCTTTATCCCCAACTGTGCCTTCCTACTTCTTGGTTCCTTTATCCCTTCACCTTACTCCTGGTACATACTATATTATATTACATATACATATATATACTATAGTAAAGTATTATAAGTAAATTAAGGGAGCATAGAATAGTTTACCTGTGAGATCTATGGAGATTTTATGTCCCGAGACACAAAACATTACCAGATGTAGAATGAATAATTTTGGTTTATAATTTTTTTGTACAAACAAAACCAATGTAAACAAGATTAGAAGGGAAACAACAAACTAGCAAAAAATGTTGTAATACATTTCCCTGATAAAGGCTTCATTTCTCATATATGTAGAAAATATGTCAAATTTATAAGACTACAAGTCATTTCCCAATTGACAAATGGTCAAAGGATATGAATAAACAGTTTTCAGATGAAGAAATCAAAACTATCAATAATCATAATAAAATATTCTAAATCTTTCTTGATCGGAAAAAAGCAAATTAAAACAACTCTGAGGCATCACCTTACCCCTATCAGATTGATCAAGATGACAGTACACTTACTGATAAATGGTGGAGGGGAAAAATTGGGACACTAATGCATTGCTGGTGGAGTTGTAAACTGATCAAACCATGATGCAGAGCAATTTAGAACTGTGCCCAAAGGGCTACGAAAGTGTGCATACACTTTGATCCAGTCATACTAGATCTGTATCCCAAAAAGATGAAAAGGGGGGGAAAGACGTATTTTACAACAATATTTATAGCTGTTCCTTTTGTGGTGGGAAAGAATTGGAAATTGAAGGGATGTCCATCAATTGTGGTATATGATGACGCTGCTTATAGCACTGCTGTTTTATAAGAAATGATGAACAGAAATGATGATCTCAGAAAGAACTGCAAAGACCCTCATAAACTGATGCAGAGTGAAATAAGCAGAACCAGGAGAACATTATACACAGTAACAGAAATATCGTAGAACGACTGACTGTGAAACATAGCTATGCTCAGCAATACAATGATCCAGGACAATTTTGAGGAAATTATGACAAAGAATACTATCCTCCTCCAGAGAAAAAACTGTTGGAGTCAGAATGCAGATCAGAGCATGCAATTTTCACTCCAGTTTATTTGGGGGTGATTTTGGTTTTATATGATTATTGTTTTACAAAAACATCCAATATGGAAAATGTGTTTTGCATGATGATACACGACCCAGATCAAATGGCTTGCCTGCTCTGGGAGTGGAGAGGAAAAGAAGGGAGGGAGATAATTTGGAATACATAACTTCAGAAAACTTATGTAGAAATTTGTTATTACATGTCATTGGTAAAAGAAAATATCTTTACAAAAAATGAGTGGAAAATTCTTGAGGGAAGAGACTATTGTATTTTTGTCTTTGTACTTGAAATGCCTAGAGCCCAGTTAATGGTGTAGGATACAGGCTGACCAAATGTCTCAGAATTGACTCATGGGTCCATGACTATAGGATGGGTCTGAGAGCTAAGGTTTAGGAACCCCAAAAATTGCATTTGAATTCTAACTCTGCCACTAACTGTGTGACCTTAGACAAAATGTACCCTGCCTCTGGGTTTCACTTTTTTCTTCTAGAAATCGAGTGGGGTAGGGTTGATGCATGCCAAGGTCCCTTTCAGATCAAGTACTCTATGATTTTTAAAATGACAAACGTTCTAGAGGGAGAGATTTTTCATCAGTTGGGCCATCCAACCTTTGCACTATTATTCCCAAGCTACAACTTCCACTGGATTAATTCTATAGTCAAAATAACGATTATGAATTGCAATTGTCTGTAGAAAGTTCTTTTGGAAATTCTTCATGATTAAAACTTGGCCAGAAGGCGTTTCATATTTAATCTTCCTCTTGGGAAGAAAATTGTTTCAAGTAGCTCACCCAGCAACATAAAATAATTTGGTTCAATAGAGGCCTGGAAGATAATAGCCGATAACTGGTGTCCACAAATCTGCCCCTAAAAGCACGAACAAATGAAGAGTTTACAATGTATAAAGCCTTAAAAAAAAGTTAACAATGTGACTAACATGCTTCCAAGTCTACCTCTTGGGCTATAAAGCCTATTCTGGCCAGGGCATCGTCTGGCACCAATGCTAAAAACCAGCTGTGAAGCAAAGGGAACAATACTGAGTCAGGACATATTCAGAAGCACCTCAATTAAGATTGGGGGGCAAAGCGGAAGTAATGAAATACAAGCGAGGTCAGGAGCACAGGAGGGCAAAACTATAATGCCACAGCAGGGCTACCAAAGACGGGTTCAGACTGCAAAATGGAACTAGGCAGTACTGGAAAGGCAGACAGACAGGAGAGAAGACTGTCAATATTTGCCTTTACCTGGCGGTATCTCCCGGAGACTGATGTGTTATTTGCAAGCACAAATTACTACTCATTTCCCCTTAGGTTCCTAGCATGGCGAATATAACTACTGACAATTTCATTTAGTTCATTCTCATACATACATATATGCCTATTGCAGATGCCAGAAGAACTTGTATCTCCTACTCACTGATCAGGACGCACAAATCAACAAGTATTTATCAAGTGCCTACTATATGCAGGTCAGCGTGCTTAGACTCAGGCATAACAAATACAAAGAACAAGACAAAATAGTCTTGAAAGGATTTTACATTCTTGTGAGGGAGACAGCAAGGCACACAGCATAAATAAAAAATGAATGAAGAAAAACATCTATAAAATAGTTGAATCAAAGATGGTGTGGGAGGGAGGGCACTAGCAGCTGGGGGAACAGGAAACGCTTCTGGAAGAAGATTTTGCTTGAGAAGATAGAAAGGGGATCTATGAGCAAGAAGGAAGGAGAGAATGTAGTCCTGGCATGTGGGATGTTTTGGGAAAAGCAGAGAGAGACAGGAGATAGAGTGCTATGAGTGAGGAACAGAATGCAGGAGGGAGAGAGAGTGATGTCCACTGTGGTGGACAAGATTGGTTGGAACCAGTCTGGATAAAACTTTAAAATTGAAAAAGAAAAATTTCTAATTTTTCCTAGAGGTGACACGGAACCACAGTGGTTGATCATGTTAGGGGAGTGACTCAGATCTGAACGTACAGAAAATGATTGGGGATAGAGCAGAGTAGGGTGAAATGGGTAAAATATATTGAGAGCCTGAACTAGAGAAGTAGCTATGTGAGTAGGATGAGATAGGAGAGATTTTGTGAAGGTAGAAATAAGATACTCAAGAGAGGAGTTGGAATTAATGCCAAGATTATGAAACTGGGAGCCTGGAATGAAAATGGGGCTTTCAGCAGAAATAGGGAAGTCTGGAAGAAGAGAGTGACTGAGCATTAGTTTAGTACCGGACACACTGAGGTTAAGATGTCTCTGGGACATTTGGTTTTGGATGTCTAATAGACAACGGGAAGAAACTGAGGCTGTATATATAGATCTGTGAATCATCTGTAAATAGATGACTGGTAAACCAATCATAGCTGATAGGTTTGCCAAAAGAGAGTGTCTAGAAGAAAAGATGACATAGGACAGAATATTAGGGAATGCCCACAGATATGGAATGCGATATGGAGGATGAATCAGCAAAGGAGACTAAGAATAATAGTTTAGCTAGGTGGGAGGATAAACAGGAGAGAAGAATGTCCTGAAAACTTTGAGTAAAGAGTTTCAAGGGAGGAGAGAGAGGTCAATCAACACCTTTAAATCCATCTAAAAAGTTGAGATGAGTAATGAGGATCCGATTTGGCAAGTAAGAGATTGCTGGTAAGTTGCTACTAGCAAAGCATTTTGTGTACCAGCCTATTCTCAGTCTTCTCCATCATATGAGAAATACCTGCTGGTCAAAGATGAGAAGCTGATAAATTCACTACAGAGGAATTTTTTTGGCCTCTACTTGCAAGGAAGAAGACCAGGCGTCTTTCCCAGTTCCCTACCTGCTCTAATATCTTTGACTTTAGTTGACATCCCCAGCACTTTCCTCTTCCCTAAACAAACAAAGAAATACAAAAGAGGAGCTTAAGTTCAATCACATACTAAGGTTTGGGTCTTTTCTCAAATACAAGAAGTAGCTGGACCAAGGTCACGTAGCTATTGAGTGGCAGAGTTGAAACTAAAAAGAAACCGCTTGTACTGATTTCTAGGTGAGTGCTATTTACTTATTTGTTTATTTATTATGACCCTGTTTAATGATTTATCCTACCATCCTGTTTATTGATTATAATCTCTAATTTTTGATATTGATTCTGAGACAGAGGAGAGGTAATGGCTAGGCAACTGGGGTTAAATAATTTCCTCAGGGTCATATAGCTAGAAAGTGTGCCAAGTCGGCTTTGAACTCGGGACCTCTCAACTCCAGGCCTGGCACTCTCTCCATCAGTGCTATTTAGAAAATTACAGTGAGCCTTTTCTGTTCCTCTGATTGGAGGGCTGAATACCAGATACCTCCCAGTACCTTTCTTTACAGAGGACAGAATCTATACTTTTTGGCTCTCTTCATCCTGCATCTGCTGAGATCCAGATGTCCCCTGGTCATTCCAGCCCAAGGAGGCAGTATGCCGTCTCCTATTCCCCCCCGTGATATGGGTTTACGTGGTCAGTAATTAATCAATAAGCAAATATCTATTAAATGGCCACTCTGTGCTCTCTAGGCAGGAGACTGCATACCCTCAATGATATTTTCTCTTGGAATCCAAGTTGACCTAATCAATAGCTTCTCTGAGCATCTCTTCAAGACAGTGTAGATGATATATTGCTCTATGTTTGCCACACTCATGATCCTCTCTAAATTATCCAATTTGACCCGCGTTTTTTAAGCTCCTACTATGTGCCAAGCACTGGGGATTAGGTTTATAAAAAGAAAGTCAGTCCCTGCCTGCCCTCCAGGAGCTTACAATCTGAAGGGGAAGACAACACAAAAAAAGAAGGCAGGAGACCGGGCTGGGAGACACCCACCACAGGGTCCCCAGTATGGAAGCATCTTGTTCTATTGAATTGAAACCAGAAAGGGCAGCTGATACTGAGGATCCAGTGACTACCCTCTATAAAGGAAGGCACTGGAAGGAGTGGTTCTCAGGCCCCCAATCAAAGGTGAGAGGAAGCTAAGGAAGGTCACGTCAATCAAGGCTTGAACTAGCAGCCTGTTAAGAGAATTTAGAAGCGATAACATCCTAGGAGGAGCATCTTGTTCTATGGAGCTGACACCAGGCAAATCAACAGATATCAAGTGAAAAAGCAACAGGCATTTGGAAAATCTGCTGCAAGAACATAATTACCAAGATCTTTCTTCCAAAATATTTGAGACTACTGATTCGTTTTCTAAGCCATTCTGTTTGCCATGTTTTTTGCCCACTGTGGATTTGCTGTCCATCTAACCGGCATGGCACTTTAGTGTTTCTGCTGCCAGATCGAATTTCTGGAAGAAGGACATGTTGATTTATGTAAAATTTGCCTTGCCACCTAGGAGTATGCTGCTTGCATTGTCCTTCCCTGTCATCAGGGGTTGCACCCTAAGGAGGAGTCTGAACACTTGAAAAGAAAATGGCAATAGATGTGCATATGTAATATGCTAGGAAATAGCTGACCACCGGAAGTAGACACAGTCCAAGAAATTTTGGAGTGCAAGAAAGGGCAATCCTGGGGAAATAAAGCTACCACCGAACAGTTGGAAAAGGTAACTTGGAATTCATCTAGCTCTGCCTCTTTAGCGTTTCCTCTGCGGCAGGCAGCATACCTCTGCTCAATCAGCCAATTATCTATTCTCTGCAGGAACATTCCCATGATGCCCATCTCTGTAGTCATGGGAACCAGAGACTCGTGATATATTCATGGAGGACTTTTCTTCTTGAAATATCCACTAATACTTTATACATTCCAGCCCCTGGACCTGTTGCCCCCTGCTTTTCAAATCTATTCATCTCCAGAGCTGGCCGTAGCAGGTGTTTAACAGCACAGATCAATGACTCCAGCACCATTTAAGACAGAAAGTGAAGAGAAGAACAGTGTAAATAATTTGACTGAAGCTACAAGGAGAAGAGAGGCAGGCAGAATGCACTGACAAAATGACAGATTGTGATGTGACGGGTGGATCCTGCTACATATGCCATATTTTTCACTGTGTGGCTCACAGGAGCTCGAATAACCCTAATTTCGACCAGATGTTCATATGTTCAAAAATCCTTTCTAGGAAATGGAAATGCATTCTTTGGTACACATTCAATATTAATAAATATGACTTATGTAACATATAGTGTAGAATGAATAAAATACATTCCTATAATAGGGGTAAAATAACATATAACAACTAACGGTTGTTCGTAGCGTATTTTGTAGTTTTCTCCAGATGTCTTGAACCCCCCAAATCTCAAAATATGTGGGGACAGGCGCCTTCTGGTAGGTGTTGGGAAAGAGATTTAGGCCATCAGTCTGGAACTGGTTGAAACCATAATTTCAATTGTTTAATTTTAGTAGCAGAACTGGGTTGCTATATGTACTGTTGCTGTGGAAACCTACTAATGCGGTAAACAGAGCAAACAGCAGGTCCTTATCTCAGTCCCCCTGTATATAACCTGAGTGAAATTCAGTGCCCCTTACTGATCACTGAGCACGTTACAGCGAGCATTTAAATGCCAGTTATGTAACTGTCACTAGATACTCTGTTTTTCTCACCGTCAGTCACTGCAGAAGCAGAAGACGCTTACAGAAAACTGAGGAGGGCCATTTTGTAATTTTCTTGATCTCGGAGAGATAACCAAAGATGGCCGAAGAATTCCTCAGCTAGTGGCTGGCTGGTCCTAGGAAAGCAGACCCAGTGATGTTAGACGCCTTGCCAGCACACTGAAAGTGCTCGAGCTTAGGCTCAGCTGGCACAGAATACATCATATAGTGGCCAGCCTAAGAGTGATAAGAAATATACAATCTGAAATCCAATTGCCAGAGAAATAGCAAGTCTCTGAGTGGGAAAAACAGGACAAAATAACTGTCTCACAGGGATTGGTTTTTTTTTTTTTGGATAATTACGATGAGCCACCGTCTTATCACTGTACCATTGTAAACTGTCAACCTGCCAACAATTTATGAAGTACTGAAGCAAAGAAATTCAATTATAGGATGTCTATGGATCTGGCTCTGTATTTACGTCAAACACTCCTCCCCACCCCAAGCCTGAATGTCCGCTGCAGCACTCAAACCCTTTCTGGCTTGCCCTGCCCTGGAGATAGCCTTTGAAAATGCCAGGGTCACGGCTGAGCCTTTCTGAGGAGTCCGACAGCAAAATAAAAACGCTTTCATATTTGTTTAGCTTGCTAGGTTCTGTCAGTGCCACCGCTGTGAGGCAGAGAGCAGCCATTCGATCCAAAAGCAAGAGCAGGAAGCAGCCACAGAGCACATTTAGAGCTAGAACAAACCAGTGACCATGTATAAATGGAAGAGACTACAGAGGCCAAATGCTTGATTTTACAGTTGAGGAAAATTTACAGCCTCATTTACAAGTGAGTCTCAGAGATGTCAAATGACTCAGCCAAGGTCACACTGGCACCAGGCATCAGAAATGAGACGGACAGACCAGGGCCTGTCTCTCCAGGGCTAATGCCCTTTCAACTTTTCCCTGCAGTGCTATAGAAAGGAAGTGAGCAGATAGAGAGAAAGCGCATATTTTGAAAAATGGGAAAGATTCTCAACGTTTTCAAAACCTACTGATTTAGTCATGGTAGGGAGGGAAACCTGCTAATCAACATTGTATATGACAGTCAGAAGACTTTAAAGTTGGCCTCTTAAATTGAAAAATTGGCATTGCTAATTGACTCAAATCTCTAGAGTTCCAGATCTGAGATAATGTCTAGAAAGCTGTAGGTAGGGGGAGGAAAAAGAGAAATTTAAGTGGCCATTCCTCCTGAGCTGTCTTTTTGACTCAGTTATACAGATTTGTTTGTGTCCACAGGGTCCACCCCATGGCATAGTGGTACCACAAAGTGGTTTCCAATGGTTCCCACTGACTCGAAAATGAGCATACACGCTGAATAGGCTTAGGCTTTCACATCCAAGGAAAATGGCAGACCTCTATTGTTACTGCCTAATGAAGTACTGGAGGGAAGATTAGGATGAAGGTGCCACTTGTGTCACCTTCTTCAGACTAAAATGGAGACTACATGAGCCAGAATCGCCACACCTTTTATTCTGCTCATGTTTATAGGAGCGCTTAATTTCTCCAGTCTGTTTCCTCTCATTATTATCTCTATTTAATATTTCCAGGCAATTCTTAGCAGTGTACAAATTGCAAGCTGCCACTTCTTTTTGCTACCTCAGACACATAATTGCATGTGTGAAACATGTGCAGAACTTTTACCAAGCACTGACAGGTATATCTCCGATCACGTCAAGTTTGCCCTCACAAAATAGAGAAAACATACATGTAGACACACAAACGTGTACCTATACAGAGCTATAGACTTTGCACGTGCTTTGAAAGTGCATGATATAGAGGACTGAGTGCTAGGTCAGGAAGTCACTAAGGTCTAGGTTCTAATCCCACCTCTGGCAAATTCATTGCTTCTATGATATGAGGAGGACATACTGAGTCCTAGAAAAGCTAGCAGGGATTTTTGAAGAGCTAGGTACTGCCCTTTCTGGAGCATGCACTGAGGCAGAGAAGGGTCAAAGTTGACCTAGAAGTTCTCAGGGTTAAAGGAGAGACCACAATGACTGCACAAATACAACAGAAGTGAGAGGACTTTGGGAGGAGCTGGAGAGCTGAGGACGTCTTTCCCATCGCTGACCATCATGGTGTATAAAGGTGCATGAGGATAGGGCGTTGTGGCCTGTTTTATGGTACCCTCCTAGAGTATCAAAAACCACAAGAGTTGTAACAGTATAGCTTATCTGAGGCAACTATCTAGATTTTTTTTCCAAGCAGAAACAATTGTAATCTGAGAAGGCCACAAACTGCAAGTGTCCCAAGGAACAATGGTCTAGGGAGGCATCAGCATATCACCAAAGTTGACATGTTTTAGAGAAACGATACGTAGTAACAAAAAACGGACCTGGTAGATGGATTATCTCTTTAGAGTGAAGGCTACAAAGCGGAAAGCCCAGGTACTTCGGGAGTGGGATCCCATAAACATTACAAGAACCAGAAGAATGCCTCTAGTACATTGGGTAGAACCTCTATGGAAAGATACAAACACGAGTCACCTAAGATAAGAAGGCAAAGCTGGATTTCCATCTTCACTGGTGGAAAGAATATTCATATCAATTAACGATACTCAGATGACTTAGTAACAAATTAGATATAAAGTTGTTTCAGGAAGTGAAAATTGGGATTACTTGTTAACCAAAAATGATGGAAATAAGTTTTGGAAAACATGACTACCACTGATTTTCATTCAAATAATAATAGTCCACCTTCTTCCTCTATGAGAGAAGATTATAGCAGAAAGAGAGAGAAAAGAAAGTAGAACTTCAGACATAGAAAGAGAAGAAGAAGGAATTTCGATTAGAGAAGTAGCTCAGAGGTTAAATGCGGGGAGGAGAATTTGAAAAAATTGTTGTTGTTCAGTCATGTCTGACTCTTTGTATATAACCAGATATATGGCGACAGAACGGAAGTCAACGATATAGAGGATGATTGACAAAGATAAAAAATACTTAAATTCGCAGAACACACAGTGAAGAACTGTAGTAATATAACGTCAGAAAAGGACATTCAACTGACTACAAAGGAACTGCTCAAGAAAAAACAGAGTCTAAATGGATTTAACTATGCTGTACAAATTATCCTTAAAAAGAGAGAAAGAGAATAGTCTTCCAAATTCCTGTATGTGCCAAGTGAAATCTTAATAAATGAAGGATGAATCATGAAAGAGGGACACCTAAGTATGTTGTGGGGGGTTTGAGGTGGACCTCCGGGTTCGGGAAGGATACCCTTTTCAAGAATGCAAGATTCCAAAACTTAGCTTAAAAATAAAAGGAGAAATTTATGAATTTAGAATGTAATGTTGCAGCATTGGTGGAAGGTTCCTCCTAGAGGAGATCAAGTCTGGGGTCTTTATGCTGAGGAGGGTAAAAACTCGGGCATCCGGCTCAGAGCAGTGTCTTATGTCCTGAAGACACAGGGGGTGACCCTCATAGTCTAGGGGATAAATACATGTCTTAGGTACAAGCCGATGGTATCAAAGCATGGCCTGGAGATGCATCTCTGTGTCCATCTGGATACCTAGGGGAGAATCCAAGGAGGATCATTCTCTCAAGGGACTTTCCCTTTGATGTCCCTGGGTCTTATCAGGAGTTCTGTGATGTTTTAGGGCTAGGAGTCACAAGAATGCAAGGAATTTTCCTGCTTACAGTTTGGCCTGAAACACTTCTATGGTTTGGAGGTACAATGCCCAGTGCCAAGGGGAACAAGGAACAGAATGCTGGGCTTGGAGTTAGGAGACCCGAAGTCAACCCCAATAGCAGAAAGAGCCTAGCTGTATAACTTTGGGCGAATCATTTCAGCTCTCCTTGCCACTAGAGAAGAGAATGGCAAACCATTTTAATATCTTAATGAAGAAAACCCCATGAACAGAGGTCTATAGGATCACAAAACAAAAATGAACGAACAAGTCACAGGGAAATCTTTATTTTATCTTCCAGAGACAGCAAGGTTGTTCAGTGAATAGCTTATGAGGCTTGAAGTCGGGGGGAAACCTGAGTTCAAATCCAGCCTCAGACACTTATTAACTGTGTGATCCTGGGTAAACCCCTTAAACTTTGCCTTAATCTACTGTAAAAGGAAATGGAAAACCACTTCAGTATCTTTGCCAAGAAAACCCCTTGGAGAGTACTGGTGTGCTGTGGTCCACAGAGTCAGAGAAGTCAGCGAAGTTCCAAAGTGGTATAGACAGGTGAGAAATGATATATATATATAATAAACTAAAAGGAAGTCCCTCTATAAATAAAAATATTTAAGGCAGTACCATTTTTAGTAGCAAAGAACTGGATATGAAAGAAGTGCTCATTGATCAGGGGAATAACTAAAGCTATGGCACATGAATGTAATAGAATATTATATGCTATAAGAAACAGATAAATAAAATAAAGTGGACAAGACTTATGAACTGATCTAAAGTTAAGTAAACAGAACCAGGAAAGCTCTCTCTCTCTCTCTCTCTCTCTCTCTCTCTCTCTCTGCATACATATATGACTATGACAATGTAAAATGAAAAGACAACAAAGCAAGTGAACCAGAATGCTAAGAAATAGTGATGGCCAAACTTGGGCCCCAAGACAAGAGAAGATAATCTCCCCCAATTCTTTGCAGAAGTAGAAGACTATGGGAAAGGAATACAACTTATCATGTCAGAATTTTTCATCATGTTAGTTTTTATGGACTTCCCCCCCCTCCATTTTCATTTTTATCATCAGGGAAGACTCATGAAGGGATATTATAGGTGATATAGAAACAGAAGATTATCAATTTGCTTTTAAAAAGTTTGCTATCAAATCTCAAATGGGCACTCAACATTATATATGAAACTCTTTTACTCTTCTTTGATTGACTACCAGACTACCCACAATGTCTGCTGAAAACATCCCTTCTCAAGCCAGTTTTACCATTCCATCTCCCTAATCCTCAGAAGAGGCCGGTTACACTTTGTTGAAAAAAAAAACCTGAAGTCATCCACTATGATCTTCTTCAAACCAAATCTACACATCAGTTATCTCTAACCCTGACCATCATCTCCTATTTTCTCCTCCTTTGCTCCATACTAAGAGGAAGAAGTGGCCTTTGTGATAATACCTCTCCTTTTGACATTGATACCATGGTCTCCTTTGCTCCCATGGAAACTCCTAAAGGACAGAGAGTACTGGGGAATATTTGGTTTCTCTTGTGTTGCCAGAACCTAGCACAATACAGGAGGTACTTATTGCTTATTTTAACTTCCTCAATTTTTTCCTTTTTGGTTTATTTTTAGCAGCTAGCTCAATTCAATCATTCAGATTCCCTCGCTTTATAAATATGGATGTATGGATGTATGTGTGTATGTGTATATACTTGGATACACACACATATATGTCTCTCTCTATCTCTGTGATTTCATCAGTTTTCTTGCCTTCAATATTAACTCTTTGCAAGTGATTCCCTGAATCTACATACACATCCCTCACTGCTCTCCTGAGGTCCAGGACTACATTATCAACTCCCTAAAAACAGTGCCTCTCGGGCATCTCAAACTCAACTCGACTTGTCAAAAACAGAACTCGCTATCATCTCTCCTCCAAAATGCAGCCGTTCTCCCAACCTTCCTATTTCTGTCCAAGGTAGCACCACCCTTCCTGTCTGTCACACAACTCACAGCCCCTGAAGTCATTACCAACTCTTCTGGTTATCTCAGTTCCTTGCCAAGTCTTGCCTACTTGATCCCCACAAGCTCTCTCATTTCCACCCTCTTCTCTCCTCACACATCTACCACTACATTTCTAGCCCTTGTCATTTCCCATCAGTGTTATTAGTCAGTCTTCCCTCTCCAATACGTCTCCAAAATACTGCCAAAGAAATGCTACTAAAGCCTGCATTGGACTCCCCAGGAACTGGTTCCAAACTATCTTGCTAGGATGGAAACCCTTTACTCCCCTCCACGCACAACGTCCTCCAGCAAACTGCCTTACTAAGAACGTAGCATTCTGACTCCCTGCTTTCTTTCCACAAGATGTGCTTCTTCGTATCTACTTCTTGGCCACCCTCTATATCCCTTGGGAGCTCGAGGGCTATCTCCTGCGAGTCGAGTCGTAGTGTTCCCACCGTCAGCTCCTTGAACTACTTTTTCATTTATTTTGTAAATATTTTAGATTTCTTTAGCGGAGGATGTGTTCCCTGGCCACATCCTCTCTCCCCACACAGAAGCTCCATAGTGTGTTTCTTTTTGTAGGGAGCACAAAGGTACTTTAGAGATACTTGATGAACTGAAGTGAATCAACCTTGTTCTTCTGGTCATGGTTCCCTTTGGTTTTCCACAGTGTCATGGTTGAGAGCTTCCTCTTTCACCCTGGGCTGAATTTCTCTTACAGAATTTTCTGCCTGTCACTTGCGCTGCTTCCTAGATTCTACTTTTACTAATAGTTTGGAGGAGACACCCATCTATCTCTACCCAGCTGCTAGGCCAATTCTCAATTTAATCACTTCCACTAAGGTGGGGGGGGGGATGATCCAAAGAGGTGTCAGTTGTAATACAGAAAGAAATAAGCAGCAAATTTGTCAGTTGTCTCCTGAAGGTGGCAGGTAGACTATGGAAACATTTGATCCAATGCACAAGGAATAAATGGAAGATGAGGAGGGAGAAACATTTAACCAAAGCAATACTAATTTCCATTAGACACACTCACAGACACTACTAGCCTCTGGATACAAAAACAGGGATGAAATATCAGCCAGTCGGAATTCCGGTCTTCCCTTCTTTGACTGCTCCCCTCAGGGTGGGCGACTTGTTTTCTTTACAGAAGATACAAGCAAAGGAGGTACTGTGTGGTAACTTGGTTTTGTACTTCGTCGTCTGTGATGTGATGTTCTAGTCAATTAGTACATAAGGAATATTCCTGTGAAGAAATAAAACTGGGGTGTTGGCTGCTAGCCCAGAGCAACAAAATGTTCAATCCTATTTAGCCATCAATTAGCACTTTAGATAATTTGTGACAATGGGTTACATGTACAGCCAGATTAACGTACCTAGGGGGCCCTAAAATTTGTTTCTTCAAGAAATTCCTTTTTGTGAGAAGGAATAATGAAAGCTTTTATTTTACAGATGTTTTCATTGTCCCAGGCAGCATTATATCATTCATGCTTAATGCATACATTTCATCATTTCCATTTAGAGTTCTATTTCTTTACAACACTTCACGGACACTTTAACATCCAAAATGCAGCAAAGCATGAAATACAGAAATGATCTAAGTTTATATATGTGTGGAGGGAAGATTTCCTATATTTTATACATCATAGCTTCAATTTCTTCAGGCTTCCAAGATTTTTTATACTCAATATTGACCATGCAGGTTTATAGGCTTTTTCAGCTAGCCTTAAACAGTTTCTTTCTTGGTGTAAGCCAAGTCTTTCAAATTTCTTTTTTAGAAACCCTAATACTATTTTTATTTTATTTTCTAATTAATTAAGAAGATTTTTCCATGATTTTATGATTCATGTTCTTTCCCTCCCCTCTTCTCTCCCAGAGCTGATGATCAATTCCACTTGGGTTTTACATGTGTCCTTGATCCGAACCCATTTCCATGTTACTGTTTGCACTAGGATGTTCATTTAGAGTCTTCGTCCCCAATCACATTCCCTCAACCCATGTATTCAAGCAGTTGTTTTTCTTGGGTGTTTTTACTCCCACATTTTTTCCTTGTGCATGTGGATAGTGTTCTTTCTCGTAGATCCCTCCGGGTTGTTCAGGGTCATTGCATCGCCGCTGATGGAAAAGTCCATCACCTTCGATTGTACCACAGTGTATCCATCTCTGTGTACAATGTTCCCCTGGTTCTGCTCCTCTCGCTCTGCATCACTTCCTGGAGGTTGTCCCAGTCTCCATGGAACTTCTCCACTTTATTATTCCTTTTAGCACAATAGTATTCCATCACCAACATATACCACAGTTTGTTCAGCCATTCCCCAATTGATGGGCATCCCCTTGTTTTCCAGGCTTTGGCCACCACAAAGAGCGCGGCTATGAATATTTTTGTACAAGTCTTTGTGTCCATTATCTCTTTGGGGTACAGACCCAGCAGTGCTATGGCTGGATCAAAGGGCAGACAGTCTTTTGTCGCCCTTTGGGCAGAGTTCCAAATTGCCCTCCAGAATGGTTGAGAAATCCTAATACAACTAAAAAGATTATGTTTTTGAATACTCAAACTTGTTCTAATTGTAAATTTTCTTTTATAAATCAACTAAAAAGAATTATGAAGTGTCTATGCTAAGCACTGTGCTAGGCAGTATGGATGCAAATATAAAAGTAAAACAGTTCCTCCTCACAAGGATTTTACATCATACTGGGGTGATACAACATGATAATAATCCCTAACACTTAGCACAGTGCCTGACACTTAGCAGGTGCTTAATAAATGCTTATTGAATTTCATATGGGTCAGGCACTGTGCTAAGTGCTTTACAATTATTATCTCATTTAATTCTCACAACAACTCTGGGAGGTAGGTGCTATTATTATTTTCACCTGAAGATGAAGAAACTGAGGCAGATGGATGCTCTTCCACTACTCCAATTTGAGAGGGAGACAACATGAGGGAGGTTAAGTGACTTGCCCAGGGTCACAAAGCTAGTAATTATTTGAGGTGGGATTTGAACTCAAATATTCCTGACCCCAGGTCCAGAGTTCTACCCACTGCGCCTTTAAATAGAAAAATGTAGGATTTATTATTATATCAAATTTAATATATTAAAAATATATTAAAAGGGACTGGACCTGTGATTTCTTTTTTAAAATACATTTTATTGTTTTTTATTTTATTAGAATTTCTGTCCCAATTCCTCCCGGAGCTATCCCATATAACAAACTGTTTTGAGAAGAAGAATATGGAAAAGAGGAAGATGAGAAAAAATAAGCATTTAAATTGCAAATTTATAAGAGGATGTGAACAAGAGATGCACAGGATGTAGAAGGAACTCTCAAACAGATTGGAACACATTCATTTGAACTTGATTTCTCAATCTTGTGTTGATCATATTTTTATTACCTCAAATGTCAAATGCTCTGCAACCCTTAAAGCATTCTAACCCTTATTATTACCTATGCCTTGCAAGGCCATTACTATTTTAGTAGTGTCTGGAAATGTGAGAGACGTGTTTAAATCCCTTTATTTCCATTTGATTTCTTTGGTGAGTGAAAGTTATATCCATTCTCAAATGCGTGAGATGTTATTCACAAAAAGTTGTTCACAAGGATTCTAGACTTTGAACCCTCGACTTTCCCTTCCAGGCTTCCGGATAATTCCTACTGAAGCAATGCCTCCTTTCTCAGGAGTGAATGGCTTCCTTTCAACTGATGTAATTTTATTTTGAAGCATAGGTCTTTCTTGATTGACTTGTGAATGATGGCCAGACTTGCACTCTTGTTGTTTAGAATACAGAGAAAGTTCATCCTGCACCACACAAGACCCAGAAAACAAAGATAGAAGTAGTAGCTGCCATTTTCAGCCTTCCTGCATGGACTAGGAGGACCTGGAGGCTAAGATGGAGGCTTCCAGGGAGTCTGAACAGCTGCTAAAAGGTCATTGAGCAACGTGACAGGGCAAGAAAGCAAGAGATTCAAGAATTCAACTGCTTCAGTAATGGGCTGGAATTGGAAGGAAAGAGGCTATAGTCCGAGCAGGGGTGGTATCCTGAGAAAGTACCGA
The DNA here is from genome assembly GCF_027887165.1 of Monodelphis domestica. Classification (NCBI taxonomy): domain Eukaryota; kingdom Metazoa; phylum Chordata; class Mammalia; order Didelphimorphia; family Didelphidae; genus Monodelphis; species Monodelphis domestica. The sequence continues at coordinate 17,277,965 of NC_077235.1, read as the reverse complement.
GGAGTGGAAGAAGTGAGTAGAGGTTACGGTGAGAATGAAGAGTAAGTTGTAGAGTCGGGACAGAAATAATGCTAGACTTATCATCAGCACAAGAATTTCCGAGTTCTTGATTGTGGGGCAAAAACGAATACTTGCAGTTGGCCACAAGTTCAATAGTGTGTCCACCCAGCTGGGTAGCTGACATGGTCAGGAGACTTGAAGAGTCTGAGTAGCTGGAGACTGTGAGGGTATATAAATATATTTTGGAAAGTTCCCTAGGGTGAGGGGAAAGATAGAGCCTGAGGGATAGAGACTGAGCCAGAAAACAAAGACAGTTACTGAGCCCACTGAGAATGGAGTGAGAGTATCCTTGGAGCTGGTTTATAATAGCCATCAAGATTTGGATTCAGAACTGTGTGACCCTGGGCAAGGCACTTGACCTTGGAACCTCTGCCAAGGCAGAAGAGTGGTAAGGGCTAGGCAATGGGCGTCAAGTGACTTGCCCAGGGTCACACAGCTGGGAAGTGTTATGAGGTCAGATTTGAACCTAGGACCTCCCATCTCTAGGCCTGGCTCTCAATCCACTGAGCAACCCAGCTGCCCCTGGGTTTTTATATTTCTTTAAAAAATTGGATTCACTAAATCAATTAACAAGCATGTATTAAACCCCTACTCAAAGTCAGCTACTATGTTAGGTGCTGGAGATACAAAAACAAAAATGAAACCCTGCCTGCTGCTCTCAAGGGGGTTCCCGTGTATTAGGGGATACGACATGTAAATAAATAGGGAAAATGCATAGTACTTGAAGGGTGAGGATACTAGTATTCAGCAGAAGAGGAAAGATTTCAAGTAGAAAGTGTTTGAGCAAATCAGGGATCTCAGTCCTTCAGAAATAAGAAAATGACTACAGAAAAATGGTAAATATACCCCTAATAATTTTACTCTGCAATTCAAATAAAGTATATAGCATCCACAAGAGATTCTAAGAGGTGGAGGTGAAGTGGGTGGGCATTCCAGGAATGGCAGACAATCTCTGCAAAAGGAGATAGAAGATTATGTATGAGGAACAACAAAACTGGGTGAAGCATTCATTGAGTGAACCTCAACGGAGGGTTTGCTGAGGGATGTTCAGGTCAATAAGAACTTGGAAATAACACTGAGGAGCAAGGAACACACTCCCGTAGGACCAGTGAGTCAGAAGTACGTGAGAAGGAGGGGCTAGGACTTTAGAAGGTGCTCCATAATGCAGCAACATCTGAGGGGAGCCAGACTTCAGCAAGTGCCAGAAGACAGAAGGAACAAGAGTCGGAGACCTAAAATGAAGGGGGATTTGCTAAAGAGCCAGGAAGACAAGATGAAGTTGTTATGTGAGAGGTTTTAAAATATATCAAGGTTCCTGGGCTCCCATTGGCCTCTCACTGTATCATTTATGGTCTTCGTCTAGTTCAGAAATGTCCTGGTTTCCAATTCGGGTCCATGGCTCATGACAGGATCATCTTTTGTCAGAGCACACCATTCCTTGGGCAATGGAGTCTTGAGAACGAGCCATTAATTGCTTCATTGAGGATGTAGTGAGATGGACATGCCACTGGTACTCTGTTATAGATAGGTACATAAATACACACATTGACTATGTAGGCACATGTGTACAACAACAACAAACACATGTACACAGAAGTTATATTATTGCAATTATAGAGAGATTCACATTTATGACTGCCATGATCACTATGAAGCTAGAAGTATTTCACTAATTGGATCAGAACTGCAAATTCTGGCAAATGTTTCCTCCTTTCCCATGAGAGATTGAGGGATGTAGCGTTCTTGATCTTAGTTCCTCAGAGGGCTGGCAGGAATACTCAGCCTTTTTACTATTTTGGGTGCAGGAATAACAGAGGAGACATCACCTTGGGTTGTCAGAATAACAATCGGAGAAGGAACCGTGATGGAAATAACGTGCTTAAAATTATACATACCCCGTACTTACTACAAATTTGACAACGGTCTTCTATGGAGAACAAGATTATTTGAAGTATGGTGGTCTTAAATAATGGTTGGAGTCGTGCCCAGTTGGGTTGATACTTTACCAAAATTCATTAGAATTGCTTATTTGTTGGGTGAGAGTAGAATGACAGCTTCCGTTAGGGTCAGGAAGAATATCAAATGGCAACAAGGAATGAAAAAATATGACAAATATCAAAAAGGGTCAAAAATTGATCCCTAAGGACCAGTTCTATTAAAAATCTGGGGTCAATTCTGTAAAAATTTGGAAAAATCAGAAAATGGCCGCACAGAAATTGTAAAGATATCACTAATCCTGTCCACTTTGCCATTCAAATAAATTAAATACCATTCCATGCGGTGAGTAGAGAAAGCTGTAAACACAAGAAGAAATGAAATGATGGAAAACACTCAGTCATTAAGGGGTCGCTTATTCTGCTTCTTGGTTGCTTTGGAGGGCACTTTTAAAAAATTAATTCAATACAGACAGCATTTCCATTAGAAAGGAGAGATTGAAAACAGTCAAATGTACTACTGGTTAATATGCCTGATTATGTTAAAAGGGAAAAAATTGGTTTTCTGGGGAAGAGATGGAAGGAGTCCTAGGCATCCAGATTATTCATAGACTTTTAGCAACCCTTCCTTCGCCCATAATCAAGGTTTCTTTTGTTTTGTTTTGCTGCTGATTTATGAGTCAGGTTGATGATGCATAATGATCTAATTCAACGCCATGCCATTCTGCGGTACCCGTCACTCTCCTCAAGATACAAAGAATCATAAACTGCGAGAGCTGAAAGGAAAGCTGGGGATCATCAGATGCCAACCACTCGTTTGACATATGACATTCCTAATCTATCTCCTGAACAATTGAAATCACATAATAGAATAGCCATAAAACTGCCTGTTTTGGAGTCTAGACCAAGGTCACAAACCTAAAACCTCTCAGTGGGGAGTGTAAGACTTCAAACCAGAAGAGGAGTCTAAATGCCACTCCTGACCTTACTACATGCGTGACTCTGGGCAAAGCACCGGCTCCTTGAGTTTCAGCTGCCTCGCGTGTAAAATGGGAATAAAAAGAGAACATATGTCACATATTTGTTGAGAGTAACAAGAGGTAAAGTATGTGAAGAGCTTTGAAAACCTGTGAGTGATAGAGAAATGCCAGTTAATATTATTATAAACACAGTGTACCGAGGCATTGGGTGGAAAACACACGTAAGGAAAATCTACTTTTCACTTCTGGTTTCTTATCAAGTCAGAAACACCACTTAGATATGGCCAACAAGATGGAGAAGGAGATAGTTTCTAGAGTTCTCATTATTTCTCACAAACTTTCCCCAAGAGGAATTAGGAAACATAAGTCGAGTAATTACTGGTCTTCATAGGCCAAGGCACTAAGTAGCTTAACGAGACACCAGTCATACAAATTAATAGCAGAAAATGATAATCTTTAAATGGTGCCTCAGCACCTCCTCCTCTCACCAGCTCCCCTACTCAGTCAGGATCTAAGATCAGAGGAAATCAAGAACATAGGGGTGTGAGGCAGGGAATCGGCATGCGTGGAGAGGCCATATTAAGCCTGAAATAAATTGAACCGCTGTCTAGCTGGATCCAGCCCCAGCCCTCTAGAAATCATTAGGGGCAAAGGCTAAAGCTGGTAAAAGGCCAACTCTTCACCCTGAGAGCAGGCTGAGCCACCTTTGAGGTCCAATTCCTGGTCTAGCAACCTAAGAGGAAGGAGTCAGAAAGCAACAGAAGGGAGAATTTAAAAGAAAAAATTACTAAAGCCTTCAAAGATGGCAGGAGTTAAAAAATCTAGAACACAAGCAAACCACCAAAATAGATATTAAAACAGAAGGGAAGATGGCTGAGACATATTGTTATTGTTCAGTCATTTCAGTTATGAATGATTCTTCATGACCCCATGTGGGGTGCTGGCATGGTCTGCCAGTTCCTTCTCCAGTTCATTTTACAGATGAGGAAATGGAGGTAAGTAACTAGGATAAAGTGACTTGCCCAGGATCATACAGTTAGTAAGTATTTGAGGCCATATTTGAAGTCAGGATGAGTCTTCCTAATTCCAGGACTTTGTGCTATAAAGTAGGTGCCCACTCTCACCTCTGCCATCCCCCAGACAATAGAAATGATACAAACTAAAAGCTGGTTCATTGAAAAGGCTAAAAAAGTTGATAAACTTTTAACAACCTGATTAAAAAGAAATTCAATAGAGAACGAATAGGGTGAATTCACAAGAAAACCCAAGTAAACGTGAAGAATTATCGAAGCTTACTATGCACAGTTAAATACAAACAAAATTGACAACACAAAGGAAATAGATTACCTTCCAATATATAAGATACCCAAACTAACTGAAAATCAAATTAGAGATCTTAAACAAAAGTAGCTCTAAAGAACGGCCACAGAAAAATCTCCTGCTACTTACGGATTCACACAAAAATATTACCATCTTTTGAAAGGAATAAATAACATAATATAATACAAATTATTCTCAAAACTTGAAAGAGAACATACCAAAGTCCTTACATGAGAAAGACAGTTCTAATACCAAAATCAAGGAAATATACAGCACAGAAAACCTATAATCCACTATCATTCATGAATATCAATTTATAAACAAAATACAGTCAATTCATCCAGGAAATTGTTTCATAAGGCTAAGTTAGTTTTATACCAGGGAATACTATGATTCTACATTGGAAAAATCATCCGAATTATTATCCGTAATGAAATTAATGCAATACGTGCCCTCCCCAAAATCCAGGTTGCTAAAGTAATCATTAGTACTCATTTATACTAAAAACAAACAAAAAAGCAAAAGAGGAATGCAGTCCGTGCTTTTCTGAATTTATCTGATGCATGGCAAACTTTGTTCCAGCCCTTCATTTTAATTTTGTGTATATATTTGTGCTTTAGATGTATTTCTTTTGAAAATACATTATGCAGTTTAGTTTTCTTATCCAATTTATCACTCTTTGAATTTTTTGTTTTATTTATTCAATTTTAATTTCATTTTTAGGTTTTATTTATTTTATGTTTAAATCATTAAGTCCTCGCATTCTGTCTTAGAATCAATACTAAGTGGCAGTTGCAAGTCAGAAGAGCAGTAAAGACCCGGGAGGTGGGCTTGAGTTACTTCCCCAGGGTTAAAAAGTTAGAAAGTGTCGGAGACTATATTTGAACCCAAGACCTTCCAACTCTAGGCCTGGTTTTCCATCCACTGAACCAACTAGCTGCCTCAATCCACTCAAATTTCAAGTCATAAAAGTTGGCCCTTTATTTCCCTCTATTTGTCTTCCTAGTGTTGCTTTTGTCTGAATTGGTTTTGTTCTTCCTCTTTAAGACAGCCCTCTGTTCTTATGCCCACAGAGTGATCTCATTTAATACCATTAAAAAAATCTGTATTAACCCCAAATCAAACATCCTATGGAAGGCAGATATACTAGAAGTTTCCCCCACAAATACTGAGTAAAGCAATGATATTCAGTCTGCCTTCTATTCTTTGTGTAATTCTAAACCTGCTAGAAACATAAACAACACAGGAGAAAGAAAGAAAAGACGCTACTATAGGCCAAGAGTAGAAACTCTTCCCATTTGCTGATGATACAACATGTTCTCAAGAAGATCCTAGGGAGATGGATGCTAATTGAGACGAAATGCTTTCCCAAAGTTTCAGGCCACAAAACTAACCTACAAAATCAACAGCATTCCCAAGAAGCAACAACAAAGGCAAAAATCCCCCCAAACAACCCCAAATTGCAATTATCTATGTATAGGATGTGATACCAAAGCACAGGAAATACTTGCATCGATTCAATTACAACGTGCACCCTAAATTCAGAAAGAACAAACGAAATCGCTGGAGGAATATTCAGTTCAGAATATGTGGCTGGATTGGGTGCTATTGTAAGAATGACAGTACTACCAACGTTAACCTACAGTTTATATTCTATATCAAACTATCCAAAAGGAAAATGTAAAGAAAAAATAATAGAGATAAAGAATAAAGAAAAAACAACAAAACACATCAAATGAACATAAAGGGCAATAATGGAAAATCTATCAGAATGAAGGGGGAACAGGACCTCTGGACCTCAACCTATATATAATGCAGCAGTCACAAAAACCATTTGGTACTGGTTAAAAAGAAAGATGTAGACTGATGGAACAAACTAGACACTGGAGAATCAGAAGTAATGGGTCTATGTAACACAATGGACAAAATAACTTGAAAAAACACTGCTTATTTACAAAAGAACCGTGGATTTGAGAAGGACTTCTAGAAAATCTACAAACAACCAAACAAGGGAGAATCGCTTACAAAATGTGATAGAATTTTTATTGTTTGTAACATAAAAGCCTCTTTATAAAAATATTTAAGATAAAAAGGGCAAGGTTCAAATGAGAATAAATATTTATATCAAGTTTTTCAGAACAGAGTTTGGTAACCAAGATCTATAGACAGCTTATATATGTACACATATATATGCCATTTTCAACAGCTAAATGATCAAAGTTATAAACAAAAAGTTCTTGAAAGAAAAGCTATGAACAGTCATATAAAACTGGTCCAAATCACTAAAAGAAGAAATGTAAACCAAAACAATTTTGAAGGTTCACTTCATCCAAAGCAAACTTACAAAGAAGAGAAAAGATGGAAATGGTCAATGTCGGAGGACCTGTGGATAGATAGGGACACTAATGCATTATTGGTAGATCTGTAACTCAGCACAATCATTTTGGAAAGCAATTTGGAATGAGGCAAATAAAATTATTACAATATTTATACCTTTGATGGTAAATAATAACTATGAGCAAGAAAGGCCAAGAATTGAGAATTTCCTTTCCAACAAACATAGAAAACAGGGAGAATTCTGCAATGATTAGCGGAGTGCATGATGTTTCTAATTTCTACCATGACACAGTAACAGTAGTCTATGCTCAAAGCACAAGATGGCATCCTTCCTAGAAGAGAAAGTGAATATAAGATCAACACGCTAGTCTCCAGTTGATCTCTCTCTCTCTCTCATACACACACACACACACACACACACACACACACAGGAAGTGTAAACAGAGAAAGAAAACACCTGATGAGACAAAGGATAATCCTGACCAATGCCAAGAGTTTGAAGAGGAGATGAAGAGAAGAACTATGGAACACCTGGAGGTAAGCAAGAGACATGAGATTTTTCTCAGTGATGATGTGGGCCTCAAAGTATTCTGATCATTGAGTCAGGGCCAAGGAAATCAAATATGAAGCGTGGTAGCTGAGGATTCCTTGTTTAGTGTTATTCAGCTAGCCATTCTTCTCTCCACTGGATAAACAAATGGCTGAGAAAGATGCTGCTGTCTTCTTGAGGCATGCTAACAAGGATGTGACAGACAGAGCCCTTCAAAAGGACCCCTCCAACCACAAACTACTACCTGGTTCTAAAAGGTACAGTTCTGCTGCCCGAAGGAATCTAGAACGTATCCTTAACAGGAAAGGAAACTGAGGCCATGCAAAAGTTACAGATTTGGAGCTGGATATCAGGGTTTTGATTCCCTGGCTTAGTCATTTATCAGGTGTGTTTCTGGGCTCGGGAGAAAGAGAAGGGGAGGGGGGGAGAGGAAGAGGGAGAGAGACAAAGAGAGAGAGAGAGACACTGGGCAACTTCCCTAAGTTCTCTGGGAATCATTTTCCTCACCTGTAAAATGAAGGTATGCCATACAACAGGCTCCTAGGATCCCTTCTGAGCCTAAAGTTAGGATAGCAAATCCATAGGTACAGTGATCTGGAGGTAAAAACTTCAGAAGACATTTGAGTTGTGGATGGCAGTTCTTTTTAGGCTTTAAAAAATACCTCCTGTTACTCTATTTGCTAGATTTCACTTTCACATGAGAACCGTGCATCACACGGATGGAGCCTATGTAAAATGAAACTCTTCAAAATAATTAACATGAGGGCAGCTAGGTGGCTCAGTGGATAGAGATCCTGGACTAGGGACAAGAGGTCCTGGGTTCATATCTGAGCTCAGATCTCCTAGCTGTGTGACCCTGGGCAAGTCACTGAATCCCAATTTTCTAGCCCTTTCTGCTCTTCTGCCTTGGTACTGATATGTACAGAATCTAAGACAGAAGAAGGTCCTCTCGCTCTGCATCACTTCCTGGAGGTCATTCCAATCTCCATGGAACTCCTCCATTATTATTCCTTTGAGCACAATAGTATTCCATCACCAACAGATACCCCAATTTGTTCAGCCATTCCCCAATTGAAGGGCATCCCTTCATTTTCCAATTTTTGGCCACCACAAAGAGCGCAGCTATGAATATTCTTGTACAAGTCTTCTTCCTTATGATCTCTTTGGGGTACAGACCCTGCAGTGCTATGGCTGGATCAAAGGGCAGACAGTCTTTTATCGCCCTTTGGGCAGAGTTCCAAATTGCCCTCCACAATGGTTGGATCAGTTCAAGAGTTCTGTTTTCTTAAAAAAAAGAACAATTAATATTAAAAGGTTCTACGTGTCGGTCTCCAATCCATCCAACTGATGGAAGGAAGCTTCGTCTCTCCTGTCAAGGGATGGCTGTCATAGCCCCGGTTTGTTTATATACCCTCCATGCCACATTAAGTGCTTTTCCTCAGGCTGGATCCCAGCAGGTACCAGGTTATTTGAAATAAAGGACGAAGATGGCCAGTGTCTTTCTGTTGGCTGTGCATTTGAGATACTTGTCCGTGATCTCTCTCCTGACCTCCTTGAAGTACTGGCTAAAATCCCATCATCTGCTACAGGAAACTCCCCTTAACTGCAGTCCCTTCCCTCTGTTTATTATTTCTGATTGACCCTGTGAATACTTTGCTTTGTATACACTTGCTTGCTTGTTGTCTCCCCCACTTTAAGCTCCTTGAGGAAAGACCTATCTTTTGCCTCTTATTGAATTTGCAGTACTTAACACAGTGCCTGGCATACAGTAGCTGGTTAATAAATGTTTCCCTTTCTTTCCAACAGCCCTCTCTAACCTCTGTAACACCCTTGGAGAGAACCTACTACCAATGCTCTCAGGGGGGCAGGGCAGTGGTGGACTGTGGGTATTTCACTGCTGTCCAGAATTTGAACTCTTCACTCCTGCCCTCCCCTGTGACCTCCCCCATCATCCTATGTAACGTTATAACCTCATCTTCTGGTATTTGTCAGTGGAAAGGGTAATGATGAATTATTATTGCAATGAAATAGACCTAACTTTAGCTAAAATAAAAACAAGAAAGAAAGAAAGAAAGAAAGAAAGAAAGAAAGAAAGAAAGAAAGAAAGAAGGAAAGAAGGAAAGAAGGAAAGAAAGAAAGAAAGAAAGAAAGAAAGAAAGAAAGAAAGAAAGAAAGAAAGAAAGAAAGAAAGAAAGAAAGAAAGAAAGAAAGAAAGAAAGAAAGAAAGAAAGAAAGAAAGAAAGAAAGAAAGAAAGAAAGAAAGAAAGAAAGAAAGAAAGAAAGAAAAGGCTTATGTTTTGGAAGTCTTCTTAGTGCAATTAACTAAGAAATGTTTGATTTATAAACCTTGTCACTTAACAAAATCCTTCTACAACAACCCTAGTTATAGAAGGTAGAGAGCGTTCCTCACCAGGCTTTATGCTCTCTTTCTAAAGTAGAGAACAGGTAGCAAAAGGGAGGGGGGAAATTATATTTTCCTCCCATCAGGAGAAACAAGTCAGAGAAGAATCTTCCTGAACAAGTCACTGCCAAGGCTCTGCTCAAGCTGGGTAAATGGCAAAGAATTACTAAAAAACAAAGTATATAAGATTAAATAGTAAAACAAATGGCTAATAGGCAAAGACCAGCGAGAAAGGTTCTAATGATAGTGTTCTTTAAAATTAGACTCTACGAGCACATTTCCTTTGATTTAGCTATCTTAATAAAGAGAAGGAAAACAGGTTAAGCCTCGTCTAAGGAAAGAGGCTATGGGATAAATTCGATGTCACGCATGTACAAGTACAAGAACTCTACTGTCTCGCCTGAACCTAATTCTACGCATTTCCTTAATGGACAGGAATTTTGTTTAGAATTTAAGAAGTTCAAAGTTTAATTCTTTATATTTCTATCCTTAGCATCCAGTAAGCTATCTAACAGTAGGTGCTGAATAAATGCTTGCTGATTGCTCAGTTGATGAAATATGCAAAGCTAAAGGTAAATTGAGAAGCAAATATCACCTTATGCCTATAAGCAGGGACTGCAATACTTGCAATTGTCCATATAAATCATTCAAGAAAATCAGTGATTTTGAGGAAATAAATAATGAAGAAAAATTGAAATTCCAGTTACGTCCATGATCTTGCACCTTTTTGTTAGAACAGAAAAAAGCAGTTGCATGCTCTGCCACTTGATACATATAAGTTTACCACTAATGTTACTCCATTAGCTATAGTATCTCTTAACAAAATGTAGTTTCCTTGATGATTGTATCTCAAGAATTTCACACAGTGCCTGGCAGTGAAGAAGTTCAAGACAACTGAATAATTGACTAAGCAGGAACTTAACTTACCTGCATTTTTAACCCCTTACATTCTGTCTTGGGGCTCCAAGGAAGAAGAGCAGGAAGGGCTGGGCAGTGGCAGTTAAGTGACTTAAGCTGTGAGACCGTGGACAAGTCACTTATCCCCACTGCCTAGCCCTTACCACTCTTCTGCCTTGGAACCAATCCACAGCAGGGATTCTAAGATGGAAGAAAAGGGTTTAAAATAATAACAGGGGGTAGCTGGGTAGTTCAGTGGTTTGAGAGTCAGAACTAGAGAAATGAGGTCCTGGGTTCAAATGTTGCTTCAGACACTTCCTAGCTGTAAGAACATGGACAAGTCACTTACACCCACTGCCTAGCCCTTCCCACTCTTCTGCCTTGGAACCAATCCACAGCAGTGATTCTGAGACAGAAGGTCAGGGTTTAGAAAAAAAAAAGAGGGGGCAGCTGTGTACTTTAGTGATTTGAGAATCAGGCCTAGGACAGAAGGTCTTGGGTTCAAATGTGGCTTCAGACACTTCCTAGCTGTGTGACCCTGGACAAGTCACTTGCCCCCACTGCCCAGCCTTTCCCACTCTTCTCCTTTGGAACCAATCTGCAGCAGTGATTCTAAGACAGAAGGTGAGAGTTTAGGGAAAAAAAAGAGAGGGAAGCTGGGAAGTTAGAGGTTTGAGAGTCAGGCCTAGGACAGGAGGTCCTGGGTTCAAAGGTGGCCTCAGATACTTACTAGCTGTGTGACCCTGGATAAGTCACTTACCCCCACTGCCTAGCCCTTGCCACTCTTCTGCTTTGGAACCAATCCACAGCAGGGATTCTAAGATGGAAGAAAAGGGTTTAAAATAATAAGAGGGGGTAGCTGGGTAGTTCAGTGGTTTGAGAGTCAGAACTAGAGAAATGAGGTCCTGGGTTCAAATGTTGCTTCAGACACTTCCTAGCTGTAAGAACATGGACAAGTCACTTACCCCCACTGCCTAGCCCTTCCCACTCTTCTGCCTTGGAACCAATCCAAAGCAGTGATTCTAAGAGAGAAGTTCAGGGTTTAGAAAAAAAAAAAGAGGGGGCAGCTGTGTACTTTAGTGATTTGAGAAATCAGGCCTAGGACAGAAGGTCTTGGGTTCAAATGTGGCTTCAGACACTTCCTAGCTGTGTGACCCTGGACAAGTCACTTGCCCCCACTGCCCAGCCTTTCCCACTCTTCTCCTTTGGAACCAATCTGCAGCAGTGATTCTAAGACAGAAGGTGAGAGTTTAGGGAAAAAAAAGAGAGGGAAGCTGGGAAGTTAGAGGTTTGAGAATCAGGCCTAGGACAGGAGGTCCTGGGTTCAAAAGTGGCCTCAGATACTTACTAGCTGTGTGACCCTGGATAAGTCACTTACCCCCACTGCCTAGCCCTTCCTACTCTTCTGCTTTGGAACCAATCCACAGAAAAGATTCTAAGAGAGAAGTTCAGGGTTTAGAAAAAGAGAGGGGGCAGCTGGGTAGTTTAGGGGTTTGAGAGTCAGGCCTAGGACAGGAGGTCCTGGGTTCAAATGTGGCCTCAGATACTTACTAGCTGTGTGACCCTGGATAAGTCACTTACCCCCACTGCCTAGCCCTTCCTACTCTTCTGCTTTGGAACCAATCCACAGAAATGATTCTAAGAGAGAAGTTCAGGGTTTAGAAAAAGAAAGGGGGCAGCTGGGTAGTTTAGGGGTTTGAGAGTCAGGCCTAGGACAGGAGGTCCTGGGTTCAAATGTGGCCTAAGATAGTTACTAGCTGTGTGACCCTGGATAAGTCACTTACCCCCACTGCCTAGCCCTTCCTACTCTTCTGCTTTGGAACCAATCCACAGAAATGATTCTAAGAGAGAAGTTCAGGGTTTAGAAAAAGAGAGGCGGCAGCTGCGTAGTTTAGGGGTTTGAGAGTCAGGCCTAGGACAGAAGTCTTGGGTTCAAATGTGGCCTCAAAGATTTCTAGGTGTGTGACCCTGGACAAGTCACTTCACCCCCATTGCCTAGCCCCTTCCCACTCTTCTGCCTTGGAACCATTCCACAGTAATAATTCTAAGATGGACGAAGAGGGTTAAAAATAAAAAGAGGGGGCACCTGGGTAGTTTAGAGGTTTGAGAGTCAGGCCTAGGACAGGAGGTCCTGGGTTCAAATGTGGCCTCAGATAGTTACTAGCTGTGTGACCCTGGATAAGTCACTTACCCCCACTGCCTATGCCTTCCTACTCTTCTGCTTTGGAACCAATCCACAGAAATGATTCTAAGAGAGAAGTTCAGGGTTTAGAAAAAGAGAGGGGGCAGCTGGGTAGTTTAGGGGTTTGAGAGTCAGGCCTAGGACAGAAGGTTCTGGGTTCAAATGTGGCCTCATAGAGTTACTAGCTGTGTGACCCTGGATAAGTCACTTACCCCCATTGCCTAGCTCTTCCTACTCTCCTGCTTTGGAACCAATCCACAGAAATGACTCTAAGAGAGAAGTTCAGGGTTTAGAAAAAGAGAGGGGGCAGCTGGGTAGTTTAGGGGTTTGAGAGTCAGGCCTAGGACAGGAGGTCCTGGGTTCAAATGTGGCCTCAGATAGTTACTAGCTGTGTGACCCTGGATAAGTCACTTACCCCCACTGCCTAGCCCTTCCTACTCTTCTGCTTTGGAACCAATCCACAAAAATGATTCTAAGAGAGAAATTCAGGGTTTAGAAAAAGAGAGGGGGCAGCTGGGTAGTTTAGGGGTTTGAGAGTCAGGCCTAGGACAGAAGTCTTGGGTTCAAATGTGGCCTCAAAGATTTCTAGCTTTGTGACCCTGGACAAGTCACTTCACCCCCATTGCCTAGCCCCTTCCCACTCTTCTGCCTTGGAACCATTCCACAGTAATAATTCTAAGATGGACGATGAGGGTTTAAAATAAAAAAAGGGGGCACCTGGGTAGTTTAGAGATTTGAGAGTCAGGCCTAGGACAGGAGGTCCTGGGTTCAAATGTGGCCTCAGATACTTACTAGCTGTGTGATCCTGGATAAGTCACTTACCCCCACTGCCTAGCCCTTCCTACTCTTCTGCTTTGGAACCAATCCACAGAAATGATTCTAAGAGAGAAGTTCAGGGTTTAGAAAAACAGAGGGGGCAGCTGGGTAGTTTAGGGGTTTGAGAGTCAGGCCTAGGACAGAAGTCTTGGGTTCAAATGTGGCCTCAGATAGTTACTAGCTGTGTGACCCTGGATAAGTCACTTACCCCCACTGCCTAGCCCTTTCTACTCTTCTGCTTTGGAACCAATCCACAGAAATTATTCTAAGAGAGAACTTCAGGGTTTAGAAAAACAGAGGGGGCAGCTGGGTAGTTTAGGGGTTTGAGAGTCAGGCCTAGGACAGGAGGTCCTGGGTTCAAATGTGGCCTCAGATACTTACTAGCTGTGTGACCCTGGATAAGTCACTTACCCCCACTGCCTAGCCCTTTCTACTCTTCTGCTTTGGATCCAATCCACAGAAATGATTCTAAGAGAGAAGTTCAGGGTTTAGAAAAAGAGAGGGGGCAGCTGGGTACTTTAGGGGTTTGAGAGTCAGGCCTAGGACAGAAGGTTCTGGGTTCAAATGTGGCCTCAAAGATTTCTAGCTGTGTGACCCTGGACAAGTCACTTCACCCCCATTGCCTAGCCCCTTCCTACTCTTCTGCCTTGGAACCATTCCACTGTAATAATTCTAAGATGGACGATGAGGGTTAAAAATAAAAAGAGGGGGCACCTGGGTAATTTAGAGGTTTGAGAGTCAGGCCTGGGACAGGAGGTCCTGGGTTCAAATGTGGCCTCAGATACTTACTAGCTGTGTGACCCTGGATAAGTCACTTACCCCCACTGCCTAGCCCTTCCTACTCTTCTGCTTTGGAACCAATCCACAGAAAAGATTCTAAGAGAGAAGTTCAGGGTTTAGAAAAAGAGAGGGGGCAGCTGGGTAGTTTAGGGGTTTGAGAGTCAGGCCTAGGACAGGAGGTCCTGGGTTCAAATGTGGCCTCAGATACTTACTAGCTGTGTGACCCTGGATAAGTCACTTACCCCCACTGCCTAGCCCTTCCTACTCTTCTGCTTTGGAACCAATCCACAGAAAAGATTCTAAGAGAGAAGTTCAGGGTTTAGAAAAAGAGAGGGGGCAGCTGGGTACTTTAGGGGTTTGAGAGTCAGGCCTAGGACAGGAGGTCCTGGGTTCAAATGTGGCCTCAAATAGTTAGTAGCTGTGTGACCCTGGATAAGTCACTTACCCCCACTGCCTAGCCCTTCCTACTCTTCTGCTTTGGAACCAATCCACAGAAATGATTCTAAGAGAGAAGTTCAGGGTTTAGAAAAAGAGAGGGGGCAGCTGGGTACTTTAGGGGTTTGAGAGTCAGGCCTAGGACAGAAGTCTTGGGTTCAAATGTGGCCTCAAAGATTTCTAGCTGTGTGACCCTGGACAAGTCACTTCACCCCCATTGCCTAGCCCCTTCCCACTCTTCTGCCTTGGAACCATTCCACAGTAATAATTCTAAGATGGACGATGAGGGTTTAAAATAAAAAGAGGGGGCAGCTGGGTAGTTTAGAGGTTTGAGAGTCAGGCCTAGGACAGGAGGTCCTGGGTTCAAATGTGGCCTCAGATAGTTACTAGCTGTGTGACCCTGGATAAGTCACTTACCCCCACTGCCTAGGCCTTCCTACTCTTCTGCTTTGGAACCAATCCACAGAAATGATTCTAAGAGAGAAGTTCAGGGTTTAGAAAAAGAAAGGGGGCAGCTGGGTAGTTTAGGGGTTTGAGAGTCAGGCCTAGGACAGGAGGTCCTGGGTTCAAATGTGGCCTAAGATAGTTACTAGCTGTGTGACCCTGGATAAGTCACTTACCCCCACTGCCTAGCCCTTCCTACTCTTCTGCTTTGGAACCAATCCACAGAAATGATTCTAAGAGAGAAGTTCAGGGTTTAGAAAAAGAGAGGGGGCAGCTGGGTAGTTTAGGGGTTTGAGAGTCAGGCCTAGGACAGAAGTCTTGGGTTCAAATGTGGCCTCAAAGATTTCTAGCCGTGTTACCATGGACAAGTCACTTACCCCCACTGCCTAGCCCTTCCTACTCTTCTGCTTTGGAACCAATCCACAGAAATGATTCTAAGAGAGAAGTTCAGGATTTAGAAAAACAGAGGGGGCAGCTGGGTAGTTTAGGGGTTTGAGAGTCAGGCCTAGGACTGGAGGTCCTGGGTTCAAATGTGGCCTCAGATACTTACTAGCTGTGTGACCCTGGATAAGTCACTTACCCCCACTGCCTAGCCCTTCCTACTCTTCTGCTTTGGAACTAATCCACAGAAATGATTCTAAGAGATCAGTTCAGGGTTTAGAAAAAGAGAGGGGGCAGCTGGGTACTTTAGGGGTTTGAGAGTCAGGCCTAGGACAGAAGTCTTGGGTTCAAATGTGGCCTCAAAGATTTCTAGCTGTGTGACCCTGGACAAGTCACTTCACCCCCATTGCCTAGCCCCTTCCTACTCTTCTGCCTTGGAACCATTCCAGAGTAATAATTCTAAGATGGACGATGAGGGTTAAAAATAAAAAGAGGGGGCACCTGGGTAGTTTAGAGGTTTGAGAGTCAGGCCTGGGACAGGAGGTCCTGGGTTCAAATGTGGCCTCAGATACTTACTAGCTGTGTGACCCTGGATAAGTCACTTACCCCCACTGCCTAGCCCTTCCTACTCTTCTGCTTTGGAACCAATCCACAGAAAAGATTCTAAGAGAGAAGTTCAGGGTTTAGAAAAAGAGAGGGGGCAGCTGGGTTGTTTAGGGGTTTGAGAGTCAGGCCTAGGACAGGAGGTCCTGGGTTCAAATGTGGCCTCAGATACTTACTAGCTGTGTGACCCTGGATAAGTCACTTACCCCCACTGCCTAGCCCTTCCTATTCTTCTGCTTTGGAACCAATCCACAGAAATGATTCTAAGAGAGAAGTTCAGGGTTTAGAAAAAGAAAGGGGGCAGCTGGGTAGTTTAGGGGTTTGAGAGTCAGGCCTAGGACAGGAGGTCCTGGGTTCAAATGTGGCCTAAGATAGTTACTAGCTGTGTGACCCTGGATAAGTCACTTACCCCCACTGCCTAGCCCTTCCTACTCTTCTGCTTTGGAACCAATCCACAGAAATGATTCTAAGAGAGAAGTTCAGGGTTTAGAAAAAGAGAGGCGGCAGCTGCGTAGTTTAGGGGTTTGAGAGTCAGGCCTAGGACAGAAGTCTTGGGTTCAAATGTGGCCTCAAAGATTTCTAGGTGTGTGACCCTGGACAAGTCACTTCACCCCCATTGCCTAGCCCCTTCCCACTCTTCTGCCTTGGAACCATTCCACAGTAATAATTCTAAGATGGACGAAGAGGGTTAAAAATAAAAAGAGGGGGCACCTGGGTAGTTTAGAGGTTTGAGAGTCAGGCCTAGGACAGGAGGTCCTGGGTTCAAATGTGGCCTCAGATAGTTACTAGCTGTGTGACCCTGGATAAGTCACTTACCCCCACTGCCTATGCCTTCCTACTCTTCTGCTTTGGAACCAATCCACAGAAATGATTCTAAGAGAGAAGTTCAGGGTTTAGAAAAAGAGAGGGGGCAGCTGGGTAGTTTAGGGGTTTGAGAGTCAGGCCTAGGACAGAAGGTTCTGGGTTCAAATGTGGCCTCATAGAGTTACTAGCTGTGTGACCCTGGATAAGTCACTTACCCCCATTGCCTAGCTCTTCCTACTCTCCTGCTTTGGAACCAATCCACAGAAATGACTCTAAGAGAGAAGTTCAGGGTTTAGAAAAAGAGAGGGGGCAGCTGGGTAGTTTAGGGGTTTGAGAGTCAGGCCTAGGACAGGAGGTCCTGGGTTCAAATGTGGCCTCAGATAGTTACTAGCTGTGTGACCCTGGATAAGTCACTTACCCCCACTGCCTAGCCCTTCCTACTCTTCTGCTTTGGAACCAATCCACAAAAATGATTCTAAGAGAGAAATTCAGGGTTTAGAAAAAGAGAGGGGGCAGCTGGGTAGTTTAGGGGTTTGAGAGTCAGGCCTAGGACAGAAGTCTTGGGTTCAAATGTGGCCTCAAAGATTTCTAGCTTTGTGACCCTGGACAAGTCACTTCACCCCCATTGCCTAGCCCCTTCCCACTCTTCTGCCTTGGAACCATTCCACAGTAATAATTCTAAGATGGACGATGAGGGTTTAAAATAAAAAAAGGGGGCACCTGGGTAGTTTAGAGATTTGAGAGTCAGGCCTAGGACAGGAGGTCCTGGGTTCAAATGTGGCCTCAGATACTTACTAGCTGTGTGATCCTGGATAAGTCACTTACCCCCACTGCCTAGCCCTTCCTACTCTTCTGCTTTGGAACCAATCCACAGAAATGATTCTAAGAGAGAAGTTCAGGGTTTAGAAAAACAGAGGGGGCAGCTGGGTAGTTTAGGGGTTTGAGAGTCAGGCCTAGGTCAGAAGTCTTGGGTTCAAATGTGGCCTCAGATAGTTACTAGCTGTGTGACCCTGGATAAGTCACTTACCCCCACTGCCTAGCCCTTTCTACTCTTCTGCTTTGGAACCAATCCACAGAAATTATTCTAAGAGAGAACTTCAGGGTTTAGAAAAACAGAGGGGGCAGCTGGGTAGTTTAGGGGTTTGAGAGTCAGGCCTAGGACAGGAGGTCCTGGGTTCAAATGTGGCCTCAGATACTTACTAGCTGTGTGACCCTGGATAAGTCACTTACCCCCACTGCCTAGCCCTTTCTACTCTTCTGCTTTGGATCCAATCCACAGAAATGATTCTAAGAGAGAAGTTCAGGGTTTAGAAAAAGAGAGGGGGCAGCTGGGTACTTTAGGGGTTTGAGAGTCAGGCCTAGGACAGAAGGTTCTGGGTTCAAATGTGGCCTCAAAGATTTCTAGCTGTGTGACCCTGGACAAGTCACTTCACCCCCATTGCCTAGCCCCTTCCTACTCTTCTGCCTTGGAACCATTCCACTGTAATAATTCTAAGATGGACGATGAGGGTTAAAAATAAAAAGAGGGGGCACCTGGGTAATTTAGAGGTTTGAGAGTCAGGCCTGGGACAGGAGGTCCTGGGTTCAAATGTGGCCTCAGATACTTACTAGCTGTGTGACCCTGGATAAGTCACTTACCCCCACTGCCTAGCCCTTCCTACTCTTCTGCTTTGGAACCAATCCACAGAAAAGATTCTAAGAGAGAAGTTCAGGGTTTAGAAAAAGAGAGGGGGCAGCTGGGTAGTTTAGGGGTTTGAGAGTCAGGCCTAGGACAGGAGGTCCTGGGTTCAAATGTGGCCTCAGATACTTACTAGCTGTGTGACCCTGGATAAGTCACTTACCCCCACTGCCTAGCCCTTCCTACTCTTCTGCTTTGGAACCAATCCACAGAAATGATTCTAAGAGAGAAGTTCAGGGTTTAGAAAAAGAGAGGGGGCAGCTGGGTACTTTAGGGGTTTGAGAGTCAGGCCTAGGACAGGAGGTCCTGGGTTCAAATGTGGCCTCAAATAGTTAGTAGCTGTGTGACCCTGGATAAGTCACTTACCCCCACTGCCTAGCCCTTCCTACTCTTCTGCTTTGGAACCAATCCACAGAAATGATTCTAAGAGAGAAGTTCAGGGTTTAGAAAAAGAGAGGGGGCAGCTGGGTACTTTAGGGGTTTGAGAGTCAGGCCTAGGACAGAAGTCTTGGGTTCAAATGTGGCCTCAAAGATTTCTAGCTGTGTGACCCTGGACAAGTCACTTCACCCCCATTGCCTAGCCCCTTCCCACTCTTCTGCCTTGGAACCATTCCACAGTAATAATTCTAAGATGGACGATGAGGGTTTAAAATAAAAAGAGGGGGCAGCTGGGTAGTTTAGAGGTTTGAGAGTCAGGCCTAGGACAGGAGGTCCTGGGTTCAAATGTGGCCTCAGATAGTTACTAGCTGTGTGACCCTGGATAAGTCACTTACCCCCACTGCCTAGGCCTTCCTACTCTTCTGCTTTGGAACCAATCCACAGAAATGATTCTAAGAGAGAAGTTCAGTGTTTAGAAAAAGAGAGGGGGCAGCTGGGTAGTTTCAGGGTTTGAGAGTCAGGCCTAGGACAGGAGGTCCTGGGTTCAAATGTGGCCTAAGATAGTTACTAGCTGTGTGACCCTGGAAAAGTCACTTACCCCCACTGCCTAGCCCTTCCTACTCTTCTGCTTTGGAACCAATCCACAGAAATGATTCTAAGAGAGCAGTTCAGGGTTTAGAAAAAGAGAGGGGGCAGCTGGGTACTTTAGGGGTTTGAGAGTCAGGCCTAGGACAGAAGTCTTGGGTTCAAATGTGGCCTCAAAGATTTCTATCTGTGTGACCCTGGACAAGTCACTTCACCCCCATTACCTAGCCCCTTCCCACTCTTCTGCCTTGGAACCATTCCACAGTAATAATTCTAAGATGGACGATGAGGGTTTAAAATAAAAAGAGGGGGCACCTGGGTAGTTTAGAGGTTTGAGAGTCAGGCCTAGGACAGGAGGTCCTGGGTTCAAATGTGGCCTCAGATACTTACTAGCTGTGTGACCCTGGATAAGTCACTTACCCCCACTGCCTAGCCCTTCCTACTCTTCTGCTTTGGAACCAATCCACAGAAATGATTCTAAGAGAGAAGTTCAGGGTTTAGAAAAAGAGAGGGGGGAGCTGGGTACTTTAGGGGTTTGAGAGTCAGGCCTAGGACAGGAGGTCCTGGGTTCAAATGTGGCCTCAGATAGTTAGTAGCTGTGTGACCCTGGATAAGTCACTTACCCCCACTGCCTAGTCCTTCCTACTCTTCTGCTTTGGAACCAATCCACAGAAATGATTCTAAGAGAGAAGTTCAGGGTTTAGAAAAAGAAAGGGGGCAGCTGGGTAGTTTAGGGGTTTGAGAGTCAGGCCTAGGACAGAAGTCTTGGGTTCAAATGTGGCCTCAAAGATTTCTAGCTGTGTGACCCTGGACAAGTCACTTCACCCCCATTGCCTAGCCCCTTCCCACTCTTCTGCCTTCGAACCATTCCACAGTAATAATTCTAAGATGGACGATGAGGGTTAAAAATAAAAAGAGGGAGCACCTGGGTAATTTAGAGGTTTGAGAGTCAGGCCTGGGACAGGAGGTCCTGGGTTCAAATGTGGCCTCAGTTACTTACTAGCTGTGTGACCCTGGATAAGTCACTTACCCCCACTGCCTAGCCCTTCCTACTCTTCTGCTTTGGAACCAATCCACAGAAAAGATTCTAAGAGAGAAGTTCAGGGTTTAGAAAAAGAGAGGGGGCAGCTGGGTAGTTTAGGGGTTTGAGAGTCAGGCCTAGGACAGGAGGTCCTGGGTTCAAATGTGGCCTCAGATACTTACTAGCTGTGTGACCCTGGATAAGTCACTTACCCCCACTGCCTAGGCCTTCCTACTCTTCTGCTTTGGAACCAATCCACAGAAATGATTCTAAGAGAGAAGTTCAGTGTTTAGAAAAAGAGAGGGGGCAGCTGGGTAGTTTAAGGGTTTGAGAGTCAGGCCTAGGACAGGAGGTCCTGGGTTCAAATGTGGCCTAAGATAGTTACTAGCTGTGTGACCCTGGATAAGTCACTTACCCCCACTGCCTTGCCCTCCCTACTCTTCTGCTTTGTAACCAATCCACAGAAATGACTCTAAGAGAGAAGTTCAGGGATTAGAAACAGAGAGGGGGCAGCTGGGTACTTTAGGGGTTTGAGAGTCAGGCCTAGGACAGAAGTCTTGGGTTCAAATGTGGCCTCAAAGATTTCTAGCTGTGTGACCCTGGACAAGTCACTTCACCCCCATTGCCTAGCCCCTTCCCACTCTTCTGCCTTGGAACCATTCCACAGTAATAATTCTAAGATGGACGATGAGGGTTTAAAATAAAAAGAGGGGGCACCTGGGTAGTTTAGAGGTTTGAGAGTCAGGCCTAGGACAGGAGGTCCTGGGTTCAAATGTGACCTCAGATACTTACTAGCTGTGTGACCCTGGATAAGTCACTTACCCCCACTGCCTAGCCCTTCCTACTCTTCTGCTTTGGAACCAATCCACAGAAATGATTCTAAGAGAGAAGTTCAGGGTTTAGAAACAGAGAGGGGGCAGCTGGGTAGTTTAGGGGTTTGAGAGTCAGGCCTAGGACAGGAGGTCCTGGGTTCAAATGTGGCCTCAGATACTTACTAGCTGTGTGACCCTGGATAAGTCACTTACCCCCACTGCCTAGCCCTTCCTACTCTTCTGCTTTGGAACCAATCCACAGAAATGATTCTAAGAGAGAAGTTCAGTGTTTAGGAAAAAAAAAGAGAGAGGGCAGCTGGGTAGTTTAGGGGTTTGAGAGTCAGGCCTAGGACAGGAGGTCCTGGGTTCAAATGTGGCCTCAGATACTTACTAGCTGTGTGACCCTGGATAAGTCACTTACCCCCACTGCCTAGCCCTTCCTACTCTTCTGCTTTGGAACCAATCCACAGAAAAGATTCTAAGAGAGAAGTTCAGGGTTTAGAAAAAGAGAGGGGGCAGCTGGGTAGTTTAGGGGTTTGAGAGTCAGGCCTAGGACAGGAGGTCCTGGGTTCAAATGTGGCCTAAGATAGTTACTAGCTGTGTGACCCTGGATAAGTCACTTACCCCCACTGCCTAGCCCTCCCTACTCTTCTGCTTTGGAACCAATCCACAGAAATGATTCTAAGAGAGCAGTTCAGGGTTTAGAAAAAGAGAGGGGGCAGCTGGGTACTTTAGGGGTTTGAGAGTCAGGCCTAGGACAGAAGTCTTGGGTTCAAATGTGGCCTCAAAGATTTCTATCTGTGTGACCCTGGACAAGTCACTTCACCCCCATTACCTAGCCCCTTCCCACTCTTCTGCCTTGGAACCATTCCACAGTAATAATTCTAAGATGGACGATGAGGGTTTAAAATAAAAAGAGGGGGCACCTGGGTAGTTTAGAGGTTTGAGAGTCAGGCCTAGGACAGGAGGTCCTGGGTTCAAATGTGGCCTCAGATACTTACTAGCTGTGTGACCCTGGATAAGTCACTTACCCCCACTGCCTAGCCCTTCCTACTCTTCTGCTTTGGAACCAATCCACAGAAATGATTCTAAGAGAGAAGTTCAGGGTTTAGAAAAAGAGAGGGGGGAGCTGGGTACTTTAGGGGTTTGAGAGTCAGGCCTAGGACAGGAGGTCCTGGGTTCAAATATGGCCTCAGATAGTTAGTAGCTGTGTGACCCTGGATAAGTCACTTACCCCCACTGCCTAGTCCTTCCTACTCTTCTGCTTTGGAACCAATCCACAGAAATGATTCTAAGAGAGAAGTTCAGGGTTTAGAAAAAGAGAGGGGGCAGCTGGGTAGTTTAGGGGTTTGAGAGTCAGGCCTAGGACAGAAGTCTTGGGTTCAAATGTGGCCTCAAAGATTTCTAGCTGTGTGACCCTGGACAAGTCACTTCACCCCCATTGCCTAGCCCCTTCCCACTCTTCTGCCTTGGAACCATTCCACAGTAATAATTCTAAGATGGACGATGAGGGTTTAAAATAAAAAAATGGGGCACCTGGGTAGTTTAGAGGTTTGAGAGTCAGGCCTAGGACAGGAGGTACTGGGTTCAAATGTGGCCTCAGATACTTACTAGCTGTGTGACCCTGGATAAGTCACTTACCCACACTGCCTAGCCCTTCCTACTCTTCTGCTTTGGAACCAATCCACAGAAATGATTCTAAGAGAGAAGTTCAGGGTTTAGAAAAAGAGAGGGGGCAGCTGGGTAGTTTAGGGGTTTGAGAGTCAGGCCTAGGACAGAAGTCTTGGGTTCAAATGTGGCCTCAGATACTTACTAGCTGTGTGACCCTGGATAAGTCACTTACCCCCACTGCCTAGCCCTTCCTACTCTTCTGCTTTGGAACCAATCCACAGAAATGATTCTAGGAGAGAAGTTCAGGGTTTAGAAAAAGAGAGGGGGCAGCTGGGTAGTTTAGGGTTTTGAGAGTCAGGCCTAGGACAGGAGGTCCTGGGTTCAAATGTGGCCTCAAATAGTTAGTAGCTGTGTGACCCTGGATAAGTCACTTACCCCCACTGCCTAGCCCTTCCTACTCTTCTGCTTTGGAACCAATCCACAGAAATGATTCTAAGAGAGAAGTTCAGGGTTTAGAAAAAGAGAGGGGGCAGCTGGGTACTTTAGGGGTTTGAGAGTCAGGCCTAGGACAGAAGTCTTGGGTTCAAATGTGGCCTCAAAGATTTCTAGCTGTGTGACCCTGGACAAGTCACTTCACCCCCATTGCCTAGCCCCTTCCCACTCTTCTGCCTTGGAACCATTCCACAGTAATAATTCTAAGATGGACGATGAGGGTTTAAAATAAAAAGAGGGGGCAGCTGGGTAGTTTAGAGGTTTGAGAGTCAGGCCTAGGACAGGAGGTCCTGGGTTCAAATGTGGCCTCAGATAGTTACTAGCTGTGTGACCCTGGATAAGTCACTTACCCCCACTGCCTAGGCCTTCCTACTCTTCTGCTTTGGAACCAATCCACAGAAATGATTCTAAGAGAGAAGTTCAGTGTTTAGAAAAAGAGAGGGGGCAGCTGGGTAGTTTCAGGGTTTGAGAGTCAGGCCTAGGACAGGAGGTCCTGGGTTCAAATGTGGCCTAAGATAGTTACTAGCTGTGTGACCCTGGAAAAGTCACTTACCCCCACTGCCTAGCCCTTCCTACTCTTCTGCTTTGGAACCAATCCACAGAAATGATTCTAAGAGAGCAGTTCAGGGTTTAGAAAAAGAGAGGGGGCAGCTGGGTACTTTAGGGGTTTGAGAGTCAGGCCTAGGACAGAAGTCTTGGGTTCAAATGTGGCCTCAAAGATTTCTATCTGTGTGACCCTGGACAAGTCACTTCACCCCCATTACCTAGCCCCTTCCCACTCTTCTGCCTTGGAACCATTCCACAGTAATAATTCTAAGATGGACGATGAGGGTTTAAAATAAAAAGAGGGGGCACCTGGGTAGTTTAGAGGTTTGAGAGTCAGGCCTAGGACAGGAGGTCCTGGGTTCAAATGTGGCCTCAGATACTTACTAGCTGTGTGACCCTGGATAAGTCACTTACCCCCACTGCCTAGCCCTTCCTACTCTTCTGCTTTGGAACCAATCCACAGAAATGATTCTAAGAGAGAAGTTCAGGGTTTAGAAAAAGAGAGGGGGGAGCTGGGTACTTTAGGGGTTTGAGAGTCAGGCCTAGGACAGGAGGTCCTGGGTTCAAATGTGGCCTCAGATAGTTAGTAGCTGTGTGACCCTGGATAAGTCACTTACCCCCACTGCCTAGTCCTTCCTACTCTTCTGCTTTGGAACCAATCCACAGAAATGATTCTAAGAGAGAAGTTCAGGGTTTAGAAAAAGAAAGGGGGCAGCTGGGTAGTTTAGGGGTTTGAGAGTCAGGCCTAGGACAGAAGTCTTGGGTTCAAATGTGGCCTCAAAGATTTCTAGCTGTGTGACCCTGGACAAGTCACTTCACCCCCATTGCCTAGCCCCTTCCCACTCTTCTGCCTTCGAACCATTCCACAGTAATAATTCTAAGATGGACGATGAGGGTTAAAAATAAAAAGAGGGAGCACCTGGGTAATTTAGAGGTTTGAGAGTCAGGCCTGGGACAGGAGGTCCTGGGTTCAAATGTGGCCTCAGTTACTTACTAGCTGTGTGACCCTGGATAAGTCACTTACCCCCACTGCCTAGCCCTTCCTACTCTTCTGCTTTGGAACCAATCCACAGAAAAGATTCTAAGAGAGAAGTTCAGGGTTTAGAAAAAGAGAGGGGGCAGCTGGGTAGTTTAGGGGTTTGAGAGTCAGGCCTAGGACAGGAGGTCCTGGGTTCAAATGTGGCCTCAGATACTTACTAGCTGTGTGACCCTGGATAAGTCACTTACCCCCACTGCCTAGGCCTTCCTACTCTTCTGCTTTGGAACCAATCCACAGAAATGATTCTAAGAGAGAAGTTCAGTGTTTAGAAAAAGAGAGGGGGCAGCTGGGTAGTTTAAGGGTTTGAGAGTCAGGCCTAGGACAGGAGGTCCTGGGTTCAAATGTGGCCTAAGATAGTTACTAGCTGTGTGACCCTGGATAAGTCACTTACCCCCACTGCCTTGCCCTCCCTACTCTTCTGCTTTGTAACCAATCCACAGAAATGACTCTAAGAGAGAAGTTCAGGGATTAGAAACAGAGAGGGGGCAGCTGGGTACTTTAGGGGTTTGAGAGTCAGGCCTAGGACAGAAGTCTTGGGTTCAAATGTGGCCTCAAAGATTTCTAGCTGTGTGACCCTGGACAAGTCACTTCACCCCCATTGCCTAGCCCCTTCCCACTCTTCTGCCTTGGAACCATTCCACAGTAATAATTCTAAGATGGACGATGAGGGTTTAAAATAAAAAGAGGGGGCACCTGGGTAGTTTAGAGGTTTGAGAGTCAGGCCTAGGACAGGAGGTCCTGGGTTCAAATGTGACCTCAGATACTTACTAGCTGTGTGACCCTGGATAAGTCACTTACCCCCACTGCCTAGCCCTTCCTACTCTTCTGCTTTGGAACCAATCCACAGAAATGATTCTAAGAGAGAAGTTCAGGGTTTAGAAACAGAGAGGGGGCAGCTGGGTAGTTTAGGGGTTTGAGAGTCAGGCCTAGGACAGGAGGTCCTGGGTTCAAATGTGGCCTCAGATACTTACTAGCTGTGTGACCCTGGATAAGTCACTTACCCCCACTGCCTAGCCCTTCCTACTCTTCTGCTTTGGAACCAATCCACAGAAATGATTCTAAGAGAGAAGTTCAGTGTTTAGGAAAAAAAAAGAGAGAGGGCAGCTGGGTAGTTTAGGGGTTTGAGAGTCAGGCCTAGGACAGGAGGTCCTGGGTTCAAATGTGGCCTCAGATACTTACTAGCTGTGTGACCCTGGATAAGTCACTTACCCCCACTGCCTAGCCCTTCCTACTCTTCTGCTTTGGAACCAATCCACAGAAAAGATTCTAAGAGAGAAGTTCAGGGTTTAGAAAAAGAGAGGGGGCAGCTGGGTAGTTTAGGGGTTTGAGAGTCAGGCCTAGGACAGGAGGTCCTGGGTTCAAATGTGGCCTAAGATAGTTACTAGCTGTGTGACCCTGGATAAGTCACTTACCCCCACTGCCTAGCCCTCCCTACTCTTCTGCTTTGGAACCAATCCACAGAAATGATTCTAAGAGAGCAGTTCAGGGTTTAGAAAAAGAGAGGGGGCAGCTGGGTACTTTAGGGGTTTGAGAGTCAGGCCTAGGACAGAAGTCTTGGGTTCAAATGTGGCCTCAAAGATTTCTATCTGTGTGACCCTGGACAAGTCACTTCACCCCCATTACCTAGCCCCTTCCCACTCTTCTGCCTTGGAACCATTCCACAGTAATAATTCTAAGATGGACGATGAGGGTTTAAAATAAAAAGAGGGGGCACCTGGGTAGTTTAGAGGTTTGAGAGTCAGGCCTAGGACAGGAGGTCCTGGGTTCAAATGTGGCCTCAGATACTTACTAGCTGTGTGACCCTGGATAAGTCACTTACCCCCACTGCCTAGCCCTTCCTACTCTTCTGCTTTGGAACCAATCCACAGAAATGATTCTAAGAGAGAAGTTCAGGGTTTAGAAAAAGAGAGGGGGGAGCTGGGTACTTTAGGGGTTTGAGAGTCAGGCCTAGGACAGGAGGTCCTGGGTTCAAATATGGCCTCAGATAGTTAGTAGCTGTGTGACCCTGGATAAGTCACTTACCCCCACTGCCTAGTCCTTCCTACTCTTCTGCTTTGGAACCAATCCACAGAAATGATTCTAAGAGAGAAGTTCAGGGTTTAGAAAAAGAGAGGGGGCAGCTGGGTAGTTTAGGGGTTTGAGAGTCAGGCCTAGGACAGAAGTCTTGGGTTCAAATGTGGCCTCAAAGATTTCTAGCTGTGTGACCCTGGACAAGTCACTTCACCCCCATTGCCTAGCCCCTTCCCACTCTTCTGCCTTGGAACCATTCCACAGTAATAATTCTAAGATGGACGATGAGGGTTTAAAATAAAAAAATGGGGCACCTGGGTAGTTTAGAGGTTTGAGAGTCAGGCCTAGGACAGGAGGTACTGGGTTCAAATGTGGCCTCAGATACTTACTAGCTGTGTGACCCTGGATAAGTCACTTACCCACACTGCCTAGCCCTTCCTACTCTTCTGCTTTGGAACCAATCCACAGAAATGATTCTAAGAGAGAAGTTCAGGGTTTAGAAAAAGAGAGGGGGCAGCTGGGTAGTTTAGGGGTTTGAGAGTCAGGCCTAGGACAGAAGTCTTGGGTTCAAATGTGGCCTCAGATACTTACTAGCTGTGTGACCCTGGATAAGTCACTTACCCCCACTGCCTAGCCCTTCCTACTCTTCTGCTTTGGAACCAATCCACAGAAATGATTCTAGGAGAGAAGTTCAGGGTTTAGAAAAAGAGAGGGGGCAGCTGGGTAGTTTAGGGTTTTGAGAGTCAGGCCTAGGACAGGAGGTCCTGGGTTCAAATGTGGCCTCAGATAGTTACTAGCTGTGTGACCCTGGATAAGTCACTTACCCCCACTGCCTAGCCCTTCCTACTCTTCTGCTTTGGAACCAATCCACAGAAATGATTCTAAGAGAGAAGTTCAGGGTTTAGAAAAAGAAAGGGGGCAACTGGGTAGTTTAGGGGTTTGAGAGTCAGGCCTAGGACAGGAGGTCCTGGGTTCAAATGTGGCCTAAGATAGTTACTAGCTGTGTGACCCTGGATAAGTCACTTACCCCCACTGCCTAGCCCTTCCTACTCTTCTGCTTTGGAACCAATCCACAGAAATGATTCTAAGAGAGAAGTTCAGGGTTTAGAAAAAGAGAGGCGGCAGCTGCGTAGTTTAGGGGTTTGAGAGTCAGGCCTAGGACAGAAGTCTTGGGTTCAAATGTGGCCTCAAAGATTTCTAGGTGTGTGACCCTGGACAAGTCACTTCACCCCCATTGCCTAGCCCCTTCCCACTCTTCTGCCTTGGAACCATTCCACAGTAATAATTCTAAGATGGACGAAGAGGGTTAAAAATAAAAAGAGGGGGCACCTGTGTAGTTTAGAGGTTTGAGAGTCAGGCCTAGGACAGGAGGTCCTGGGTTCAAATGTGGCCTCAGATAGTTACTAGCTGTGTGACCCTGGATAAGTCACTTACCCCCACTGCCTAGCCCTTCCTACTCTCCTGCTTTGGGACCAATCCACAGAAATGATTCTAAGAGAGAAGTTCAGGGTTTAGAAAAAGAGAGGGGGCAGCTGGGTAGTTTAGGGGTTTGAGAGTCAGGCCTAGGACAGAAGGTTCTGGGTTCAAATGTGGCCTCATAGAGTTACTAGCTGTGTGACCCTGGATAAGTCACTTACCCCCATTGCCTAGCTCTTCCTACTCTCCTGCTTTGGAACCAATCCACAGAAATGACTCTAAGAGAGAAGTTCAGGGTTTAGAAAAAGAGAGGGGGCAGCTGGGTAGTTTAGGGGTTTGAGAGTCAGGCCTAGGACAGGAGGTCCTGGGTTCAAATGTGGCCTCAGATACTTACTAGCTGTGTGACCCTGGATAAGTCACTTACCCCCACTGCCTAGCCCTTCCTACTCTTCTGCTTTGGAACCAATCCACAGAAATGATTCTAAGAGAGAAGTTCAGGGTTTAGAAAAAGAGAGGGGGCAGCTGGGTAGTTTAGGGGTTTGAGAGTCAGGCCTAGGACAGAAGGTTCTGGGTTCAAATGTGGCCTCATAGAGTTACTAGCTGTGTGACCCTGGATAAGTCACTTACCCCCATTGCCTAGCTCTTCCTACTCTCCTGCTTTGGAACCAATCCACAGAAATGACTCTAAGAGAGAAGTTCAGGGTTTAGAAAAAGAGAGGGGGCAGCTGGGTAGTTTAGGGGTTTGAGAGTCAGGCCTAGGACAGGAGGTCCTGGGTTCAAATGTGGCCTCAGATAGTTACTAGCTGTGTGACCCTGGATAAGTCACTTACCCCCACTGCCTAGCCCTTCCTACTCTTCTGCTTTGGAACCATTCCACAAAAATGATTCTAAGAGAGAAATTCAGGGTTTAGAAAAAGAGAGGGGGCAGCTGGGTAGTTTAGGGGTTTGAGAGTCAGGCCTAGGACAGAAGTCTTGGGTTCAAATGTGGCCTCAAAGATTTCTAGCTTTGTGACCCTGGACAAGTCACTTCACCCCCATTGCCTAGCCCCTTCCCACTCTTCTGCCTTGGAACCATTCCACAGTAATAATTCTAAGATGGACGATGAGGGTTTAAAATAAAAAAAGGGGGCACCTGGGTAGTTTAGAGGTTTGAGAGTCAGGCCTAGGACAGGAGGTCCTGGGTTCAAATGTGGCCTCAGATACTTACTAGCTGTGTGATCCTGGATAAGTCACTTACCCCCACTGCCTAGCCCTTCCTACTCTTCTGCTTTGGAACCAATCCACAGAAATGATTCTAAGAGAGAAGTTCAGGGTTTAGAAAAACAGAGGGGGCAGCTGGGTAGTTTAGGGGTTTGAGAGTCAGGCCTAGGACAGAAGTCTTGGGTTCAAATGTGGCCTCAGATAGTTACTAGCTGTGTGACCCTGGATAAGTCACTTACCCCCACTGCCTAGCCCTTTCTACTCTTCTGCTTTGGAACCAATCCACAGAAATGATTCTAAGAGAGAACTTCAGGGTTTAGAAAAACAGAGGGGGCAGCTGGGTAGTTTAGGGGTTTGAGAGTCAGGCCTAGGACAGAAGTCTTGGGTTCAAATGTGGCCTCAAAGATTTCTAGCTGTGTGACCCTGGACAAGTCACTTCACCCCCATTGCCTAGCCCCTTCCCACTGTTCTGCCTTGGAACCATTCCACAGTAATAATTCTAAGATGGACGATGAGGGTTAAAAATAAAAAGAGGGGGCACCTGGGTAGTTTAGAGGTTTGAGAGTCAGGCCTGGGACAGGAGGTCCTGGGTTCAAATGTGGCCTCAGATACTTACTAGCTGTGTGACCCTGGATAAGTCACTTACCCCCACTGCCTAGCCCTTCCTACTCTTCTGCTTTGGAACCAATCCACAGAAATGATTCTAAGAGAGAAGTTCAGGGTTTAGAAAAAGAGAGGGGGCAGCTGGGTAGTTTAGGGGTTTGAGAGTCAGGCCTAGGACAGGAGGTCCTGGGTTCAAATGTGGCCTAAGATAGTTACTAGCTGTGTGACCCTGGATAAGTCACTTACCCCCACTGCCTAGCCCTTCCTACTCTTCTGCTTTGGAACCAATCCACAGAAATGATTCTAAGAGAGTAGTTCAGGGTTTAGAAAAAGAGAGGGGGCAGCTGGGTACTTTAGGGGTTTCAGAGTCAGGCCTAGGACAGAAGTCTTGGGTTCAAATGTGGCCTCAAAGATTTCTAGCTGTGTGACCCTGGACAAGTCACTTCACCCCCATTGCCTAGTCCCTTCCTAATCTTCTGCCTTGGAACCATTCCACAGTAATAATTCTAAGATGGACGATGAGGGTTAAAAATAAAAAGAGGGGGCACCTGGGTAGTTTAGAGGTTTGAGAGTCAGGCCTAGGACAGGAGGTCCTGGGTTCAAATGTGGCCTCAGATACTTACTAGCTGTGTGACCCTGGATAAGTCACTTACCCCCACTGCCTAGCCCTTCCTACTCTTCTGCTTTGGAACCAATCCACAGAAATGATTCTAAGAGAGAAGTTCAGGGTTTAGAAAAAGGGAGGGGGCACCTGGGTAGTTTAGAGGTTTGAGAGTCAGGCCTAGGACAGGAGGTCCTGGGTTCAAATGTGGCCTCAGATAGTTACTAGCTGTGTGACCCTGGATAAGTCACTTACCCCCACTGCCTATGCCTTCCTACTCTTCTGCTTTGGAACCAATCCACAGAAATGATTCTAAGAGAGAAGTTCAGGGTTTAGAAAAAGAGAGGGGGCAGCTGGGTAGTTTAGGGGTTTGAGAGTCAGGCCTAGGACAGAAGGTTCTGGGTTCAAATGTGGCCTCATAGAGTTACTAGCTGTGTGACCCTGGATAAGTCACTTACCCCCACTGCCTAGCCCTTCCTACTCTTCTGCTTTGGAACCAATCCACAGAAATGATTCTAAGAGAGAAGTTCAGGGTTTAGAAAAACAGAGGGGGCAGCTGGGTAGTTTAGGGGTTTGAGAGTCAGGCCTAGGACAGGAGGTCCTGGGTTCAAATGTGGCCTCAGATACTTACTAGCTGTGTGACCCTGGATAAGTCACTTACCCCCACTGCCTAGCCCTTCCTACTCTTCTGCTTTGGAACCAATCCACAGAAATGATTCTAAGAGAGAAGTTCAGGGTTTAGAAAAAGAGAGGGGGCAGCTGGGTAGGTTAGGGGTTTGAGAATCAGGCCTAGGACAGGAGG
This sequence comes from Monodelphis domestica, assembly GCF_027887165.1. Lineage (NCBI taxonomy): Eukaryota > Metazoa > Chordata > Mammalia > Didelphimorphia > Didelphidae > Monodelphis > Monodelphis domestica. Next base: position 17,246,247 of record NC_077235.1, on the reverse strand, counting down.
TCCTGGGTTCAAATGTGTCCTCAGATAGTTACTAGCTGTGTGACCCTGGATAAGTCACTTACCCCCATTGCCTAGCCCTTCCTACTCTCCTGCTTTGGAACCAATCCACAGAAATGATTCTAAGAGAGAATTTCAGGGTTTAGAAAAAGAGAGGGGGCAGCAGGGTAGTTTAGGGGTTTGAGAGTCAGGCCTAGGACAGGAGGTCCTGGGTTCAAATGTGGCCTCAAAGATTTCTAGCTGTGTGACCCTGGACAAGTCACTTCACCCCCATTACCTAGCCCCTTCCCACTCTTCTGCTTTGGAACCATTCCACAGTAATAATTCTAAGATGGACGATAAGGGTTAAAAATAAAAAGAGGGGGCACCTGGGTAGTTTAGAGGTTTGAGAGTCAGGCCTGGGACAGGAGGTCCTGGGTTCAAATGTGGCCTCAGATACTTACTAGCTGTGTGACCCTGGATAAGTCACTTACCCCCACTGCCTAGCCCTTCCTACTCTTCTGCTTTGGAACCAATCCACAGAAATGATTCTAAGAGAGAAGTTCAGGGTTTAAAAAAAGAGAGGGGGCAGCTGGGTAGTTTAGGGGTTTGAGAGTCAGGCCTAGGACAGGAGGTCCTGGGTTCAAATGTAACCTAAGATAGTTACTAGCTGTGTGACCCTGGATAAGTCACTTACCCCCACTGCCTAGCCCTCCCTACTCTTCTGCTTTGTAACCAATCCACAGAAATGATTCTAAGAGAGCAGTTCAGGGTTTAGAAAAAGAGAGGGGGCAGCTGGGTACTTTAGGGGTTTGAGAGTCAGGCCTAGGACAGAAGTCTTGGGTTCAAATGTGGCCTCAAAGATTTCTAGCTGTGTGACCCTGGACAAGTCACTTCACCCCCACTGCCTAGCCCCTTCCCACTCTTCTGCCTTGGAACCATTCCACAGTAATAATTCTAAGATGGATGATGAGGGTTTAAAATAAAAAGAGGGGGCACCTGGGTAGTTTAGAGGTTTGAGAGTCAGGCCTAGGACAGGAGGTCCTGGGTTCAAATGTGGCCTCAGATAGTTACTAGCTGTGTGACCCTGGATAAGTCACTTACCCCCACTGCCTAGCCCTTCCTACTATTCTGCTTTGGAACCAATCCACAGAAATGACTCTAAGAGAGAAGTTCAGGGTTTAGAAAAAGAGAGGGGGCAGCTGGGTAGTTTAGGGGTTTGAGAGTCAAGCCTAGGACAGGAGGTACTGGGTTCAAATGTGGCCTCAGATACTTACTAGCTGTGTGACCCTGGATAAGTCACTTACCCCCACTGCCTAGCCCTTCCTACTCTTCTGCTTTGGAACCAATCCACAGAAATGATTCTAAGAGAGAAGTTCAGGGTTTAGAAAAAGAGAGGGGGCAGCTGGGTAGTTTAGGGGTTTGAGAGTCAGGCCTAGGACAGGAGGTCCTGGGTTCAAATGTGGCCTAATATAGTTACTAGCTGTGTGACCCTGGATAAGTCACTTACCCCCACTGCCTAGCCCTTCCTACTCTTCTGCTTTGGAACCAATCCACAGAAATGATTCTAAGAGAGAAGTTCAGGGTTTAGAAAAAGAGAGGGGGCAGCTGGGTAGTTTAGGGGTTTGAGAGTCAGGCCTAGGACAGAAGTCTTGGGTTCAAATGTGGCCTCAAAGATTTCTAGCTGTGTGACCCTGGACAAGTCACTTCACCCCCATTGCCTAGCCCCTTCCCACTCTTCTGCCTTGGAACCATTCCACAGTAATAATTCTAAGATGGACGATGAGGGTTTAAAATAAAAAGAGGGGGCACCTGGGTAGTTTAGAGGTTTGAGAGTCAGGCCTAGGAAAGGAGGTCCTGGGTTCAAATGTGGCCTCAGATAGTTACTAGCTTTGTGACCTTGGATAAGTCACTTACCCCCACTGCCTAGCCCTTCCTACTCTTCTGCTTTGGAACCAATCCACAGAAATGATTCTAAGACACAAGTTCAGGGTTTAGAAAAAGGGAGGGGGCAGCTGGTTAGTTTAGGGGTTTGAGAGTCAGGCCTAGGACAGGAGGTCCTGGGTTCAAATGTGGCCTCAGATAGTTACTAGCTGTGTGACCCTGGATAAGTAACTTACCCCACTGCCTAGCCCTTCCTACTCTTCTGCTTTGGAACCAATCCACAGAAATAATTCTAAGAGAGAAGTTCAGGGTTTAGAAAAAGAGAGGGGGCAGCTGGGTAGTTTAGGGGTTTGAGAGTCAGGCCTAGGAGAGGAGTTCCTGGGTTCAAATGTGGCCTCAAAGATTTCTAGCTGTGTGACCCTGGACAAGTCACTTCACCCCCATTGCCTAGCCCCTTCCCACTCTTCTGCTTTGGAACCATTCCACAGTAATAATTCTAAGATGGACGATAAGGGTTAAAAATAAAAAGAGGGGGCACCTGGGTAGTTTAGAGGTTTGAGAGTCAGGCCTGGGACAGGAGGTCCTGGGTTCAAATGTGGCCTCAGATACTTACTAGCTGTGTGACCCTGGATAAGTCACTTACCCCCACTGCCTAGCCCTTCCTACTCTTCTGCTTTGGAACCAATCCACAGAAATGATTCTAAGACAGAAGTTCAGGGTTTAAAAAAAGAGAGGGGGCAGCTGGGTAGTTTAGGGGTTTGAGAGTCAGGCCTAGGACAGGAGGTCCTGGGTTCAAATGTGGCCTCAGATAGTTACTAGCTGTGTGACCCTGGATAAGTCACTTACCCCCACTGCCTAGCCCTTCCTACTCTTCTGCTTTGGAACCAATCCACAGAAATGATTCTAAGAGAGAAGTTCAGGGTTTAGAAAAAGAGAGGGGGCAGCTGGGTAGTTTAGGGGTTTGAGAGTCAGGCCTAGGACAGGAGGTCCTGGGTTCAAATGTGGCCTCAGATACTTACTAGCTGTGTGACCCTGGATAAGTCACTTACCCCCACTGCCTAGCCCTTCCTACTCTTCTGCTTTGGAACCAATCCACAGAAATGATTCTAAGAGAGAAGTTCAGGGTTTAGAAAAAGAGAGGGGGCAGCTGGGTAGTTTAGGGGTTTGAGAGTCAGGCCTAGGACAGTTGTCTTGGGTTCAAATGTGGCCTCAGATACTTACTAGCTGTGTGACCCTGGATAAGTCACTTACCCCCACTGCCTAGCCCTTCCTACTCTTCTGCTTTGGAACTAATCCACAGAAATGATTCTAAGAGATCAGTTCAGGGTTTAGAAAAAGAGAGGGGGCAGCTGGGTACTTTAGGGGTTTGAGAGTCAGGCCTAGGACAGGAGGTCCTGGGTTCAAATGTGGCCTCAGATAGTTACTAGCTGTGTGACCCTGGATAAGTCACTTACCCCCACTGCCTAGCCCTTCCTACTCTTCTGCTTTGGAACCAATCCACAGAAATGACTCTAAGAGAGAAGTTCAGGGTTTAGAAATAGAGAGGGGGCAGCTGGGTAGTTTAGGGGTTTGAGAGTCAGGCCTAGGACAGGAGGTCCTGGGTTCAAATGTGGCCTCAGATAGTTACTAGCTGTGTGACCCTGGATAAGTCACTTACCCCCACTGCCTAGCCCTTCCTACTCTTCTGCTTTGGAACCAATCCACAGAAATGACTCTAAGAGAGAAGTTCAGGGTATAGAAAAAGAGAGGGGGCAGCTGGGTAGTTTAGGGGTTTGAGAGTCAGGCCTAGGACAGGAGGTCCTGGGTTCAAATGTGGCCTCAGATACTTACTAGCTGTGTGACCCTGGATAAGTCACTTACCCCCACTGCCTAGCCCTTCCTACTCTTCTGCTTTGGAACCAATCCACAGAAATGATTCTAAGAGAGAAGTTCAGGGTTTAGAGAAAGAGAGGGGGCAGCTGGGTAGTTTAGGGGTTTGAGAGTCAGGCCTAGGACAGGAGGTCCTGGGTTCAAATGTGGCCTCAGATACTTACTAGCTGTGTGACCCTGGATAAGTCACTTATCCCCACTGCCTAGCCCTTCCTACTCTTCTGCTTTGGAACCAATCCACAGAAATGATTCTAAGAGAGAAGTTCAGGGTTTAGAAAAAGAGAGGGGGCAGCTGGGTAGTTTAGGGGTTTGAGAGTCAGGCCTAGGACAGAAGTCTTGGGTTCAAATGTGGCCTCAAAGATTTCTAGCTGTGTGACCCTGGATAAGTCACTTCACCCCCATTGCCTAGCCCCTTCCCACTCTTCTGCTTTGGAACCATTCCACAGTAATAATTCTAAGATGGACGATAAGGGTTAAAAATAAAAAGAGGGGGCACCTGGGTAGTTTAGAGGTGTTAGAGTCAGGCCTAGGACAGGAGGTCCTGGGTTCAAATGTGGTCTCAGATACTTACTAGCTGTGTGACCCTGGATAAGTCACTTACCCCCACTGCCTAGCCCTTCCTACTCTTCTGCTTTGGAACCAATCCACAGAAATGATTCTAAGAGAGAAGTTCAGGGTTCAGAAAAAGAGAGGGGGCAGCTGGGTAGTTTCGGGGTATGAGAGTCAGGCCTAGGACAGGAGGTCCTGGGTTCAAATGTGGCCTCAGATACTTACTAGCTGTGTGACCCTGGATAAGTCACTTACCCCCACTGCCTAGCCCTTCCTACTCTTCTGCTTTGGAACCAATCCACAGAAATGACTCTAAGAGAGAAGTTCAGGGTTCAGAAAAAGAGAGGGGGCAGCTGGGTAGTTTCGGGGTTTGAGAGTCAGGCCTAGGATAGGAGGTCCTGGGTTCAAATGTGGCCTCAAAGATTTCTAGCTGTGTGACCCTGGACAAGTCACTTACCCCCACTGCCTAGCCCCTTCCCACTCTTCTTCTTTGGAACCATTCCACAGTAATAATTCTATGATGGACAATGAGGGTTTAAAATAAAAAAGGGGGCACCTGGGTAGTTTAGAGGTTTGAGAGTCAGGCCTAGGACAGGAGGTCCTGGGTTCAAATGTGGCCTCAGATACTTACTCGCTGTGTGACCCTAGATAAGTCACTTACCCCCACTGCCTAGCCCTTCCTACTCTTCTGCTTTGGAACCAATCCACAGAAATGATTCTAAGAGAGAAGTTCAGGGTTTAGAAAAAGAGAGGGGGCAGCTGGGTAGTTTAGGGGTTTGAGAGTCAGGCCTAGGACAGGAGGTCCTGGGTTCAAATGTGGCCTCAGATAGTTAGTAGCTGTGTGACCCTGGATAAGTCACTTACCCCCACTGCCTAGCCCTTCCTACTCTTCTGCTTTGGAACCAATCCACAGAAATGATTCTAAGAGACAAGTTCAGGGTTTAGAAAAAGAGAGGGGGCAGCTGGGTACTTTAGGGGTTTGAGAGTCAGGCCTAGGACAGGAGGTCCTGGGTTCAAATGTGGCCTCAGATACTTACTAGCTGTGTGACCCTGGATAAGTCACTTACCCCCACTGCCTAGCCCTTCCTACTCTTCTGCTTTGGAACCAATCCACAGAAATGATTCTAAGAGAGAAGTTCAGGGTTTAGAAAAAGAGAGGGGGCAGCTGGGTAGTTTAGGGGTTTGAGAGTCAGGCCTAGGACAGGAGGTCCTGGGTTCAAATGTGGCCTCAGATACTTACTAGCTGTGTGACCCTGGATAAGTCACTTACCCCCACTGCCTAGCCCTTCCTACTCTTCTGCTTTGGAACCAATCCACAGAAATGATTCTAAGAGAGAAGTTCAGGGTTTAGAAAAAGAGAGGGGGCAGCTGGGTACTTTAGGGGTTTGAGAGTCAGGCCTAGGACAGAAGGTTCTGGGTTCAAATGTGGCCTCAAAGATTTCTAGCTGTGTGACCCTGGACAAGTCACTTCACCCCCATTGCCTAGCCCCTTCCTACTCTTCTGCCTTGGAACCATTCCACTGTAATAATTCTAAGATGGACGATGAGGGTTAAAAATAAAAAGAGGGGGCACCTGGGTAGTTTAGAGGTTTGAGAGTCAGGCCTGGGACAGGAGGTCATGGGTTCAAATGTGGCCTCAGATACTTACTAGCTGTGTGACCCTGGATAAGTCACTTACCCCCACTGCCTAGCCCCTTCCCACTCTTCTGCTTTGTAACCAATCCACAGAAATGATTCTAAGAGAGCAGTTCAGGGTTTAGAAAAAGAGAGGGGGCAGCTGGGTAGTTTAGGGGTTTGAGAGTCAGGCCTAGGACAGAAGTCTTGGGTTCAAATGTGGCCTCAAAGATTTCTAGCTGTGTGACCCTGGACAAGTCACTTCACCCCCATTGCCTAGCCCCTTCCCACTCTTCTGCCTTGGAACCATTCCACAGTAATAATTCTAAGATGGATGATGAGGGTTTAAAATAAAAAGAGGGGGCACCTGGGTAGTTTAGAGGTTTGAGAGTCAGGCCTAGGACAGGAGGTCCTGGGTTCAAATGTGGCCTCAGATAGTTACTAGCTGTGTGACCCTGGATAAGTCACTTACCCCCACTGCCTAGCCCTTCCTACTATTCTGCTTTGGAACCAATCCACAGAAATGACTCTAAGAGAGAAGTTCAGGGTTTAGAAAAAGAGAGGGGGCAGCTGGGTAGTTTAGGGGTTTGAGAGTCAAGCCTAGGACAGGAGGTACTGCGTTCAAATGTGGCCTCAGATACTTACTAGCTGTGTGACCCTGGATAAGTCACTTACCCCCACTGCCTAGCCCTTCCTACTCTTCTGCTTTGGAACCAATCCACAGAAATGATTCTAAGAGAGAAGTTCAGGGTTTAGAAAAAGAGAGGGGGCAGCTGGGTAGTTTAGGGGTTTGAGAGTCAGGCCTAGGACAGGAGGTCCTGGGTTCAAATGTGGCCTAATATAGTTACTAGCTGTGTGACCCTGGATAAGTCACTTACCCCCACTGCCTAGCCCTTCCTACTCTTCTGCTTTGGAACCAATCCACAGAAATGATTCTAAGAGAGAAGTTCAAGGTTTAGAAAAAGAGAGGGGGCAGCTGGGTAGTTTAGGGGTTTGAGAGTCAGGCCTAGGACAGAAGTCTTGGGTTCAAATGTGGCCTCAGATACTTACTAGCTGTGTGACCCTGGATAAGTCACTTACCCCCACTGCCTAGCCCTTCCTACTCTTCTGCTTTGGAACCAATCCACAGAAATGATTCTAAGACAGATGTTCAGGGTTTAGAAACAGAGAGGGGGCAGCTGGGTAGTTTAGGGGTTTGAGAGTCAGGCCTAGGACAGAAGTCTTGGGTTCAAATGTGGCCTCAAAGATTTCTAGCTGTGTGACCCTGGACAAGTCACTTCACCCCCATTGCCTAGCCCCTTCCCACTCTTCTGCCTTGGAACCATTCCACAGTAATAATTCTAAGATGGACGATGAGGGTTTAAAATAAAAAGAGGGGGCACCTGGGTAGTTTAGAGGTTTGAGAGTCAGGCCTAGGAAAGGAGGTCCTGGGTTCAAATGTGGCCTCAGATAGTTACTAGCTGTGTGACCCTGGATAAGTCACTTACCCCCACTGCCTAGCCCTTCCTACTCTTCTGCTTTGGAACCAATCCACAGAAATGATTCTAAGACACAAGTTCAGGGTTTAGAAAAAGGGAGGGGGCAGCTGGTTAGTTTAGGGGTTTGAGAGTCAGGCCTAGGACAGGAGGTCCTGGGTTCAAATGTGGCCTCAGATAGTTACTAGCTGTGTGACCCTGGATAAGTAACTTACCCCACTGCCTAGCCCTTCCTACTCTTCTGCTTTGGAACCAATCCACAGAAATAATTCTAAGAGAGAAGTTCAGGGTTTAGAAAAAGAGAGGGGGCAGCTGGGTAGTTTAGGGGTTTGAGAGTCAGGCCTAGGAGAGGAGTTCCTGGGTTCAAATGTGGCCTCAAAGATTTCTAGCTGTGTGACCCTGGACAAGTCACTTCACCCCCATTGCCTAGCCCCTTCCCACTCTTCTGCTTTGGAACCATTCCACAGTAATAATTCTAAGATGGACGATAAGGGTTAAAAATAAAAAGAGGGGGCACCTGGGTAGTTTAGAGGTTTGAGAGTCAGGCCTGGGACAGGAGGTCCTGGGTTCAAATGTGGCCTCAGATACTTACTAGCTGTGTGACCCTGGATAAGTCACTTACCCCCACTGCCTAGCCCTTCCTACTCTTCTGCTTTGGAACCAATCCACAGAAATGATTCTAAGACAGAAGTTCAGGGTTTAAAAAAAGAGAGGGGGCAGCTGGGTAGTTTAGGGGTTTGAGAGTCAGGCCTAGGACAGGAGGTCCTGGGTTCAAATGTGGCCTCAGATAGTTACTAGCTGTGTGACCCTGGATAAGTCACTTACCCCCACTGCCTAGCCCTTCCTACTCTTCTGCTTTGGAACCAATCCACAGAAATGATTCTAAGAGAGAAGTTCAGGGTTTAGAAAAAGAGAGGGGGCAGCTGGGTAGTTTAGGGGTTTGAGAGTCAGGCCTAGGACAGGAGGTCCTGGGTTCAAATGTGGCCTCAGATAGTTAGTAGCTGTGTGACCCTGGATAAGTCACTTACCCCCACTGCCTAGCCCTTCCTACTCTTCTGCTTTGGAACCAATCCACAGAAATGATTCTAAGAGAGAAGTTCAGGGTTTAGAAAAAGAGAGGGGGCAGCTGGGTACTTTAGGGGTTTGAGAGTCAGGCCTAGGACAGGAGGTCCTGGGTTCAAATGTGGCCTCAGATACTTACTAGCTGTGTGACCCTGGATAAGTCACTTACCCCCACTGCCTAGCCCTTCCTACTCTTCTGCTTTGGAACGAATCCATAGAAATGATTCTAAGAGAGAAGTTCAGGGTTTAGAAAAAGAGAGGGGGCAGCTGGGTAGTTTAGGGGTTTGAGAGTCAGGCCTAGGACAGGAGGTCCTGGGTTCAAATGTGGCCTCAGATACTTACTAGCTGTGTGACCCTGGATAAGTCACTTACCCCCACTGCCTAGCCCTTCCTACTCTTCTGCTTTGGAACCAATCCACAGAAATGATTCTAAGAGAGAAGTTCAGGGTTTAGAAAAAGAGAGGGGGCAGCTGGGTAGTTTAGGGGTTTGAGAGTCAGGCCTAGGACAGTTGTCTTGGGTTCAAATGTGGCCTCAGATACTTACTAGCTGTGTGACCCTGGATAAGTCACTTACCCCCACTGCCTAGCCCTTCCTACTCTTCTGCTTTGGAACTAATCCACAGAAATGATTCTAAGAGATCAGTTCAGGGTTTAGAAAAAGAGAGGGGGCAGCTGGGTACTTTAGGGGTTTGAGAGTCAGGCCTAGGACAGGAGGTCCTGGGTTCAAATGTGGCCTCAGATAGTTACTAGCTGTGTGACCCTGGATAAGTCACTTACCCCCACTGCCTAGCCCTTCCTACTCTTCTGCTTTGGAACCAATCCACAGAAATGACTCTAAGAGAGAAGTTCAGGGTTTAGAAATAGAGAGGGGGCAGCTGGGTAGTTTAGGGGTTTGAGAGTCAGGCCTAGGACAGGAGGTCCTGGGTTCAAATGTGGCCTCAGATAGTTACTAGCTGTGTGACCCTGGATAAGTCACTTACCCCCACTGCCTAGCCCTTCCTACTCTTCTGCTTTGGAACCAATCCACAGAAATGACTCTAAGAGAGAAGTTCAGGGTATAGAAAAAGAGAGGGGGCAGCTGGGTAGTTTAGGGGTTTGAGAGTCAGGCCTAGGACAGGAGGTCCTGGGTTCAAATGTGGCCTCAGATACTTACTAGCTGTGTGACCCTGGATAAGTCACTTACCCCCACTGCCTAGCCCTTCCTACTCTTCTGCTTTGGAACCAATCCACAGAAATGATTCTAAGAGAGAAGTTCAGGGTTTAGAGAAAGAGAGGGGGCAGCTGGGTAGTTTAGGGGTTTGAGAGTCAGGCCTAGGACAGGAGGTCCTGGGTTCAAATGTGGCCTCAGATACTTACTAGCTGTGTGACCCTGGATAAGTCACTTATCCCCACTGCCTAGCCCTTCCTACTCTTCTGCTTTGGAACCAATCCACAGAAATGATTCTAAGAGAGAAGTTCAGGGTTTAGAAAAAGAGAGGGGGCAGCTGGGTACTTTAGGGGTTTGAGAGTCAGGCCTAGGACAGAAGTCTTGGGTTCAAATGTGGCCTCAAAGATTTCTAGCTGTGTGACCCTGGATAAGTCACTTCACCCCCATTGCCTAGCCCCTTCCCACTCTTCTGCTTTGGAACCATTCCACAGTAATAATTCTAAGATGGACGATAAGGGTTAAAAATAAAAAGAGGGGGCACCTGGGTAGTTTAGAGGTGTTAGAGTCAGGCCTAGGACAGGAGGTCCTGGGTTCAAATGTGGTCTCAGATACTTACTAGCTGTGTGACCCTGGATAAGTCACTTACCCCCACTGCCTAGCCCTTCCTACTCTTCTGCTTTGGAACCAATCCACAGAAATGATTCTAAGAGAGAAGTTCAGGGTTCAGAAAAAGAGAGGGGGCAGCTGGGTAGTTTCGGGGTATGAGAGTCAGGCCTAGGACAGGAGGTCCTGGGTTCAAATGTGGCCTCAGATACTTACTAGCTGTGTGACCCTGGATAAGTCACTTACCCCCACTGCCTAGCCCTTCCTACTCTTCTGCTTTGGAACCAATCCACAGAAATGACTCTAAGAGAGAAGTTCAGGGTTCAGAAAAAGAGAGGGGGCAGCTGGGTAGTTTCGGGGTTTGAGAGTCAGGCCTAGGATAGGAGGTCCTGGGTTCAAATGTGGCCTCAAAGATTTCTAGCTGTGTGACCCTGGACAAGTCACTTACCCCCACTGCCTAGCCCCTTCCCACTCTTCTTCTTTGGAACCATTCCACAGTAATAATTCTATGATGGACAATGAGGGTTTAAAATAAAAAAGGGGGCACCTGGGTAGTTTAGAGGTTTGAGAGTCAGGCCTAGGACAGGAGGTCCTGGGTTCAAATGTGGCCTCAGATACTTACTCGCTGTGTGACCCTAGATAAGTCACTTACCCCCACTGCCTAGCCCTTCCTACTCTTCTGCTTTGGAACCAATCCACAGAAATGATTCTAAGAGAGAAGTTCAGGGTTTAGAAAAAGAGAGGGGGCAGCTGGGTAGTTTAGGGGTTTGAGAGTCAGGCCTAGGACAGGAGGTCCTGGGTTCAAATGTGGCCTCAGATAGTTAGTAGCTGTGTGACCCTGGATAAGTCACTTACCCCCACTGCCTAGCCCTTCCTACTCTTCTGCTTTGGAACCAATCCACAGAAATGATTCTAAGAGACAAGTTCAGGGTTTAGAAAAAGAGAGGGGGCAGCTGGGTACTTTAGGGGTTTGAGAGTCAGGCCTAGGACAGGAGGTCCTGGGTTCAAATGTGGCCTCAGATACTTACTAGCTGTGTGACCCTGGATAAGTCACTTACCCCCACTGCCTAGCCCTTCCTACTCTTCTGCTTTGGAACCAATCCACAGAAATGATTCTAAGAGAGAAGTTCAGGGTTTAGAAAAAGAGAGGGGGCAGCTGGGTAGTTTAGGGGTTTGAGAGTCAGGCCTAGGACAGGAGGTCCTGGGTTCAAATGTGGCCTCAGATACTTACTAGCTGTGTGACCCTGGATAAGTCACTTACCCCCACTGCCTAGCCCTTCCTACTCTTCTGCTTTGGAACCAATCCACAGAAATGATTCTAAGAGAGAAGTTCAGGGTTTAGAAAAAGAGAGGGGGCAGCTGGGTACTTTAGGGGTTTGAGAGTCAGGCCTAGGACAGAAGGTTCTGGGTTCAAATGTGGCCTCAAAGATTTCTAGCTGTGTGACCCTGGACAAGTCACTTCACCCCCATTGCCTAGCCCCTTCCTACTCTTCTGCCTTGGAACCATTCCACTGTAATAATTCTAAGATGGACGATGAGGGTTAAAAATAAAAAGAGGGGGCACCTGGGTAGTTTAGAGGTTTGAGAGTCAGGCCTGGGACAGGAGGTCATGGGTTCAAATGTGGCCTCAGATACTTACTAGCTGTGTGACCCTGGATAAGTCACTTACCCCCACTGCCTAGCCCCTTCCCACTCTTCTGCTTTGTAACCAATCCACAGAAATGATTCTAAGAGAGCAGTTCAGGGTTTAGAAAAAGAGAGGGGGCAGCTGGGTAGTTTAGGGGTTTGAGAGTCAGGCCTAGGACAGAAGTCTTGGGTTCAAATGTGGCCTCAAAGATTTCTAGCTGTGTGACCCTGGACAAGTCACTTCACCCCCATTGCCTAGCCCCTTCCCACTCTTCTGCCTTGGAACCATTCCACAGTAATAATTCTAAGATGGATGATGAGGGTTTAAAATAAAAAGAGGGGGCACCTGGGTAGTTTAGAGGTTTGAGAGTCAGGCCTAGGACAGGAGGTCCTGGGTTCAAATGTGGCCTCAGATAGTTACTAGCTGTGTGACCCTGGATAAGTCACTTACCCCCACTGCCTAGCCCTTCCTACTATTCTGCTTTGGAACCAATCCACAGAAATGACTCTAAGAGAGAAGTTCAGGGTTTAGAAAAAGAGAGGGGGCAGCTGGGTAGTTTAGGGGTTTGAGAGTCAAGCCTAGGACAGGAGGTACTGCGTTCAAATGTGGCCTCAGATACTTACTAGCTGTGTGACCCTGGATAAGTCACTTACCCCCACTGCCTAGCCCTTCCTACTCTTCTGCTTTGGAACCAATCCACAGAAATGATTCTAAGAGAGAAGTTCAGGGTTTAGAAAAAGAGAGGGGGCAGCTGGGTAGTTTAGGGGTTTGAGAGTCAGGCCTAGGACAGGAGGTCCTGGGTTCAAATGTGGCCTAATATAGTTACTAGCTGTGTGACCCTGGATAAGTCACTTACCCCCACTGCCTAGCCCTTCCTACTCTTCTGCTTTGGAACCAATCCACAGAAATGATTCTAAGAGAGAAGTTCAAGGTTTAGAAAAAGAGAGGGGGCAGCTGGGTAGTTTAGGGGTTTGAGAGTCAGGCCTAGGACAGAAGTCTTGGGTTCAAATGTGGCCTCAGATACTTACTAGCTGTGTGACCCTGGATAAGTCACTTACCCCCACTGCCTAGCCCTTCCTACTCTTCTGCTTTGGAACCAATCCACAGAAATGATTCTAAGACAGATGTTCAGGGTTTAGAAACAGAGAGGGGGCAGCTGGGTAGTTTAGGGGTTTGAGAGTCAGGCCTAGGACAGAAGTCTTGGGTTCAAATGTGGCCTCAAAGATTTCTAGCTGTGTGACCCTGGACAAGTCACTTCACCCCCATTGCCTAGCCCCTTCCCACTCTTCTGCCTTGGAACCATTCCACAGTAATAATTCTAAGATGGACGATGAGGGTTTAAAATAAAAAGAGGGGGCACCTGGGTAGTTTAGAGGTTTGAGAGTCAGGCCTAGGAAAGGAGGTCCTGGGTTCAAATGTGGCCTCAGATAGTTACTAGCTCTGTGACCCTGGATAAGTCACTTACCCCCACTGCCTAGCCCTTCCTACTCTTCTGCTTTGGAACCAATCCACAGAAATGATTCTAAGACACAAGTTCAGGGTTTAGAAAAAGGGAGGGGGCAGCTGGTTAGTTTAGGGGTTTGAGAGTCAGGCCTAGGACAGGAGGTCCTGGGTTCAAATGTGGCCTCAGATAGTTACTAGCTGTGTGACCCTGGATAAGTAACTTACCCCACTGCCTAGCCCTTCCTACTCTTCTGCTTTGGAACCAATCCACAGAAATAATTCTAAGAGAGAAGTTCAGGGTTTAGAAAAAGAGAGGGGGCAGCTGGGTAGTTTAGGGGTTTGAGAGTCAGGCCTAGGAGAGGAGTTCCTGGGTTCAAATGTGGCCTCAAAGATTTCTAGCTGTGTGACCCTGGACAAGTCACTTCACCCCCATTGCCTAGCCCCTTCCCACTCTTCTGCTTTGGAACCATTCCACAGTAATAATTCTAAGATGGACGATAAGGGTTAAAAATAAAAAGAGGGGGCACCTGGGTAGTTTAGAGGTTTGAGAGTCAGGCCTGGGACAGGAGGTCCTGGGTTCAAATGTGGCCTCAGATACTTACTAGCTGTGTGACCCTGGATAAGTCACTTACCCCCACTGCCTAGCCCTTCCTACTCTTCTGCTTTGGAACCAATCCACAGAAATGATTCTAAGACAGAAGTTCAGGGTTTAAAAAAAGAGAGGGGGCAGCTGGGTAGTTTAGGGGTTTGAGAGTCAGGCCTAGGACAGGAGGTCCTGGGTTCAAATGTGGCCTCAGATAGTTACTAGCTGTGTGACCCTGGATAAGTCACTTACCCCCACTGCCTAGCCCTTCCTACTCTTCTGCTTTGGAACCAATCCACAGAAATGATTCTAAGAGAGAAGTTCAGGGTTTAGAAAAAGAGAGGGGGCAGCTGGGTAGTTTAGGGGTTTGAGAGTCAGGCCTAGGACAGGAGGTCCTGGGTTCAAATGTGGCCTCAGATAGTTAGTAGCTGTGTGACCCTGGATAAGTCACTTACCCCCACTGCCTAGCCCTTCCTACTCTTCTGCTTTGGAACCAATCCACAGAAATGATTCTAAGAGAGAAGTTCAGGGTTTAGAAAAAGAGAGGGGGCAGCTGGGTACTTTAGGGGTTTGAGAGTCAGGCCTAGGACAGGAGGTCCTGGGTTCAAATGTGGCCTCAGATACTTACTAGCTGTGTGACCCTGGATAAGTCACTTACCCCCACTGCCTAGCCCTTCCTACTCTTCTGCTTTGGAACGAATCCATAGAAATGATTCTAAGAGAGAAGTTCAGGGTTTAGAAAAAGAGAGGGGGCAGCTGGGTAGTTTAGGGGTTTGAGAGTCAGGCCTAGGACAGGAGGTCCTGGGTTCAAATGTGGCCTCAGATACTTACTAGCTGTGTGACCCTGGATAAGTCACTTACCCCCACTGCCTAGCCCTTCCTACTCTTCTGCTTTGGAACCAATCCACAGAAATGATTCTAAGAGAGAAGTTCAGGGTTTAGAAAAAGAGAGGGGGCAGCTGGGTAGTTTAGGGGTTTGAGAGTCAGGCCTAGGACAGTTGTCTTGGGTTCAAATGTGGCCTCAGATACTTACTAGCTGTGTGACCCTGGATAAGTCACTTACCCCCACTGCCTAGCCCTTCCTACTCTTCTGCTTTGGAACTAATCCACAGAAATGATTCTAAGAGATCAGTTCAGGGTTTAGAAAAAGAGAGGGGGCAGCTGGGTACTTTAGGGGTTTGAGAGTCAGGCCTAGGACAGGAGGTCCTGGGTTCAAATGTGGCCTCAGATAGTTACTAGCTGTGTGACCCTGGATAAGTCACTTACCCCCACTGCCTAGCCCTTCCTACTCTTCTGCTTTGGAACCAATCCACAGAAATGACTCTAAGAGAGAAGTTCAGGGTTTAGAAATAGAGAGGGGGCAGCTGGGTAGTTTAGGGGTTTGAGAGTCAGGCCTAGGACAGGAGGTCCTGGGTTCAAATGTGGCCTCAGATAGTTACTAGCTGTGTGACCCTGGATAAGTCACTTACCCCCACTGCCTAGCCCTTCCTACTCTTCTGCTTTGGAACCAATCCACAGAAATGACTCTAAGAGAGAAGTTCAGGGTATAGAAAAAGAGAGGGGGCAGCTGGGTAGTTTAGGGGTTTGAGAGTCAGGCCTAGGACAGGAGGTCCTGGGTTCAAATGTGGCCTCAGATACTTACTAGCTGTGTGACCCTGGATAAGTCACTTACCCCCACTGCCTAGCCCTTCCTACTCTTCTGCTTTGGAACCAATCCACAGAAATGATTCTAAGAGAGAAGTTCAGGGTTTAGAGAAAGAGAGGGGGCAGCTGGGTAGTTTAGGGGTTTGAGAGTCAGGCCTAGGACAGGAGGTCCTGGGTTCAAATGTGGCCTCAGATACTTACTAGCTGTGTGACCCTGGATAAGTCACTTATCCCCACTGCCTAGCCCTTCCTACTCTTCTGCTTTGGAACCAATCCACAGAAATGATTCTAAGAGAGAAGTTCAGGGTTTAGAAAAAGAGAGGGGGCAGCTGGGTACTTTAGGGGTTTGAGAGTCAGGCCTAGGACAGAAGTCTTGGGTTCAAATGTGGCCTCAAAGATTTCTAGCTGTGTGACCCTGGATAAGTCACTTCACCCCCATTGCCTAGCCCCTTCCCACTCTTCTGCTTTGGAACCATTCCACAGTAATAATTCTAAGATGGACGATAAGGGTTAAAAATAAAAAGAGGGGGCACCTGGGTAGTTTAGAGGTGTTAGAGTCAGGCCTAGGACAGGAGGTCCTGGGTTCAAATGTGGTCTCAGATACTTACTAGCTGTGTGACCCTGGATAAGTCACTTACCCCCACTGCCTAGCCCTTCCTACTCTTCTGCTTTGGAACCAATCCACAGAAATGATTCTAAGAGAGAAGTTCAGGGTTCAGAAAAAGAGAGGGGGCAGCTGGGTAGTTTCGGGGTATGAGAGTCAGGCCTAGGACAGGAGGTCCTGGGTTCAAATGTGGCCTCAGATACTTACTAGCTGTGTGACCCTGGATAAGTCACTTACCCCCACTGCCTAGCCCTTCCTACTCTTCTGCTTTGGAACCAATCCACAGAAATGACTCTAAGAGAGAAGTTCAGGGTTCAGAAAAAGAGAGGGGGCAGCTGGGTAGTTTCGGGGTTTGAGAGTCAGGCCTAGGATAGGAGGTCCTGGGTTCAAATGTGGCCTCAAAGATTTCTAGCTGTGTGACCCTGGACAAGTCACTTACCCCCACTGCCTAGCCCCTTCCCACTCTTCTTCTTTGGAACCATTCCACAGTAATAATTCTATGATGGACAATGAGGGTTTAAAATAAAAAAGGGGGCACCTGGGTAGTTTAGAGGTTTGAGAGTCAGGCCTAGGACAGGAGGTCCTGGGTTCAAATGTGGCCTCAGATACTTACTCGCTGTGTGACCCTAGATAAGTCACTTACCCCCACTGCCTAGCCCTTCCTACTCTTCTGCTTTGGAACCAATCCACAGAAATGATTCTAAGAGAGAAGTTCAGGGTTTAGAAAAAGAGAGGGGGCAGCTGGGTAGTTTAGGGGTTTGAGAGTCAGGCCTAGGACAGGAGGTCCTGGGTTCAAATGTGGCCTCAGATAGTTAGTAGCTGTGTGACCCTGGATAAGTCACTTACCCCCACTGCCTAGCCCTTCCTACTCTTCTGCTTTGGAACCAATCCACAGAAATGATTCTAAGAGACAAGTTCAGGGTTTAGAAAAAGAGAGGGGGCAGCTGGGTACTTTAGGGGTTTGAGAGTCAGGCCTAGGACAGGAGGTCCTGGGTTCAAATGTGGCCTCAGATACTTACTAGCTGTGTGACCCTGGATAAGTCACTTACCCCCACTGCCTAGCCCTTCCTACTCTTCTGCTTTGGAACCAATCCACAGAAATGATTCTAAGAGAGAAGTTCAGGGTTTAGAAAAAGAGAGGGGGCAGCTGGGTAGTTTAGGGGTTTGAGAGTCAGGCCTAGGACAGGAGGTCCTGGGTTCAAATGTGGCCTCAGATACTTACTAGCTGTGTGACCCTGGATAAGTCACTTACCCCCACTGCCTAGCCCTTCCTACTCTTCTGCTTTGGAACCAATCCACAGAAATGATTCTAAGAGAGAAGTTCAGGGTTTAGAAAAAGAGAGGGGGCAGCTGGGTACTTTAGGGGTTTGAGAGTCAGGCCTAGGACAGAAGGTTCTGGGTTCAAATGTGGCCTCAAAGATTTCTAGCTGTGTGACCCTGGACAAGTCACTTCACCCCCATTGCCTAGCCCCTTCCTACTCTTCTGCCTTGGAACCATTCCACTGTAATAATTCTAAGATGGACGATGAGGGTTAAAAATAAAAAGAGGGGGCACCTGGGTAGTTTAGAGGTTTGAGAGTCAGGCCTGGGACAGGAGGTCATGGGTTCAAATGTGGCCTCAGATACTTACTAGCTGTGTGACCCTGGATAAGTCACTTACCCCCACTGCCTAGCCCCTTCCCACTCTTCTGCTTTGTAACCAATCCACAGAAATGATTCTAAGAGAGCAGTTCAGGGTTTAGAAAAAGAGAGGGGGCAGCTGGGTAGTTTAGGGGTTTGAGAGTCAGGCCTAGGACAGAAGTCTTGGGTTCAAATGTGGCCTCAAAGATTTCTAGCTGTGTGACCCTGGACAAGTCACTTCACCCCCATTGCCTAGCCCCTTCCCACTCTTCTGCCTTGGAACCATTCCACAGTAATAATTCTAAGATGGATGATGAGGGTTTAAAATAAAAAGAGGGGGCACCTGGGTAGTTTAGAGGTTTGAGAGTCAGGCCTAGGACAGGAGGTCCTGGGTTCAAATGTGGCCTCAGATAGTTACTAGCTGTGTGACCCTGGATAAGTCACTTACCCCCACTGCCTAGCCCTTCCTACTATTCTGCTTTGGAACCAATCCACAGAAATGACTCTAAGAGAGAAGTTCAGGGTTTAGAAAAAGAGAGGGGGCAGCTGGGTAGTTTAGGGGTTTGAGAGTCAAGCCTAGGACAGGAGGTACTGCGTTCAAATGTGGCCTCAGATACTTACTAGCTGTGTGACCCTGGATAAGTCACTTACCCCCACTGCCTAGCCCTTCCTACTCTTCTGCTTTGGAACCAATCCACAGAAATGATTCTAAGAGAGAAGTTCAGGGTTTAGAAAAAGAGAGGGGGCAGCTGGGTAGTTTAGGGGTTTGAGAGTCAGGCCTAGGACAGGAGGTCCTGGGTTCAAATGTGGCCTAATATAGTTACTAGCTGTGTGACCCTGGATAAGTCACTTACCCCCACTGCCTAGCCCTTCCTACTCTTCTGCTTTGGAACCAATCCACAGAAATGATTCTAAGAGAGAAGTTCAAGGTTTAGAAAAAGAGAGGGGGCAGCTGGGTAGTTTAGGGGTTTGAGAGTCAGGCCTAGGACAGAAGTCTTGGGTTCAAATGTGGCCTCAGATACTTACTAGCTGTGTGACCCTGGATAAGTCACTTACCCCCACTGCCTAGCCCTTCCTACTCTTCTGCTTTGGAACCAATCCACAGAAATGATTCTAAGACAGATGTTCAGGGTTTAGAAACAGAGAGGGGGCAGCTGGGTAGTTTAGGGGTTTGAGAGTCAGGCCTAGGACAGAAGTCTTGGGTTCAAATGTGGCCTCAAAGATTTCTAGCTGTGTGACCCTGGACAAGTCACTTCACCCCCATTGCCTAGCCCCTTCCCACTCTTCTGCCTTGGAACCATTCCACAGTAATAATTCTAAGATGGACGATGAGGGTTTAAAATAAAAAGAGGGGGCACCTGGGTAGTTTAGAGGTTTGAGAGTCAGGCCTAGGAAAGGAGGTCCTGGGTTCAAATGTGGCCTCAGATAGTTACTAGCTCTGTGACCCTGGATAAGTCACTTACCCCCACTGCCTAGCCCTTCCTACTCTTCTGCTTTGGAACCAATCCACAGAAATGATTCTAAGACACAAGTTCAGGGTTTAGAAAAAGGGAGGGGGCAGCTGGTTAGTTTAGGGGTTTGAGAGTCAGGCCTAGGACAGGAGGTCCTGGGTTCAAATGTGGCCTTAGATAGTTACTAGCTGTGTGACCCTGGATAAGTAACTTACCCCACTGCCTAGCCCTTCCTACTCTTCTGCTTTGGAACCAATCCACAGAAATAATTCTAAGAGAGAAGTTCAGGGTTTAGAAAAAGAGAGGGGGCAGCTGGGTAGTTTAGGGGTTTGAGAGTCAGGCCTAGGAGAGGAGTTCCTGGGTTCAAATGTGGCCTCAAAGATTTCTAGCTGTGTGACCCTGGACAAGTCACTTCACCCCCATTGCCTAGCCCCTTCCCACTCTTCTGCTTTGGAACCATTCCACAGTAATAATTCTAAGATGGACGATAAGGGTTAAAAATAAAAAGAGGGGGCACCTGGGTAGTTTAGAGGTTTGAGAGTCAGGCCTGGGACAGGAGGTCCTGGGTTCAAATGTGGCCTCAGATACTTACTAGCTGTGTGACCCTGGATAAGTCACTTACCCCCACTGCCTAGCCCTTCCTACTCTTCTGCTTTGGAACCAATCCACAGAAATGATTCTAAGACAGAAGTTCAGGGTTTAAAAAAAGAGAGGGGGCAGCTGGGTAGTTTAGGGGTTTGAGAGTCAGGCCTAGGACAGGAGGTCCTGGGTTCAAATGTGGCCTCAGATAGTTACTAGCTGTGTGACCCTGGATAAGTCACTTACCCCCACTGCCTAGCCCTTCCTACTCTTCTGCTTTGGAACCAATCCACAGAAATGATTCTAAGAGAGAAGTTCAGGGTTTAGAAAAAGAGAGGGGGCAGCTGGGTAGTTTAGGGGTTTGAGAGTCAGGCCTAGGACAGGAGGTCCTGGGTTCAAATGTGGCCTCAGATAGTTACTAGCTGTGTGACCCTGGATAAGTCACTTACCCCCACTGCCTAGCCCTTCCTACTCTTCTGCTTTGGAACCAATCCACAGAAATGATTCTAAGAGAGAAGTTCAGGGTTTAGAAAAAGAGAGGGGGCAGCTGGGTACATTAGGGGTTTGAGAGTCAGGCCTAGGACAGGAGGTCCTGGGTTCAAATGTGGCCTCAGATACTTACTAGCTGTGTGACCCTGGATAAGTCACTTACCCCCACTGCCTAGCCCTTCCTACTCTTCTGCTTTGGAACGAATCCACAGAAATGATTCTAAGAGAGAAGTTCAGGGTTTAGAAAAAGAGAGGGGGCAGCTGGGTAGTTTAGGGGTTTGAGAGTCAGGCCTAGGACAGGAGGTCCTGGGTTCAAATGTGGCCTCAGATACTTACTAGCTGTGTGACCCTGGATAAGTCACTTACCCCCACTGCCTAGCCCTTCCTACTCTTCTGCTTTGGAACCAATCCACAGAAATGATTCTAAGAGAGAAGTTCAGGGTTTAGAAAAAGAGAGGGGGCAGCTGGGTAGTTTAGGGGTTTGAGAGTCAGGCCTAGGACAGTTGTCTTGGGTTCAAATGTGGCCTCAGATACTTACTAGCTGTGTGACCCTGGATAAGTCACTTACCCCCACTGCCTAGCCCTTCCTACTCTTCTGCTTTGGAACTAATCCACAGAAATGATTCTAAGAGATCAGTTCAGGGTTTAGAAAAAGAGAGGGGGCAGCTAGGTACTTTAGGGGTTTGAGAGTCAGGCCTAGGACAGAAGGTTCTGGGTTCAAATGTGGCCTCAAAGATTTCTAGCTGTGTGACCCTGGACAAGTCACTTCACCCCCATTGCCTAGCCCCTTCCTACTCTTCTGCCTTGGAACCATTCCACTGTAATAATTCTAAGATGGACGATGAGGGTTAAAAATAAAAAGAGGGGGCACCTGGGTAGTTTAGAGGTTTGAGAGTCAGGCCTGGGACAGGAGGTCATGGGTTCAAATGTGGCCTCAGATACTTACTAGCTGTGTGACCCTGGATAAGTCACTTACCCCCACTGCCTAGCCCTTCCTACTCTTCTGCTTTGGAACCAATCCACAGAAATGATTCTAAGAGAGAAGTTCAGGGTTTAGAAAAAGAGAGGGGGCAGCTGGGTAGTTTAGGGGTTTGAGAGTCAGGCCTAGGACAGGAGGTCCTGGGTTCAAATGTGGCCTCAGATACTTACTAGCTGTGTGACCCTGGATAAGTCACTTACCCCCACTGCCTAGCCCTTCCTACTCTTCTGCTTTGGAACCAATCCACAGAAATGATTCTAAGAGAGCAGTTCAGGGTTTAGAAAAAGAGAGGGGGCAGCTGGGTAGTTTAGGGGTTTGAGAGTCAGGCCTAGGACAGGAGGTCCTGGGTTCAAATGTAACCTAAGATAGTTACTAGCTGTGTGACCCTGGATAAGTCACTTACCCCCACTGCCTAGCCCTCCCTACTCTTCTGCTTTGTAACCAATCCACAGAAATGATTCTAAGAGAGCAGTTCAGGGTTTAGAAAAAGAGAGGGGGCAGCTGGGTACTTTAGGGGTTTGAGAGTCAGGCCTAGGACAGAAGTCTTGGGTTCAAATGTGGCCTCAAAGATTTCTAGCTGTGTGACCCTGGACAAGTCACTTCACCCCCACTGCCTAGCCCCTTCCCACTCTTCTGCCTTGGAACCATTCCACAGTAATAATTCTAAGATGGATGATGAGGGTTTAAAATAAAAAGAGGGGGCACCTGGGTAGTTTAGAGGTTTGAGAGTCAGGCCTGGGACAGGAGATCCTGGGTTCAAATGTGGCCTCAGATACTTACTAGCTGTGTGACCCTGGATAAGTCACTTACCCCCACTGCCTAACCCTTCCTACTCTTCTGCTTTGGAACCAATCCACAGAAATGACTCTAAGAGAGAAGTTCAGGGTTTAGAAAAAGAGAGGGGGCAGCTGGGTAGTTTAGGGGTTTGAGAGTCAGGCCTAGGACAGGAGGTCCTGGGTTCAAATGTGGCCTCAGATAGTTACTAGCTGTGTGACCCTGGATAAGTCACTTACCCCCACTGCCTAGCCCTTCCTACTATTCTGCTTTGGAACCAATCCACAGAAATGACTCTAAGAGAGAAGTTCAGGGTTTAGAAAAAGAGAGGGGGCAGCTGGGTAGTTTAGGGGTTTGAGAGTCAGGCCTAGGAGAGGAGTTCCTGGGTTCAAATGTGGCCTCAAAGATTTCTAGCTGTGTGACCCTGGACAAGTCACTTCACCCCCATTGCCTAGCCCCTTCCCACTCTTCTGCTTTGGAACCATTCCACAGTAATAATTCTAAGATGGACGATAAGGGTTAAAAATAAAAAGAGGGGGCACCTGGGTAGTTTAGAGGTTTGAGAGTCAGGCCTGGGACAGGAGGTCCTGGGTTCAAATGTGGCCTCAGATACTTACTAGCTGTGTGACCCTGGATAAGTCACTTACCCCCACTGCCTAGCCCTTCCTACTCTTCTGCTTTGGAACCAATCCACAGAAATGATTCTAAGACAGAAGTTCAGGGTTTAAAAAAAGAGAGGGGGCAGCTGGGTAGTTTAGGGGTTTGAGAGTCAGGCCTAGGACAGGAGGTCCTGGGTTCAAATGTGGCCTCAGATAGTTACTAGCTGTGTGACCCTGGATAAGTCACTTACCCCCACTGCCTAGCCCTTCCTACTCTTCTGCTTTGGAACCAATCCACAGAAATGATTCTAAGAGAGAAGTTCAGGGTTTAGAAAAAGAGAGGGGGCAGCTGGGTAGTTTAGGGGTTTGAGAGTCAGGCCTAGGACAGGAGGTCCTGGGTTCAAATGTGGCCTCAGATAGTTAGTAGCTGTGTGACCCTGGATAAGTCACTTACCCCCACTGCCTAGCCCTTCCTACTCTTCTGCTTTGGAACCAATCCACAGAAATGATTCTAAGAGAGAAGTTCAGGGTTTAGAAAAAGAGAGGGGGCAGCTGGGTAGTTTAGGGGTTTGAGAGTCAGGCCTAGGACAGGAGGTCCTGGGTTCAAATGTGGCCTCAGATACTTACTAGCTGTGTGACCCTGGATAAGTCACTTACCCCCACTGCCTAGCCCTTCCTACTCTTCTGCTTTGGAACCAATCCACAGAAATGATTCTAAGAGAGAAGTTCAGGGTTTAGAAAAAGAGAGGGGGCAGCTGGGTAGTTTAGGGGTTTGAGAGTCAGGCCTAGGACAGGAGGTCCTGGGTTCAAATGTGGCCTCAGATACTTACTAGCTGTGTGACCC
Source organism: Monodelphis domestica (assembly GCF_027887165.1). Classification (NCBI taxonomy): domain Eukaryota; kingdom Metazoa; phylum Chordata; class Mammalia; order Didelphimorphia; family Didelphidae; genus Monodelphis; species Monodelphis domestica. Next base: position 17,222,832 of record NC_077235.1, on the reverse strand, counting down.
TGGATAAGTCACTTACCCCCACTGCCTAGCCCTTCCTACTCTTCTGCTTTGGAACCAATCCACAGAAATGATTCTAAGAGAGAAGTTCAGGGTTTAGAAAAAGAGAGGGGGCAGCTGGGTAGTTTAGGGGTTTGAGAGTCAGGCCTAGGACAGTTGTCTTGGGTTCAAATGTGGCCTCAGATACTTACTAGCTGTGTGACCCTGGATAAGTCACTTACCCCCACTGCCTAGCCCTTCCTACTCTTCTGCTTTGGAACTAATCCACAGAAATGATTCTAAGAGATCAGTTCAGGGTTTAGAAAAAGAGAGGGGGCAGCTGGGTACTTTAGGGGTTTGAGAGTCAGGCCTAGGACAGAAGGTTCTGGGTTCAAATGTGGCCTCAAAGATTTCTAGCTGTGTGACCCTGGACAAGTCACTTCACCCCCATTGCCTAGCCCCTTCCTACTCTTCTGCCTTGGAACCATTCCACTGTAATAATTCTAAGATGGACGATGAGGGTTAAAAATAAAAAGAGGGGGCACCTGGGTAGTTTAGCGGTTTGAGAGTCAGGCCTGGGACAGGAGGTCATGGGTTCAAATGTGGCCTCAGATACTTACTAGCTGTGTGACCCTGGATAAGTCACTTACCCCCACTGCCTAGCCCTTCCTACTCTTCTGCTTTGGAACCAATCCACAGAAATGATTCTAAGAGAGAAGTTCAGTGTTTAGAAAAAGAGAGGGGGCAGCTGGGTAGTTTAAGGGTTTGAGAGTCAGGCCTAGGACAGGAGGTCCTGGGTTCAAATGTAACCTAAGATAGTTACTAGCTGTGTGACCCTGGATAAGTCACTTACCCCCACTGCCTAGCCCTCCCTACTCTTCTGCTTTGTAACCAATCCACAGAAATGATTCTAAGAGAGCAGTTCAGGGTTTAGAAAAAGAGAGGGGGCAGCTGGGTACTTTAGGGGTTTGAGAGTCAGGCCTAGGACAGAAGTCTTGGGTTCAAATGTGGCCTCAAAGATTTCTAGCTGTGTGACCCTGGACAAGTCACTTCACCCCCATTACCTAGCCCCTTCCCACTCTTCTGCCTTGGAACCATTCCACAGTAATAATTCTAAGATGGATGATGAGGGTTTAAAATAAAAAGAGGGGGCACCTGGGTAGTTTAGAGGTTTGAGAGTCAGGCCTGGGACAGGAGGTCCTGGGTTCAAATGTGGCCTCAGATACTTACTAGCTGTGTGACCCTGGATAAGTCACTTACCCCCACTGCCTAACCCTTCCTACTCTTCTGCTTTGGAACCAATCCACAGAAATGACTCTAAGAGAGAAGTTCAGGGTTTAGAAAAAGAGAGGGGGCAGCTGGGTAGTTTAGGGGTTTGAGAGTCAGGCCTAGGACAGGAGGTCCTGGGTTCAAATGTGGCCTCAGATAGTTACTAGCTGTGTGACCCTGGATAAGTCACTTACCCCCACTGCCTAGCCCTTCCTACTATTCTGCTTTGGAACCAATCCACAGAAATGACTCTAAGAGAGAAGTTCAGGGTTTAGAAAAAGAGAGGGGGCAGCTGGGTAGTTTAGGGGTTTGAGAGTCAGGCCTAGGACAGGAGGTACTGGGTTCAAATGTGGCCTCAGATACTTACTAGCTGTGTGACCCTGGATAAGTCACTTACCCCCACTGCCTAGCCCTTCCTACTCTTCTGCTTTGGAACCAATCCACAGAAATGATTCTAAGAGAGAAGTTCAGGGTTTAGAAAAAGAGAGGGGGCAGCTGGGTAGTTTAGGGGTTTGAGAGTCAGGCCTAGGACAGGAGGTCCTGGGTTCAAATGTGGCCTAATATAGTTACTAGCTGTGTGACCCTGGATAAGTCACTTACCCCCACTGCCTAGCCCTTCCTACTCTTCTGCTTTGGAACCAATCCACAGAAATGATTCTAAGAGAGAAGTTCAGGGTTTAGAAAAAGAGAGGGGGCAGCTGGGTAGTTTAGGGGTTTGAGAGTCAGGCCTAGGACAGAAGTCTTGGGTTCAAATGTGGCCTCAGATACTTACTAGCTGTGTGACCCTGGATAAGTCACTTACCCCCACTGCCTAGCCCTTCCTACTCTTCTGCTTTGGAACCAATCCACAGAAATGATTCTAAGAGAGAAGTTCAGGGTTTAGAAACAGAGAGGGGGCAGCTGGGTAGTTTAGGGGTTTGAGAGTCAGGCCTAGGACAGAAGTCTTGGGTTCAAATGTGGCCTCAAAGATTTCTAGCTGTGTGACCCTGGACAAGTCACTTCACCCCCATTGCCTAGCCCCTTCCCACTCTTTTGCCTTGGAACCATTCCACAGTAATAATTCTAAGATGGACGATAAGGGTTAAAAATAAAAAGAGGGGGCACCTGGGTAGTTTAGAGGTTTGAGAGTCAGGCCTGGGACAGGAGGTCCTGGGTTCAAATGTGGCCTCAGATACTTACTAGCTGTGTGACCCTGGATAAGTCACTTACCCCCACTGCCTAGCCCTTCCTACTCTTCTGCTTTGGAACCAATCCACAGAAATGATTCTAAGACAGAAGTTCAGGGTTTAAAAAAAGAGAGGGGGCAGCTGGGTAGTTTAGGGGTTTGAGAGTCAGGCCTAGGACAGGAGGTCCTGGGTTCAAATGTGGCCTCAGATAGTTACTAGCTGTGTGACCCTGGATAAGTCACTTACCCCCACTGCCTAGCCCTTCCTACTCTTCTGCTTTGGAACCAATCCACAGAAATGACTCTAAGAGAGAAGTTCAGGGTTTAGAAAAAGAGAGGGGGCAGCTGCGTAGTTTAGGGGTTTGAGAGTCAGGCCTAGGACAGGAGGTCCTGGGTTCAAATGTGGCCTCAGATAGTTACTAGCTGTGTGACCCTGGATAAGTCACTTACCCCCACTGCCTAGCCCTTCCTACTCTTCTGCTTTGGAACCAATCCACAGAAATGATTCTAAGAGAGAAGTTCAGGGTTTAGAAAAAGAGAGGGGGCAGCTGCGTAGTTTAGGGGTTTGAGAGTCAGGCCTAGGACAGGAGGTCCTGGGTTCAAATGTGTCCTCAGATAGTTACTAGCTGTGTGACCCTGGATAAGTCACTTACCCCCACTGCCTAGCCCTTCCTACTCTTCTGCTTTGGAACCAATCCACAGAAATGATTCTAAGAGAGAAGTTCAGGGTTTAGAAAAAGAGAGGGGGCAGCTGGGTAGTTTAGGGGTTTGAGAGTCAGGCCTAGGACAGGAGGTCCTGGGTTCAAATGTGTCCTCAGATAGTTACTAGCTGTGTGACCCTGGATAAGTCACTTACCCCCACTGCCTAGCCCTTCCTACTCTTCTGCTTTGGAACCAATCCACAGAAATGATTCTAAGAGAGAAGTTCAGGGTTTAGAAAAAGAGAGGGGGCAGCTGGGTAGTTTAGGGGTTTGAGAGTCAGGCCCAGGACAGGAGGTCCTGGGTTCAAATGTGGCCTCAGATACTTACTAGCTGTGTGACCCTGGATAAGTCACTTACCCCCACTGCCTAGCCCTTCCTACTCTTCTGCTTTGGAACCAATCCACAGAAATGATTCTAAGACAGAAGTTCAGGGTTTAAAAAAAGAGAGGGGGCAGCTGGGTAGTTTAGGGGTTTGAGAGTCAGGCCTAGGACAGGAGGTCCTGGGTTCAAATGTGGCCTCATATACGTACTAGCTGTGTGACCCTGGATAAGTCACTTACCCCCACTGCCTAGCCCTTCCTACTCTTCTGCTTTGGAACCAATCCACAGAAATGACTCTAAGAGAGAAGTTCAGGGTTTAGAAAAAGAGAGGGGGCAGCTGCGTAGTTTAGGGGTTTGAGAGTCAGGCCTAGGACAGGAGGTCCTGGGTTCAAATGTGGCCTCAGATAGTTACTAGCTGTGTGACCCTGGATAAGTCACTTACCCCCACTGCCTAGCCCTTCCTACTCTTCTGCTTTGGAACCAATCCACAGAAATGATTCTAAGAGAGAAGTTCAGGGTTTAGAAAAAGAGAGGGGGCAGCTGCGTAGTTTAGGGGTTTGAGAGTCAGGCCTAGGACAGGAGGTCCTGGGTTCAAATGTGTCCTCAGATAGTTACTAGCTGTGTGACCCTGGATAAGTCACTTACCCCCACTGCCTAGCCCTTCCTACTCTTCTGCTTTGGAACCAATCCACAGAAATGATTCTAAGAGAGAAGTTCAGGGTTTAGAAAAAGAGAGGGGGCAGCTGGGTAGTTTAGGGGTTTGAGAGTCAGGCCTAGGACAGAAGGTTCTGGGTTCAAATGTGGCCTCATATAGTTACTAGCTGTGTGACCCTGTATAAGTCACTTACCCCCACTGCCTAGCCCTTCCTACTCTTCCGCTTGGGAACAAATCCACAGTAAAGATTCTAGGAGAGAAGTTCAGTGTTTAGGAAAAAAAAAAAGAGAGAGAGAGGGCAGCTGGGTAGTTTCGGGGTTTGAGAGTCAGGCCTAGGACAGGAGGTCCTGGGTTCAAATGTGGCCTCAAAGATTTCTAGCTGTGTGACCCTGGACAAGTCACTTCACCCCCATTGCCTAGCCCCTTCCCACTCTTCTGCCTTGGAACCATTCCACAGTAATAATTCTAAGATGGACGATGAGGGTTAAAAATAAAAAGAGGGGGCACCTGGGTAGTTTAAAGGTTTGAGAGTCAGGCCTAGGACAGGAGGTCCTGGGTTCATATGTGGCCTCAGATAGTTACTAGCTGTGTGACCCTGGATAAGTCACTTACCCCCACTGCCTAACCCTTCCTACTCTTCTGCTTTGGAAGCAATCCACAGAAATGATTCTAAGAGAGAAGTTCAGGGTTTAGAAAAAGAGAGGGGGCAGCTGGGTAGTTTAGGGGTTTGAGAGTCAGGCCTAGGACAGGAGGTCCTGGATTCAAATGTGGCCTCAGATACTTACTAGCTGTGTGACCCTGGATAAGTCACTTACCCCCACTGCCTAGCCCTTCCTACTCTTCTGCTTTGGAACCAATCCACAGAAATGATTCTAAGAGAGAAGTTCAGTGTTTAGAAAAAGAGAGGGGGCAGCTGGGTAGTTTAAGGGTTTGAGAGTCAGGCCTAGGACAGGAGGTCCTGGGTTCAAATGTAACCTAAGATAGTTACTAGCTGTGTGACCCTGGATAAGTCACTTACCCCCACTGCCTAGCCCCTTCCCACTCTTCTGCTTTGTAACCAATCCACAGAAATGATTCTAAGAGAGCAGTTCAGGGTTTAGAAAAAGAGAGGGGGCAGCTGGGTACTTTAGGGGTTTGAGAGTCAGGCCTAGGACAGAAGTCTTGGGTTCAAATGTGGCCTCAAAGATTTCTAGCTGTGTGACCCTGGACAAGTCACTTCACCCCCATTACCTAGCCCCTTCCCACTCTTCTGCCTTGGAACCATTCCACAGTAATAATTCTAAGATGGATGATGAGGGTTTAAAATAAAAAGAGGGGGCACCTGGGTAGTTTAGAGGTTTGAGAGTCAGGCCTGGGACAGGAGGTCCTGGGTTCAAATGTGGCCTCAGATACTTACTAGCTGTGTGACCCTGGATAAGTCACTTACCCCCACTGCCTAACCCTTCCTACTCTTCTGCTTTGGAACCAATCCACAGAAATGACTCTAAGAGAGAAGTTCAGGGTTTAGAAAAAGAGAGGGGGCAGCTGGGTAGTTTAGGGGTTTGAGAGTCAGGCCTAGGACAGGAGGTCCTGGGTTCAAAAGTGGCCTCAGATAGTTACTAGCTGTGTGACCCTGGATAAGTCACTTACCCCCACTGCCTAGCCCTTCCTACTATTCTGCTTTGGAACCAATCCACAGAAATGACTCTAAGAGAGAAGTTCAGGGTTTAGAAAAAGAGAGGGGGCAGCTGGGTAGTTTCGGGGTTTGAGAGTCAGGCCTAGGACAGGAGGTCCTGGGTTCAAATGTGGCCTCAAAGATTTCTAGCTGTGTGACCCTGGACAAGTCACTTACCCCCACTGCCTAGCCCCTTCCCACTCTTCTTCTTTGGAACCATTCCACAGTAATAATTCTATGATGGACGATGAGGGTTTAAAATAAAAAAGGGGGCACCTGGGTAGTTTAGACGTTTGAGAGTCAGGCCTAGGACAGGAGGTCCTGGGTTCAAATGTGGCCTCAGATACTTACTCGCTGTGTGACCCTAGATAAGTCACTTACCCCCACTGCCTAGCCCTTCCTACTCTTCTGCTTTGGAACCAATCCACAGAAATGATTCTAAGAGAGAAGTTCAGGGTTTAGAAAAAGAGAGGGGGCAGCTGGGTAGTTTAAGGGTTTGAGAGTCAGGCCTAGGACAGGAGGTCCTGGGTTCAAATGTGGCCTCAGATAGTTAGTAGCTGTGTGACCCTGGATAAGTCACTTACCCCCACTGCCTAGCCCTTCCTACTCTTCTGCTTTGGAACCAATCCACAGAAATGATTCTAAGAGAGAAGTTCAGGGTTTAGAAAAAGAGAGGGGGCAGCTGGGTAGTTTAGGGGTTTGAGAGTCAGGCCTAGGACAGGAGGTCCTGGGTTCAAATGTGGCCTCAGATAGTTAGTAGCTGTGTGACCCTGGATAAGTCACTTACCCCCACTGCCTAGCCCTTCCTACTCTTCTGCTTTGGAACGAATCCACAGAAATGATTCTAAGAGAGAAGTTCAGGGTTTAGAAAAAGAGAGGGGGCAGCTGGGTAGTTTAGGGGTTTGAGAGTCAGGCCTAGGACAGGAGGTCCTGGGTTCAAATGTGGCCTCAGATACTTACTAGCTGTGTGACCCTGGATAAGTCACTTACCCCCACTGCCTAGCCCTTCCTACTCTTCTGCTTTGGAACCAATCCACAGAAATGATTCTAAGAGAGAAGTTCAGGGTTTAGAAAAAGAGAGGGGGCAGCTGGGTAGTTTAAGGGTTTGGGAGTCAGGCCTAGGACAGTTGTCTTGGGTTCAAATGTGGCCTCAGATACTTACTAGCTGTGTGACCCTGGATAAGTCACTTACCCCCACTGCCTAGCCCTTCCTACTCTTCTGCTTTGGAACTAATCCACAGAAATGATTCTAAGAGATCAGTTCAGGGTTTAGAAAAAGAGAGGGGGCAGCTGGGTACTTTAGGGGTTTGAGAGTCAGGCCTAGGACAGAAGGTTCTGGGTTCAAATGTGGCCTCAAAGATTTCTAGCTGTGTGACCCTGGACAAGTCACTTCACCCCCATTGCCTAGCCCCTTCCTACTCTTCTGCCTTGGAACCATTCCACTGTAATAATTCTAAGATGGACGATGAGGGTTAAAAATAAAAAGAGGGGGCACCTGGATAGTTTAGAGGTTTGAGAGTCAGGCCTGGGACAGGAGGTCATGGGTTCAAATGTGGCCTCAGATACTTACTAGCTGTGTGACCCTGGATAAGTCACTTACCCCCACTGCCTAGCCCTTCCTACTCTTCTGCTTTGGAACCAATCCACAGAAATGATTCTAAGAGAGAAGTTCAGGGTTTAGAAAAAGAGAGGGGGCAGCTGGGTAGTTTAGGGGTTTGAGAGTCAGGCCTAGGACAGGAGGTCCTGGGTTCAAATGTGGCCTCAGATACTTACTAGCTGTGTGACCCTGGATAAGTCACTTACCCCCACTGCTTAGCCCTTCCTACTCTTCTGCTTTGGAACCAATCCACAGAAATGATTCTAAGAGAGCAGTTCAGGGTTTAGAAAAAGAGAGGGGGCAGCTGGGTAGTTTAGGGGTTTGAGAGTCAGGCCTAGGACAGGAGGTCCTGGGTTCAAATGTAACCTAAGATAGTTACTAGCTGTGTGACCCTGGATAAGTCACTTACCCCCACTGCCTAGCCCTCCCTACTCTTCTGCTTTGTAACCAATCCACAGAAATGATTCTAAGAGAGCAGTTCAGGGTTTAGAAAAAGAGAGGGGGCAGCTGGGTACTTTAGGGGTTTGAGAGTCAGACCTAGGACAGAAGTCTTGGGTTCAAATGTGGCCTCAAAGATTTCTAGCTGTGTGACCCTGGACAAGTCACTTCACCCCCACTGCCTAGCCCCTTCCCACTCTTCTGCCTTGGAACCATTCCACAGTAATAATTCTAAGATGGATGATGAGGGTTTAAAATAAAAAGAGGGGGCACCTGGGTAGTTTAGAGGTTTGAGAGTCAGGCCTGGGACAGGAGATCCTGGGTTCAAATGTGGCCTCAGATACTTACTAGCTGTGTGACCCTGGATAAGTCACTTACCCCCACTGCCTAACCCTTCCTACTCTTCTGCTTTGGAACCAATCCACAGAAATGACTCTAAGAGAGAAGTTCAGGGTTTAGAAAAAGAGAGGGGGCAGCTGGGTAGTTTAGGGGTTTGAGAGTCAGGCCTAGGACAGGAGATCCTGGGTTCAAATGTGGCCTCAGATAGTTACTAGCTGTGTGACCCTGGATAAGTCACTTACCCCCACTGCCTAGCCCTTCCTACTCTTCTGCTTTGGAACCAATCCACAGAAATGACTCTAAGAGAGAAGTTCAGGGTTTAGAAAAAGAGAGGGGGCAGCTGGGTAGTTTAGGGGTTTGAGAGTCAGGCCTAGGACAGGAGGTACTGGGTTCAAATGTGGCCTCAGATACTTACTAGCTGTGTGACCCTGGATAAGTCACTTACCCCCACTGCCTAGCCCTTCCTACTCTTCTGCTTTGGAACCAATCCACAGAAATGATTCTAAGAGAGAAGTTCAGGGTTTAGAAAAAGAGAGGGGGCAGCTGGGTAGTTTAGGGGTTTGAGAGTCAGGCCTAGGACAGGAGGTCCTGGGTTCAAATGTGGCCTAATATAGTTACTAGCTGTGTGACCCTGGATAAGTCACTTACCCCCACTGCCTAGCCCTTCCTACTCTTCAGCTTTGGAACCAATCCACAGAAATGATTCTAAGAGAGAAGTTCAGGGTTTAGAAAAAGAGAGGGGGCAGCTGGGTAGTTTAGGGGTTTGAGAGTCAGGCCTAGGACAGAAGTCTTGGGTTCAAATGTGGCCTCAGATACTTACTAGCTGTGTGACCCTGGATAAGTCACTTACCCCCACTGCCTAGCCCTTCCTACTCTTCTGCTTTGGAACCAATCCACAGAAATGATTCTAAGAGAGAAGTTCAGGGTTTAGAAACAGAGAGGGGGCAGCTGGGTAGTTTAGGGGTTTGAGAGTCAGGCCTAGGACAGGAGGTCCTGGGTTCAAATGTGTCCTCAGATAGTTACTAGCTGTGTGACCCTGGATAAGTCACTTACCCCCACTGCCTAGCCCTTCCTACTCTTCTGCTTTGGAACCAATCCACAGAAATGATTCTAAGAGAGAAGTTCAGGGTTTAGAAAAAGAGAGGGGGCAGCTGGGTAGTTTAGGGGTTTGAGAGTCAGGCCCAGGACAGGAGGTCCTGGGTTCAAATGTGGCCTCAGATACTTACTAGCTGTGTGACCCTGGATAAGTCACTTACCCCCACTGCCTAGCCCTTCCTACTCTTCTGCTTTGGAACCAATCCACAGAAATGATTCTAAGACAGAAGTTCAGGGTTTAAAAAAAGAGAGGGGGCAGCTGGGTAGTTTAGGGGTTTGAGAGTCAGGCCTAGGACAGGAGGTCCTGGGTTCAAATGTGGCCTCATATACGTACTAGCTGTGTGACCCTGGATAAGTCACTTACCCCCACTGCCTAGCCCTTCCTACTCTTCTGCTTTGGAACCAATCCACAGAAATGACTCTAAGAGAGAAGTTCAGGGTTTAGAAAAAGAGAGGGGGCAGCTGCGTAGTTTAGGGGTTTGAGAGTCAGGCCTAGGACAGGAGGTCCTGGGTTCAAATGTGGCCTCAGATAGTTACTAGCTGTGTGACCCTGGATAAGTCACTTACCCCCACTGCCTAGCCCTTCCTACTCTTCTGCTTTGGAACCAATCCACAGAAATGATTCTAAGAGAGAAGTTCAGGGTTTAGAAAAAGAGAGGGGGCAGCTGCGTAGTTTAGGGGTTTGAGAGTCAGGCCTAGGACAGGAGGTCCTGGGTTCAAATGTGTCCTCAGATAGTTACTAGCTGTGTGACCCTGGATAAGTCACTTACCCCCACTGCCTAGCCCTTCCTACTCTTCTGCTTTGGAACCAATCCACAGAAATGATTCTAAGAGAGAAGTTCAGGGTTTAGAAAAAGAGAGGGGGCAGCTGGGTAGTTTAGGGGTTTGAGAGTCAGGCCTAGGACAGAAGGTTCTGGGTTCAAATGTGGCCTCATATAGTTACTAGCTGTGTGACCCTGTATAAGTCACTTACCCCCACTGCCTAGCCCTTCCTACTCTTCCGCTTGGGAACAAATCCACAGTAAAGATTCTAGGAGAGAAGTTCAGTGTTTAGGAAAAAAAAAAAGAGAGAGAGAGGGCAGCTGGGTAGTTTCGGGGTTTGAGAGTCAGGCCTAGGACAGGAGGTCCTGGGTTCAAATGTGGCCTCAAAGATTTCTAGCTGTGTGACCCTGGACAAGTCACTTCACCCCCATTGCCTAGCCCCTTCCCACTCTTCTGCCTTGGAACCATTCCACAGTAATAATTCTAAGATGGACGATGAGGGTTAAAAATAAAAAGAGGGGGCACCTGGGTAGTTTAAAGGTTTGAGAGTCAGGCCTAGGACAGGAGGTCCTGGGTTCATATGTGGCCTCAGATAGTTACTAGCTGTGTGACCCTGGATAAGTCACTTACCCCCACTGCCTAACCCTTCCTACTCTTCTGCTTTGGAAGCAATCCACAGAAATGATTCTAAGAGAGAAGTTCAGGGTTTAGAAAAAGAGAGGGGGCAGCTGGGTAGTTTAGGGGTTTGAGAGTCAGGCCTAGGACAGGAGGTCCTGGATTCAAATGTGGCCTCAGATACTTACTAGCTGTGTGACCCTGGATAAGTCACTTACCCCCACTGCCTAGCCCTTCCTACTCTTCTGCTTTGGAACCAATCCACAGAAATGATTCTAAGAGAGAAGTTCAGTGTTTAGAAAAAGAGAGGGGGCAGCTGGGTAGTTTAAGGGTTTGAGAGTCAGGCCTAGGACAGGAGGTCCTGGGTTCAAATGTAACCTAAGATAGTTACTAGCTGTGTGACCCTGGATAAGTCACTTACCCCCACTGCCTAGCCCCTTCCCACTCTTCTGCTTTGTAACCAATCCACAGAAATGATTCTAAGAGAGCAGTTCAGGGTTTAGAAAAAGAGAGGGGGCAGCTGGGTACTTTAGGGGTTTGAGAGTCAGGCCTAGGACAGAAGTCTTGGGTTCAAATGTGGCCTCAAAGATTTCTAGCTGTGTGACCCTGGACAAGTCACTTCACCCCCATTACCTAGCCCCTTCCCACTCTTCTGCCTTGGAACCATTCCACAGTAATAATTCTAAGATGGATGATGAGGGTTTAAAATAAAAAGAGGGGGCACCTGGGTAGTTTAGAGGTTTGAGAGTCAGGCCTGGGACAGGAGGTCCTGGGTTCAAATGTGGCCTCAGATACTTACTAGCTGTGTGACCCTGGATAAGTCACTTACCCCCACTGCCTAACCCTTCCTACTCTTCTGCTTTGGAACCAATCCACAGAAATGACTCTAAGAGAGAAGTTCAGGGTTTAGAAAAAGAGAGGGGGCAGCTGGGTAGTTTAGGGGTTTGAGAGTCAGGCCTAGGACAGGAGGTCCTGGGTTCAAAAGTGGCCTCAGATAGTTACTAGCTGTGTGACCCTGGATAAGTCACTTACCCCCACTGCCTAGCCCTTCCTACTATTCTGCTTTGGAACCAATCCACAGAAATGACTCTAAGAGAGAAGTTCAGGGTTTAGAAAAAGAGAGGGGGCAGCTGGGTAGTTTCGGGGTTTGAGAGTCAGGCCTAGGACAGGAGGTCCTGGGTTCAAATGTGGCCTCAAAGATTTCTAGCTGTGTGACCCTGGACAAGTCACTTACCCCCACTGCCTAGCCCCTTCCCACTCTTCTTCTTTGGAACCATTCCACAGTAATAATTCTATGATGGACGATGAGGGTTTAAAATAAAAAAGGGGGCACCTGGGTAGTTTAGACGTTTGAGAGTCAGGCCTAGGACAGGAGGTCCTGGGTTCAAATGTGGCCTCAGATACTTACTCGCTGTGTGACCCTAGATAAGTCACTTACCCCCACTGCCTAGCCCTTCCTACTCTTCTGCTTTGGAACCAATCCACAGAAATGATTCTAAGAGAGAAGTTCAGGGTTTAGAAAAAGAGAGGGGGCAGCTGGGTAGTTTAAGGGTTTGAGAGTCAGGCCTAGGACAGGAGGTCCTGGGTTCAAATGTGGCCTCAGATAGTTAGTAGCTGTGTGACCCTGGATAAGTCACTTACCCCCACTGCCTAGCCCTTCCTACTCTTCTGCTTTGGAACCAATCCACAGAAATGATTCTAAGAGAGAAGTTCAGGGTTTAGAAAAAGAGAGGGGGCAGCTGGGTAGTTTAGGGGTTTGAGAGTCAGGCCTAGGACAGGAGGTCCTGGGTTCAAATGTGGCCTCAGATAGTTAGTAGCTGTGTGACCCTGGATAAGTCACTTACCCCCACTGCCTAGCCCTTCCTACTCTTCTGCTTTGGAACGAATCCACAGAAATGATTCTAAGAGAGAAGTTCAGGGTTTAGAAAAAGAGAGGGGGCAGCTGGGTAGTTTAGGGGTTTGAGAGTCAGGCCTAGGACAGGAGGTCCTGGGTTCAAATGTGGCCTCAGATACTTACTAGCTGTGTGACCCTGGATAAGTCACTTACCCCCACTGCCTAGCCCTTCCTACTCTTCTGCTTTGGAACCAATCCACAGAAATGATTCTAAGAGAGAAGTTCAGGGTTTAGAAAAAGAGAGGGGGCAGCTGGGTAGTTTAAGGGTTTGGGAGTCAGGCCTAGGACAGTTGTCTTGGGTTCAAATGTGGCCTCAGATACTTACTAGCTGTGTGACCCTGGATAAGTCACTTACCCCCACTGCCTAGCCCTTCCTACTCTTCTGCTTTGGAACTAATCCACAGAAATGATTCTAAGAGATCAGTTCAGGGTTTAGAAAAAGAGAGGGGGCAGCTGGGTAGTTTAGGGGTTTGAGAGTCAGGCCTAGGACAGAAGGTTCTGGGTTCAAATGTGGCCTCAAAGATTTCTAGCTGTGTGACCCTGGACAAGTCACTTCACCCCCATTGCCTAGCCCCTTCCTACTCTTCTGCCTTGGAACCATTCCACTGTAATAATTCTAAGATGGACGATGAGGGTTAAAAATAAAAAGAGGGGGCACCTGGATAGTTTAGAGGTTTGAGAGTCAGGCCTGGGACAGGAGGTCCTGGGTTCAAATGTGGCCTCAGATACTTACTAGCTGTGTGACCCTGGATAAGTCACTTACCCCCACTGCCTAGCCCTTCCTACTCTTCTGCTTTGGAACCAATCCACAGAAATGATTCTAAGAGAGAAGTTCAGGGTTTAGAAAAAGAGAGGGGGCAGCTGGGTAGTTTAGGGGTTTCAGAGTCAGGCCTAGGACAGAAGTCTTGGGTTCAAATGTGGCTTCAAAGATTTCTAGCTGTGTGACCCTGGACAAGTCACTTCACCCCCATTACCTAGCTCCTTCCTACTCTTCTGCCTTGGAACCATTCCACAGTAATAATTCTAAGATGGATGATGAGGGTTAAAAATAAAAAGAGGGGGCACGTGGGTAGTTTAGAGGTTTGAGAGTCAGGCCTGGGACAGGAGGTCCTGGGTTCAAATGTGGCCTCAGATACTTACTAGCTGTGTGACCCTGGATAAGTCACTTACCCCCACTGCCTAGCCCTTCCTACTCTTCTGCTTTGGAACCAATCCACAGAAATGACTCTAAGAGAAAACTTCAGGGTTTAGAAAAAGAGAGGGGGCAGCTGTGTAGTTTAGGGGTTTGAGAGTCAGGCCTGGGACAGGAGGTCCTGGGTTCAAATGTGGCCTCAGATACTTACTAGCTGTGTGACCCTGGATAAGTCACTTACCCCCACTGCCTAGCCCTTCCTACTCTTCTGCTTTGGAACCAATCCACAGAAATGATTCGAAGAGAGAAGTTCAGGGTTTAGAAAAAGATAGGGGGCAGCTGGGTAGTTTAGGGGTTTGAGAGTCAGGCCTAGGACAGGAGGTCCTGGGTTCAAATGTGGGCTCAGATAGTTACTAGCTGTGTGACCCTGGATAAGTCACTTACCCCCACTGCCTAGCCCTTCCTACTGTTCTGCTTTGGAACCAATCCACAGAAATGATTCTAAGAGAGAAGTTCAGGGTTTAGAAAAAGAGAGGCGGCAGCTGGGTAGTTTAGGGGTTTGAGAGTCAGGCCTAGGACAGAAGTCTTGGGTTCAAATGTGGCCTCAGATACTTACTAGCTGTGTGACCCTGGATAAGTCACTTACCCCCACTGCCTAGCCCTTCCTACTCTTCTGCTTTGGAACCAATCCACAGAAATGATTCTAAGAGAGAAGTTCAGGGTTTAGAAAAAGAGAGGCGGCAGCTGGGTAGTTTAGGGGTTTGAGAGTCAGGCCTAGGACAGAAGTCTTGGGTTCAAATGTGGCCTGAGATACTTACTAGCTGTGTGACCCTGGATAAGTCACTTGCCCCCACTGCCTAGCCCTTCCTACTCTTCTGCTTTGGAACCAATCCACAGAAATGATTCTAAGAGAGAAGTTCAGGGTTTAGAAAAAGAGAGGGGGCAGGTCGGTACTTTAGGGGTTTGAGAGTCAGGCTAGGGCAGGAGGTCCTGGGTTCAAATGTGGCCTCAGATAGTTAGTAGCTGTGTGACCCTGGATAAGTCACTTACCCCCACTGCCTAGCCCTTCCTACTCTTCTGCTTTGGAACCAATCCACAGAAATGATTCTAAGAGAGAAGTTCAGGGTTTAGAAAAAGAGAGGGGGCAGCTGGGTAGTTTAGGGGTTTGAGAGTCAGGCCTAGGACAGAAGTCTTGGGTTCAAATGTGGCCTTAAAGATTTCTTTCTGTGTGACCCTGGACAAGTCACTTCACCCCCATTGCCTAGCCCCTTCCTACTCTTCTGCCTTGGAACCATTCCACAGTAATAATTCTAAGATGGACGATGAGGGTTAAAAATAAAAAGAGGGGGCACCTGGGTAGTTTAGAGGTTTGAGAGTCAGGCCTAGGACAGGAGGTCCTGGGTTCAAATGTGGCCTCAGATAGTTACTAGCTGTGTGACCCTGGATAAGTCACTTTCCCCCACTGCCTAGCCCTTCCTACTCTTCTGCTTTGGAACCAATCCACAGAAATGATTCTAAGAGAGAAGTTCAGGGTTTAGAAAAAGATAGGGGGCAGCTGGGTAGTTTAGGGGTTTGAGAGTCAGGCCTAGGACAGAAGTCTTGGGTTCAAATGTGGCCTCAAAGATTTCTAGCTGTGTGACCCTGGACAAGTCACTTACCCCCACTGCCTAGCCCTTCCTACTCTTCTGCTTTGGAACCAATCCACAGAAATGATTCTAAGAGAGAAGTTCAGGGTTTAGAAAAAGAGAGGGGGCAGCTGGGTAGTTTAGGGGTTTGAGAGTCAGGCCTAGGACAGAAGTCTTGGGTTCAAATGTGGCCTTAAAGATTTCTTGCTGTGTGACCCTAGACAAGTCACTTCACCCCCATTGCCTAGCCCCTTCCTACTCTTCTGCCTTGGAACCATTCCACAGTAATAATTCTAAGATGGACGATGAGGGTTAAAAAAAAAAGAGGGGGCACCTGGGTAGTTTAGAGGTTTGAGAGTCAGGCCTGGGACAGGAGGTCCTGGGTTCAAATGTGGCCTCAGATCGTTACTAGCTGTGTGACCCTGGATAAGTCACTTACCCCCACTGCCTAGCCCTTCCTACTCTTCTGCTTTGGAACCAATCCACAGAAATGATTCTAAGAGAGAAGTTCAGGGTTTAGAAAAAGAGAGGGGGCAGCTGGGTAGTTTAGGGGTTTGAGAGTCAGGCGTAGGACAGGAGGTCCTGGGTTCAAATGTGGCCTCAGATAATTACTAGCTGTGTGACCCTGGATAAGTCACTTACCCCCACTGCCTAGCCCTTCCTACTCTTCTGCTTTGGAACCAATCCACAGAAATGATTCTAAGAGAGAAGATCAGGGTTTAGAAAAAGACAGGGGGCAGCTGGGTATTTTAGGGGTTTGAGAGTCAGGCCTAGGACAGAAGTCTTGGGTTCAAATGTGGCCTCAGATAGTTACTAGCTGTGTGACCCTGGATAAGTCACTTACCCCCACTGCCTAGCCCTTCCTACTCTTCTGCTTTGGAACTAATCCACAGAAATGATTTTAAGAGAGAAGTTCAGGGTTTAGAAAAAGAGAGGGGGCAGCTGGGTACTTTAGGGGTTTGAGAGTCAGGCCTAGGACAGAAGTCTTGGGTTCAAATGTGGCTTCAAAGATTTCTAGCTGTGTGACCCTGGACAAGTCACTTCACCCCCATTGCCTAGCCCCTTCCTACTCTTCTGCCTTGGAACCATTCCACAGAAATAATTCTAAGATGGACGATGAGGGTTAAAAATAAAAAGAGGGGGCAGCTGGGTAGTTTAGGGGTTTCAGAGTCAGGCCTAGGACAGAAGTCTTGGGTTCAAATGTGGCCTCAGAGAGTTAGTAGCTGTGTGACCCTGGATAAGTCACTTACCCCCACTGCCTAGCCCTTCCTACTCTTCTGCTTTGGAACCAATCCACAGAAATGACTCTAAGAGAAAAGTTCAGGGTTTAGAAAAAGAGAGGGGGCAGCTGGGTAGTTTAGGGGTTTCAGAGTCAGGCCTAGGACAGAAGTCTTGGGTTCAAATGTGGCCTCAGATAGTTAGTAGCTGTGTGACCCTGGATAAGTCACTTACCCCCACTGCCTAGCCCTTCCTACTCTTCTGCTTTGGAACCAATCCACAGAAATGACTCTAAGAGAGAAGTTCAGGGTATAGAAAAAGAGAGGGGGCAGCTGGGTTGTTTAGGGGTTTGAGAGTCAGGCCTAGGACAGGAGGTCCTGGATTCAAATGTGGCCTCAGATACTTACTCGCTGTGTGACCCTGGATAAGTCACTTACCCCCACTGCCTAGCCCTTCCTACTCTTCTGCTTTGGAACCAATCCACAGAAATGATTCTAAGAGAGTAGTTCAGGGTTTAGAAAAAGAGAGGGGGCAGCTGGGTACTTTAGGGGTTTGAGAGTCAGGCCTAGGACAGAAGTCTTGGGTTCAAATGTGGCTTCAAAGATTTCTAGCTGTGTGACCCTGGACAAGTCACGTCACCCCCATTACCTAGCCCCTTTCCACTCTTCTGCCTTGGAAACATTCCACAGTAATAATTCTAAGATGGATGATGAGGGTTTAAAATAAAAAGAGGGGGCACCTGTGTAGTTTAGAGGTTTGAGAGTCAGGCCTAGGACAGGAGGTCCTGGGTTCAAATGTGGCCTCAGATAGTTACTAGCTGTGTGACCCTGGATAAGTCACTTACCCCCACTGCCTAGCCCTTCCTACTCTTCTGCTTTGGAACCAATCCACAGAAATGATTCTAAGAGAGAAGTTCAGGGTTTAGAAAAAGAGAGGGGGCAGCTGGGTAGTTTAGGGGTTTGAGAGTCAGGCCTAGGACAGAAGTCTTGGGTTCAAATGTGGCCTCAAAGATTTCTAGCTGTGTGACCCTGGACAAGTCACTTCACCCCCATTGCCTAGCCCCTTCCTACTCTTCTGCCTTGGAACCATTCCACAGTAATAATTCTAAGATGGACGATGAGGGTTAAAAATAAAAAGAGGGGGCAGCTGGGTAGTTTAGGGGTTTCAGAGTCAGGCCTAGGACAGAAGTCTTGGGTTCAAATGTGGCCTCAGAGAGTTAGTAGCTGTGTGACCCTGGATAAGTCACTTACCCCCACTGCCTAGCCCTTCCTACTCTTCTGCTTTGGAACCAATCCACAGAAATGATTCTAAGAGAGTAGTTCAGGGTTTAGAAAAAGAGAGGGGGCAGCTGGGTACTTTAGGGGTTTGAGAGTCAGGCCTAGGACAGGAGGTCCTGGGTTCAAATGTGGCCTCAGATACTTACTCGCTGTGTGACCCTGGATAAGTCACTTACCCCCACTGCCTACCCTTCCTACTCTTCTGCTTTGGAACCAATCCACAGAAATGATTCTAAGAGAGAAGTTCAGGGTTTAGAAAAAGAGAGGGGGCAGCTGGGTAGTTTAGGGGTTTGAGAGTCAGGCCTAGGACAGAAGTCTTGGGTTCAAATGTGGCTTCAAAGATTTCTAGCTGTGTGACCCTGGACAAGTCACTTCACCCCCATTACCTAGCCCCTTCCCACTCTTCTGCCTTGGAACCATTCCACAGTAATAATTCTAAGATGGATGATGAGGGTTTAAAATAAAAAGAGGGGGCACCTGGGTAGTTTAGACGTTTGAGAGTCAGGCCTAGGACAGGAGGTCCTGGGTTCAAATGTTGCCTCAGATAGTTACTAGCTGTGTGACCCTGGATAAGTCACTTACCCCCACTGCCTAGCCCTTCCTACTCTTCTGCTTTGGAACCAATCCACAGAAATGATTCTAAGAGAGAAGTTCAGGGTTTAGAAAAAGAGAGGCGGCAGCTGGGTAGTTTAGGGGTTTGAGAGTCAGGCCTAGGACAGGAGGTCCTGGGTTCAAATGTGGCCTCAGATAGTTACTAGCTGTGTGACCCTGGATAAGTCACTTACCCCCACTGCCTAGCCCTTCCTACTCTTCTGCTTTGGAACCAATCCACAGAAATGATTCTAAGAGAGAAGTTCAGGGTTTAGAAAAAGAGAGGGGGCAGCTGGGTAGTTTAGGGGTTTGAGAGTCAGGCCTAGGACAGAAGTCTTGGGTTCAAATGTGGCCTCAAAGATTTCTAGCTGTGTGACCCTGGACAAGTCACTTCACCCCCATTGCCTAGCCCCTTCCTACTCTTCTGCCTTGGAACCATTCCACAGTAATAATTCTAAGATGGACGATGAGGGTTAAAAATAAAAAGAGGGGGCACGTGGGTAGTTTAGAGGTTTGAGAGTCAGGCCTGGGACAGGAGGTCCTGGGTTCAAATGTGGCCTCAGATACTTACTAGCTGTGTGACCCTGGATAAGTCACTTACCCCCACTGCCTAGCCCTTCCTACTCTTCTGCTTTGGATCCAATCCACCGAAATGATTCTAAGAGAGAAGTTCAGGGTTTAGAAAAAGAGAGGCGGCAGCTGGGTAGTTTAGGGGTTTGAGAGTCAGGCCTAGGACAGAAGTCTTGGGTTCAAATGTGGCCTCAGATAGTTACTCGCTGTGTGACCCTGGATAAGTCACTTACCCCCACTGCCTAGCCCTTCCTACTCTTCTGCTTTGGAACCAATCCACAGAAATGATTCTAAGAGAGTAGTTCAGGGTTTAGAAAAAGAGAGGGGGCAGCTGGGTACTTTAGGGGTTTGAGAGTCAGGCCTAGGACAGAAGTCTTGGGTTCAAATGTGGCTTCAAAGATTTCTAGCTGTGTGACCCTGGACAAGTCACTTCACCCCCATTACCTAGCCCCTTCCCACTCTTCTGCCTTGGAACCATTCCACAGTAATAATTCTAAGATGGATGATGAGGGTTTAAAATAAAAAGAGGGGGCAGCTGGGTAGTTTAGGGGTTTCAGAGTCAGGCCTAGGACAGAAGTCTTGGGTTCAAATGTGGCCTCAGATAGTTACTAGCTGCGTGACCCTGGATAAGTCACTTACCCCCACTGCCTAGCCCTTCCTACTCTTCTGCTTTGGAACCAATCCACAGAAATGACTCTAAGAGAGAAGTTCAGGGTTTAGAAAAAGAGAGGGGGCAGCTGGGTAGTTTAGGGGTTTGAGAGTCAGGCCTAGGACAGAAGTCTTGGGTTCAAATGTGGCCTCAAAGATTTCTAGCTGTGTGACCCTGGACAAGTCACTTCACCCCCATTGCCTAGCCCCTTCCTACTCTTCTGCCTTGGAACCATTCCACAGTAATAATTCTAAGATGGACGATGAGGGTTAAAAATAAAAAGAGGGGGCACGTGGGTAGTTTAGAGGTTTGAGAGTCAGGCCTGGGACAGGAGGTCCTGGGTTCAAATGTGGCCTCAGATACTTACTAGCTGTGTGACCCTGGATAAGTCAGTTACCCCCACTGCCTAGCCCTTCCTACTCTTCTGCTTTGGATCCAATCCACAGAAATGATTCTAAGAGAGAAGTTCAGGGTTTAGAAAAAAAGAGGGGGCAGCTGGGTAGTTTAGGGGTTTGAGAGTCAGGCCTAGGACAGGAGGTCCTGGGTTCAAATGTGGTACAGATACTTACTAGCTGTGTGACCCTGGATAAGTCACTTACCCCCACTGCCTAGCCCTTCCTACTCTTCTGCTTTGGAACCAATCCACAGAAATGACTCTAAGAGAGAAGTTCAGGGTTTAGAAAAAGAGAGGGGGCAGCTGGGTAGTTTAGGGGTTTGAGAGTCAGGCCTAGGACAGAAGTCTTGGGTTCAAATGTGGCCTGAGATACTTACTAGCTGTGTGACCCTGGATAAGTCACTTGCCCCCACTGCCTAGCCCTTCCTACTCTTCTGCTTTGGAACCAATCCACAGAAATGATTCTAAGAGAGAAGTTCAGGGTTTAGAAAAAGAGAGGGGGCAGGTCGGTACTTTAGGGGTTTGAGAGTCAGGCTAGGGCAGGAGGTCCTGGGTTCAAATGTGGCCTCAGATAGTTAGTAGCTGTGTGACCCTGGATAAGTCACTTACCCCCACTGCCTAGCCCTTCCTACTCTTCTGCTTTGGAACCAATCCACAGAAATGATTCTAAGAGAGAAGTTCAGGGTTTAGAAAAAGAGAGGGGGCAGCTGGGTAGTTTAGGGGTTTGAGAGTCAGGCCTAGGACAGAAGTCTTGGGTTCAAATGTGGCCTTAAAGATTTCTTGCTGTGTGACCCTGGACAAGTCACTTCACCCCCATTGCCTAGCCCCTTCCTACTCTTCTGCCTTGGAACCATTCCACAGTAATAATTCTAAGATGGACGATGAGGGTTAAAAATAAAAAGAGGGGGCACCTGGGTAGTTTAGAGGTTTGAGAGTCAGGCCTAGGACAGGAGGTCCTGGGTTCAAATGTGGCCTCAGATAGTTACTAGCTGTGTGACCCTGGATAAGTCACTTTCCCCCACTGCCTAGCCCTTCCTACTCTTCTGCTTTGGAACCAATCCACAGAAATGATTCTAAGAGAGAAGTTCAGGGTTTAGAAAAAGATAGGGGGCAGCTGGGTAGTTTAGGGGTTTGAGAGTCAGGCCTAGGACAGAAGTCTTGGGTTCAAATGTGGCCTCAAAGATTTCTAGCTGTGTGACCCTGGACAAGTCACTTACCCCCACTGCCTAGCCCTTCCTACTCTTCTGCTTTGGAACCAATCCACAGAAATGACTCTAAGAGAAAAGTTCAGGGTTTAGAAAAAGAGAGGGGGCAGCTGGGTAGTTTAGGGGTTTGAGAGTCAGGCCTAGGACAGAAGTCTTGGGTTCAAATGTGGCCTCAGATACTTACTAGCTGTGTGACCCTGGATAAGTCACTTACCCCCACTGCCTAGCCCTTCCTACTCTTCTGCTTTGGAACCAATCCACAGAAATGATTCTAAGAGAGAAGTTCAGGGTTTAGAAAAAGAGAGGGGGCAGCTCGGTACTTTAGGGGTTTGAGAGTCAGGCCTAGGACAGGAGGTCCTCGGTTCAAATGTGGCCTCAGATAGTTAGTAGCTGTGTGACCCTGGATAAGTCACTTACCCCCACTGCCTAGCCCTTCCTACTCTTCTGCTTTGTAACCAATCCACAGAAATGATTCTAAGAGAGAAGTTCAGGGTTTAGAAAAAGAGAGGGGGCAGCTGGGTAGTTTAGGGGTTTGAGAGTCAGGCCTAGGACAGAAGTCTTGGGTTCAAATGTGGCCTTAAAGATTTCTTGCTGTGTGACCCTAGACAAGTCACTTCACCCCCATTGCCTAGCCCCTTCCTACTCTTCTGCCTTGGAACCATTCCACAGTAATAATTCTAAGATGGACGATGAGGGTTAAAAAAAAAAAGAGGGGGCACCTGGGTAGTTTAGAGGTTTGAGAGTCAGGCCTGGGACAGGAGGTCCTGGGTTCAAATGTGGCCTCAGATCGTTACTAGCTGTGTGACCCTGGATAAGTCACTTACCCCCACTGCCTAGCCCTTCCTACTCTTCTGCTTTGGAACCAATCCACAGAAATGATTCTAAGAGAGAAGTTCAGGGTTTAGAAAAAGAGAGGGGGCAGCTGGGTAGTTTAGGGGTTTGAGAGTCAGGCGTAGGACAGGAGGTCCTGGGTTCAAATGTGGCCTCAGATAATTACTAGCTGTGTGACCCTGGATAAGTCACTTACCCCCACTGCCTAGCCCTTCCTACTCTTCTGCTTTGGAACCAATCCACAGAAATGATTCTAAGAGAGAAGATCAGGGTTTAGAAAAAGACAGGGGGCAGCTGGGTATTTTAGGGGTTTGAGAGTCAGGCCTAGGACAGAAGTCTTGGGTTCAAATGTGGCCTCAGATAGTTACTAGCTGTGTGACCCTGGATAAGTCACTTACCCCCACTGCCTAGCCCTTCCTACTCTTCTGCTTTGGAACCAATCCACAGAAATGACTCTAAGAGAGAAGTTCAGGGTTTAGAAAAAGACAGGGGGCAGCTGGGTATTTTAGGGGTTTGAGAGTCAGGCCTAGGACAGAAGTCTTGTGTTCAAATGTGGCCTCAGATAGTTACTAGCTGTGTGACCCTGGATAAGTCACTTACCCCCACTGCCTAGCCCTTCCTACTCTTCTGCTTTGGAACCAATCCACAGAAATGATTCTAAGAGAGAAGATCAGGGTTTAGAAAAAGATAGGGGGCAGCTGGGTAGTTTAGGGGTTTGAGAGTCAGGCCTAGGACAGAAGTCTTGGGTTCAAATGTGGCCTCAGATAGTTAGTAGCTGTGTGACCCTGGATAAGTCACTTACCCCCACTGCCTAGCCCTTCCTACTCTTCTGCTTTGGAACCAATCCACAGAAATGATTCTAAGAGAGTAGTTCAGGGTTTAGAAAAAGAGAGGGGGCAGCTGGATAGTTTAGGGGTTTCAGAGTCAGGCCTAGGACAGAAGTCTTGGGTTCAAATGTGGCCTCAAAGATTTCTAGCTGTGTGACCCTGGACAAGTCACTTCACCCCCATTGCCTAGCCCCTTCCTACTCTTCTGCCTTGGAACTATTCCACAGTAATAATTTTAAGATGGACGATGAGGGTTAAAAATAAAAAGAGGGGGCACGTGGGTAGTTTAGAGGTTTGAGAGTCAGGCCTGGGACAGGAGGTCCTGGGTTCAAATATGGCCTCAGATACTTACTAGCTGTGTGACCCTGGATAAGTCACTTACCCCCACTGCCTAGCCCTTCCTACTCTTCTGCTTTGGATCCAATCCACAGAAATGATTCTAAGAGAGAAGTTAAGGGTTTAGAAAAAGAGAGGGGGCAGCTGGGTAGTTTAGGGGTTTGAGAGTCAGGCCTAGGACAGAAGTCTTGGGTTCAAATGTGGCCTCAGATACTTACTAGCTGTGTGACCCTGGATAACTCACTTACCCCCACTGCCTAGCCCTTCCTACTGTTCTGCTTTGGAACCAATCCACAGAAATGATTCTAAGAGAGAAGATCAGGGTTTAGAAAAAGACAGGGGGCAGCTGGGTACTTTAGGGGTTTGAGAGTCAGGCCTAGGACAGGAGGTCCTGGGTTCAAATGTGGCCTCAGATACTTACTAGCTGTGTGACCCTGGATAAGTCACTTACCCCCACTGCCAAGCCCTTCCTACTCTTCTGCTTTGGAACCAATCCACAGAAATGACTCTAAGAGAAAAGTTCAGGGTTTAGAAAAAGAGAGGGGGCACCTGGGTAGTTTAGGGGTTTGAGAGTCAGGCCTAGGACAGGAGGTCCTGGGTTCAAATGTGGCCTCAGATAGTTACTCGCTGTGTGACCCTGGATAAGTCACTTACCCCCACTGCCTAGCCCTTCCTACTCTTCTGCTTTGGAACTAATCCACAGAAATGATTTTAAGAGAGAAGTTCAGGGTTTAGAAAAAGAGAGGGGGCAGCTGGGTACTTTAGGGGTTTGAGAGTCAGGCCTAGGACAGAAGTCTTGGGTTCAAATGTGGCTTCAAAGATTTCTAGCTGTGTGACCCTGGACAAGTCACTTCACCCCCATTGCCTAGCCCCTTCCTACTCTTCTGCCTTGGAACCATTCCACAGAAATAATTCTAAGATGGACGATGAGGGTTAAAAATAAAAAGAGGGGGCAGCTGGGTAGTTTAGGGGTTTCAGAGTCAGGCCTAGGACAGAAGTCTTGGGTTCAAATGTGGCCTCAGAGAGTTAGTAGCTGTGTGACCCTGGATAAGTCACTTACCCCCACTGCCTAGCCCTTCCTACTCTTCTGCTTTGGAACCAATCCACAGAAATGACTCTAAGAGAAAAGTTCAGGGTTTAGAAAAAGAGAGGGGGCAGCTGGGTAGTTTAGGGGTTTCAGAGTCAGGCCTAGGACAGAAGTCTTGGGTTCAAATGTGGCCTCAGATAGTTAGTAGCTGTGTGACCCTGGATAAGTCACTTACCCCCACTGCCTAGCCCTTCCTACTCTTCTGCTTTGGAACCAATCCACAGAAATGACTCTAAGAGAGAAGTTCAGGGTATAGAAAAAGAGAGGGGGCAGCTGGGTTGTTTAGGGGTTTGAGAGTCAGGCCTAGGACAGGAGGTCCTGGATTCAAATGTGGCCTCAGATACTTACTCGCTGTGTGACCCTGGATAAGTCACTTACCCCCACTGCCTAGCCCTTCCTACTCTTCTGCTTTGGAACCAATCCACAGAAATGATTCTAAGAGAGTAGTTCAGGGTTTAGAAAAAGAGAGGGGGCAGCTGGGTACTTTAGGGGTTTGAGAGTCAGGCCTAGGACAGAAGTCTTGGGTTCAAATGTGGCTTCAAAGATTTCTAGCTGTGTGACCCTGGACAAGTCACGTCACCCCCATTACCTAGCCCCTTTCCACTCTTCTGCCTTGGAAACATTCCACAGTAATAATTCTAAGATGGATGATGAGGGTTTAAAATAAAAAGAGGGGGCACCTGTGTAGTTTAGAGGTTTGAGAGTCAGGCCTAGGACAGGAGGTCCTGGGTTCAAATGTGGCCTCAGATAGTTACTAGCTGTGTGACCCTGGATAAGTCACTTACCCCCACTGCCTAGCCCTTCCTACTCTTCTGCTTTGGAACCAATCCACAGAAATGATTCTAAGAGAGAAGTTCAGGGTTTAGAAAAAGAGAGGGGGCAGCTGGGTAGTTTAGGGGTTTGAGAGTCAGGCCTAGGACAGAAGTCTTGGGTTCAAATGTGGCCTCAAAGATTTCTAGCTGTGTGACCCTGGACAAGTCACTTCACCCCCATTGCCTAGCCCCTTCCTACTCTTCTGCCTTGGAACCATTCCACAGTAATAATTCTAAGATGGACGATGAGGGTTAAAAATAAAAAGAGGGGGCAGCTGGGTAGTTTAGGGGTTTCAGAGTCAGGCCTAGGACAGAAGTCTTGGGTTCAAATGTGGCCTCAGAGAGTTAGTAGCTGTGTGACCCTGGATAAGTCACTTACCCCCACTGCCTAGCCCTTCCTACTCTTCTGCTTTGGAACCAATCCACAGAAATGATTCTAAGAGAGTAGTTCAGGGTTTAGAAAAAGAGAGGGGGCAGCTGGGTACTTTAGGGGTTTGAGAGTCAGGCCTAGGACAGGAGGTCCTGGGTTCAAATGTGGCCTCAGATACTTACTCGCTGTGTGACCCTGGATAAGTCACTTACCCCCACTGCCTACCCTTCCTACTCTTCTGCTTTGGAACCAATCCACAGAAATGATTCTAAGAGAGAAGTTCAGGGTTTAGAAAAAGAGAGGGGGCAGCTGGGTAGTTTAGGGGTTTGAGAGTCAGGCCTAAGACAGAAGTCTTGGGTTCAAATGTGGCTTCAAAGATTTCTAGCTGTGTGACCCTGGACAAGTCACTTCACCCCCATTACCTAGCCCCTTCCCACTCTTCTGCCTTGGAACCATTCCACAGTAATAATTCTAAGATGGATGATGAGGGTTTAAAATAAAAAGAGGGGGCACCTGGGTAGTTTAGAGGTTTGAGAGTCAGGCCTAGGACAGGAGGTCCTGGGTTCAAATGTTGCCTCAGATAGTTACTAGCTGTGTGACCCTGGATAAGTCACTTATCCCCACTGCCTAGCCCTTCCTACTCTTCTGCTTTGGAACCAATCCACAGAAATGATTCTAAGAGAGAAGTTCAGGGTTTAGAAAAAGAGAGGCGGCAGCTGGGTAGTTTAGGGGTTTGAGAGTCAGGCCTAGGACAGGAGGTCCTGGGTTCAAATGTGGCCTCAGATAGTTACTAGCTGTGTGACCCTGGATAAGTCACTTACCCCCACTGCCTAGCCCTTCCTACTCTTCTGCTTTGGATCCAATCCACCGAAATGATTCTAAGAGAGAAGTTCAGGGTTTAGAAAAAGAGAGGCGGCAGCTGGGTAGTTTAGGGGTTTGAGAGTCAGGCCTAGGACAGAAGTCTTGGGTTCAAATGTGGCCTCAAAGATTTCTAGCTGTGTGACCCTGGACAAGTCACTTCACCCCCATTGCCTAGCCCCTTCCTACTCTTCTGCCTTGGAACCATTCCACAGTAATAATTCTAAGATGGACGATGAGGGTTAAAAATAAAAAGAGGGGGCACGTGGGTAGTTTAGAGGTTTGAGATTCAGGCCTGGGACAGGAGGTCCTGGGTTCAAATGTGGCCTCAGATACTTACTAGCTGTGTGACCCTGGATAAGTCACTTACCCCCACTGCCTAGCCCTTCCTACTCTTCTGCTTTGGATCCAATCCACCGAAATGATTCTAAGAGAGAAGTTCAGGGTTTAGAAAAAGAGAGGCGGCAGCTGGGTAGTTTAGGGGTTTGAGAGTCAGGCCTAGGACAGAAGTCTTGGGTTCAAATGTGGCCTCAGATAGTTACTCGCTGTGTGACCCTGGATAAGTCACTTACCCCCACTGCCTAGCCCTTCCTACTCTTCTGCTTTGGAACCAATCCACAGAAATGATTCTAAGAGAGTAGTTCAGGGTTTAGAAAAAGAGAGGGGGCAGCTGGGTACTTTAGGGGTTTGAGAGTCAGGCCTAGGACAGAAGTCTTGGGTTCAAATGTGGCCTCAAAGATTTCTAGCTGTGTGACCCTGGACAAGTCACTTCACCCCCATTGCCTAGCCCCTTCCTACTCTTCTGCCTTGGAACCATTCCACAGTAATAATTCTAAGATGGACGATGAGGGTTAAAAATAAAAAGAGGGGGCACGTGGGTAGTTTAGAGGTTTGAGAGTCAGGCCTGGGACAGGAGGTCCTGGGTTCAAATGTGGCCTCAGATACTTACTAGCTGTGTGACCCTGGATAAGTCAGTTACCCCCACTGCCTAGCCCTTCCTACTCTTCTGCTTTGGATCCAATCCACAGAAATGATTCTAAGAGAGAAGTTCAGGGTTTAGAAAAAAAGAGGGGGCAGCTGGGTAGTTTAGGGGTTTGAGAGTCAGGCCTAGGACAGGAGGTCCTGGGTTCAAATGTGGTACAGATACTTACTAGCTGTGTGACCCTGGATAAGTCACTTACCCCCACTGCCTAGCCCTTCCTACTCTTCTGCTTTGGAACCAATCCACAGAAATGACTCTAAGAGAGAAGTTCAGGGTTTAGAAAAAGAGAGGGGGCAGCTGGGTAGTTTAGGGGTTTGAGAGTCAGGCCTAGGACAGGAGGTCCTGGGTTCAAATGTGGCCTCAGATACTTACTAGCTGTGTGACCCTGGATAAGTCACTTACCCCCACTGCCTAGCCCTTCCTACTCTTCTGCTTTGGAACCAATCCACAGAAATGATTCTAAGAGAGAAGTTCAGGGTTTAGAAAAAGAGAGGGGGCAGCTGGGTAGTTTAGGGGTTTGAGAGTCAGGCCTAGGACAGAAGGTCCTGGGTTCAAATGTGGCCGCATATAGTTACTAGCTGTGTGACCCTGGATAAGTCACTTACCCCCACTGCCTAGCCCTTCCTACTCTTCTGCTTTGGAACCAATCCACAGAAATGATTCTAAGAGAGAAGTTCAGGGTTTAGAAAAAGAGAGGGGGCAGCTGGGTAGTTTAGGGGTTTGAGAGTCAGGCCTAGGACAGGAGGTCCTGGGTTCAAATGTGGCCTCATATACTTACTAGCTGTGTGACCCTGGATAAGTCACTTACCCCCACTGCCTAGCCCTTCCTACTCTTCTGCTTGGAACCAATCCACAGAAATGACTCTAAGAGAGAAGTTCAGGGTTTAGAAAAAGGGAGGGGGCAGCTGGGTAGTTTAGGGGTTTGAGAGTCAGGCCTAGGACAGGAGGTCCTGGGTTCAAATGTGGCCTCAGATAGTTACTAGCTGTGTGACCCTGGATAAGTCACTTACCCCCACTGCCTAGCCCTTCCTACTCTTCTGCTTTGGAACCAATCCACAGAAATGATTCTAAGAGAGAAGTTCAGGGTTTAGAAAAAGAGAGGGGACAGCTGGGTAGTTTAGGGGTTTGAGAGTCAGGCCTAGGACAGAAGGTTCTGGGTTCAAATGTGGCCTCATATACTAACTAGCTGTGTGACCCTGGATAAGTCACTTACCCCCACTGCCTAGCCCTTCCTACTCTTCCGCTTGGGAACAAATCCACAGTAAAGATTCTAAGAGAGAAGTTCAGGGTTTAGAAAAAGAGAGGGGGCAGCTGGGTAGTTTAGGGGTTTGAGAGTCAGGCCTAGGAAAGGAGGTCCTGGGTTCAAATGTGGCCTCATATAGTTACTAGCTGTGTGACCCTGGATAAGTCACTTACCCCCACTGCCTAGCCCTTCCTACTCTTCTGCTTTGGAACCAATCCACAGAAATGATTCTAAGAGAGAAGTTCAGGGTTTAGAAAAAGAGAGGGGGCAGCTGGGTAGTTTAGGGGTTTCAGAGTCAGGCCTAGGACAGAAGTCTTGGGTTCAAATGTGGCTTCAAAGATTTCTAGCTGTGTGACCCTGGACAAGTCACTTCACCCCCATTACCTAGCTCCTTCCTACTCTTCTGCCTTGGAACCATTCCACAGTAATAATTCTAAGATGGATGATGAGGGTTAAAAATAAAAAGAGGGGGCACGTGGGTAGTTTAGAGGTTTGAGAGTCAGGCCTGGGACAGGAGGTCCTGGGTTCAAATGTGGCCTCAGATACTTACTAGCTGTGTGACCCTGGATAAGTCACTTACCCCCACTGCCTAGCCCTTCCTACTCTTCTGCTTTGGAACCAATCCACAGAAATGACTCTAAGAGAAAACTTCAGGGTTTAGAAAAAGAGAGGGGGCAGCTGTGTAGTTTAGGGGTTTGAGAGTCAGGCCTGGGACAGGAGGTCCTGGGTTCAAATGTGGCCTCAGATACTTACTAGCTGTGTGACCCTGGATAAGTCACTTACCCCCACTGCCTAGCCCTTCCTACTCTTCTGCTTTGGAACCAATCCACAGAAATGATTCTAAGAGAGCAGTTCAGGGTTTAGAAAAAGAGAGGGGGCAGCTGGGTAGTTTAGGGGTTTGAGAGTCAGGCCTAGGACAGAAGTCTTGGGTTCAAATGTGGCCTCAAAGATTTCTAGCTGTGTGACCCTGGACAAGTCACTTCACCCCCATTACCTAGCCCCTTCCCACTCTTCTGCCTTGGAACCATTCCACAGTAATAATTCTAAGATGGATGATGAGGGTTTAAAATAAAAAGAGGGGGCACCTGGGTAGTTTAGAGGTTTGAGAGTCAGGCCTGGGACAGGAGGTCCTGGGTTCAAATGTGGCCTCAGATAGTTACTAGCTGTGTGACCCTGGATAAGTCACTTACCCCCACTGCCTAACCCTTCCTACTCTTCTGCTTTGGAACCAATCCACAGAAATGACTCTAAGAGAGAAGTTCAGGGTTTAGAAAAAGAGAGGGGGCAGCTGGGTAGTTTAGGGGTTTGAGAGTCAGGCCTAGGACAGGAGGTCCTGGGTTCAAATGTGGCCTCAGATAGTTACTAGCTGTGTGACCCTGGATAAGTCACTTACCCCCACTGCCTAGCCCTTCCTACTATTCTGCTTTGGAACCAATCCACAGAAATGACTCTAAGAGAGAAGTTCAGGGTTTAGAAAAAGAGAGGGGGCAGCTGGGTAGTTTAGGGGTTTGAGAGTCAGGCCTAGGACAGGAGGTACTGGGTTCAAATGTGGCCTCAGATACTTACTAGCTGTGTGACCCTGGATAAGTCACTTACCCCCACTGCCTAGCCCTTCCTACTCTTCTGCTTTGGAACCAATCCACAGAAATGATTCTAAGAGAGAAGTTCAGGGTTTAGAAAAAGAGAGGGGGCAGCTGGGTAGTTTAGGGGTTTGAGAGTCAGACCTAGGACAGGAGGTCCTGGGTTCAAATGTGGCCTAATATAGTTACTAGCTGTGTGACCCTGGATAAGTCACTTACCCCCACTGCCTAGTCCTTCCTACTCTTCTGCTTTGGAACCAATCCACAGAAATGATTCTAAGAGAGAAGTTCAGGGTTTAGAAAAAGAGAGGGGGCAGCTGGGTAGTTTAGGGGTTTGAGAGTCAGGCCTAGGACAGAAGTCTTGGGTTCAAATGTGGCCTCAGATACTTACTAGCTGTGTGACCCTGGATAAGTCACTTACCCCCACTGCCTAGCCCTTCCTACTCTTCTGCTTTGGAACCAATCCACAGAAATGATTCTAAGAGAGAAGTTCAGGGTTTAGAAACAGAGAGGGGGCAGCTGGGTAGTTTAGGGGTTTGAGAGTCAGGCCTAGGACAGAAGTCTTGGGTTCAAATGTGGCCTCAAAGATTTCTAGCTGTGTGACCCTGGACAAGTCACTTCACCCCCATTGCCTAGCCCCTTCCCACTCTTCTGCCTTGGAACCATTCCACAGTAATAATTCTAAGATGGACGATAAGGGTTAAAAATAAAAAGAGGGGGCACCTGGGTAGTTTAGAGGTTTGAGAGTCAGGCCTGGGACAGGAGGTCCTGGGTTCAAATGTGGCCTCAGATAATTACTAGCTGTGTGACCCTGGATAAGTCACTTACCCCCACTGCCTAGCCCTTCCTACTCTTCTGCTTTGGAACCAATCCACAGAAATGACTCTAAGAGAGAAGTTCAGGGTTTAGAAAAAGGGAGGGGGCAGCTGGGTAGTTTAGGGGTTTGAGAGTCAGGCCTAGGACAGGAGGTCCTGGGTTCAAATGTGGCCTCAGATACTTACTAGCTGTGTGACCCTGGATAAGTCACTTACCCCCACTGCCTAGCCCTTCCTACTCTTCTGCTTTGGAACCAATCCACAGAAATGATTCTAAGAGAGAAGTTCAGGGTTTAGAAAAAGGGAGGGGGCAGCTGGGTAGTTTAGGGGTTTGAGAGTCAGGCCTAGGACAGGAGGTCCTGGGTTCAAATGTGGCCTCAAAGATTTCTAGCTGTGTGACCCTGGACAAGTCACTTCACCCCCATTGCCTAGCCCCTTCCCACTCTTCTGCCTTGGAACCAATCCACAGTAATAATTCTAAGATGGACGATGAGGGTTAAAAATAAAAAGAGGGGGCACCTGGGTAGTTTAAAGGTTTGAGAGTCAGGCCTAGGACAGGAGGTCCTGGGTTCATATGTGGCCTCAGATAGTTACTAGCTGTGTGACCCTGGATAAGTCACTTACCCCCACTGCCTAACCCTTCCTACTCTTCTGCTTTGGAAGCAATCCACAGAAATGATTCTAAGAGAGAAGTTCAGGGTTTAGAAAAAGAGAGGGGGCAGCTGGGTAGTTTAGGGGTTTGAGAGTCAGGCCTAGGACAGGAGGTCCTGGATTCAAATGTGGCCTCAGATACTTACTAGCTGTGTGACCCTGGATAAGTCACTTACCAGAATTGCATAGCCCTTCCTACTCTTCTGCTTTGTAACCAATCCACAGAAATGATTCTAAGAGAGAAGTTCAGGGTTTATAAAAAGAGAGGGGGCAGCTGGGTAGTTTAGTGGTTTGAGAGTCAGGCCTAGGACAGAAGGTTCTGGGTTCAAATGTGGCCTCAACGATTTCTAGCTGTGTGACCCTGGACAAGTCACTTCACCCCCATTGCCTAGCACCTTCCAACTCTTCTACCTTGGAACCATTCCACAGTAATAATTCTAAGATGGAAGATACTGGTTAAAAATAAAAAGAGGGGGCACCTGGGTAGTTTAGAGGTTTGAGAGTCAGGCCTGGGACAGGAGATCCTGGGTTCAAATGTGGCCTCAGATACTTACTAGCTGTGTGACCCTGGATAAGTCACTTACCCCCACTGCCTAGCCCTTCCTACTCTTCTGCTTTGGAACCAATCCACAGAAATGATTCTAAGAGAGAAGTTCAGGGTTTAGAAAAAGAGAGGGGGCAGCTGGGTACTTTAGGGGTTTGAGAGTCAGGCCTGGGACAGGAGGTCCTGGGTTCAAATGTGGCCTCAGATCCTTACTAGCTGTGTGACCCTGGATAAGTCACTTACCCCCACTGCCTAGCCCTTCCTACTCTTCTGCTTTGGAACCAATCCACAGAAATGATTCTAAGAGAGAAGTTCAGGGTTTAGAAAAAGAGAGGGGGCAGCTGGGTAGTTTAGGGGTTTGAGAGTCAGGCCTAGGACAGGAGGTCCTGGGTTCAAATGTGGCCTCAGATACTTACTAGCTGTGTTACCCTGGATAAGTCACTTACCCCCACTGCCTAGCCCTTCCTACTCTTCTGCTTTGGAACCAATCCACAGAAATGATTCTAAGACAGAAGTTCAGGGTTTAAAAAAAGAGAGGGGGCAGCTGGGTAGTTTAGGGGTTTGAGAGTCAGGCCTAGGACAGGAGGTCCTGGGTTCAAATGTGGCCTCAGATAGTTACTAGCTGTGTGACCCTGGATAAGTCACTTACCCCCACTGCCTAGCCCTTCCTCCTCTTCTGCTTTGGAACCAATCCACAGAAATGATTCTAAGAGAGAAGTTCAGGGTTTAGAAAAAGAGAGGGGGCAGCTGGGTAGTTTAGGGGTTTGAGAGTCAGGCCTAGGACAGAAGGTCCTGGGTTCAAATGTGGCCGCATATAGTTACTAGCTGTGGGACCCTGGATAAGTCACTTACCCCCACTGCCTAGCCCTTCCTACTCTTCTGCTTTGGAACCAATCCACAGAAATGATTCTAAGAGAGAAGTTCAGGGATTAGAAAAAGAGAGGGGGCAGCTGGGTAGTTTAGGGGTTTGAGAGTCAGGCCTAGGACAGAAGGTCCTGGGTTCAAATGTGGCCGCATATAGTTACTAGCTGTGTGACCCTGGATAAGTCACTTACCCCCACTGCCTAGCCCTTCCTACTCTTCTGCTTTGGAACCAATCCACAGAAATGATTCTAAGAGAGAAGTTCAGGGTTTAGAAAAAGAGAGGGGGCAGCTGGGTAGTTTAGGGGTTTGAGAGTCAGGCCTAGGACAGGAGGTCCTGGGTTCAAATGTGGCCTCATATACTTACTAGCTGTGTGACCCTGGATAAGTCACTTACCCCCACTGCCTAGCCCTTCCTACTCTTCTGCTTGGAACCAATCCACAGAAATGACTCTAAGAGAGAAGTTCAGGGTTTAGAAAAAGGGAGGGGGCAGCTGTGTAGTTTAGGGGTTTGAGAGTCAGGCCTAGGACAGGAGGTCCTGGGTTCAAATGTGGCCTCAGATAGTTACTAGCTGTGTGACCCTGGATAAGTCACTTACCCCCACTGCCTAGCCCTTCCTACTCTTCTGCTTTGGAACCAATCCACAGAAATGATTCTAAGAGAGAAGTTCAGGGTTTAGAAAAAGAGAGGGGACAGCTGGGTAGTTTAGGGGTTTGAGAGTCAGGCCTAGGACAGAAGGTTCTGGGTTCAAATGTGGCCTCATATACTAACTAGCTGTGTGACCCTGGATAAGTCACTTACCCCCACTGCCTAGCCCTTCCTACTCTTCTGCTTTGGAACCAATCCACAGAAATGACTCTAAGAGAGAAGTTTAGGGTTTAGAAAAAGGGAGGGGGCAGCTGGGTAGTTTAGGGGTTTGAGAGTCAGGCCTAGGACAGGAGGTCCTGGGTTCAAATGTTGCCTCAGATAGTTACTAGCTGTGTGACCCTGGATAAGTCACTTACCCCCACTGCCTAGCCCTTCCTACTCTTCTGCTTTGGAACCAATCCACAGAAATGATTCTAAGAGAGAAGTTCAGGGTTTAGAAAAAGAGAGGGGGCAGCTGGGTAGTTTAGGGGTTTCAGAGTCAGGCCTAGGACAGAAGTCTTGGGTTCAAATGTGGCTTCAAAGATTTCTAGCTGTGTGACCCTGGACAAGTCACTTCACCCCCATTACCTAGCTCCTTCCTACTCTTCTGCCTTGGAACCATTCCACAGTAATAATTCTAAGATGGATGATGAGGGTTAAAAATAAAAAGAGGGGGCACGTGGGTAGTTTAGAGGTTTGAGAGTCAGGCCTGGGACAGGAGGTCCTGGGTTCAAATGTGGCCTCAGATACTTACTAGCTGTGTGACCCTGGATAAGTCACTTACCCCCACTGCCTAGCCCTTCCTACTCTTCTGCTTTGGAACCAATCCACAGAAATGACTCTAAGAGAAAACTTCAGGGTTTAGAAAAAGAGAGGGGGCAGCTGTGTAGTTTAGGGGTTTGAGAGTCAGGCCTGGGACAGGAGGTCCTGGGTTCAAATGTGGCCTCAGATACTTACTAGCTGTGTGACCCTGGATAAGTCACTTACCCCCACTGCCTAGCCCTTCCTACTCTTCTGCTTTGGAACCAATCCACAGAAATGATTCGAAGAGAGAAGTTCAGGGTTTAGAAAAAGATAGGGGGCAGCTGGGTAGTTTAGGGGTTTGAGAGTCAGGCCTAGGACAGGAGGTCCTGGGTTCAAATGTGGGCTCAGATAGTTACTAGCTGTGTGACCCTGGATAAGTCACTTACCCCCACTGCCTAGCCCTTCCTACTGTTCTGCTTTGGAACCAATCCACAGAAATGATTCTAAGAGAGAAGTTCAGGGTTTAGAAAAAGAGAGGCGGCAGCTGGGTAGTTTAGGGGTTTGAGAGTCAGGCCTAGGACAGAAGTCTTGGGTTCAAATGTGGCCTCAGATACTTACTAGCTGTGTGACCCTGGATAAGTCACTTACCCCCACTGCCTAGCCCTTCCTACTCTTCTGCTTTGGAACCAATCCACAGAAATGATTCTAAGAGAGAAGTTCAGGGTTTAGAAAAAGAGAGGCGGCAGCTGGGTAGTTTAGGGGTTTGAGAGTCAGGCCTAGGACAGAAGTCTTGGGTTCAAATGTGGCCTGAGATACTTACTAGCTGTGTGACCCTGGATAAGTCACTTGCCCCCACTGCCTAGCCCTTCCTACTCTTCTGCTTTGGAACCAATCCACAGAAATGATTCTAAGAGAGAAGTTCAGGGTTTAGAAAAAGAGAGGGGGCAGCTCGGTACTTTAGGGGTTTGAGAGTCAGGCTAGGGCAGGAGGTCCTGGGTTCAAATGTGGCCTCAGATAGTTAGTAGCTGTGTGACCCTGGATAAGTCACTTACCCCCACTGCCTAGCCCTTCCTACTCTTCTGCTTTGGAACCAATCCACAGAAATGATTCTAAGAGAGAAGTTCAGGGTTTAGAAAAAGAGAGGGGGCAGCTGGGTAGTTTAGGGGTTTGAGAGTCAGGCCTAGGACAGAAGTCTTGGGTTCAAATGTGGCCTTAAAGATTTCTTGCTGTGTGACCCTGGACAAGTCACTTCACCCCCATTGCCTAGCCCCTTCCTACTCTTCTGCCTTGGAACCATTCCACAGTAATAATTCTAAGATGGACGATGAGGGTTAAAAATAAAAAGAGGGGGCACCTGGGTAGTTTAGAGGTTTGAGAGTCAGGCCTAGGACAGGAGGTCCTGGGTTCAAATGTGGCCTCAGATAGTTACTAGCTGTGTGACCCTGGATAAGTCACTTTCCCCCACTGCCTAGCCCTTCCTACTCTTCTGCTTTGGAACCAATCCACAGAAATGATTCTAAGAGAGAAGTTCAGGGTTTAGAAAAAGATAGGGGGCAGCTGGGTAGTTTAGGGGTTTGAGAGTCAGGCCTAGGACAGAAGTCTTGGGTTCAAATGTGGCCTCAAAGATTTCTAGCTGTGTGACCCTGGACAAGTCACTTACCCCCACTGCCTAGCCCTTCCTACTCTTCTGCTTTGGAACCAATCCACAGAAATGACTCTAAGAGAAAAGTTCAGGGTTTAGAAAAAGAGAGGGGGCAGCTGGGTAGTTTAGGGGTTTGAGAGTCAGGCCTAGGACAGAAGTCTTGGGTTCAAATGTGGCCTCAGATACTTACTAGCTGTGTGACCCTGGATAAGTCACTTACCCCCACTGCCTAGCCCTTCCTACTCTTCTGCTTTGGAACCAATCCACAGAAATGATTCTAAGAGAGAAGTTCAGGGTTTAGAAAAAGAGAGGGGGCAGCTCGGTACTTTAGGGGTTTGAGAGTCAGGCCTAGGACAGGAGGTCCTGGGTTCAAATGTGGCCTCAGATAGTTAGTAGCTGTGTGACCCTGGATAAGTCACTTACCCCCACTGCCTAGCCCTTCCTACTCTTCTGCTTTGTAACCAATCCACAGAAATGATTCTAAGAGAGAAGTTCAGGGTTTAGAAAAAGAGAGGGGGCAGCTGGGTAGTTTAGGGGTTTGAGAGTCAGGCCTAGGACAGAAGTCTTGGGTTCAAATGTGGCCTTAAAGATTTCTTGCTGTGTGACCCTAGACAAGTCACTTCACCCCCATTGCCTAGCCCCTTCCTACTCTTCTGCCTTGGAACCATTCCACAGTAATAATTCTAAGATGGACGATGAGGGTTAAAAAAAAAAGAGGGGGCACCTGGGTAGTTTAGAGGTTTGAGAGTCAGGCCTGGGACAGGAGGTCCTGGGTTCAAATGTGGCCTCAGATCGTTACTAGCTGTGTGACCCTGGATAAGTCACTTACCCCCACTGCCTAGCCCTTCCTACTCTTCTGCTTTGGAACCAATCCACAGAAATGATTCTAAGAGAGAAGTTCAGGGTTTAGAAAAAGAGAGGGGGCAGCTGGGTAGTTTAGGGGTTTGAGAGTCAGGCGTAGGACAGGAGGTCCTGGGTTCAAATGTGGCCTCAGATAATTACTAGCTGTGTGACCCTGGATAAGTCACTTACCCCCACTGCCTAGCCCTTCCTACTCTTCTGCTTTGGAACCAATCCACAGAAATGATTCTAAGAGAGAAGATCAGGGTTTAGAAAAAGACAGGGGGCAGCTGGGTATTTTAGGGGTTTGAGAGTCAGGCCTAGGACAGAAGTCTTGGGTTCAAATGTGGCCTCAGATAGTTACTAGCTGTGTGACCCTGGATAAGTCACTTACCCCCACTGCCTAGCCCTTCCTACTCTTCTGCTTTGGAACCAATCCACAGAAATGACTCTAAGAGAGAAGTTCAGGGTTTAGAAAAAGACAGGGGGCAGCTGGGTATTTTAGGGGTTTGAGAGTCAGGCCTAGGACAGAAGTCTTGTGTTCAAATGTGGCCTCAGATAGTTACTAGCTGTGTGACCCTGGATAAGTCACTTACCCCCACTGCCTAGCCCTTCCTACTCTTCTGCTTTGGAACCAATCCACAGAAATGACTCTAAGAGAGAAGATCAGGGTTTAGAAAAAGATAGGGGGCAGCTGGGTAGTTTAGGGGTTTGAGAGTCAGGCCTAGGACAGAAGTCTTGGGTTCAAATGTGGCCTCAGATAGTTAGTAGCTGTGTGACCCTGGATAAGTCACTTACCCCCACTGCCTAGCCCTTCCTACTCTTCTGCTTTGGAACCAATCCACAGAAATGATTCTAAGAGAGTAGTTCAGGGTTTAGAAAAAGAGAGGGGGCAGCTGGATAGTTTAGGGGTTTCAGAGTCAGGCCTAGGACAGAAGTCTTGGGTTCAAATGTGGCCTCAAAGATTTCTAGCTGTGTGACCCTGGACAAGTCACTTCACCCCCATTGCCTAGCCCCTTCCTACTCTTCTGCCTTGGAACTATTCCACAGTAATAATTTTAAGATGGACGATGAGGGTTAAAAATAAAAAGAGGGGGCACGTGGGTAGTTTAGAGGTTTGAGAGTCAGGCCTGGGACAGGAGGTCCTGGGTTCAAATATGGCCTCAGATACTTACTAGCTGTGTGACCCTGGATAAGTCACTTACCCCCACTGCCTAGCCCTTCCTACTCTTCTGCTTTGGATCCAATCCACAGAAATGATTCTAAGAGAGAAGTTAAGGGTTTAGAAAAAGAGAGGGGGCAGCTGGGTAGTTTAGGGGTTTGAGAGTCAGGCCTAGGACAGAAGTCTTGGGTTCAAATGTGGCCTCAGATACTTACTAGCTGTGTGACCCTGGATAACTCACTTACCCCCACTGCCTAGCCCTTCCTACTGTTCTGCTTTGGAACCAATCCACAGAAATGATTCTAAGAGAGAAGATCAGGGTTTAGAAAAAGACAGGGGGCAGCTGGGTACTTTAGGGGTTTGAGAGTCAGGCCTAGGACAGGAGGTCCTGGGTTCAAATGTGGCCTCAGATACTTACTAGCTGTGTGACCCTGGATAAGTCACTTACCCCCACTGCCTAGCCCTTCCTACTCTTCTGCTTTGGAACCAATCCACAGAAATGACTCTAAGAGAAAAGTTCAGGGTTTAGAAAAAGAGAGGGGGCACCTGGGTAGTTTAGGGGTTTGAGAGTCAGGCCTAGGACAGGAGGTCCTGGGTTCAAATGTGGCCTCAGATAGTTACTCGCTGTGTGACCCTGGATAAGTCACTTACCCCCACTGCCTAGCCCTTCCTACTCTTCTGCTTTGGAACTAATCCACAGAAATGATTTTAAGAGAGAAGTTCAGGGTTTAGAAAAAGAGAGGGGGCAGCTGGGTACTTTAGGGGTTTGAGAGTCAGGCCTAGGACAGAAGTCTTGGGTTCAAATGTGGCTTCAAAGATTTCTAGCTGTGTGACCCTGGACAAGTCACTTCACCCCCATTGCCTAGCCCCTTCCTACTCTTCTGCCTTGGAACCATTCCACAGAAATAATTCTAAGATGGACGATGAGGGTTAAAAATAAAAAGAGGGGGCAGCTGGGTAGTTTAGGGGTTTCAGAGTCAGGCCTAGGACAGAAGTCTTGGGTTCAAATGTGGCCTCAGAGAGTTAGTAGCTGTGTGACCCTGGATAAGTCACTTACCCCCACTGCCTAGCCCTTCCTACTCTTCTGCTTTGGAACCAATCCACAGAAATGACTCTAAGAGAAAAGTTCAGGGTTTAGAAAAAGAGAGGGGGCAGCTGGGTAGTTTAGGGGTTTCAGAGTCAGGCCTAGGACAGAAGTCTTGGGTTCAAATGTGGCCTCAGATAGTTAGTAGCTGTGTGACCCTGGATAAGTCACTTACCCCCACTGCCTAGCCCTTCCTACTCTTCTGCTTTGGAACCAATCCACAGAAATGACTCTAAGAGAGAAGTTCAGGGTATAGAAAAAGAGAGGGGGCAGCTGGGTTGTTTAGGGGTTTGAGAGTCAGGCCTAGGACAGGAGGTCCTGGATTCAAATGTGGCCTCAGATACTTACTCGCTGTGTGACCCTGGATAAGTCACTTACCCCCACTGCCTAGCCCTTCCTACTCTTCTGCTTTGGAACCAATCCACAGAAATGATTCTAAGAGAGTAGTTCAGGGTTTAGAAAAAGAGAGGGGGCAGCTGGGTACTTTAGGGGTTTGAGAGTCAGGCCTAGGACAGAAGTCTTGGGTTCAAATGTGGCTTCAAAGATTTCTAGCTGTGTGACCCTGGACAAGTCACGTCACCCCCATTACCTAGCCCCTTTCCACTCTTCTGCCTTGGAACCATTCCACAGTAATAATTCTAAGATGGATGATGAGGGTTTAAAATAAAAAGAGGGGGCACCTGTGTAGTTTAGAGGTTTGAGAGTCAGGCCTAGGACAGGAGGTCCTGGGTTCAAATGTGGCCTCAGATAGTTACTAGCTGTGTGACCCTGGATAAGTCACTTACCCCCACTGCCTAGCCCTTCCTACTCTTCTGCTTTGGAACCAATCCACAGAAATGATTCTAAGAGAGAAGTTCAGGGTTTAGAAAAAGAGAGGGGGCAGCTGGGTAGTTTAGGGGTTTGAGAGTCAGGCCTAGGACAGAAGTCTTGGGTTCAAATGTGGCCTCAAAGATTTCTAGCTGTGTGACCCTGGACAAGTCACTTCACCCCCATTGCCTAGCCCCTTCCTACTCTTCTGCCTTGGAACCATTCCACAGTAATAATTTTAAGATGGACGATGAGGGTTAAAAATAAAAAGAGGGGGCACGTGGGTAGTTTAGAGGTTTGAGAGTCAGGCCTGGGACAGGAGGTCCTGGGTTCAAATGTGGCCTCAGATACTTACTCGCTGTGTGACCCTGGATAAGTCACTTACCCCCACTGCCTAGCCCTTCCTACTCTTCTGCTTTGGATCCAATCCACAGAAATGATTCTAAGAGAGAAGTTCAGGGTTTAGAAAAAGAGAGGCGGCAGCTGGGTAGTTTAGGGGTTTGAGAGTCAGGCCTAGGACAGAAGTCTTGGGTTCAAATGTGGCCTCAGATAGTTACTAGCTGTGTGACCCTGGATAACTCACTTACCCCCACTGCCTAGCCCTTCCTACTCTTCTGCTTTGGAACCAATCCACAGAAATGATTCTAAGAGAAAAGTTCAGGGTTTAGAAAAAGAGAGGGGGCACCTGGGTAGTTTAGGGGTTTCAGAGTCAGGCCTAGGACAGAAGTCTTGGGTTCAAATGTGGCCTCAGATTGT
Organism: Monodelphis domestica; assembly: GCF_027887165.1. NCBI lineage: Eukaryota > Metazoa > Chordata > Mammalia > Didelphimorphia > Didelphidae > Monodelphis > Monodelphis domestica. Next base: position 17,182,229 of record NC_077235.1, on the reverse strand, counting down.
TAGTAGCTGTGTGACCCTGGATAAGTCACTTACCGCCACTGCCTAGCCCTTCCTACTCTTCTGCTTTGGAACCAATCCACAGAAATGACTCTAAGAGAAAAGTTCAGGGTTTAGAAAAAGAGAGGGGGCAGCTGGGTAGTTTAGGGGTTTGAGAGTCAGGCCTGGGACAGGAGGTCCTGGGTTCAAATGTGGCCTCAGATACTTACTCACTGTGTGACCCTGGATAAGTCACTTACCCCCACTGCCTAGCCCTTCCTACTCTTCTGCTTTGGAACCAATCCACAGAAATGACTCTAAGAGAAAAGTTCAGGGTTTAGAAAAAGAGAGGGGGCAGCTGGGTAGTTTAGGGGTTTGAGAGTCAGGCCTGGGACAGGAGGTCCTGGGTTCAAATGTGGCCTCAGATACTTACTCACTGTGTGACCCTGGATAAGTCACTTACCCCCACTGCCTAGCCCTTCCTACTCTTCTGCTTTGGAACCAATCCACAGAAATGACTCTAAGAGAGAAGTTCAGGGTTTAGAAAAAGAGAGGGGGCAGCTGGGTAGTTTAGGGGTTTGAGAGTCAGGCCTAGGACAGAAGTCTTGGGTTCAAATGTGGCTTCAAAGATTTCTAGCTGTGTGACCCTGGACAAGTCACTTCACCCCCATTACCTAGCCCCTTCCCACTCTTCTGCCTTGGAACCATTCCACAGTAATAATTCGAAGATGGATGATGAGGGTTTAAAATAAAAAGAGGGGGCAGCTGGGTAGTTTAGGGGTTTGAGAGTCAGGCCTAGGACAGAAGTCTTGGGTTCAAATGTGGCCTCAGATAGTTACTAGCTGTGTGACCCTGGATAACTCACTTACCCCCACTGCCTAGACCTTCCTACTGTTCTGCTTTGGAACCAATCCACAGAAATGACTCTAAGAGAGAAGTTCAGGTTTTAGAAAAAGAGAGGAGGCAGCTGGGTAGTTTAGGGGTTTGAGAGTCAGGCCTAGGACAGAAGTCTTGGGTTCAAATGTGGCCTCAGATACTTACTCGCTGTGTGACCCTGGACAAGTCACTTACCCCCACTGCCTAGCCCTTCCTACTCTTCTGCCTTGGAACCATTCCAGAGTAATAATTCTAAGATGGACGATGAGGGTTAAAAATAAAAAGAGGGGGCACCTGGGTAGTTTAGAGGTTTGAGAGTCAGGCGTAGGACAGGAGGTCCTGGGTTCAAATGTGGCCTCAGATAGTTAGTAGCTGTGTGACCCTGGATAAGTCACTTACCCCCACTGCCTAGCCCTTCCTACTCTTCTGCTTTGGAACCAATCCACAGAAATGACTCTAAGAGAGAAGTTCAGGGTTTAGAAAAAGAGAGGGGGCAGCTGGGTAGTTTAGGGGTTTGAGAGTCAGGCCTAGGACAGAAGTCTTGGGTTCAAATGTGGCTTCAAAGATTTCTAGCTGTGTGACCCTGGACAAGTCACTTCACCCCCATTACCTAGCCCCTTCCCACTCTTCTGCCTTGGAACCATTCCAGAGTAATAATTCTAAGATGGACGATGAGGGTTAAAAATAAAAAGAGGGGGCACCTGGGTAGTTTAGAGGTTTGAGAGTCAGGCCTAGGACAGGAGGTCCTGGGTTCAAATGTGGCCTCAGATAGTTACTAGCTGTGTGACCCTGGATAAGTCACTTACCCCCACTGCCTAGCCCTTCCTACTCTTCTGCTTTGGAACCAATCCACAGAAATGATTCTAAGAGAGAAGTTCAGGGTTTAGAAAAAGAGAGGGGGCAGCTGGGTAGTTTAGGGGTTTGAGAGTCAGGCCTAGGACAGAAGTCTTGGGTTCAAATGTGGCCTCAAAGATTTCTAGCTGTGTGACCCTGGACAAGTCACTTCACCCCCATTGCCTAGCCCCTTCCTACTCTTCTGCCTTGGAACCATTCCACAGTAATAATTCTAAGATGGACGATGAGGGTTAAAAATAAAAAGAGGGGGCACGTGGGTAGTTTAGAGGTTTGAGAGTCAGGCCTGGGACAGGAGGTCCTGGGTTCAAATGTGGCCTCAGATACTTACTAGCTGTGTGACCCTGGATAAGTCAGTTACCCCCACTGCCTAGCCCTTCCTACTCTTCTGCTTTGGATCCAATCCACAGAAATGATTCTAAGAGAGAAGTTCAGGGTTTAGAAAAAAAGAGGGGGCAGCTGGGTAGTTTAGGGGTTTGAGAGTCAGGCCTAGGACAGGAGGTCCTGGGTTCAAATGTGGTCTCAGATACTTACTAGCTGTGTGACCCTGGATAAGTCACTTACCCCCACTGCCTAGCCCTTCCTACTCTTCTGCTTTGGAACCAATCCACAGAAATGACTCTAAGAGAGAAGTTCAGGGTTTAGAAAAAGAGAGGGGGCAGCTGGGTAGTTTAGGGGTTTGAGAGTCAGGCCTAGGACAGGAGGTCCTGGGTTCAAATGTGGCCTCAGATACTTACTAGCTGTGTGACCCTGGATAAGTCACTTACCCCCACTGCCTAGCCCTTCCTACTCTTCTGCTTTGGAACCAATCCACAGAAATGATTCTAAGAGAGAAGTTCAGGGTTTAGAAAAAGAGAGGGGGCAGCTGGGTAGTTTAGGGGTTTGAGAGTCAGGCCTAGGACAGAAGGTCCTGGGTTCAAATGTGGCCGCATATAGTTACTAGCTGTGTGACCCTGGATAAGTCACTTACCCCCACTGCCTAGCCCTTCCTTCTCTTCTGCTTTGGAACCAATCCACAGAAATGATTCTAAGAGAGAAGTTCAGGGTTTAGAAAAAGAGAGGGGGCAGCTGGGTAGTTTAGGGGTTTGAGAGTCAGGCCTAGGACAGGAGGTCCTGGGTTCAAATGTGGCCTCATATACTTACTAGCTGTGTGACCCTGGATAAGTCACTTACCCCCACTGCCTAGCCCTTCCTACTCTTCTGCTTGGAACCAATCCACAGAAATGACTCTAAGAGAGAAGTTCAGGGTTTAGAAAAAGGGAGGGGGCAGCTGGGTAGTTTAGGGGTTTGAGAGTCAGGCCTAGGACAGGAGGTCCTGGGTTCAAATGTGGCCTCAGATAGTTACTAGCTGTGTGACCCTGGATAAGTCACTTACCCCCACTGCCTAGCCCTTCCTACTCTTCTGCTTTGGAACCAATCCACAGAAATGATTCTAAGAGAGAAGTTCAGGGTTTAGAAAAAGAGAGGGGACAGCTGGGTAGTTTAGGGGTTTGAGAGTCAGGCCTAGGACAGAAGGTTCTGGGTTCAAATGTGGCCTCATATACTAACTAGCTGTGTGACCCTGGATAAGTCACTTACCCCCACTGCCTAGCCCTTCCTACTCTTCCGCTTGGGAACAAATCCACAGTAAAGATTCTAAGAGAGAAGTTCAGGGTTTAGAAAAAGAGAGGGGGCAGCTGGGTAGTTTAGGGGTTTGAGAGTCAGGCCTAGGAAAGGAGGTCCTGGGTTCAAATGTGGCCTCATATAGTTACTAGCTGTGTGACCCTGGATAAGTCACTTACCCCCACTGCCTAGCCCTTCCTACTCTTCTGCTTTGGAACCAATCCACAGAAATGACTCTAAGAGAGAAGTTCAGGGTTTAGAAAAAGGGAGGGGGCAGCTGGGTAGTTTAGGGGTTTGAGAGTCAGGCCTAGGACAGGAGGTCCTGGGTTCAAATGTTGCCTCAGATAGTTACTAGCTGTGTGACCCTGGATAAGTCACTTACCCCCACTGCCTAGCCCTTCCTACTCTTTTGCTTTGGAACCAATCCACAGAAATGATTCTAAGAGAGAAGTTCAGGGTTTAGAAAAAGAGAGGGGGCAGCTGGGTAGTTTAGGGGTTTCAGAGTCAGGCCTAGGACAGAAGTCTTGGGTTCAAATGTGGCTTCAAAGATTTCTAGCTGTGTGACCATGGACAAGTCACTTCACCCCCATTACCTAGCTCCTTCCTACTCTTCTGCCTTGGAACCATTCCACAGTAATAATTCTAAGATGGATGATGAGGGTTAAAAATAAAAAGAGGGGGCACGTGGGTAGTTTAGAGGTTTGAGAGTCAGGCCTGGGACAGGAGGTCCTGGGTTCAAATGTGGCCTCAGATACTTACTAGCTGTGTGACCCTGGATAAGTCACTTACCCCCACTGCCTAGCCCTTCCTACTCTTCTGCTTTGGAACCAATCCACAGAAATGATTCTAAGAGAGAAGTTCAGGGTTTAGAAAAAGATAGGGGGCAGCTGGGTAGTTTAGGGGTTTGAGAGTCAGGCCTAGGACAGGAGGTCCTGGGTTCAAATGTGGGCTCAGATAGTTACTAGCTGTGTGACCCTGGATAAGTCACTTACCCCCACTGCCTAGCCCTTCCTACTCTTCTGCCTTGGAACCATTCCACAGAAATGATTCTAAGAGAGAAGTTCAGGGTTTAGAAAAAGAGAGGGGGCAGCTGGGTAGTTTAGGGGTTTGAGAGTCAGGCCTAGGACAGAAGTCTTGGGTTCAAATGTGGCCTTAAAGATTTCTTGCTGTGTGACCCTGGACAAGTCACTTCACCCCCATTGCCTAGCCCCTTCCTACTCTTCTGCCTTGGAACCATTCCACAGTAATAATTCTAAGATGGACGATGAGGGTTAAAAATAAAAAGAGGGGGCACCTGGGTAGTTTAGAGGTTTGAGAGTCAGGCCTAGGACAGGAGGTCCTGGGTTCAAATGTGGCCTCAGATAGTTACTAGCTGTGTGACCCTGGATAAGTCACTTTCCCCCACTGCCTAGCCCTTCCTACTCTTCTGCTTTGGAACCAATCCACAGAAATGATTCTAAGAGAGAAGTTCAGGGTTTAGAAAAAGATAGGGGGCAGCTGGGTAGTTTAGGGGTTTGAGAGTCAGGCCTAGGACAGAAGTCTTGGGTTCAAATGTGGCCTCAAAGATTTCTAGCTGTGTGACCCTGGACAAGTCACTTACCCCCACTGCCTAGCCCTTCCTACTCTTCTGCTTTGGAACCAATCCACAGAAATGACTCTAAGAGAAAAGTTCAGGGTTTAGAAAAAGAGAGGGGGCAGCTGGGTAGTTTAGGGGTTTGAGAGTCAGGCCTAGGACAGAAGTCTTGGGTTCAAATGTGGCCTCAGATACTTACTAGCTGTGTGACCCTGGATAAGTCACTTACCCCCACTGCCTAGCCCTTCCTACTCTTCTGCTTTGGAACCAATCCACAGAAATGATTCTAAGAGAGAAGTTCAGGGTTTAGAAAAAGAGAGGGGGCAGCTCGGTACTTTAGGGGTTTGAGAGTCAGGCCTAGGACAGGAGGTCCTGGGTTCAAACGTGGCCTCAGATAGTTAGTAGCTGTGTGACCCTGGATAAGTCACTTACCCCCACTGCCTAGCCCTTCCTACTCTTCTGCTTTGTAACCAATCCACAGAAATGATTCTAAGAGAGAAGTTCAGGGTTTAGAAAAAGAGAGGGGGCAGCTGGGTAGTTTAGGGGTTTGAGAGTCAGGCCTAGGACAGAAGTCTTGGGTTCAAATGTGGCCTTAAAGATTTCTTGCTGTGTGACCCTAGACAAGTCACTTCACCCCCATTGCCTAGCCCCTTCCTACTCTTCTGCCTTGGAACCATTCCACAGTAATAATTCTAAGATGGACGATGAGGGTTAAAAATAAAAAGAGGGGGCACCTGGGTAGTTTAGAGGTTTGAGAGTCAGGCCTGGGACAGGAGGTCCTGGGTTCAAATGTGGCCTCAGATCGTTACTAGCTGTGTGACCCTGGATAAGTCACTTACCCCCACTGCCTAGCCCTTCCTACTCTTCTGCTTTGGAACCAATCCACAGAAATGATTCTAAGAGAGAAGTTCAGGGTTTAGAAAAAGAGAGGGGGCAGCTGGGTAGTTTAGGGGTTTGAGAGTCAGGCGTAGGACAGGAGGTCCTGGGTTCAAATGTGGCCTCAGATAATTACTAGCTGTGTGACCCTGGATAAGTCACTTACCCCCACTGCCTAGCCCTTCCTACTCTTCTGCTTTGGAACCAATCCACAGAAATGACTCTAAGAGAGAAGATCAGGGTTTAGAAAAAGACAGGGGGCAGCTGGGTATTTTAGGGGTTTGAGAGTCAGGCCTAGGACAGAAGTCTTGTGTTCAAATGTGGCCTCAGATAGTTACTAGCTGTGTGACCCTGGATAAGTCACTTACCCCCACTGCCTAGCCCTTCCTACTCTTCTGCTTTGGAACCAATCCACAGAAATGACTCTAAGAGAGAAGATCAGGGTTTAGAAAAAGATAGGGGGCAGCTGGGTAGTTTAGGGGTTTGAGAGTCAGGCCTAGGACAGAAGTCTTGGGTTCAAATGTGGCCTCAGATAGTTAGTAGCTGTGTGACCCTGGATAAGTCACTTACCCCCACTGCCTAGCCCTTCCTACTCTTCTGCTTTGGAACCAATCCACAGAAATGATTCTAAGAGAGTAGTTCAGGGTTTAGAAAAAGAGAGGGGGCAGCTGGATAGTTTAGGGGTTTCAGAGTCAGGCCTAGGACAGAAGTCTTGGGTTCAAATGTGGCCTCAAAGATTTCTAGCTGTGTGACCCTGGACAAGTCACTTCACCCCCATTGCCTAGCCCCTTCCTACTCTTCTGCCTTGGAACTATTCCACAGTAATAATTTTAAGATGGACGATGAGGGTTAAAAATAAAAAGAGGGGGCACGTGGGTAGTTTAGAGGTTTGAGAGTCAGGCCTGGGACAGGAGGTCCTGGGTTCAAATGTGGCCTCAGATACTTACTAGCTGTGTGACCCTGGATAAGTCACTTACCCCCACTGCCTAGCCCTTCCTACTCTTCTGCTTTGGATCCAATCCACAGAAATGATTCTAAGAGAGAAGTTCAGGGTTTAGAAAAAGAGAGGGGGCAGCTGGGTAGTTTAGGGGTTTGAGAGTCAGGCCTAGGACAGAAGTCTTGGGTTCAAATGTGGCCTCAGATAGTTACTAGCTGTGTGACCCTGGATAACTCACTTACCCCCACTGCGTAGCCCTTCCTACTCTTCTGCTTTGGAACCAATCCACAGAAATGACTCTAAGAGAGAAGTTCAGGGTATAGAAAAAGAGAGGGGGCACCTGGGTAGTTTAGGGGTTTGAGAGTCAGGCCTAGGACAGGAGGTCCTGGGTTCAAATGTGGCCTCAGAGAGTTACTCACTGTGTGACCCTGGATAAGTCACTTACCCCCACTGCCTAGCCCTTCCTACTCTTCTGCTTTGGAACCAATCCACAGAAATGATTCTAAGAGAGTAGTTCAGGGTTTAGAAAAAGAGAGGGGGCAGCTGGGTACTTTAGGGGTTTGAGAGTCAGGCCTAGGACAGAAGTCTTGGGTTCAAATGTGGCTTCAAAGATTTCTAGCTGTGTGACCCTGGACAAGTCACTTCACCCCCATTACCTAGCCCCTTCCCACTCTTCTGCCTTGGAACCATTCCACAGTAATAATTCTAAGATGGATGATGAGGGTTTAAAATAAAAAGAGGGGGCAGCTGGGTAGTTTAGGGGTTTCAGAGTCAGGCCTAGGACAGAAGTCTTGGGTTCAAATGTGGCCTCAGATAGTTACTAGCTGCGTGACCCTGGATAAGTCACTTACCCCCACTGCCTAGCCCTTCCTACTCTTCTGCTTTGGAACCAATCCACAGAAATGACTCTAAGAGAGAAGTTCAGGGTATAGAAAAAGAGAGGGGGCAGCTGGGTAGTTTAGGGGTTTCAGAGTCAGGCCTAGGACAGAAGTCTTGCGTTCAAATGTGGCCTCAGATAGTTAGTAGCTGTGTGACCCTGGATAAGTCACTTACCGCCACTGCCTAGCCCTTCCTACTCTTCTGCTTTGGAACCAATCCACAGAAATGACTCTAAGAGAGAAGTTCAGGGTATAGAAAAAGAGAGGGGGCAGCTGGGTAGTTTAGGGGTTTGAGAGTCAGGCCTAGGACAGAAGTCTTGGGTTCAAATGTGGCCTCAAAGATTTCTAGCTGTGTGACCCTGGACAAGTCACTTCACCTCTATTGCCTAGCCCCTTCCTACTCTTCTGCCTTGGAACCATTCCACAGTAATAATTCTAAGATGGACGATGAGGGTTAAAAATAAAAAGAGGGGGCACGTGGGTAGTTTAGAGGTTTGAGAGTCAGGCCTGGGACAGGAGGTCCTGGGTTCAAATGTGGCCTCAGATACTTACTAGCTGTGTGACCCTGGATAAGTCAGTTACCCCCACTGCCTAGCCCTTCCTACTCTTCTGCTTTGGAACCAATCCACAGAAATGACTCTAAGAGAAAAGTTCAGGGTTTAGAAAAAGAGAGGGGGCAGCTGGGTAGTTTAGGGGTTTGAGAGTCAGGCCTAGGACAGAAGTCTTGGGTTCAAATGTGGCCTCAGATCCTTACTAGCTGTGTGACCCTGGATAAGTCACTTACCCCCACTGCCTAGCCCTTCCTACTCTTCTGCTTTGGAACCAATCCACAGAAATGACTCTAAGAGAAAAGTTCAGGGTTTAGAAAAAGAGAGGGGGCACCTGGGTAGTTTAGGGGTTTCAGAGTCAGGCCTAGGACAGAAGTCTTGGGTTCAAATGTGGCCTCAGATAGTTAGTAGCTGTGTGACCCTGGATAACTCACTTACCCCCACTGCCTAGCCCTTCCTACTCTTCTGCTTTGGAACCAATCCACAGAAATGACTCTAAGAGAGAAGTTCAGGGTATAGAAAAAGAGAGGGGGCAGCTGGGTAGTTTAGGGGTTTGAGAGTTAGGCCTAGGACAGGAGGTCCTGGGTTCAAATGTGGCCTCAGATAGTTACTCGCTGTGTGACCCTGGATAAGTCACTTACCCCCACTGCCTAGCCCTTCCTACTCTTCTGCTTTGGAACCAATCCACAGAAATGATTCTAAGAGAGTAGTTCAGGGTTTAGAAAAAGAGAGGGGGCAGCTGGGTACTTTAGGGGTTTGAGAGTCAGGCCTAGGACAGAAGTCTTGGGTTCAAATGTGGCTTCAAAGATTTCTAGCTGTGTGACCCTGGACAAGTCACTTCACCCCCATTACCTAGCCCCTTCCCACTCTTCTGCCTTGGAACCATTCCACAGTAATAATTCTAAGATGGATGATGAGGGTTTAAAATAAAAAGAGGGGGCAGCTGGGTAGTTTAGGGGTTTCAGAGTCAGGCCTAGGACAGAAGTCTTGGGTTCAAATGTGGCCTCAGATAGTTACTAGCTGCGTGACCCTGGATAAGTCACTTACCCCCACTGCCTAGCCCTTCCTACTCTTCTGCTTTGGAACCAATCCACAGAAATGACTCTAAGAGAGAAGTTCAGGGTATAGAAAAAGAGAGGGGGCAGCTGGGTAGTTTAGGGGTTTCAGAGTCAGGCCTAGGACAGAAGTCTTGCGTTCAAATGTGGCCTCAGATAGTTAGTAGCTGTGTGACCCTGGATAAGTCACTTACCGCCACTGCCTAGCCCTTCCTACTCTTCTGCTTTGGAACCAATCCACAGAAATGACTCTAAGAGAGAAGTTCAGGGTATAGAAAAAGAGAGGGGGCACCTGGGTAGTTTAGGGGTTTGAGAGTCAGGCCTAGGACAGAAGTCTTGGGTTCAAATGTGGCCTCAAAGATTTCTAGCTGTGTGACCCTGGACAAGTCACTTCACCCCCATTGCCTAGCCCCTTCCTACTCTTCTGCCTTGGAACCATTCCACAGTAATAATTCTAAGATGGACGATGAGGGTTAAAAATAAAAAGAGGGGGCACGTGGGTAGTTTAGAGGTTTGAGAGTCAGGCCTGGGACAGGAGGTCCTGGGTTCAAATGTGGCCTCAGATACTTACTAGCTGTGTGATCCTGGATAAGTCACTTACCCCCACTGCCTAGCCCTTCCTACTCTTCTGCTTTGGAACCAATCCACAGAAATGATTCTAAGAGAGAAGTTCAGGGTTTAGAAAAACAGAGGGGGCAGCTGGGTAGTTTAGGGGTTTGAGAGTCAGGCCTAGGACAGAAGGTTCTGGGTTCAAATGTGGCCTCATATACTAACTAGCTGTGTGACCCTGGATAAGTCACTTACCCCCACTGCCTAGCCCTTCCTACTCTTCCGCTTGGGAACAAATCCACAGTAAAGATTCTAAGAGAGAAGTTCAGGGTTTAGAAAAAGAGAGGGGGCAGCTGGGTAGTTTAGGGGTTTGAGAGTCAGGCCTAGGAAAGGAGGTCCTGGGTTCAAATGTGGCCTCATATAGTTACTAGCTGTGTGACCCTGGATAAGTCACTTACCCCCACTGCCTAGCCCTTCCTACTCTTCTGCTTTGGAACCAATCCACAGAAATGACTCTAAGAGAGAAGTTCAGGGTTTAGAAAAAGGGAGGGGGCAGCTGGGTAGTTTAGGGGTTTGAGAGTCAGGCCTAGGACAGGAGGTCCTGGGTTCAAATGTTGCCTCAGATAGTTACTAGCTGTGTGACCCTGGATAAGTCACTTACCCCCACTGCCTAGCCCTTCCTACTCTTTTGCTTTGGAACCAATCCACAGAAATGATTCTAAGAGAGAAGTTCAGGGTTTAGAAAAAGAGAGGGGGCAGCTGGGTAGTTTAGGGGTTTCAGAGTCAGGCCTAGGACAGAAGTCTTGGGTTCAAATGTGGCTTCAAAGATTTCTAGCTGTGTGACCATGGACAAGTCACTTCACCCCCATTACCTAGCTCCTTCCTACTCTTCTGCCTTGGAACCATTCCACAGTAATAATTCTAAGATGGATGATGAGGGTTAAAAATAAAAAGAGGGGGCACGTGGGTAGTTTAGAGGTTTGAGAGTCAGGCCTGGGACAGGAGGTCCTGGGTTCAAATGTGGCCTCAGATACTTACTAGCTGTGTGACCCTGGATAAGTCACTTACCCCCACTGCCTAGCCCTTCCTACTCTTCTGCTTTGGAACCAATCCACAGAAATGACTCTAAGAGAGAAGTTCAGGGTTTAGAAAAAGATAGGGGGCAGCTGGGTAGTTTAGGGGTTTGAGAGTCAGGCCTAGGACAGGAGGTCCTGGGTTCAAATGTGGGCTCAGATAGTTACTAGCTGTGTGACCCTGGATAAGTCACTTACCCCCACTGCCTAGCCCTTCCTACTCTTCTGCCTTGGAACCATTCCACAGAAATGATTCTAAGAGAGAAGTTCAGGGTTTAGAAAAAGAGAGGGGGCAGCTGGGTAGTTTAGGGGTTTGAGAGTCAGGCCTAGGACAGAAGTCTTGGGTTCAAATGTGGCCTTAAAGATTTCTTGCTGTGTGACCCTGGACAAGTCACTTCACCCCCATTGCCTAGCCCCTTCCTACTCTTCTGCCTTGGAACCATTCCACAGTAATAATTCTAAGATGGACGATGAGGGTTAAAAATAAAAAGAGGGGGCACCTGGGTAGTTTAGAGGTTTGAGAGTCAGGCCTAGGACAGGAGGTCCTGGGTTCAAATGTGGCCTCAGATAGTTACTAGCTGTGTGACCCTGGATAAGTCACTTTCCCCCACTGCCTAGCCCTTCCTACTCTTCTGCTTTGGAACCAATCCACAGAAATGATTCTAAGAGAGAAGTTCAGGGTTTAGAAAAAGATAGGGGGCAGCTGGGTAGTTTAGGGGTTTGAGAGTCAGGCCTAGGACAGAAGTCTTGGGTTCAAATGTGGCCTCAAAGATTTCTAGCTGTGTGACCCTGGACAAGTCACTTACCCCCACTGCCTAGCCCTTCCTACTCTTCTGCTTTGGAACCAATCCACAGAAATGACTCTAAGAGAAAAGTTCAGGGTTTAGAAAAAGAGAGGGGGCAGCTGGGTAGTTTAGGGGTTTGAGAGTCAGGCCTAGGACAGAAGTCTTGGGTTCAAATGTGGCCTCAGATACTTACTAGCTGTGTGACCCTGGATAAGTCACTTACCCCCACTGCCTAGCCCTTCCTACTCTTCTGCTTTGGAACCAATCCACAGAAATGATTCTAAGAGAGAAGTTCAGGGTTTAGAAAAAGAGAGGGGGCAGCTCGGTACTTTAGGGGTTTGAGAGTCAGGCCTAGGACAGGAGGTCCTGGGTTCAAACGTGGCCTCAGATAGTTAGTAGCTGTGTGACCCTGGATAAGTCACTTACCCCCACTGCCTAGCCCTTCCTACTCTTCTGCTTTGTAACCAATCCACAGAAATGATTCTAAGAGAGAAGTTCAGGGTTTAGAAAAAGAGAGGGGGCAGCTGGGTAGTTTAGGGGTTTGAGAGTCAGGCCTAGGACAGAAGTCTTGGGTTCAAATGTGGCCTTAAAGATTTCTTGCTGTGTGACCCTAGACAAGTCACTTCACCCCCATTGCCTAGCCCCTTCCTACTCTTCTGCCTTGGAACCATTCCACAGTAATAATTCTAAGATGGACGATGAGGGTTAAAAATAAAAAGAGGGGGCACCTGGGTAGTTTAGAGGTTTGAGAGTCAGGCCTGGGACAGGAGGTCCTGGGTTCAAATGTGGCCTCAGATCGTTACTAGCTGTGTGACCCTGGATAAGTCACTTACCCCCACTGCCTAGCCCTTCCTACTCTTCTGCTTTGGAACCAATCCACAGAAATGATTCTAAGAGAGAAGTTCAGGGTTTAGAAAAAGAGAGGGGGCAGCTGGGTAGTTTAGGGGTTTGAGAGTCAGGCGTAGGACAGGAGGTCCTGGGTTCAAATGTGGCCTCAGATAATTACTAGCTGTGTGACCCTGGATAAGTCACTTACCCCCACTGCCTAGCCCTTCCTACTCTTCTGCTTTGGAACCAATCCACAGAAATGACTCTAAGAGAGAAGATCAGGGTTTAGAAAAAGACAGGGGGCAGCTGGGTATTTTAGGGGTTTGAGAGTCAGGCCTAGGACAGAAGTCTTGTGTTCAAATGTGGCCTCAGATAGTTACTAGCTGTGTGACCCTGGATAAGTCACTTACCCCCACTGCCTAGCCCTTCCTACTCTTCTGCTTTGGAACCAATCCACAGAAATGACTCTAAGAGAGAAGATCAGGGTTTAGAAAAAGATAGGGGGCAGCTGGGTAGTTTAGGGGTTTGAGAGTCAGGCCTAGGACAGAAGTCTTGGGTTCAAATGTGGCCTCAGATAGTTAGTAGCTGTGTGACCCTGGATAAGTCACTTACCCCCACTGCCTAGCCCTTCCTACTCTTCTGCTTTGGAACCAATCCACAGAAATGATTCTAAGAGAGAAGTTCAGGGTTTAGAAAAAGAGAGGGGGCAGCTGGATAGTTTAGGGGTTTCAGAGTCAGGCCTAGGACAGAAGTCTTGGGTTCAAATGTGGCCTCAAAGATTTCTAGCTGTGTGACCCTGGACAAGTCACTTCACCCCCATTGCCTAGCCCCTTCCTACTCTTCTGCCTTGGAACTATTCCACAGTAATAATTTTAAGATGGACGATGAGGGTTAAAAATAAAAAGAGGGGGCACGTGGGTAGTTTAGAGGTTTGAGAGTCAGGCCTGGGACAGGAGGTCCTGGGTTCAAATGTGGCCTCAGATACTTACTAGCTGTGTGACCCTGGATAAGTCACTTACCCCCACTGCCTAGCCCTTCCTACTCTTCTGCTTTGGATCCAATCCACAGAAATGATTCTAAGAGAGAAGTTCAGGGTTTAGAAAAAGAGAGGGGGCAGCTGGGTAGTTTAGGGGTTTGAGAGTCAGGCCTAGGACAGAAGTCTTGGGTTCAAATGTGGCCTCAGATAGTTACTAGCTGTGTGACCCTGGATAACTCACTTACCCCCACTGCGTAGCCCTTCCTACTCTTCTGCTTTGGAACCAATCCACAGAAATGACTCTAAGAGAGAAGTTCAGGGTATAGAAAAAGAGAGGGGGCACCTGGGTAGTTTAGGGGTTTGAGAGTCAGGCCTAGGACAGGAGGTCCTGGGTTCAAATGTGGCCTCAGATAGTTACTCACTGTGTGACCCTGGATAAGTCACTTACCCCCACTGCCTAGCCCTTCCTACTCTTCTGCTTTGGAACCAATCCACAGAAATGATTCTAAGAGAGTAGTTCAGGGTTTAGAAAAAGAGAGGGGGCAGCTGGGTACTTTAGGGGTTTGAGAGTCAGGCCTAGGACAGAAGTCTTGGGTTCAAATGTGGCTTCAAAGATTTCTAGCTGTGTGACCCTGGACAAGTCACTTCACCCCCATTACCTAGCCCCTTCCCACTCTTCTGCCTTGGAACCATTCCACAGTAATAATTCTAAGATGGATGATGAGGGTTTAAAATAAAAAGAGGGGGCAGCTGGGTAGTTTAGGGGTTTCAGAGTCAGGCCTAGGACAGAAGTCTTGGGTTCAAATGTGGCCTCAGATAGTTACTAGCTGCGTGACCCTGGATAAGTCACTTACCCCCACTGCCTAGCCCTTCCTACTCTTCTGCTTTGGAACCAATCCACAGAAATGACTCTAAGAGAGAAGTTCAGGGTATAGAAAAAGAGAGGGGGCAGCTGGGTAGTTTAGGGGTTTCAGAGTCAGGCCTAGGACAGAAGTCTTGCGTTCAAATGTGGCCTCAGATAGTTAGTAGCTGTGTGACCCTGGATAAGTCACTTACCGCCACTGCCTAGCCCTTCCTACTCTTCTGCTTTGGAACCAATCCACAGAAATGACTCTAAGAGAGAAGTTCAGGGTATAGAAAAAGAGAGGGGGCAGCTGGGTAGTTTAGGGGTTTGAGAGTCAGGCCTAGGACAGAAGTCTTGGGTTCAAATGTGGCCTCAAAGATTTCTAGCTGTGTGACCCTGGACAAGTCACTTCACCTCTATTGCCTAGCCCCTTCCTACTCTTCTGCCTTGGAACCATTCCACAGTAATAATTCTAAGATGGACGATGAGGGTTAAAAATAAAAAGAGGGGGCACGTGGGTAGTTTAGAGGTTTGAGAGTCAGGCCTGGGACAGGAGGTCCTGGGTTCAAATGTGGCCTCAGATACTTACTAGCTGTGTGACCCTGGATAAGTCAGTTACCCCCACTGCCTAGCCCTTCCTACTCTTCTGCTTTGGATCCAATCCACAGAAATGATTCTAAGAGAGAAGTTCAGGGTTTAGAAAAAGAGAGGCGGCAGCTGGGTAGTTTAGGGGTTTGAGAGTCAGGCCTAGGACAGAAGTCTTGGGTTCAAATGTGGCCTCAGATCCTTACTAGCTGTGTGACCCTGGATAAGTCACTTACCCCCACTGCCTAGGCCTTCCTACTCTTCTGCTTTGGAACCAATCCACAGAAATGACTCTAAGAGAAAAGTTCAGGGTTTAGAAAAAGAGAGGGGGCAGCTGGGTAGTTTAGGGGTTTGAGAGTCAGGCCTAGGACAGAAGTCTTGGGTTCAAATGTGGCCTCAGATCCTTACTAGCTGTGTGACCCTGGATAAGTCACTTACCCCCACTGCCTAGCCCTTCCTACTCTTCTGCTTTGGAACCAATCCACAGAAATGACTCTAAGAGAAAAGTTCAGGGTTTAGAAAAAGAGAGGGGGCACCTGGGTAGTTTAGGGGTTTCAGAGTCAGGCCTAGGACAGAAGTCTTGGGTTCAAATGTGGCCTCAGATAGTTAGTAGCTGTGTGACCCTGGATAACTCACTTACCCCCACTGCCTAGCCCTTCCTACTCTTCTGCTTTGGAACCAATCCACAGAAATGACTCTAAGAGAGAAGTTCAGGGTATAGAAAAAGAGAGGGGGCAGCTGGGTAGTTTAGGGGTTTGAGAGTTAGGCCTAGGACAGGAGGTCCTGGGTTCAAATGTGGCCTCAGATAGTTACTCGCTGTGTGACCCTGGATAAGTCACTTACCCCCACTGCCTAGCCCTTCCTACTCTTCTGCTTTGGAACCAATCCACAGAAATGATTCTAAGAGAGTAGTTCAGGGTTTAGAAAAAGAGAGGGGGCAGCTGGGTACTTTAGGGGTTTGAGAGTCAGGCCTAGGACAGAAGTCTTGGGTTCAAATGTGGCTTCAAAGATTTCTAGCTGTGTGACCCTGGACAAGTCACTTCACCCCCATTACCTAGCCCCTTCCCACTCTTCTGCCTTGGAACCATTCCACAGTAATAATTCTAAGATGGATGATGAGGGTTTAAAATAAAAAGAGGGGGCAGCTGGGTAGTTTAGGGGTTTCAGAGTCAGGCCTAGGACAGAAGTCTTGGGTTCAAATGTGGCCTCAGATAGTTACTAGCTGCGTGACCCTGGATAAGTCACTTACCCCCACTGCCTAGCCCTTCCTACTCTTCTGCTTTGGAACCAATCCACAGAAATGACTCTAAGAGAGAAGTTCAGGGTATAGAAAAAGAGAGGGGGCAGCTGGGTAGTTTAGGGGTTTCAGAGTCAGGCCTAGGACAGAAGTCTTGCGTTCAAATGTGGCCTCAGATAGTTAGTAGCTGTGTGACCCTGGATAAGTCACTTACCGCCACTGCCTAGCCCTTCCTACTCTTCTGCTTTGGAACCAATCCACAGAAATGACTCTAAGAGAGAAGTTCAGGGTATAGAAAAAGAGAGGGGGCACCTGGGTAGTTTAGGGGTTTGAGAGTCAGGCCTAGGACAGAAGTCTTGGGTTCAAATGTGGCCTCAAAGATTTCTAGCTGTGTGACCCTGGACAAGTCACTTCACCCCCATTGCCTAGCCCCTTCCTACTCTTCTGCCTTGGAACCATTCCACAGTAATAATTCTAAGATGGACGATGAGGGTTAAAAATAAAAAGAGGGGGCACGTGGGTAGTTTAGAGGTTTGAGAGTCAGGCCTGGGACAGGAGGTCCTGGGTTCAAATGTGGCCTCAGATACTTACTAGCTGTGTGACCCTGGATAAGTCACTTACCCCCACTGCCTAGCCCTTCCTACTCTTCTGCTTTGGATCCAATCCACAGAAATGATTCTAAGAGAGAAGTTCAGGGTTTAGAAAAAGAGAGGGGGCAGCT
This sequence comes from Monodelphis domestica, assembly GCF_027887165.1. Lineage (NCBI taxonomy): Eukaryota > Metazoa > Chordata > Mammalia > Didelphimorphia > Didelphidae > Monodelphis > Monodelphis domestica. Next base: position 17,165,458 of record NC_077235.1, on the reverse strand, counting down.
GGGTAGTTTAGGGGTTTGAGAGTCAGGCCTAGGACAGAAGTCTTGGGTTCAAATGTGGCCTCAGATAGTTACTAGCTGTGTGACCCTGGATAACTCACTTACCCCCACTGCGTAGCCCTTCCTACTCTTCTGCTTTGGAACCAATCCACAGAAATGACTCTAAGAGAGAAGTTCAGGGTATAGAAAAAGAGAGGGGGCACCTGGGTAGTTTAGGGGTTTGAGAGTCAGGCCTAGGACAGGAGGTCCTGGGTTCAAATGTGGCCTCAGATAGTTACTCGCTGTGTGACCCTGGATAAGTCACTTACCCCCACTGCCTAGCCCTTCCTACTCTTCTGCTTTGGAACCAATCCACAGAAATGATTCTAAGAGAGTAGTTCAGGGTTTAGAAAAAGAGAGGGGGCAGCTGGGTACTTTAGGGGTTTGAGAGTCAGGCCTAGGACAGAAGTCTTGGGTTCAAATGTGGCTTCAAAGATTTCTAGCTGTGTGACCCTGGACAAGTCACTTCACCCCCATTACCTAGCCCCTTCCCACTCTTCTGCCTTGGAACCATTCCACAGTAATAATTCTAAGATGGATGATGAGGGTTTAAAATAAAAAGAGGGGGCAGCTGGGTAGTTTAGGGGTTTCAGAGTCAGGCCTAGGACAGAAGTCTTGGGTTCAAATGTGGCCTCAGATAGTTACTAGCTGCGTGACCCTGGATAAGTCACTTACCCCCACTGCCTAGCCCTTCCTACTCTTCTGCTTTGGAACCAATCCACAGAAATGACTCTAAGAGAGAAGTTCAGGGTATAGAAAAAGAGAGGGGGCAGCTGGGTAGTTTAGGGGTTTCAGAGTCAGGCCTAGGACAGAAGTCTTGCGTTCAAATGTGGCCTCAGATAGTTAGTAGCTGTGTGACCCTGGATAAGTCACTTACCGCCACTGCCTAGCCCTTCCTACTCTTCTGCTTTGGAACCAATCCACAGAAATGACTCTAAGAGAGAAGTTCAGGGTATAGAAAAAGAGAGGGGGCACCTGGGTAGTTTAGGGGTTTGAGAGTCAGGCCTAGGACAGAAGTCTTGGGTTCAAATGTGGCCTCAAAGATTTCTAGCTGTGTGACCCTGGACAAGTCACTTCACCCCCATTGCCTAGCCCCTTCCTACTCTTCTGCCTTGGAACCATTCCACAGTAATAATTCTAAGATGGACGATGAGGGTTAAAAATAAAAAGAGGGGGCACGTGGGTAGTTTAGAGGTTTGAGAGTCAGGCCTGGGACAGGAGGTCCTGGGTTCAAATGTGGCCTCAGATACTTACTAGCTGTGTGACCCTGGATAAGTCACTTACCCCCACTGCCTAGCCCTTCCTACTCTTCTGCTTTGGATCCAATCCACAGAAATGATTCTAAGAGAGAAGTTCAGGGTTTAGAAAAAGAGAGGCGGCAGCTGGGTAGTTTAGGGGTTTGAGAGTCAGGCCTAGGACAGAAGTCTTGGGTTCAAATGTGGCCTCAGATCCTTACTAGCTGTGTGACCCTGGATAAGTCACTTACCCCCACTGCCTAGGCCTTCCTACTCTTCTGCTTTGGAACCAATCCACAGAAATGACTCTAAGAGAAAAGTTCAGGGTTTAGAAAAAGAGAGGGGGCAGCTGGGTAGTTTAGGGGTTTGAGAGTCAGGCCTAGGACAGAAGTCTTGGGTTCAAATGTGGCCTCAGATCCTTACTAGCTGTGTGACCCTGGATAAGTCACTTACCCCCACTGCCTAGCCCTTCCTACTCTTCTGCTTTGGAACCAATCCACAGAAATGACTCTAAGAGAAAAGTTCAGGGTTTAGAAAAAGAGAGGGGGCACCTGGGTAGTTTAGGGGTTTCAGAGTCAGGCCTAGGACAGAAGTCTTGGGTTCAAATGTGGCCTCAGATAGTTAGTAGCTGTGTGACCCTGGATAACTCACTTACCCCCACTGCCTAGCCCTTCCTACTCTTCTGCTTTGGAACCAATCCACAGAAATGACTCTAAGAGAGAAGTTCAGGGTATAGAAAAAGAGAGGGGGCAGCTGGGTAGTTTAGGGGTTTGAGAGTTAGGCCTAGGACAGGAGGTCCTGGGTTCAAATGTGGCCTCAGATAGTTACTCGCTGTGTGACCCTGGATAAGTCACTTACCCCCACTGCCTAGCCCTTCCTACGCTTCTGCTTTGGAACCAATCCACAGAAATGACTCTAAGAGAGAAGTTCAGGGTATAGAAAAAGAGAGGGGGCAGCTGGGTTGTTTAGGGGTTTGAGAGTCAGGCCTAGGACAGGAGGTCCTGGATTCAAATGTGGCCTCAGATACTTACTCGCTGTGTGACCCTGGATAAGTCACTTACCCCCACTGCCTAGCCCTTCCTACTCTTCTGCTTTGGAACCAATCCACAGAAATGATTCTAAGAGAGTAGTTCAGGGTTTAGAAAAAGAGAGGGGGCAGCTGGGTACTTTAGGGGTTTGAGAGTCAGGCCTAGGACAGGAGGTCCTGGGTTCAAATGTGGCCTCAGATACTTACTCGCTGTGTGACCCTGGATAAGTCACTTACCCCCACTGCCTAGCCCTTCCTACTCTTCTGCTTTGGAACCAATCCACAGAAATGATTCTAAGAGAGAAGTTCAGGGTTTAGAAAAAGAGAGGGGGCAGCTGGGTACTTTAGGGGTTTGAGAGTCAGGCCTAGGACAGAAGTCTTGGGTTCAAATGTGGCTTCAAAGATTTCTAGCTGTGTGACCCTGGACAAGTCACTTCACCCCCATTACCTAGCCCCTTCCCACTCTTCTGCCTTGGAACCATTCCACAGTAATAATTCTAAGATGGATGATGAGGGTTTAAAATAAAAAGAGGGGGCACCTGGGTAGTTTAGAGGTTTGAGAGTCAGGCCTAGGACAGGAGGTCCTGGGTTCAAATGTTGCCTCAGATAGTTACTAGCTGTGTGACCCTGGATAAGTCACTTACCCCCACTGCCTAGCCCTTCCTACTCTTCTGCTTTGGAACCAATCCACAGAAATGATTCTAAGAGAGAAGTTCAGGGTTTAGAAAAAGAGAGGCGGCAGCTGGGTAGTTTAGGGGTTTGAGAGTCAGGCCTAGGACAGGAGGTCCTGGGTTCAAATGTGGCCTCAGATACTTACTCGCTGTGTGACCCTGGATAAGTCACTTACCCCCACTGCCTAGCCCTTCCTACTCTTCTGCTTTGGAACCAATCCACAGAAATGATTCTAAGAGAGAAGTTCAGGGTTTAGAAAAAGAGAGGGGGCAGCTGGGTACTTTAGGGGTTTGAGAGTCAGGCCTAGGACAGAAGTCTTGGGTTCAAATGTGGCTTCAAAGATTTCTAGCTGTGTGACCCTGGACAAGTCACTTCACCCCCATTACCTAGCCCCTTCCCACTCTTCTGCCTTGGAACCATTCCACAGTAATAATTCTAAGATGGATGATGAGGGTTTAAAATAAAAAGAGGGGGCAGCTGCGTAGTTTAGGGGTTTCAGAGTCAGGCCTAGGACAGAAGTCTTGGGTTCAAATGTGGCCTCAGATAGTTACTAGCTGCGTGACCCTGGATAAGTCACTTACCCCCACTGCCTAGCCCTTCCTACTCTTCTGCTTTGGAACCAATCCACAGAAATGACTCTAAGAGAGAAGTTCAGGGTATAGAAAAAGAGAGGGGGCAGCTGGGTAGTTTAGGGGTTTCAGAGTCAGGCCTAGGACAGAAGTCTTGCGTTCAAATGTGGCCTCAGATAGTTAGTAGCTGTGTGACCCTGGATAAGTCACTTACCGCCACTGCCTAGCCCTTCCTACTCTTCTGCTTTGGAACCAATCCACAGAAATGACTCTAAGAGAGAAGTTCAGGGTATAGAAAAAGAGAGGGGGCACCTGGGTAGTTTAGGGGTTTGAGAGTCAGGCCTAGGACAGAAGTCTTGGGTTCAAATGTGGCCTCAAAGATTTCTAGCTGTGTGACCCTGGACAAGTCACTTCACCCCCATTGCCTAGCCCCTTCCTACTCTTCTGCCTTGGAACCATTCCACAGTAATAATTCTAAGATGGACGATGAGGGTTAAAAATAAAAAGAGGGGGCACGTGGGTAGTTTAGAGGTTTGAGAGTCAGGCCTGGGACAGGAGGTCCTGGGTTCAAATGTGGCCTCAGATACTTACTAGCTGTGTGACCCTGGATAAGTCACTTACCCCCACTGCCTAGCCCTTCCTACTCTTCTGCTTTGGATCCAATCCACAGAAATGATTCTAAGAGAGAAGTTCAGGGTTTAGAAAAAGAGAGGCGGCAGCTGGGTAGTTTAGGGGTTTGAGAGTCAGGCCTAGGACAGAAGTCTTGGGTTCAAATGTGGCCTCAGATCCTTACTAGCTGTGTGACCCTGGATAAGTCACTTACCCCCACTGCCTAGGCCTTCCTACTCTTCTGCTTTGGAACCAATCCACAGAAATGACTCTAAGAGAAAAGTTCAGGGTTTAGAAAAAGAGAGGGGGCAGCTGGGTAGTTTAGGGGTTTGAGAGTCAGGCCTAGGACAGAAGTCTTGGGTTCAAATGTGGCCTCAGATCCTTACTAGCTGTGTGACCCTGGATAAGTCACTTACCCCCACTGCCTAGCCCTTCCTACTCTTCTGCTTTGGAACCAATCCACAGAAATGACTCTAAGAGAAAAGTTCAGGGTTTAGAAAAAGAGAGGGGGCACCTGGGTAGTTTAGGGGTTTCAGAGTCAGGCCTAGGACAGAAGTCTTGGGTTCAAATGTGGCCTCAGATAGTTAGTAGCTGTGTGACCCTGGATAACTCACTTACCCCCACTGCCTAGCCCTTCCTACTCTTCTGCTTTGGAACCAATCCACAGAAATGACTCTAAGAGAGAAGTTCAGGGTATAGAAAAAGAGAGGGGGCAGCTGGGTAGTTTAGGGGTTTGAGAGTTAGGCCTAGGACAGGAGGTCCTGGGTTCAAATGTGGCCTCAGATAGTTACTCGCTGTGTGACCCTGGATAAGTCACTTACCCCCACTGCCTAGCCCTTCCTACGCTTCTGCTTTGGAACCAATCCACAGAAATGACTCTAAGAGAGAAGTTCAGGGTTTAGAAAAAGAGAGGGGGCAGCTGGGTACTTTAGGGGTTTGAGAGTCAGGCCTAGGACAGGAGGTCCTGGGTTCAAATGTGGCCTCAGATACTTACTCGCTGTGTGACCCTGGATAAGTCACTTACCCCCACTGCCTAGCCCTTCCTACTCTTCTGCTTTGGAACCAATCCACAGAAATGATTCTAAGAGAGAAGTTCAGGGTTTAGAAAAAGAGAGGGGGCAGCTGGGTACTTTAGGGGTTTGAGAGTCAGGCCTAGGACAGAAGTCTTGGGTTCAAATGTGGCTTCAAAGATTTCTAGCTGTGTGACCCTGGACAAGTCACTTCACCCCCATTACCTAGCCCCTTCCCACTCTTCTGCCTTGGAACCATTCCACAGTAATAATTCTAAGATGGATGATGAGGGTTTAAAATAAAAAGAGGGGGCACCTGGGTAGTTTAGAGGTTTGAGAGTCAGGCCTAGGACAGGAGGTCCTGGGTTCAAATGTTGCCTCAGATAGTTACTAGCTGTGTGACCCTGGATAAGTCACTTACCCCCACTGCCTAGCCCTTCCTACTCTTCTGCTTTGGAACCAATCCACAGAAATGATTCTAAGAGAGAAGTTCAGGGTTTAGAAAAAGAGAGGCGGCAGCTGGGTAGTTTAGGGGTTTGAGAGTCAGGCCTAGGACAGGAGGTCCTGGGTTCAAATGTGGCCTCAGATAGTTACTAGCTGTGTGACCCTGGATAAGTCACTTACCCCCACTGCCTAGCCCTTCCTACTCTTCTGCTTTGGAACCAATCCACAGAAATGATTCTAAGAGAGAAGTTCAGGGTTTAGAAAAAGAGAGGGGGCACCTGGGTAGTTTAGGGGTTTGAGAGTCAGGCCTAGGACAGAAGTCTTGGGTTCAAATGTGGCCTCAAAGATTTCTAGCTGTGTGACCCTGGACAAGTCACTTCACCCCCATTGCCTAGCCCCTTCCTACTCTTCTGCCTTGGAACCATTCCACAGTAATAATTCTAAGATGGACGATGAGGGTTAAAAATAAAAAGAGGGGGCACGTGGGTAGTTTAGAGGTTTGAGAGTCAGGCCTGGGACAGGAGGTCCTGGGTTCAAATGTGGCCTCAGATACTTACTAGCTGTGTGACCCTGGATAAGTCACTTACCCCCACTGCCTAGCCCTTCCTACTCTTCTGCTTTGGATCCAATCCACAGAAATGATTCTAAGAGAGAAGTTCAGGGTTTAGAAAAAGAGAGGGGGCAGCTGGGTAGTTTAGGGGTTTGAGAGTCAGGCCTAGGACAGAAGTCTTGGGTTCAAATGTGGCCTCAGATAGTTACTAGCTGTGTGACCCTGGATAACTCACTTACCCCCACTGCGTAGCCCTTCCTACTCTTCTGCTTTGGAACCAATCCACAGAAATGACTCTAAGAGAGAAGTTCAGGGTATAGAAAAAGAGAGGGGGCACCTGGGTAGTTTAGGGGTTTGAGAGTCAGGCCTAGGACAGGAGGTCCTGGGTTCAAATGTGGCCTCAGATAGTTACTCGCTGTGTGACCCTGGATAAGTCACTTACCCCCACTGCCTAGCCCTTCCTACTCTTCTGCTTTGGAACCAATCCACAGAAATGATTCTAAGAGAGTAGTTCAGGGTTTAGAAAAAGAGAGGGGGCAGCTGGGTAGTTTAGGGGTTTGAGAGTCAGGCCTAGGACAGAAGTCTTGGGTTCAAATGTGGCTTCAAAGATTTCTAGCTGTGTGACCCTGGACAAGTCACTTCACCCCCATTACCTAGCCCCTTCCCACTCTTCTGCCTTGGAACCATTCCACAGTAATAATTCTAAGATGGATGATGAGGGTTTAAAATAAAAAGAGGGGGCAGCTGGGTAGTTTAGGGGTTTCAGAGTCAGGCCTAGGACAGAAGTCTTGGGTTCAAATGTGGCCTCAGATAGTTACTAGCTGCGTGACCCTGGATAAGTCACTTACCCCCACTGCCTAGCCCTTCCTACTCTTCTGCTTTGGAACCAATCCACAGAAATGACTCTAAGAGAGAAGTTCAGGGTATAGAAAAAGAGAGGGGGCAGCTGGGTAGTTTAGGGGTTTCAGAGTCAGGCCTAGGACAGAAGTCTTGCGTTCAAATGTGGCCTCAGATAGTTAGTAGCTGTGTGACCCTGGATAAGTCACTTACCGCCACTGCCTAGCCCTTCCTACTCTTCTGCTTTGGAACCAATCCACAGAAATGACTCTAAGAGAGAAGTTCAGGGTATAGAAAAAGAGAGGGGGCACCTGGGTAGTTTAGGGGTTTGAGAGTCAGGCCTAGGACAGAAGTCTTGGGTTCAAATGTGGCCTCAAAGATTTCTAGCTGTGTGACCCTGGACAAGTCACTTCACCCCCATTGCCTAGCCCCTTCCTACTCTTCTGCCTTGGAACCATTCCACAGTAATAATTCTAAGATGGACGATGAGGGTTAAAAATAAAAAGAGGGGGCACGTGGGTAGTTTAGAGGTTTGAGAGTCAGGCCTGGGACAGGAGGTCCTGGGTTCAAATGTGGCCTCAGATACTTACTAGCTGTGTGACCCTGGATAAGTCACTTACCCCCACTGCCTAGCCCTTCCTACTCTTCTGCTTTGGATCCAATCCACAGAAATGATTCTAAGAGAGAAGTTCAGGGTTTAGAAAAAGAGAGGCGGCAGCTGGGTAGTTTAGGGGTTTGAGAGTCAGGCCTAGGACAGAAGTCTTGGGTTCAAATGTGGCCTCAGATCCTTACTAGCTGTGTGACCCTGGATAAGTCACTTACCCCCACTGCCTAGGCCTTCCTACTCTTCTGCTTTGGAACCAATCCACAGAAATGACTCTAAGAGAAAAGTTCAGGGTTTAGAAAAAGAGAGGGGGCAGCTGGGTAGTTTAGGGGTTTGAGAGTCAGGCCTAGGACAGAAGTCTTGGGTTCAAATGTGGCCTCAGATCCTTACTAGCTGTGTGACCCTGGATAAGTCACTTACCCCCACTGCCTAGCCCTTCCTACTCTTCTGCTTTGGAACCAATCCACAGAAATGACTCTAAGAGAAAAGTTCAGGGTTTAGAAAAAGAGAGGGGGCACCTGGGTAGTTTAGGGGTTTCAGAGTCAGGCCTAGGACAGAAGTCTTGGGTTCAAATGTGGCCTCAGATAGTTAGTAGCTGTGTGACCCTGGATAACTCACTTACCCCCACTGCCTAGCCCTTCCTACTCTTCTGCTTTGGAACCAATCCACAGAAATGACTCTAAGAGAGAAGTTCAGGGTATAGAAAAAGAGAGGGGGCAGCTGGGTAGTTTAGGGGTTTGAGAGTTAGGCCTAGGACAGGAGGTCCTGGGTTCAAATGTGGCCTCAGATAGTTACTCGCTGTGTGACCCTGGATAAGTCACTTACCCCCACTGCCTAGCCCTTCCTACGCTTCTGCTTTGGAACCAATCCACAGAAATGACTCTAAGAGAGAAGTTCAGGGTATAGAAAAAGAGAGGGGGCAGCTGGGTTGTTTAGGGGTTTGAGAGTCAGGCCTAGGACAGGAGGTCCTGGATTCAAATGTGGCCTCAGATACTTACTCGCTGTGTGACCCTGGATAAGTCACTTACCCCCACTGCCTAGCCCTTCCTACTCTTCTGCTTTGGAACCAATCCACAGAAATGATTCTAAGAGAGTAGTTCAGGGTTTAGAAAAAGAGAGGGGGCAGCTGGGTACTTTAGGGGTTTGAGAGTCAGGCCTAGGACAGGAGGTCCTGGGTTCAAATGTGGCCTCAGATACTTACTCGCTGTGTGACCCTGGATAAGTCACTTACCTCCACTGCCTAGCCCTTCCTACTCTTCTGCTTTGGAACCAATCCACAGAAATGATTCTAAGAGAGAAGTTCAGGGTTTAGAAAAAGAGAGGGGGCAGCTGGGTACTTTAGGGGTTTGAGAGTCAGGCCTAGGACAGAAGTCTTGGGTTCAAATGTGGCTTCAAAGATTTCTAGCTGTGTGACCCTGGACAAGTCACTTCACCCCCATTACCTAGCCCCTTCCCACTCTTCTGCCTTGGAACCATTCCACAGTAATAATTCTAAGATGGATGATGAGGGTTTAAAATAAAAAGAGGGGGCACCTGGGTAGTTTAGAGGTTTGAGAGTCAGGCCTAGGACAGGAGGTCCTGGGTTCAAATGTTGCCTCAGATAGTTACTAGCTGTGTGACCCTGGATAAGTCACTTACCCCCACTGCCTAGCCCTTCCTACTCTTCTGCTTTGGAACCAATCCACAGAAATGATTCTAAGAGAGAAGTTCAGGGTTTAGAAAAAGAGAGGCGGCAGCTGGGTAGTTTAGGGGTTTGAGAGTCAGGCCTAGGACAGGAGGTCCTGGGTTCAAATGTGGCCTCAGATAGTTACTAGCTGCGTGACCCTGGATAAGTCACTTACCCCCACTGCCTAGCCCTTCCTACTCTTCTGCTTTGGAACCAATCCACAGAAATGACTCTAAGAGAGAAGTTCAGGGTATAGAAAAAGAGAGGGGGCAGCTGGGTAGTTTAGGGGTTTCAGAGTCAGGCCTAGGACAGAAGTCTTGCGTTCAAATGTGGCCTCAGATAGTTAGTAGCTGTGTGACCCTGGATAAGTCACTTACCGCCACTGCCTAGCCCTTCCTACTCTTCTGCTTTGGAACCAATCCACAGAAATGACTCTAAGAGAGAAGTTCAGGGTATAGAAAAAGAGAGGGGGCACCTGGGTAGTTTAGGGGTTTGAGAGTCAGGCCTAGGACAGAAGTCTTGGGTTCAAATGTGGCCTCAAAGATTTCTAGCTGTGTGACCCTGGACAAGTCACTTCACCCCCATTGCCTAGCCCCTTCCTACTCTTCTGCCTTGGAACCATTCCACAGTAATAATTCTAAGATGGACGATGAGGGTTAAAAATAAAAAGAGGGGGCACGTGGGTAGTTTAGAGGTTTGAGAGTCAGGCCTGGGACAGGAGGTCCTGGGTTCAAATGTGGCCTCAGATACTTACTAGCTGTGTGACCCTGGATAAGTCACTTACCCCCACTGCCTAGCCCTTCCTACTCTTCTGCTTTGGATCCAATCCACAGAAATGATTCTAAGAGAGAAGTTCAGGGTTTAGAAAAAGAGAGGGGGCAGCTGGGTAGTTTAGGGGTTTGAGAGTCAGGCCTAGGACAGAAGTCTTGGGTTCAAATGTGGCCTCAGATAGTTACTAGCTGTGTGACCCTGGATAACTCACTTACCCCCACTGCGTAGCCCTTCCTACTCTTCTGCTTTGGAACCAATCCACAGAAATGACTCTAAGAGAGAAGTTCAGGGTATAGAAAAAGAGAGGGGGCACCTGGGTAGTTTAGGGGTTTGAGAGTCAGGCCTAGGACAGGAGGTCCTGGGTTCAAATGTGGCCTCAGATAGTTACTCGCTGTGTGACCCTGGATAAGTCACTTACCCCCACTGCCTAGCCCTTCCTACTCTTCTGCTTTGGAACCAATCCACAGAAATGATTCTAAGAGAGTAGTTCAGGGTTTAGAAAAAGAGAGGGGGCAGCTGGGTACTTTAGGGGTTTGAGAGTCAGGCCTAGGACAGAAGTCTTGGGTTCAAATGTGGCTTCAAAGATTTCTAGCTGTGTGACCCTGGACAAGTCACTTCACCCCCATTACCTAGCCCCTTCCCACTCTTCTGCCTTGGAACCATTCCACAGTAATAATTCTAAGATGGATGATGAGGGTTTAAAATAAAAAGAGGGGGCAGCTGGGTAGTTTAGGGGTTTCAGAGTCAGGCCTAGGACAGAAGTCTTGGGTTCAAATGTGGCCTCAGATAGTTACTAGCTGTGTGACCCTGGATAAGTCACTTACCCCCACTGCCTAGCCCTTCCTACTCTTCTGCTTTGGAACCAATCCACAGAAATGACTCTAAGAGAGAAGTTCAGGGTATAGAAAAAGAGAGGGGGCAGCTGGGTAGTTTAGGGGTTTCAGAGTCAGGCCTAGGACAGAAGTCTTGCGTTCAAATGTGGCCTCAGATAGTTAGTAGCTGTGTGACCCTGGATAAGTCACTTACCGCCACTGCCTAGCCCTTCCTACTCTTCTGCTTTGGAACCAATCCACAGAAATGACTCTAAGAGAGAAGTTCAGGGTATAGAAAAAGAGAGGGGGCACCTGGGTAGTTTAGGGGTTTGAGAGTCAGGCCTAGGACAGAAGTCTTGGGTTCAAATGTGGCCTCAAAGATTTCTAGCTGTGTGACCCTGGACAAGTCACTTCACCCCCATTGCCTAGCCCCTTCCTACTCTTCTGCCTTGGAACCATTCCACAGTAATAATTCTAAGATGGACGATGAGGGTTAAAAATAAAAAGAGGGGGCACGTGGGTAGTTTAGAGGTTTGAGAGTCAGGCCTGGGACAGGAGGTCCTGGGTTCAAATGTGGCCTCAGATACTTACTAGCTGTGTGACCCTGGATAAGTCACTTACCCCCACTGCCTAGCCCTTCCTACTCTTCTGCTTTGGATCCAATCCACAGAAATGATTCTAAGAGAGAAGTTCAGGGTTTAGAAAAAGAGAGGCGGCAGCTGGGTAGTTTAGGGGTTTGAGAGTCAGGCCTAGGACAGAAGTCTTGGGTTCAAATGTGGCCTCAGATCCTTACTAGCTGTGTGACCCTGGATAAGTCACTTACCCCCACTGCCTAGGCCTTCCTACTCTTCTGCTTTGGAACCAATCCACAGAAATGACTCTAAGAGAAAAGTTCAGGGTTTAGAAAAAGAGAGGGGGCAGCTGGGTAGTTTAGGGGTTTGAGAGTCAGGCCTAGGACAGAAGTCTTGGGTTCAAATGTGGCCTCAGATCCTTACTAGCTGTGTGACCCTGGATAAGTCACTTACCCCCACTGCCTAGCCCTTCCTACTCTTCTGCTTTGGAACCAATCCACAGAAATGACTCTAAGAGAAAAGTTCAGGGTTTAGAAAAAGAGAGGGGGCAGCTGGGTAGTTTAGGGGTTTGAGAGTCAGGCCTGGGACAGGAGGTCCTGGGTTCAAATGTGGCCTCAGATCCTTACTAGCTGTGTGACCCTGGATAAGTCACTTACCCCCACTGCCTAGGCCTTCCTACTCTTCTGCTTTGGAACCAATCCACAGAAATGACTCTAAGAGAAAAGTTCAGGGTTTAGAAAAAGAGAGGGGGCAGCTGGGTAGTTTAGGGGTTTGAGAGTCAGGCCTAGGACAGAAGTCTTGGGTTCAAATGTGGCCTCAGATCCTTACTAGCTGTGTGACCCTGGATAAGTCACTTACCCCCACTGCCTAGGCCTTCCTACTCTTCTGCTTTGGAACCAATCCACAGAAATGACTCTAAGAGAAAAGTTCAGGGTTTAGAAAAAGAGAGGGGGCAGCTGGGTAGTTTAGGGGTTTGAGAGTCAGGCCTAGGACAGAAGTCTTGGGTTCAAATGTGGCCTCAGATCCTTACTAGCTGTGTGACCCTGGATAAGTCACTTACCCCCACTGCCTAGCCCTTCCTACTCTTCTGCTTTGGAACCAATCCACAGAAATGACTCTAAGAGAAAAGTTCAGGGTTTAGAAAAAGAGAGGGGGCAGCTGGGTAGTTTAGGGGTTTGAGAGTCAGGCCTGGGACAGGAGGTCCTGGGTTCAAATGTGGCCTCAGATCCTTACTAGCTGTGTGACCCTGGATAAGTCACTTACCCCCACTGCCTAGGCCTTCCTACTCTTCTGCTTTGGAACCAATCCACAGAAATGACTCTAAGAGAAAAGTTCAGGGTTTAGAAAAAGAGAGGGGGCACCTGGGTAGTTTAGGGGTTTCAGAGTCAGGCCTAGGACAGAAGTCTTGGGTTCAAATGTGGCCTCAGATAGTTAGTAGCTGTGTGACCCTGGATAACTCACTTACCCCCACTGCCTAGCCCTTCCTACTCTTCTGCTTTGGAACCAATCCACAGAAATGACTCTAAGAGAGAAGTTCAGGGTATAGAAAAAGAGAGGGGGCACCTGGGTAGTTTAGGGGTTTGAGAGTCAGGCCTAGGACAGGAGGTCCTGGGTTCAAATGTGGCCTCAGATAGTTACTCGCTGTGTGACCCTGGATAAGTCACTTACCCCCACTGCCTAGCCCTTCCTACTCTTCTGCTTTGGAACCAATCCACAGAAATGATTCTAAGAGAGTAGTTCAGGGTTTAGAAAAAGAGAGGGGGCAGCTGGGTACTTTAGGGGTTTGAGAGTCAGGCCTAGGACAGAAGTCTTGGGTTCAAATGTGGCTTCAAAGATTTCTAGCTGTGTGACCCTGGACAAGTCACTTCACCCCCATTACCTAGCCCCTTCCCACTCTTCTGCCTTGGAACCATTCCACAGTAATAATTCTAAGATGGATGATGAGGGTTTAAAATAAAAAGAGGGGGCAGCTGGGTAGTTTAGGGGTTTCAGAGTCAGGCCTAGGACAGAAGTCTTGGGTTCAAATGTGGCCTCAGATAGTTACTAGCTGTGTGACCCTGGATAAGTCACTTACCCCCACTGCCTAGCCCTTCCTACTCTTCTGCTTTGGAACCAATCCACAGAAATGACTCTAAGAGAGAAGTTCAGGGTATAGAAAAAGAGAGGGGGCAGCTGGGTAGTTTAGGGGTTTCAGAGTCAGGCCTAGGACAGAAGTCTTGCGTTCAAATGTGGCCTCAGATAGTTAGTAGCTGTGTGACCCTGGATAAGTCACTTACCGCCACTGCCTAGCCCTTCCTACTCTTCTGCTTTGGAACCAATCCACAGAAATGACTCTAAGAGAGAAGTTCAGGGTATAGAAAAAGAGAGGGGGCACCTGGGTAGTTTAGGGGTTTGAGAGTCAGGCCTAGGACAGAAGTCTTGGGTTCAAATGTGGCCTCAAAGATTTCTAGCTGTGTGACCCTGGACAAGTCACTTCACCCCCATTGCCTAGCCCCTTCCTACTCTTCTGCCTTGGAACCATTCCACAGTAATAATTCTAAGATGGACGATGAGGGTTAAAAATAAAAAGAGGGGGCACGTGGGTAGTTTAGAGGTTTGAGAGTCAGGCCTGGGACAGGAGGTCCTGGGTTCAAATGTGGCCTCAGATACTTACTAGCTGTGTGACCCTGGATAAGTCACTTACCCCCACTGCCTAGCCCTTCCTACTCTTCTGCTTTGGATCCAATCCACAGAAATGATTCTAAGAGAGAAGTTCAGGGTTTAGAAAAAGAGAGGCGGCAGCTGGGTAGTTTAGGGGTTTGAGAGTCAGGCCTAGGACAGAAGTCTTGGGTTCAAATGTGGCCTCAGATCCTTACTAGCTGTGTGACCCTGGATAAGTCACTTACCCCCACTGCCTAGGCCTTCCTACTCTTCTGCTTTGGAACCAATCCACAGAAATGACTCTAAGAGAAAAGTTCAGGGTTTAGAAAAAGAGAGGGGGCAGCTGGGTAGTTTAGGGGTTTGAGAGTCAGGCCTAGGACAGAAGTCTTGGGTTCAAATGTGGCCTCAGATCCTTACTAGCTGTGTGACCCTGGATAAGTCACTTACCCCCACTGCCTAGCCCTTCCTACTCTTCTGCTTTGGAACCAATCCACAGAAATGACTCTAAGAGAAAAGTTCAGGGTTTAGAAAAAGAGAGGGGGCAGCTGGGTAGTTTAGGGGTTTGAGAGTCAGGCCTGGGACAGGAGGTCCTGGGTTCAAATGTGGCCTCAGATCCTTACTAGCTGTGTGACCCTGGATAAGTCACTTACCCCCACTGCCTAGGCCTTCCTACTCTTCTGCTTTGGAACCAATCCACAGAAATGACTCTAAGAGAAAAGTTCAGGGTTTAGAAAAAGAGAGGGGGCAGCTGGGTAGTTTAGGGGTTTGAGAGTCAGGCCTAGGACAGAAGTCTTGGGTTCAAATGTGGCCTCAGATCCTTACTAGCTGTGTGACCCTGGATAAGTCACTTACCCCCACTGCCTAGGCCTTCCTACTCTTCTGCTTTGGAACCAATCCACAGAAATGACTCTAAGAGAAAAGTTCAGGGTTTAGAAAAAGAGAGGGGGCAGCTGGGTAGTTTAGGGGTTTGAGAGTCAGGCCTAGGACAGAAGTCTTGGGTTCAAATGTGGCCTCAGATCCTTACTAGCTGTGTGACCCTGGATAAGTCACTTACTCCCACTGCCTAGCCCTTCCTACTCTTCTGCTTTGGAACCAATCCACAGAAATGACTCTAAGAGAAAAGTTCAGGGTTTAGAAAAAGAGAGGGGGCAGCTGGGTAGTTTAGGGGTTTGAGAGTCAGGCCTGGGACAGGAGGTCCTGGGTTCAAATGTGGCCTCAGATCCTTACTAGCTGTGTGACCCTGGATAAGTCACTTACCCCCACTGCCTAGGCCTTCCTACTCTTCTGCTTTGGAACCAATCCACAGAAATGACTCTAAGAGAAAAGTTCAGGGTTTAGAAAAAGAGAGGGGGCAGCTGGGTAGTTTAGGGGTTTGAGAGTCAGGCCTAGGACAGAAGTCTTGGGTTCAAATGTGGCCTCAGATCCTTACTAGCTGTGTGACCCTGGATAAGTCACTTACCCCCACTGCCTAGGCCTTCCTACTCTTCTGCTTTGGAACCAATCCACAGAAATGACTCTAAGAGAAAAGTTCAGGGTTTAGAAAAAGAGAGGGGGCAGCTGGGTAGTTTAGGGGTTTGAGAGTCAGGCCTAGGACAGAAGTCTTGGGTTCAAATGTGGCCTCAGATCCTTACTAGCTGTGTGACCCTGGATAAGTCACTTACTCCCACTGCCTAGCCCTTCCTACTCTTCTGCTTTGGAACCAATCCACAGAAATGACTCTAAGAGAAAAGTTCAGGGTTTAGAAAAAGAGAGGGGGCAGCTGGGTAGTTTAGGGGTTTGAGAGTCAGGCCTGGGACAGGAGGTCCTGGGTTCAAATGTGGCCTCAGATCCTTACTAGCTGTGTGACCCTGGATAAGTCACTTACCCCCACTGCCTAGGCCTTCCTACTCTTCTGCTTTGGAACCAATCCACAGAAATGACTCTAAGAGAAAAGTTCAGGGTTTAGAAAAAGAGAGGGGGCACCTGGGTAGTTTAGGGGTTTCAGAGTCAGGCCTAGGACAGAAGTCTTGGGTTCAAATGTGGCCTCAGATAGTTAGTAGCTGTGTGACCCTGGATAACTCACTTACCCCCACTGCCTAGCCCTTCCTACTCTTCTGCTTTGGAACCAATCCACAGAAATGACTCTAAGAGAGAAGTTCAGGGTATAGAAAAAGAGAGGGGGCAGCTGGGTAGTTTAGGGGTTTGAGAGTTAGGCCTAGGACAGGAGGTCCTGGGTTCAAATGTGGCCTCAGATAGTTACTCGCTGTGTGACCCTGGATAAGTCACTTACCCCCACTGCCTAGCCCTTCCTACTCTTCTGCTTTGGAACCAATCCACAGAAATGACTCTAAGAGAGAAGATCAGGGTTTAGAAAAAGAGAGGGGGCAGCTGGGTAGTTTAGGGGTTTGAGAGTCAGGCCTAGGAGAGGAGTCTTGGGTTCAAATGTGGCCTCAAAGATTTCTAGCTGTGTGACCCTGGATAAGTCACTTACCCCCACTGCCTAGCCCTTCCCTCTCTTCTGCAAGGTGAGGGGTTTAAAAGGAAGATAATTTTATCATTCAGGAAGAAAACAGCTGTTTGCTGTGATTTTTGTTTGCTTGAAAGTATGTCATCATAGTTGTCAGAGGGCTGTTGTAGGTGTCCTTAATGGTAGTCTCTGGGTGACAGCAGGGGAGAGCTCTTGTGTGTGAGATCTGGGTTCCAGGAGTGCAGCTGGGCTTTGGGAATCACTTTGCCCACCAGCAGCTGTGAGGGGTGTCTGTTGCAGGTGGGATTGTCTGACTCAGTCCTGATGCTTCTGACTGGCCAGAAGTGTGTCTGGGCGGGCGGGGCCGGGACAGCCAGGTGCGCATGAGTTTGGGCTCTTAGTGATTAGCTGCTGTTCAGGGGGGTGGGGGGTGGTGAGCACCTTTCCAACTCAAGCTGCTTACTCTAGGGCTGGTCCAGGATGTGCAGCCTTTTCATTTTTGAGGCATTTTCCATCCGTTTCCTCTTTGGAGTGTCCTAGTAAGTTTCTGAGAAAGTTGTATTTATTAGTGGCCTAATTTTACCCATGAGGAAATTGAGTCTCCAAGAGCTAAGTGAGCCTCATTCTGTGGAATCTGCCCTTTCTGGGGTGGGGTTGAGGGTTGGCTCTGAGGGTATTGCAGTTGGGGTGACCGAGGTTCAAATTGCGCCTCGGGGAGGGCTTTCAGGGCCCTTTGCAGACCTCCAGCTGCAATGCAATGGGAAGAGGCATGTTGAGGTGCACTTGTGCTAGCACTCAGATGACTTGGGACTTAACTGAGAGCCAGAAGTAAGGCTTCAGCACCTCAGGGACTTTCCCCATCAGCTATCACACTGGCCCAGACCTTTAGCCCCCTCCTCCTGGCTCCCTCTTTTCTCCAGTGTCCGGGATGGGTGTTCAAGTCCTTCACTTTCCCCCTGGAGGGTGGACGGATAGGCCTGGGGGTGAGGACGAGCCAATTAGGCTACCGGGCTTCCTGGGGTCGCCGGCCCCTTGGCCACTGTCTTTTGGCTGGAAAGGAGTCCCAGGGCAGAGAGAAGGCGAATGTCCTAGTGTTGGCGCTCTGAGTCCCAGGCCACGGGATGGCTCTGGACCTCATGTTCTCTGTGTGGAGTCAGGGAGAGTCCGAGGTCTTTTCTGAGGCACCCCTATAGACCACAGAGCAACTGAGAGAGCCACAAGGGCTTCTGGGGAAGTTCAATCAATACTTTCTGCAATAAATCTCCAACCTGAAAATCATTCCCCTAACATTGGAGCCATCAGATGGGAGGAAAGGATATAAAAAACCCATTTTCAGGAAATATATTTCAGATAGGCGAGTCCTCATAAGGGGAGATTTGGTGGGCAACAACACCGAGAGCCCGTCTAGAGGAGGACTGGGCGGCCTAATGCACTGCTCCTTTTGGAGGGGCCGGGCCGGGGGCTCTGGTAGGATGGCGCGAATTTTGCCCTCATCCAGGCTTGATTTCATGTGGGAGGCAGCTGGCTAGCCTTGTTTTATTTGGTAAAAATCCCCCCGCCCGTCACTAAGCAATGACCAAAGACACTAGAGATCCTGTCACAAGAAAGTCCAAGAAACCCGGGGTCAAGGATGCAGGAAATGGAAGGGCAGAAGGGTCCTGATAGGTGCCCTACAGTGTGAGAATGCCGTTCACCAATCGTTCCGTTGGGTGCGGCGTGACGTAGCTGCGTGGGGGCTGCGTGGGGGCTTCGGGGGCTGCGTGGGGTCCTCGCGGTAGCAGTGCGTGGCGTGGCGTGGCGTGGCGTGGCGTGCCGTAACAACCGTGCTGCGCAGCCGTTGAGGAAGCCCTCATTCGGTTCCTTAGCTGCAGCAGTAGCCAGCACTCAGCCACAGCTCGAGAGTCTGGGACTTGGGGAGCCACCATGAACCCCCACCCTATTAACAATAAAATCGATGGGATGAGGAGGTGGCACGAGGCAGACAGGGAATTCGCCTTAGCCTTCGTGAGGAGGCTGAGGGCGGTCTTAGGCAGGGAGGGGGCGATGGGCAACAACCCAAACTGGGCTGACCAGCAGCAGCCGGGGGAGGCGGAGACGGGGGAGTTGGAGGTAGAGGGCGAGGCTCTGGCCTTGGCTGCGGCCTCGGGCGGCCCCAGTGAGGCAGATGATCAGAGGGAGCGAGGGACTCCAGAAGCAGAAGCAGCACAGGCAGACGCAGTCGCAGCACTAGCAGGAGAAGCAGCAGTAGAGGTCCCCGAGGCTGAGGCTGAGGCAGAGGCCTTGGCCCACCGCAGCGCCCTGGAGGACGACCAGATGGAGCTGGGGGACGAAGGCGACGCCATGGAGGAAGAGGAGGCTGGTGATGCTGCTGCTGCAGCAGCAGCAGCAGCAGCAGCAGCAGCGGCGAAGGCTGAAGCCGAGGAGCAGGAGGTAGTCGACGACCAAGGTTTCCAGGAGGGGGAGGAGGAGATCGGCCTTGAGGAGGAGGGAGAGCGGGTGGCGGCCGAGGCTGCCGCTGCCACGGTCCCCCTACAGCGGCAGATGCCCTTGGAGGGGGCGTTGGCAGCGGGAGGGAGCGCCTGCAAAGAAGGAGGAGGAGATGGCGGCTCCGGTCCCAGCTCCAGGGCTTCCCTGTTCGCTGCAGGGCCTGAGGCTGGAGCCCCTCCCCTCAAGGGGGCTGTGGGTTGGCTGGTCCCGGGGCGGGAGGGCACTAACTGCCCCGGACCCCAGGGGCCCCAGTGCAAACGAGGCGTCAAAAGGCCTCGTGAGGAGTTGAGCCGCAGCTTCCGTAATGGTTTGGAAGGCAACCAGCTGGAAGCGGCAGCAACCCAGGCACCCCCTCTGCCACCTGGCCAGGGCCCAGTGCCGCCACCCCAGCCCGGCCCCCCACCTGAGGATCAGTCCGTGGAGCCCTCTGCTTTCGGCCTGGGGAGGAGAATGCGCCTGGTGCTGCTAGGCAACCGCGGCCCCAATTGAGCTCCCAAAGAGGAGGAATCTGAGCCGCCACCCTGGGTAAGCTAAGCAGCCCCCACAGCCACGGCCGGCCGCGGGACCCCCAACCCGCAAAGGCCGGATGGCGCAGGGAGCGGGGAGCGGGGAGCGGAGGGAAACAAGGGGGGAGGGGTCGCCCAGAAAAACAGAAAAGAACCGGGGAAAGGGGGACTGGGGAGTAGGGTGGGGAAAGGGAGAAGGGGATTCACAAGGGGAGAAGCCGAGAGGAGACGGTGGGGGATGGGCGGCCCCCTCGCTGGGCTGGCTGGCGGGTTTCAGGTAGACTGGGGGGGGGGGGGGCAGCTGTTTTCCACAGAATCTTGCGAATGCTACATTTTATTTAGGAAGGGACATAGAAGCTCCAGCTCGATTCAGTCATTTACCGGGGTGGGGGTGGGGGGCAAAAACGGGGACCCTGGAAAAGGAAGCCACGAGCCCCGCTCATCCCTCCTTAAAAATCTTTTGGCCATAAACGCAACCCTTTTTGCTACTGTCCGAACCGCCCCCCCCCCCCCAGGCTGGTGGAAGAGAGCGCCCTGGAAAATTGGTAAAATGTAGCTCTGGCCATTAGCCATTATGCCTCCCTGGAAATACAGCGTAGTACAGGTGACTCCTGCTTGCCAGGGAGGGGCCCACATGTCTGGGATATTGAGGAAAAGGTCCGTCCAGATTTCGTGATGCCCCCGAGCACAAATGTGCCCCTCACCATTTCACCAGAACCGACACCGGGGCAGAGCGCATTGAAGCCGAAAAGAATAGACTATACAAAGCCCGTTCTTGTAAGGGTCCCCTTTTCTCTACTAATTGATACAATGATGTGCATCATTCGAACAGGGACTGAATTCACAGAGGCACACGCTAGCGTATTTGCCTAGAAATAGGGTTCTTCCCTTAAAATGTAAACAGTGGGCCCCCCCCCATTTAGGTATTTCCAGAAACAAAAGGTATCAGTGATAGTCGTGATTTTCCCTGTAAATGTCTGCATTCGAGCATCGGGCTTCATTGTCACTCCCTAAAATCGCCGCAGTGAAGAAATTCCGAATCTAACAATTCGTGTTTTAACACAGATAATATGTGAAGAAAAAAGACAGCAGAAAATGTCTAACGAAGATTGACTTCATTCAAGTTCCTTCCTTCAATGTTATTTTGTTCCTTCTGTTTAAAGCATATTCAAAAATCAAATAAAATTGAAAGCAAAGTTACTGATCTGGTCTGTGGTGTCTGTAGAAATAAATGGGGGGGGGGTGAGCGGGCATGATTTTTCAGATATTTCAGCCGTGTGTGTGTGTGTGTGTGTGTGTGTGTGTGTGTGTGTGTGTGTGTGTGTTTGGGATGGCGAGGTAATCATATAAGAACTGCTTTTTTCAACCAAACTGAGAACAAAGGTCCTAGCAACCTGAGGGGAAGAGGGTGGGCTGTATTCTCTAGCAGAAATCAAAGCCAGCTTCCTGGATCTTTAAAGACCATCCATAAGAGCAATTAGGAACACTTTAATAAATGGGTAACGGGTCTGCCCCTTTGCATGGAGATTTACACTTATTTCCAGCCCTGAATTTTTTGTGATGATAGCAAATCTTTTTTTTTTGCCCCAAATGGCAGTTATTCCTTCCCTGGGGCAGTACCTGTACAACACTTGCCCCTCTAGGACATCTGGTCTCTTTGAAAAGCTACACAGGGGCCCAGTCTATTTGGGACCTACAGCTGTCGGCAGGTTTTCTTCACATCCAGGCAAAATCTGACACTGCAACTTCCCCCACTTGGTCCTGGGCTCTCTGGAAGCCATCAGGACAAGGGGCAGCCTCTTTTTTAAGGAAATAAGGACTTTAAGTCCTCAGTGACATCCATAATGTCTGGGCTCCAGGCTAAATCTGCCCAATTTCTTCCACCCCAGATTGAATTGACAATCCTTTCAAGGCCCTTTACTGTGACAATCAGCCTGCTCTGGATGTGTTTGTTTGTCCACATCTTTGAACTGGAGTAGCTAGACTCCTATATACTTTCTATTCCAGATACAGGCATAGCAGTGTCCAACAGAACCCCCCCCCCACACACACACACACAATTCCCAACAGTGTGCCCTTTTAAAATGCAGTCCATACACATGTAAAACCCAGTGGAGTTGAGCGCCAGCTAGGGGAGACGGTTGGGGGGAGGGGAGGGAAAGAACACGAATCCTGTAACCATGGCAAATATTCAACATCATCTCATTAAACGACATTTTCAGAAATAAAATAAAACGCAGTCTACGACACAGAAGAAAAACGTTTCCTTGATCACATCGTTCAGGGGGGATACAATCGTCAGGGATGTGGGCTCTAAATGATCACTCTGCAAATATTAATAATATGGAAATAGGTTTTAATCAATGAGACATGTAAAACCCAGGGGAATTGCTCCTTGGCTAGGCTACGGGAGGGGGTGGGAGGAGGGGAGCGAAAGGATATGAATCATGTGACCATGGCAAAATACTCAAAATCATCTCATTAAATCACATTTTCAGAAATAAAACGCAGTCTATAACACAGAAGAAAAAACATTTCCTTCATCACATCGTTCAATGGGGATGCAATCAGGAATATAGACTCTAAATGATCACTCTACTGCAAATATTAATAATATGGAAATAGGTTTTAATCAATGAGACATGTAAAACCCAGTGGAGTGGCTCGTTGGCTATGGGAGGGGGTGGGAGGAGGAGAGGGAAAGGATATGAGTCATGTAACCATGGCAAAGTATTCACAATTAATTAAATAAATTTAAAATAAAAAATGTCGTCTATGAGATATTAAATAGTATTAATATATACTATTTGGGGGCTGCTCTGTCAGCTTTAGCTCACATTTAACTTGCAGTCCATGTAATTAACTCCCCCCTCCACACACACACGTACATCTTCTGCGCACACACATACGCACACACATACGCACACACATACGCACACACATACGCACTGTTGTCTGGCTTTCAGATTCAACAATTTAGAGATCATTTAATTCCAAAGAGAGCATTTTCAGGTGAGCGATGGCGTCAAACAGCAGACTGCAAAGGTTGGGGAGTGGCGAGAGAGATGAAGGGAAGGCAGTGCGTGAGCACAATTTTTATTTCAGTGACTTTGAGAAAAAAGAGATTGACGCCACAAATTCAAGGGCTTGGTAGAGTTTTTTGTTTCTTTTTAAGGATGGGGGAGGTTGGGGCATCTCTAAAGACATTAGGAAAAGAAGCAGTTGCTAGGGTAAGAATAAGGGAGGGGGGATTACTGTGGATGAAAACTGCTGAAAATGATGCCAGGTCATCCAATCAAGTGCACATGTAGACAGGCTGACCTTGGTCAGAATAGCCAGCTCATTGTTAAAGACTCAGAGCAAGAAGCAAAAGGCTTCAACCAGAGTCGAAGAGGAGGGAATCTAAAGCAAAGGGCCTTCATGTGAGCTGATCTAGCCCAACTCCCTGATAAATAAAGGATATGTCTATAATAAAGAAAAGAAAGGAAGAAACTGCAGATGAGAGAAGCTGTGACCTCTCTGAGATCCATTAAGCAACAAGTATAGTCAAGATTCTTACCAATGTTTTCTCGTCCTCACATCCTCTTAATTGCTACTGTACCACACAACCCTGGAAGCGCTGGGCAGCTTCCGAAATGCAATCTAGGCCACTCTCCATTTCTCTTTAAGTATGGGCACAGGTCACTGTTCCTCAGTGGTGCCGCATCCTAAATGGACTTAATTCTAACTTGGCTACACTTGGTTATGGCCATCTGTTCTGAGTGCCCAGAGACCTGATGGAGGGTGTTTTCTTTAAAACAACAACAACAAATAAGTACGCCAAAGCAATTACATAAAGGAAACATATAGGATAGGATAGCTATAGAGCAAGAGGCTGTGGACACTGATGACAATAAAAGGGAAACCTAATGATTTTCTTTGCCTTTAATGAGATTAATGATGTAAACCGAACCACAATAATTTCCATCCAGAGATCATTTAAACCAAGCTCTCAAAAACTGCGAAGCGGCCTCATGTACCAGAATTTCAGTCTCTAAATAAATATTTCTTCTATGTCTCCTGCAATGTACAAATACTAGTGGATATGTGTTTATTCATAAATCAGGAAATTAGATCAGGAAAAAATGTCTAAGACATGAAAATGAAAGTCTTATCTACATGTACCTGAAATCTGGAGCTCTGCTCTCAAATTGTTGATAGTTTCAAAAGTAACTCTAGAAAATTATTATTTTCTCATTATAAACAAAATTATAGGATGAGATATGTTTTCTAATTCAGAATATGACATCAGAGGTATGCTACTGTCTCCATTTATTTTTCATAGAATTAAAAGGCAAAAGGAAAAAAACAGAGAGAGACAATTTGACTTGCTGAAAGCCACAAAACCGACAAGCACATTATTTCAACTACTGTTTCACTACAGTTATATTATGAGCTATTAAACTAGACTAGGAGCACTCTGTTTACAAATAAAAATTGACCATGTTTCCGTGAAATTCCACTTAACCAAATCTCCAGTTCCAGTATTTTCCTGCTTCCCCGTTCCCATTTTAATATTTGTCTAGACTCAAATATGTGAATGAAATGTTCTAACTTTGACTCCTGTCTGTGGACATGGGAGCCATCCAGTTGTGCGGACACATTTCTAGATTTTATCAATACATTCCCCAAGGTTGGCTGTGCACTTTGATCTCTGTACCTTTCCCCAATAACCAATGAGGATGGAGACCAGCACACTTTTTGTAACCCTAACTAACTAAGACACTATATGAAAAACATGTCTGTTGTTTTATTTGGCTTTTTTTTGCCTTTGTCCTTAGAAGCAAGTGCCTAGAACACAGGGTGATAGTGTTCATCTAGGAGCAATTCCCAGTGCGAGAAGTTCACGAGTCCCCAATTGATTGACGTTTTAATGTTTTTATGTTATGTAAAGGGGACAAGATGAGCTAAATGCAATGAGCCTGTTCTCCGAGAGGACCGTTCAAGGTGAGTTAACAAACACACCTGAAATGCTCTAAGTGAACCTGTGTAGCAAAATGCTAATGATGGCTCAGATGCTGTATTTCTCTGATTTCCACAACATCTTGTCACGTCTATGATATATTTCATAATCTTGTTAAATAACAAGTAAGTTTCAGGACAGTCGAGCTGGTTAAGAGATGAATTTGTAAAAGACCATCAAAATTAAAGAACAACAGGGCAAGGTGGTATACAGTTAACAGGCAGGTGCGACGAAGCAAAGGAGAACAGTAACGTACATTATACAAATCACTGTCCTGGAGTGCTGGTTAAATCATCATTCATAATCCCCTTGCTTTCCTCCACCCAGAACTGGTGTGTAAAAAGATCTTTCTGCTATTCCTTGCTGGCGCCCCTCATGTAAACCTACACAGAAGTCTGCCTTCTCCCAAATGACTGATCTTTTCATCACTGGGACACTGACCCACTTTTAGTCAGTCAACAATCATTTAAGCAGTTACTGGGTGGTCTGGGCTAAATGCTAAGGATACAAAGACTATTCTCAAGGAGCTCATATTCCAAAGGGGGAGGCAACATACAAGCAACTATATACATACAAACTTTATGCAGGCCAAGTGGAGGGTAATTTCAGAAGGAAGCCTTCTTTCTTTACATGTACATGCTCACCTTCCGTCTTGGAATCAATACTGGGTATTGGCTCCAAGGCAGAAGAATGGTAAGGGCTGGGCAATGGGGGTCAAGTGACTTGTTCAGGGTCACACAGCTAGGGGGTATCTGAGGGAGGAAGCCTTTTTTTTTAATATATAAACACTCACCTTCCGTCTGGGAATCAATACTGAGTATTGATTCCAAAATAGAAGAGCAGTAAGGCCTAGGCAAGGGGAGTGAAGTGACTTGCCCAGGGTGACACAGCTAGGAAATGTCTCAGACCAGATGAATCTAGGACCTCTCATCTCTGGGCCTAGCTCTCAATCCACTGAGTCAGCTGCCTCGCTGCCCCCACTATGATAAAATATTAACAGTTCTTGTTCATATAGAGCTTTTCAAAGCGATGTCCTCGCAACAACCTCGCAATATTGTTAACACGTTACTATTCCAATTTTCAGATGAGAAAACTGAGGTACAATGAAGTTAAGTAATTTGTACACATTCGTGTGGTGTCATAACTGGCATGTCTGCTGATTTCAAAGCCAGCTCTTATATGGAAAAGGAAGTGGGAGATGGACTAAAATGAATTTTGATAAAAAAAAAAAACAGTTTAGAGTCAGAAGGTACCTTAGACACTGTCTGGTACAACTGGCTCATTTCTTTCCTTATGCAATTTTTTAATGATGATTTTTGTTTTTTTAATCACTTAACATTTTCTTTTTTCTTTTGTACTTAATTTTATTTAATTTAAGATATTTTTCTATGGTTACAGGATTCATGTTCTTTCCCTCCCCCCACCAGCTCCCATAGCTGACGCACAATTCCTCTGGGTTTTACATGTGTCCTTGAACAAGACCCATTTCCATATTGTTGATGTTTGCACCAGCGTGATCGTTTAGCGTCTCCATCCCCAGTCATATCCCCATCAACCCAGGGTAGAATTTGAAAGAGAAATTGGAAAATAGTTACCCCTAAGACTACTAAACGTGACTTTCATTGGGGACCATCTTTCATGGCAGGGCCCTGCGGTGGTTTGGGGAGGAGTGAAGTGGTGATAACTTCACTTCTCTCAAGACCTCCTCAATCTTTTTAGAACATTTTTTCTTTCTTCATTTTAAAAATTAATATATTTTTTTTAATTGGGTTCCAAATTCCCTCTGTCCCTTCAGCCTCTCTTCTACCCATTGAGAAGGCAAACAATATAAAATCAATTATGCATGTGAAGTCAGGCAAAGTATTTTCCTACATGATCGTCATCACGATATTTCCATTACTGTGTTTTCTGCTCACTATTCTTTGTAGCATTTCATATATGTCTCTAGATCTCATATACACGTTCTCTAGAAGCCATGCCGTTTTCACTGTTATTGCACAACGATATTCCATCACAGTCATATACTACAACTTGTTCGGCCACTCCCCAAATGACGGAAATCCCTTCAATTTCGAATACTTTGCCATCACAAAAAGAGCTGTTGATCTCCTTGGCTTACAGGTGCTACTAGGTGAAAGGATGTGCACAGTTTTATAGCCTTTTGGACATCATTCCAAGCTGTTTCCAGAATGGTTGGACCAGTTCACAAAACCAGTCGGATGTTATCAGTTCCTTTTTCCATATCCCCTCCAGCACTGGCATTTGCCTTTACTGTCATTTTAGCTAAGCTGAAGGGTGTGACGTGATACCTCAGAGCTGTTTTAACTTGCATTGCTCCAACTGGTGACTTAGCATTTTTATATGACTATAGATGGCTTTGATTTCTTTTTCTGAAAGCTGCTTGTTCTTATCCTTTGACCATTTATCAACTGGGAAATGGCTCAAATTTTTGAACACTTTATCTATCTCAGTTTCCTAAATATTTAAGAAATGTGAGTCTCATTACTATGATCATTTGCTACCTAACTAATCCATTCCACCAATGGACCTTGCTTTCTTAGAGAGTACCAGATTGTTTTCATGATTACCACTGAGTAATAAAAAGGGAAGTCTGGTCCTGCCTTTCTTCACATTTTTTTTTCATTTTTCCCCTTGATATTCTTGACCTTTTTGTTCTGCCAAATTAATTTTGTTATCATTTTTTCTAGCTCTATAGAATAATTCTTTGATAGTTTGCTATGACACCAAAAAAATTAACTCAGGTACAATTGTCACTTTTATTATATTGGCTTGTTCTACTCATGATCAATTACTATTTCTTCTCCAACTGTTTAGATCTCTATTTGTGTGTAGAGTTCTCATTATGTTCATATAGTTCCTGGGTTGGTCTTTTCAGGTAGACTCCCAAGTACTGTATATTGCCTATTGTTCTTTTAAGTGACATTTCTCTTTCTTTCTCTTCCTGATGAGTTCAGTTGGCAGTAGAATAAAAAAGCTGATGATTTATTTTTTTTATATACCTTGCAACGTTACTAAAGTTGTTTATTGTTTGATCAGTTTTTTTTTACTTGCCTATTAAAGGTTCTCTAAGAATATTATCATATGATCTGCAAAGTGTGGTAGTTTTGTTTTATTGCCTGATTTTCTACTTGTAATTTCTTCTTCTTGTCTTATTGCTAAAACAAGCATCTCTATTACCATACTGAAAAACAGTGATTATAACCAACATTTTTGTCTCAGCTCTGATCTTGTTGGGAAAGCTCCATGTCTATCTGTTACAGATAATACTCGATCTTGGTTTTAGATAAATCCTATTTATAATTTTAAGAAAGGTTTCATTTATTTGTATTATTTCTAGTGTTTTTAATAGGAAAGGGTACTACTGTATATTGTCAAAAGCTTTTTCTGCATTGAGTATTGCGATACTCAAAAGATTTTTTTTTAAGTATATGGCCAATTATACTCTCAGTTTTCCTATTACTGAGCCAGTCCTGTGTTCCTGGTATAGATCCCACTTGGTCATTGTATGTAATCTTTCTTATATATTTCTGTAATTTCCATGAGAGCATTTTATTTAATTTTGTGTCAATATTCATTAGGGAAATGGGTTTATAGTTTTCTTCCTGGTTCATACATCAAAACCATATTTGTGTCATAGAAGTAATTTGATATGATTCCTTCTTTAACTCCATTTTCAAATACTTTATATAGTACTGGAACAAACTGTTCTTTAAATGTTTGGTATAATTCACTTGTGAATCCATCTGGTGCTGGGGATTTTTTCCTTAGGGAACTCATTTATGGATGTTCAATTCATTTTTTTCTGAGATGGGATTATTTAAGTATCCCATTTCCTCTTCTGTTAATCTGGGTAATTTATATTTTTATAAATATGCATCCACTTTTCTTAGTTTGTCAGTATTATTGGCATATGATAGGACAAAATAGCTCCTAATTGCTTTAATTTCATCTTCATTTGATAGTGCATTCACTCTTTTCATTTTTTATAGTGGTAATTTGGTTTTATTCTTTCTTTTATAAAAATAACATTAATAAATGGTTTATTTATTTTTCATAAAACCATTTTCTAGTTTTACTTATTAGTTCTATTACCATTACCTTTCAATTTTATTACTCTCTACTTTGATACTGAGGATTTTCTATTTTGATGTTTAATTGGGGATTATAAATTTATTCTTTCTCTAGGTTTTTAAATGTTTATATTCCCATTGTTGTCCCTTCTTTAATAAATTTATTGACTTTTCCTACTTCTCTTTCTGTATTTTTTATTTAAATTTCAATTATTCTATTTTGACATTTCCAAGTAATTGTGAACCTATTCACCCAAGTTCTTCTAATGAACATAATTTTTCTTGTGTTGTGGTCCAAAAAGGCTACATTTAATTTTTCTGCATTTGTTTGTGGGCTTTTTTGTTTCCTGATATATGATCAATTTTTGTGAAGGCAAGAAAACATGATAAAAAGAAAATAAAGATTCTCTTTTTCCATTCAATTTTCTCCAAAGGTATGGTTCCCTAAATCTTGCTAGAGACTCTCTAGTGTTATATGCGTACTACTGAGTACTTGTAGCTCATAAACCATATAAGAACAAAAAGTGAACTATTAATTGTACCTAAATTAATTTATTCAGTGTCATACCAAACTATAAAAAATCTATTTTATAGAACTAGAAAAATAATGACAGAATTCATCTGGAAGAACAAAAGATCAAAAAATCACAGGAATGAATGGGAAAAATGTGATGAACCAATGCCTATCAATACCAGATCTCAAACCGTACTAAAAAATCAACAATCATTAAAAAAAACCCAGAATGGATGATCAATGGAATAGATTAGGGGTAAATGATGTTAGCAATCTAGTTTTTGACAAACCCAAAGTAACCAGCTTTTTGGGATAACAACTCACTATTTAACAAAAACTGCTGGGAAAACTGGAAGACAGTATGGCAGAAAACAGGCATAGCCTAATTATATATATATATATATATATATATATATATATATACACATATACTATATTATAATACATATAATATATAATACAGTATGCCAAGAAAATGTCAAAATGGGCATATGATTTGACATAAAGAGTGATGCCATCAGTAAATTAGAAGAACACAGAATAGTTTATCTGTTAGATATATGGAGAATACAATTTATGACCAAACGAGATAAAGAACATTACAAAATGTAAAATGAATTTATTAAATGTAAAAGGTTTCCTACAAACAAAACCAACGTAACCAAGATTAGAAAGGATACAATAAACTGGGAAATTTTTTATAACCCATTTCTCTGATAAAGGTGTCATTTCTCAAATATATAGAGAACTAAGTCAAATTTATAAGAATAGAAATCATTCCCCAACTGATAAATGCTAAAGGATATGAAAGGCAGTTTTCAGACGAAGAAATCAACACTATTAATAATTACATGAAAAATGTTCTAAATCCCTTTTGATTAGAAAAATGCAAATTGAAACAACTCTGAGGTACCACCTCACACCAATCAGATTGGACAATATATGACAGTCGAGGAAAATAGTAAATGTTGGAGGGGATGTGGCCAAACTGAAACACTAATTTACTGGTGGAGATGTGGAATGATCCAACCATTCTGGAGGGCAGTTTGGAACAACGATGCCAAAGGTCTACAAAATAATGTACACATACCCTTTGATCCAGTAATACAACCAGGTAGTCTGTATCTCAAAGAAATTTCAAAAAAAGGGATGAAGGACTTACTAGTACAAAAATATTTATAGCAGATCTTTTTCTGGTGGCAAAGAATTGGAAATTAAGTTGATGTCCATCAACTGGGGAATGGCTGAACAGATTATGGTATACGATGGTGATGAACTACTACTGTGCTGTAAGAAATGATGAATAGATTGATTTCAGAAAGGGCTGGATAGGCCTACATGAACTGATGCAGAGAGAAATAAGCAGATACAGGAGAACACTGTTCACAGTAACAGCAATATTGTAGAATAATCAACTGTGATAGACTTAACTACTCTCACCAATACATTGATCCAGGAAAATTTTGGAGGACTTATGACAAAAAAAAAAATGATATCTATCTCCAGAGAAAGAACTGTTGTGGTCGGAATGCAGATCAAAGCATACTATTTTCCACTTTAGTTTATTTGGGTTTTTATTTATGAGTATTCTCTTACAAAAATGAAAAAAATATGGAAATATGTTTTGCATGACAGTAGACAGACAAACCCAGACAAAATTGCTCACCAGCTCTGGGAAAGGGGAGGGAAGGAAGAAAGGGAGACAATTTGTATTATGTATCTTCAGAAAACTTATTTGGAAAATTGTTATTATTGATAATTGGTAAAATAAAATATCTTTACAAAGATGAAACAAAAGTGAACTATAAGCTACAGGATTGGGAAAAAAGCCTAGCTTGGAAGAAGGAAAGCAAAGAAATTAATTGGATCGTTTACACTAGCGAAATAGAAGCATAATGGCCATATTTTTCCCACTGAATATATATTTCAATATATGTGTTCACATCACCAACCCACCTCCTTTCTCATATGCAGATCTTTTTCTTTGTTAACATGCTATAGACTATTATTCCCTTTGGGTTACCTGAGGTACAAATGAAGATACTTTCAGAAAAGCAATGGCCAATTATGCTGTAACCACCAGCATTATCAGAAGGACCAATCTTAAATTATAAAAAGTGAATTTGGCTAAACAAAAACAGTTTATTGATAGCCAATAGAATAAGCACTGCAACAGGCTTCCAAATGAGGTTGTGAGATTTCTTTCCCCCAGAATTCTATTTGAATAAGGCCAATATCCGTCTATTGTGAAGGATTCAGGTATATAGCTACATGATGTAGTGGATATGCTTGATGGGAGGGCCCTGATCCCTAATTCTAGGTTGAATTCTTTGAGACTAACATTCAACCAACTAAATAATGCGCATTAGGCACTATGTGCGATGTGGCCAGAACTGTACTAAATGCTGGATACGGTGATGGATACGAACGAAGTAAATGATTCATCCCTGTTTTAAAATTTACTTACAATCTTGTTGAAAAGAGAAGATTTACATACAGAAAACAGTTAAAGAAAATCTAATAAGATAATCAATTGCTAGGCTGTCTTGTTCAATCTATAAATGATATTAAAGTTCAGAAAAAATTTATTTCAGCACTTTTCTTTCCATATAATATATACTTGATTATCTATGTTCATTGCAAGCTATTCTCCATGAGAAAATTATAATTCTCATGCTGTTGGGGCAAATTAGAGTCCTTTCACTATGTACACCTCATTGTTTCAGATCATAACTTCCGATTTTCCATATAATTTTTTGTTGCTTATAGGGATCATCATGTTAAAGTCGCCTTTCCTCTGTATTTTCCAGTTCATTCAGGATCCCCAGTAATACTTATCAATGTTGATCAATATCGCAGGCATGCACTATATAATCAGTAAATCATGAATCTAGTGGATAATTCTTCAAAAATAATATAAATCCAAATAATCTGTAAAACATTACAACATCTAGTCATGTGTTTTATATTCCCATAAACTCAACATGAGAGTGGGGGTTCAATTAAAAACAATTTCCCTCTCCCCTCCATCCCCACCCTGCTTTCATAATTACCACTTTATATTTGTGATTACACAAAACAGCATGACCTTGTAATAGCAAAGCTCCATGTGCAATCAATTCTTTGTCATAAGATAGACTGAGATAGGCTTCATTGAGGCCCAGAATTATGCTACTAAGAAGCTAATTTGTTATCATTTCAACACACGCCGTGCTAGTTGTGGCCAGAGATACAAAAATGACGTAGCTCAGCAGCTTATTTTGCCACATTTCTTCTGCTTGATGGTTGCAAAATCTCGACCACTAATTAGGTAAAAAAACCATCCAATATAAACTTTCAAAAGTCATGCTCCGAAGACGGAATCCAGAGGAAATATTAGAGCATGAATATAAAAACGAGGCCTGGTGCAGTCAACAAGCTCAGAACATGCTAAGAACGATAAAGAAAATGAAGGGGAACAACAAAGAGATTTTCCTTTGTGTTGAGTTATGTTGGGGGAAAGACAACTATTGTACGTAGGAGAGAATAACCTGTGGAGAATCTTCATGGGGGGAAAGGCCTAATAACCCAAGATAAGAAAGGAGATAGTAATAGAGTAATTATGCCTCTGATGAGTTCACATTACTAAGCCTGAATGAATTGTACACCGAGGTACTGAATAAACTGGCAGATGTGACTGCTGAGCCACTGTCATTGATTTTCAAAGGTCATATAGAATGGGAGAGGATCCACAGGATTAGAAGATAAAGAAGTTGCCAAATGTCAGAAAAAGGGAAGAGAAGGAACCTCTAAACCAGACGCCACTGACAATGACTGATTCCTGGGAAAATTCTATAAGTGGTTATTAACAGAATAGGTAGAAAACTTCTAAAAAAGGAAAGAACAATCAGAATGAGCTAGCACTGGGACACTGCTGTAAAAGAAAGGAGCTTAAGGTAGAACAAAGGGTAATGGACTGGGGGAACATAGAGGGGGAGACTCTCAGGATGATGCAGTGAAAGTAGAGGATAAGAACATGCATCCTGTACCAGAAAAAGGGGGGATTGCAGAGCCCATTATGAGTCAATGATGCGTAAATAGTAGTCTCTTTCCTGGAGACAAAGGTGAAAAGATATGGGAGTGTACTGTTCCCACAACAATTTAACTCCCAGTAGTTATTTTAGATAACAAATTATAATCAAACTGATCATTGAAATTTCAGGAATTTGAGGACTATTGTAGCAATTACATAATATATTCCCTATTAAGATAAACATAATTCTTCAGGGTATTTATGTATACTTACCTAACCTTCTGGCTACAAAGCACTTTTATTTAAAGCACATTTAATGATTTTTTTCAGTATTCAAAAGTTGCTGACTATATGCCAATCCTAAATATTCCTTTTTTTTCATCTCAAACTTTCCTGAAGGAAAGGAACTGAAGTTCTAAATACTCTAAAATCCTTTTAAGCTTAAAAGGTGTTTATAAGAATGAAAGATTATTTAATATGGTAGTAATGTAATTTATTAAAATATGGTTTTATCATTTGATTGTAGAAAAAAACCGATTAGTAAGTCCTTCAGGGAAAAATAAATATAAACTAATTCACAGGAAGATAATCCCAAAATGCTTGGTAGTCTTATTCCAGCAAAATTACTGTGGATAAAGCAATGCGTTTCAAGGAAGAAATGATATTTTTCAATAAACAACTTTTTATTCTCTTCTACAAGTATGTTTTGGAAAGACTATCATCCGCAGGCATATCTCCATCAGGAATATAAGGTTCTTTGTGTCACACATTCCTGAAGTCTTAGTCATTAAGTAATTGGCCAACTGATAGCAAAATTAATCAGATAGTAGTATTATTGGATAGGCATTGAGCTCCTTTATGAAAAGAAGACCATTTCATGAGATACTGGCCCTCCAACTTCAACCTTCCTTTCTAGTTAACAGTGCTGAATATGGAACTGATTTGGATAAGAAAAGCTTCTTCCAGAAAGATCAAAGTCAAAATATAAATGGTCTTGGAAAACTTACTAGTACCTCCAGGAGTGAATTCTACTGCCTTTGTAGCCAAGAAGATAAGTATTGCTCTCCTCTAATCTAATTCTTCTAAGATGAAAAAAAACCCCTCAATTCTATCAAGTCACCATCCCCTGAAGCAGCTATTGTTGGAGAGCATTAGTCTCAGTTTGAAATTGCCTTATCCATTCACTGGCTTTGACAGTACGATAAAAATCAGCTTAGGCCATTCCTCAACACCAATTATATTACATAATGAAGTGTGCATATTGTCTTTCAACGTGCCCCTAAATATCAGAATCGGTGCATAAAAACACAGAAGTAGATACTATAAAAGTAGCAACATAACATTTACTGTCTGTCACAAATTGTCACCTAATATCCCACATGTGTTGAAAATCACATTATTGTATCTCAAGGATCATTCACTGGATGAGGTCCTAAACTAGGAATGTAGGGATGGCTCAGGATTAAGAAAGCTATCAGCATACTTGACAATATCAATAACCAAACCAGCAGAAATCATATCATTTTATCTCAATAGATGCAGAAATCTTTTGATAAAATACAATACCCATTTTTAATTAAAAAAAAACCCGACAGATCACAGGAATAATGGAGCTTTCCTTAAAATAAGTACTATCTAAAATTGCCTGCAGCCGTCATCTGTAATGGAAATAAGCTAGAAGGCTTCCCAATAAGATCAGGAGTGAAATAAAGATGCCCATTATCATCACTATTATTCAATATTGTACTAGAAATGCTAGGTACAGCAATGAGAAGAAAAAGGAATTGAAGGAATTAAAGTAGGAAAGGAGGAAACCCAATTCTCACTCTTTACATAGGATATGAAACGATACTTAGAGAATCAACTCAAAAAATTATGAAGAGGATGATTTCAGAAAGAGCTGGAAAGGCTTACATGAACTGATGCAGAGAGAAATAAGTAGAAACAGGAGAACATTATACATTCCTTTTTCTGATTTCTTCCTCTAGCCTTCGCATTTTATTTACAAAATAATTTCTAACACTTAAACTTCTAGGAATTCCAGTTGTTTTGTGCCCAGACTGTATTCTCCTCTGAGCTTTTACCTTTAGGTGATTTGGTGTAATTTTCTTGTTCTGAGTTTGTATTTTTCATGTCCATTTCACCATGATAGCTCTTTATTGTAGGATTTATTCTTTCTAGGCATAACTCTAACATTTTGACTTTTCTATATACTTCTTTTTTTTTTAAACCCTTACCTTCCGTCTTGGAGTCAATACTGTGTATTGGCTCCAAGGCAGAAGAGTGGTAAGGGTAGGCAATGGGGGTCAAGTGACTTGCCCAGGGTCACACAGCTAGGAAGTGGCTGAGGCCAGATTTGAACCTAGGACCTCCCATCTCTAGGCCTGGCTCTCAATCCACTGAGCTACCTAGCTGCCCCCTTTTCTATATACTTCTAAAGAGGATGGTTAGTCCTAATTTGGTCCTATTTTGTATTTTATTATAGGAAACTTCTTTTTCTGGGTATTACATACCATGTTCTTTAAAAACATCAGGAGCAGATCTCTTATACAGAGAGATGCAAATCAAAAGAACTCTGAGGTATCACCTCACACTTAGCAGATTGGCTAACATGACAGCTATGGAAAGGAATGAATGCTGGAGGAGATGTGGCAAAGTGGGGACACTAATTCATTGCTGGTGGAGTTGTGAATTGATCCAGCCATTCTGGAGGGCAATTTGGAACTATGCCCAAAGGGCGCTAAAGGACTGTCTGCCCTTTGATCGAGCCATAGCACTGCTGGGTTTGTACCCCAAAGAGATAATAAGGAAAAAGACCTGTACAAGAATATTCATAGCTGCGCTCTTTGTGGTGGCCAAAAATTGGAAAATGAGGGGATGCCCATCAATTGGGGAATGGCTGAGCAAATTGTGGTATATGTTGGTGATGGAATACTATTGTGCTCAAAGGAACAATAAAGTGGAGGAATTCCATGTGAGCTGGAACAACCTCCAGGAAGTGATGCAGAGCGAGAGGAGCAGAACCAGGAGAACATTGTACACAGAGATGTATATATGGTAGCACAATCTAATATAATGAACTTCTCTACTAGCAGCAATGCAATGATCCAGGACAATTCTGAGGGACTTCGAAAGACATTATTCCACATCCAGAGAAAGAACTGTGGGAGCAGAAACACAGAAGAAAAACAACTGCTTGATCACATGGGTCAATGGGGATATGGTTGGGGATGTAGACTCTAAAGGATCACCCTGGTGCAAATATCAATAATATGGAAATATGTCTGGATGAATGACACATGTAAAACGCAGTGGAATTGTGCGTCAGCTATGGGAGGGGGAATGGGAAAAAACAGGAATCATGTAACAATGAGAAAACAATCTAAATTGATTAACTAAATAGATTTTTTAAAAAGACTATCAGGAGCAAGATACGTTTGACTCGCACAAGCTTCTGTTGTACACAGAATGGTTTGATTCAAGGCACAATCTGATCTCTGTCCTCCTGGTCTGAGCTTTGCAAGCTCCTGTGCAATTGCTTATATTTGTAGCTCCAGTAGAGTGTTGTACTCAAACACATTCAGCTAGTTGGAAGGCTCATCACATTTAGAGAGACAGAAGTGCAGGTTTTCCATCTGTATAGACTGGTCATTCCATTTCAGGCTTTAGATTGGGCTGGGATCTGGATCTGAGGCCTCTTTCTACTCCCAAGGTCACAACCACATAGATGCTTCTAGCTTTTGTTCACGCTCCATGCCAAGTATACATTTTCAGGTCTGTGACTGATCCCTTTCCTGGTGTTCCACTCCTCAGTCCCCACTAAATCTGTAACACAACTTTGTTGTCAAGCCTCAATTTCCTAAATCTTTTTACCTCTTGTCATAACGGACAACTGCAAGGTGAGTTCAGTCCCTGTACAGGACACCTTTCTCTGACATTCTCCTGCCTAACTCCCATACTGTGTTCACAGACCATCTCCCTATTATGCAGACAAGAACTAAAAAACACAACTTAGTAGTATGACTTTTTTCTTTTATTTCTTGCTTAGAATTTTGGTTGCTGTTTTTTCTAGGTCTTTGTAGAACAGTTGTGAAGGGAGCTGGGTTTTACTACTTCTTCCCACTTTGCCATCTTAGCTGCTTTCATTTCCTCATTAAAATGTATGCTCCTGGGGGTAGAAATTGTTGTATTCTTTGTACTTGTGTCCTTATGCCTATTACATAGTAGGCATTCAGTAAATGCTTGTTGAATGAGGATATTCTTGATATTGATCAAGTTAAAGATCCTTCATACATTCCCCCCTGATGATCATTGAGAGACTAGTCTCCCCATTGATCATTCCTTAGAGTCTATTTTGTGCATTTCATATATAGAAAAAAAAACATGTCATTCTTTTAAAATTGCCTTTTAATGGAATGAGGTACTAAGTGCCAAATTATAGGATAATACCTTGCATTCAGAATATTCCAGAGAAATTATTTAAGATCTTTAAGATAAAATGGAAAATTCAAGAATAAAATTAAGTGAGCTAGAGTAAATTATTACTTGTTAAACATTTAAACCATTCAGTAAAATGGCACTGGCACATTTTTTAAAATAAATTTTCAAGACCATTTAAAACTGTAACCTTTAAAATTAGTCAAGTGATCTTACTGTCCTGTCTACATAGCAAAAATGCAACAATAACTGTATAATCTTTCTTCCAAGGACACACAAATGTCATATGAGCTTGTCATAAGGGGGCATGCTGAGTAGTTACAACTATATAGTAGGAACTAAGACTTCTGAAATTCATCTGAAGAACAAGAAGAAATCATTGATTTGATTATATTCCATTTTCCCAATAAAAAGATAATACTTCACATCTTGATTTCTAAAATCTCCTTCTTTATTGATACACTTGATGATCGTTATGCTGACAGAGAAGTGATTTCTAAGAAATTAATCTAATGCTGCCATTATTGCTCCCTTTGGCAGGCAGCTGTACAGTATTGGGGATATAAAAACTTGTTAACATTATTCTTCAGTAAGATTTATTTTTAAGGGCTAGTATTTGAACTAACATTTAACTTTTAGGCGAAACAATTTCAAATAGTTCAGCATCTCTCGTAAATGGCATACTATGTTGTAAACAAGGATGGATCACAATATGGTACATTCTTTGATACAATCTTGAACCTTCTGATTCTTCCTCCTTTTGAGGAAAAGATCATAATATGGCCACTTTTTTGATGTGGTTATTTATTTTCACAATATTTAAAATAATTTCTCAGCTTAAGGTAATCATCATCATCAACAACATGTTGTGTGTGTTTGTGTAAATATAAATATATATATATATATATAATGTGTGTGTGTTAATATATATAAATATATCTCCCAAGAAGGTCAAAGAAAGATCTCATGGATACTAAATTATTCATAAAATTGTAGTGGTAGTCACGAGCTGTCATAAAGTAGATGCTCAATGATAGGAGGATGTTTGAACATACTGTGCCCCATGAAAATCACTAAGAAAGGTAGATTGTAATTCTACTATTTCTAAGAGCTAACATTTATATACTGTTTTATGAATTGCAAAGCCCTTTTACAAATATCATCTCATCTGATCCTCACAAAAAATCTGGAGAAAAGTGCTATTATTATATTGTATTGTATTGTATTGTATTATGATGATGAAACTGAAGCAGACAGTGGTTAAGTAATTTGCCTGGAGCTACACAACTAGAAAGATTCTAAGGCTGTT
The DNA here is from genome assembly GCF_027887165.1 of Monodelphis domestica. Taxonomy (NCBI): domain Eukaryota; kingdom Metazoa; phylum Chordata; class Mammalia; order Didelphimorphia; family Didelphidae; genus Monodelphis; species Monodelphis domestica. The sequence continues at coordinate 17,126,600 of NC_077235.1, read as the reverse complement.
TTTGAACTCTAGTTTTTCTGATTTTAGGCCTATAATCTTTTTTTTTAATTAATTTATTTTTTAAAACCCCTACCTTCCGTCTTGGAGTCAATACTGGGTATTGGTTCCAAGGCAAAAGAGTGGTCAGGGCTAGGCCATGGGGGTTAAGTGACTTGCCCAGGGTCACCCAGCTGGGAAGTGTCTGAGGCCAGATTTGAACCTAGGACCTCCTGACTCTGGTCCTGGCTCTCAATCCACTGAGCCACCCAGCTGCCCCCCCTATAATCTTTTTTTTTAATCCTTATACTCTGTATTAGTTATAATTCTAAGACAAAAGGGCAAGGGCTATGCAAATAGGGTTAAATGACTTGCCCAGGGTCACAACTAGGAAGAGTCTGAGGCCACATTTGAACATAGGTCCTCCCGACTCCCGACTTGGCACTCTATACACTGTGCTACCTAGCTGCCCCACCTAGAGCCATGTTTCATTTGATTTAATCATTAGACAGATTTATCTTTAGCCATGTTTCTCAAACTGCTATGGAGAGTAAGGCAAAAGAAGGCAAGACAGAGGATGACCGGTCCCTAGAGGCATGGCTCCCAAAGGTATCTGAGGACTCAGCTACTCATACCAAAGAATCATGCAAAAAAACAAGCTCCAAACAAATCAAAGCAAACCAAGGAACTCACATTTCAATGGGGGAAAAACATGCAAATAAAAAATACAGAAGAGGTAGAAGGCAACCTAAAAGGGGAGTCAGGATCAAAGGAAGAGCCAGAGATGGGGTGGTAAAGGATTTCTACAGGGCAGGATTTGAGCTGAGTCTTTAAAGAAAAACACTGATGATAAAGGTGTTACCTGCAGTTATAAGGAATGGCATGGGTGAAGATCCATCAAAACAGACCTAAAAAGAGTCCTTAGACAGATAGGACATGAGCCAAGACAGGCCAATGTCATGAAAATCTAGAAAACAGAGAAAAGGAGTGATAAAAGAGAGTCAGTGGCTGCAGAGAGGTCAGAAGGATGAGCACTGAGAAAAGACCACTGCACTTAGAAATTATACAATAATTGGTGACTGTGAAAGAGAGCAATTTTAGTTGAATGATATAGTCAGAGGCCATATTGCATGGAATTTAGAATCAATAAAGGGGAAGAAGTGGCGGCATCCAAAAAATAAAGCTTGCAATCAAAGGAGTTTAATCAAGGGAGAAAGGAAAGACATAGAATGGCAGCTAAAGGAGAAAGTAGGAGCAAATGAAGGCTTTTTGTTTCTTTATAGGGAAGGAGAAACAAAGTCATATTTGTAGGCTGCTGGAGAGGAACCATACAGGGAGAGATTGAAAATTAGAGGGAAGGTGAGTGATGATAGAAAGGGAAGTAAGCTGGAGAGGAGGGGTGGGGTAATGATCAAGGATGCCCATAGGAGGGAGATTGCCACTCTTCCTGAGAGGCAGGGGTACAAGAAGACATAGTAGGGGAAGACAGCTGAGGGAGGTAAGATGGGAAGGGGAGAAAAGGGATCTCTTGAAGTATGGACTCAATTTGTTCAGTGAAGTGTGTACATATATTTAACTCCCTTTTCCTAGTAGAGACCCTTGTTCCAAATATTTTCAATGCCTTTGAAGTTCACAGAGTGACTTAAAATCTTGAGAGGCCTCACTTAAAAAGAAGGTGGCACAAGGCCAGAAGAATGATTAGCTTGGAATGTTCCGAAGACACATTCTGAGACACGAAAAACGAAAGGCTCAAGGCAACCAAGTAGAACTCACCAGTGAGAAGTTTGGGGTCAAGTTTTACCCTGAAACACCATCTAAGAGACTGCAATCCCCCCCCACCCCGCCTTAATTATTTAAGCACACAGAGTACCCGAACAACAACCAACTTGGTCCTAGAAAAATAGAAACTGAGTTTTTCCCAAGAGAAAATAAATTTTCAAACACTAAGGTGATTCTTGACCTTCAGTTCAATTCAGTAAGTATTCATTAAATGCTTTCTGTGTGCCAGGCACTAGGAGGGTACCAAGACAAAAATCAAAATAGTCTCTGTTCTAAAGGAGTTTACATTCAACTACTTTATTTGTCAACTTTTCTATCTATGGAGGCAGTCAGGTGGCTCATTGGATTGAGAGCTAGGTTTGGGGAAGGGAGGTCCTGGGTTCAAATCTGACCTCAAAGACTTTCTAGCTCTGTGACCCTGAGCAAGTCACTTAACCCCTTTGCCTAGGTTTACTGTTCTTCTGCCTTGGAACCAATACACAGTGGTTCTTGAATCAATCCTAAACTATGAAAAATGCTATACTGACAGTGGACTTATGTGAAATAATAAGTTTATGTGTAGGTACTTTATTAGCATTTCAAAGGAGTTAATTACTGAACCCTTATGTTTAGACAGTAGAAATCTGAAGGTCTGTTAATCAGCTATTTCATTCCTTTGGAAATCTGAAACTATGTTGAACTATGTGTTTATTCGACATGCAAGAGACACGGCTATTTTAAAGTTAAATCTATGAGCCTGCATGGCTTTTCAGCAATGAAAAGGCCACACCATTATTAGCTAATATTCATTTATTGGTCCTTATCTATTGATTAGGGGATTTATTGACTAAGGATTTATTTGAAGTGTGTGGAAAGCTGACCTGCAACAAAATGTGGCAAAAGAAAAACTTAACATGACCTAAATTCGGTAGTGATATTATTCATCTAAATCGACTGGAGAAAAGAAATTTTTACAAATCAAATTATTATCCATCATTGATGAGCTAAATATTGATGGCCATGACTAACATTGCAAGAGGAAAACCAGGGGGCATCTGGGTAGCTCAGTGGATAGAGAGCCAGGCCCAGAGATGGGAGGTCCTGTGTTCCAATCTGGCCTCAGACACTTCCCAGCTGTGTGACCCTGGGCAAGTCACTTGACCCCCATGGCCTAGCCCTTACCACTCTTCTGCCTAGGAGCCAATACCCAGTATTGATTCCAAGAAGGAAGGTGAGGGTTTAAAAAAAAAAAGGAAAACCAGTCATCAAAAGGTGAATTACTCCTGTGTGAACAAAGAATTTCCTCATATAGCGTGCAAGAGAGGACCATGTGGACTAATGGGCACATGGGCACTTGAGAACTATTGTTCTGTGTGGCTCCAGAGGGCAGATCAAAGAAGAGTTACAGACACATGTATTTTAGCTCAATATAAGGAGGAAATTTGCAAGATAGTTGTCTAACAGTAGAAGCTTACCCCACAGAGTCGTGAGCTCTCCATGACTCAAAGTGTGTTCAAGTAAAACATTTACAGTGTAGAGTGTATCATCAGTCTTCATCTCCTTTTTTAATTGCTAGAATTTTCTGAATTTTCCTGAGGTTCCAATGAATGAAGCTATACTCAAACCATGAAGAAAAGCAGCCGAAGACATATTTCTCTGGCTGCACTTTTTCAAACTGCAGCAAGGGGCTAGAGGAGATAGTAGTGATTGGAGGACCCTGCCTAGAGATCAGAGTGAAGAGATCTAAGAAGTAAATGGAACGCTGAAGCCCACCTCCCAAGTGGGTGATCCAGGCCTGAATTCTCTGCTGCTGGGGAGGCTGCGACTGAGGAAGCTCCAGCTTGGGAGTCAGTCCTGAGCTGCAGTGCGCTCCGCTGAACAGGTGTCCTCACTAAATCCAGTGTAACATGAGTTGGGAAGGCCAAGGCCCACTAATGAGCAGATGGCCTGTGCTTCTGGTCTGGGGTGGGGGAGAGGATGAGGTAGACTAAAACAAACCGAAAGGCCAGACCCTCAAAAGAAAAGAAATACTTCCCATTAGTCTTCCAGATCAGGACAGCTAGTACAGTGCTCAATGCTTTCATGTGGTGACCAAATGAAGGGAATGGCCAACAGACCAAGCCTTCCCTTTACCCAAATCATTCCTTGAAATATTTCTGCTGGAAATAGGTCTTGATCAGTGACACATGTTAAACCCAGTGGAATTATGCATCAGATGCAGGAGGGGAAAGAACACGAGTCTTGTAGCCATGGAATAATATTCTGAATCATCTCATTAAATAACATAAAAAAATAAAATCACCATGGGCAATAAAACAATAGGTCTGCTGAGGCTGCCTAGTAGGAGCTCAAGTACTCCTGATCCTCTTGCTTCTTCAGCCACTACTCTCCTTCCTTGAAGCCCAGCTTGACTGAAACTGGTCCCTTATATGGCCTGATGTTTTGACCTGCCCTCTATTCCTAAGCCCAGGTTTGATTAAGTAGCATGTTATAAGGCTATTCCTTTGATCTCCCCAGAAAACAATCCTTTTCTGAGGGTGAGGGGTTGTGGCATGGGCTGGGCAGAAGAGGCAAAGGGGGCAACCAGGTGGGGAATCATGGGAGGAATGGAGTACAGTCCACAAAAACTTACTGTAAGCTCTCTAAGGTTCGTCATTACTTTTGGGGAACTCTATCTCTGTTTTCGTAAGGGAAAAAGACTGGCAATTAGCCCCATCAGTTAGAAAAAGACAGGGCCTTTGACCTCCATTCTATCCTGCCAAAGTAAGAGTACATCAAGGTACTACTGGAGGTGGAGGTCAGAGTACTTAATCTGGCCAGGAGCTAGTTCTTGCCCACATTTATTCATTTATCCTAGTCCATCCCATCTGGTTTAAGGCCTAGATCTGCCAAGGCATCAGTATTCTCCAGTATCAGTGACAACTAAAATGACCATTTTAAAATGACAACTTCAACCTATGAATGTGAAGATTTGAAGGGTTTTAAAAAATATTTTCTGCTTTTTCAGAGACATTACTCCATTAAAAGAATAGCACTGATAACATTAAAAGCACCCAGGAATCTTAGTGTCCAAAGCACATACTAAAGCAGGATTTGCTGGAGGGAGGACAACTGATGGTCATGGTCAAGCTCTGAGTAAATGCCAACCAAATCTGTTCTAAGACTGGCCTGGCAACGTACAAGTAAGAGCGAAGTTAGGATGAAAAGGATCAGGTCTGCTTGAGTACCACTGGCAGGTGGCCACCACCAAGTCTACTCCTGACACCCAGAAAGGATGGCCAAGCTTGTTGAGCTGCCTGAGAAGAGGGCAGGGGAAGGGATTTGGAGGCCCATGGAGATATACTGGAAATACTTCCCAAACAGTACAGCTTCTGCTACCAAACAGGATACTGGAATACAGTGCAACCGAAATGATTCAGCCTCATTATCTAGGCTTTCTTCTTCTCCTCTTTCCCTCCTGCTGTCTAATGTTTAGCTACCGTCATTCTTATTAGATCACAGAAAGTAGTTCCTACTGGACTCCTTTCCTGATATAACCTTCATTAATCTTGGCGAGCCGCACGGCCATCTCCTAAAGGACAGTGACAAAGTTAACAGGAATGAATACAGACTAGGTAAATGTCTTCCTTTCTTCAGCCATTCCTTCTGCCTCAGAAAAGTTAGCTTAGAGATGATAACACTCGTGAATGCAGGTGGATTTATGAGAGGAACACGGGGCAAAGGAAGTCACTGGGAAGTCACTGAAAGTTAAGCTTCAGATTTCATTTCACTTTAATTTTTCTTCTAAAATTGACTCCAAATGGAATACTTGAAGAGAAGCTTATAGAAGCTTATGGCTGTGGCATCCAAGCAGAAGAAAAAAATCACGTTGAGGAAATAATGCAGGAAAACAGTTTTCTTCAGAAAATGCTCGAGTGTATAAAATAGGAATGCTTAACCTTTTTTGTCCCATGGACCCCTCTGGCTGTCTGCTGAAGCCCATTGACCGCTTCTCAGAATGTTTTTAAATACTAGAAGGAGAAGCTAAATTTCAGTTTGAAGTCAGCAAAAATAAAAATGGATTTCCCCCATCCAAGTTCACAAATTCTACTGAAATGAGTCCAAGGAATGACCTCAGGTTAAGCATCTCGGTGTAAATGTAAACACTTTGGGATTAAGAATTTTTCATTCCCCAGGGCCAAGCAAATTGCCTGAATCAGAATAGGTGACTAATAAATGCTTAGAGATTGATTGAATGGGTGCACACATGGCTAAGGAGAAAGGGGAGCTCAGTAGTTAAGTAGACACAAAGTATAAGAAAATAAAATTCCAATAAAACCATGATCCTCCCAGAAAGAAACTCACTCTAATTAAAATATAATTACCACCAATCATGAGGGACAGAAATGAGACTGAGGCGGGCTAAAATGAAGTTTAGGGATTAGCAGTTTTGTTTTGTTTTGTTTTGGAACCATCCCTGCTCACTCTCCCAAAATAACTCCCCATGAGAAACAAATCAGAAGGGAAGGTAAATGGTAGATGGAATTCAATTTTTCATTAAGCTCACAGTGCATTTCTAATCCCTTGCCCTGTGCAGGAGATCCCAGGCTACTTTGGTAGCTACTTTAATTGGTTTTGCATTTGAAAGGCAGCCTTGCTTTTAGTTCTATGTTACCAAAATTCAGTGAGAGGGACACACCTGTGTTACTTGGCTCTTTGTAAATTTAACTGTAGGCCTGACATCTTGTCTTTTCTCTTTTTTTTAGCAAACCTCTCTTTTCCTTATTGCCTCAGCATTCTTCAACCCAAGTCCATTCCCCCACTTTTTCATGCAGAATTTAAAGGCATAAACCAAGCTGCTAAATGGCATTGTAAAGCCATTTGAATTCTTTTGCACTGGCTTATCAAAAGAGAGAATACAATTTTAGGACTGGTGCCCTCAAATTGGAATGAGATGGGGGACAGCTGGGTAGCTCAGTGGTTTGAGAGCCAGACCCAGAGACTGGAGGTACTAGGTTCAAATGTGGCCTCAGACACTTCCCAGCTGTGCGACCCTGACAAAATTTGAGATTTCGAAATATTTAAGTGAGGTTATTTCTAGGACAATTGGTATAAAGCTATGATTTGATCCACAAATTTCTGAACATTGGCCGTAAAACACCCCAGGACGAGATAAAGTTATCACTTTGATCACTTGACCCCCATTGCCTAGCCCTTACCACTCTTCTGCCTTGGAACCAATACCCAGTATTAACTCCAAGATGAAAGGTGAGGGGCTAAAAAAATTGGAATAAGATGGTCCTTTTCAAATAATTGTTTGAATATGGAATTGCTCAGGGAAATAATAAAACCTAAAAAAGCCCTTTATTTAAGGCAATATGCCATGAAACAGTGGGTATCTATATGACTAGGTATGTATTTGGGCAAACAACTATTTTCTGCAGTTGTCGTTTCATTGCTACTATTTATGAAATTTTAAAGGAGCCCCCATCTCAAAGATGTTTTGGGCTCTCCTGAAAGATGTCCTTGAAGGCTGTGTACATGTAGGGAAGAAAGAAGTAAAATCAGGAAGGAAGGAAGGAAGGAAGGAAGGAAGGAAGGAAGGAAGGAAGGAAGGGAGGGAGGGAGGAGGGAGGGAGGGAGGAGGGAGGGAGGGTGGAAGGGAGGGAGGGTGGAAGGGAAGGAAAGATACTGGAAGAAAGAAATCTCTAATTTTTTTCTGGTGAAGACAAACTCTTCTTGTCCTTTTCTCTGTCTTAGACAATCAAGAGTCATATCTCCCAGTGTGGGCAGAGCCACAAGGCACCCTAACTCCCACTCAGTGGGGATACATGTAAAAGGTTTACAGTTACGTTTCTTTCATCCTGCCACCTTTCCCCCGACCCCCTCATATACCTTCAAGTACTCTCAAGTAAACTGGTATGGTCCTAAGCTTCAAATAAGATCACGCATGTGGAAAACGCTTCTTGAACTATAAAATACAAAAGTACATTAGAACATAAGCCTCCTGAGTGTACAGACAAGATCATTTTTGGCCTATCCCCAGAGCCTAGTACAATTCCTTCTAGAGAGCATTATAGGTTTTAGATATACAGGGAACCTTTCCCAACTCCTCTTCGGTCTAGAGCCTTCCCTCTATTATTTAATTCCTATTTTCTCCTTATGTAGTGTGTTTCTATGTTTTGTTTGTTGTCTCCTCCATTAGGTTGGAAGCTCCTTGAGGGCAGGGATTGACTTTTGCCTCTCTGTATCCCCAATGCCTAGAACACAGGTGGTGCTTAATAAATGTATATGGACTGATTGAGATCTGGAAGAGATATGAGACGGTCATGAAGATCTCAAAGACCCTTATTCTATGTTTTTTTCAATTAAGATATTTACCTGCCACATAAATGCAAAGGATGATTATTCCTAATAGTTTTCAAAGCTGAAAGGGACTTTGTATTTTGTTTATAATAAAGACTGTCCCAAGGTCTCACAGCTGGTAGACAGAAGAGTCAAGAGGCAAAGTCAAGTCTTCTAACTCCAGATCAGCATTCTTTTTTTATAAACCCTCACCTTCCATCTTGGAATCAATACTGTGTATTGGATCCAAAGCAGAAGAGTTATCAGGGCTAGGCCATGGGGGTCAAGGGACTTGCCCAGGGTCACACAGCTGGGAAGTGTCTGAGGTAACATTTGAACCCAGGACCTCCTGTCTCTAGGCCTGGCTCTCAATCCACTGAGCCACCCAGCTGCTCCCTATTTGAGAGACTTAATAATTCTCTTGATATACGTTCCATTCTCACCCACATAATCTCTAAATATCCACACAAAATATTCCAAATGTCTTCACTAAGGAATCTCAAAAACATGAGTTCAACTAAGAAAGCAGTTTTGAAAACTCAAAAGCAAAAGGCTGATAAAAAGAAGAAGGGGTGAGGGAAAGGGATTAAAACCATTCATTTAGGAAGGACTTCTTAATGATATATCAAAGTGGGTATTTATCGACGAAGAGAATTATAGTTTCAGACCCCCAAAATAACTTTCCACATTAACAGTGGAACAATTTACTGTCATCAGATGCCCCAACATTCTGTACTTGAATAAAATTTGCTGGGCTATGAGTAAAATCATCATTTCTGTTCACAGAAAGCACGGTTCAAAAACTGTGCACATTTCAATTGTAAGGTGCTGCCATATTCCGTCATTGACTATTTTAACTGAACCCAGTTTAGCTTATTTTCATTAATCTGTGCTCCCCACATTTGTAATTCACCGGAGATCATGAAATATATTTTAGACAGCGCTGAGGAGTTTTTGCATTCTTTGAAGGTTCTTTTGAAACTCTGTACCAAAGGTACGTTTATTATAAGAAAACAAATACTTCAGATCAATTATTTGGTGACTTACAAAGTTGTGGCTTTGAAATGGAATAATATCACCTCCAGTTTCAGAGAACAAATGTCCATATAGGAATAAAAGTAGTGGAATAAATAAGAAGAAAAGATTTAGAATTGTAAGAGCTCTTAGAAACTGAGATAGAGGGCAGGCCTGCTGGCTCAGTGGATTGAGAGTCAGGCACAGAGATGGGAGGTCCTGGGTTCAAATGTTACCTCAGACACTTCCCAGTTGTGTGACCCTGGGCAAGTCACTTGACCCCCATTGCCTAGCCCTTAGCACTCCTCTGCTTTAAAATCAATACCTAGTATTGATTCTAAGATGGAAGGTGAATTAAAAAAAATTAATTCATTAATTAAATAAATTTTAAACATTTAAAAAATATAAAAGGATGAAGTTGAATCATGTAACCATGGAAAAATAGTCTCAATTAATTCATTAAATAAATAAAAAATTAACTTTAAAAATATATAAAAGGATGGGGTGAAATCATGTAACCACGGAAAAATATTCTTAATTAATTCATTAAATAAATGAATTTTTTAACTTTAAAAAATATATAAAAAGATGGGGTCAAATCATGTAACCATGAAAAAATATTCTCAATTAAATCATTAGGGGGAAGCTGGGTGACTCAGTGGATTCAGAGTCGGGCCCAGAGATGAGAGGTCCTAGATTCAAATCTGGTGACAGCCACTTTCTAGCTGCGTGACCCTAGGCAAGTCATTTAACCCCCCATTGCCTAGCCCTTACCACTCCTCTGCTTTAAAAGCAATACCTAGCATTGATTCTAAGATGGAAGGTAAATTAAAAACATTTAATTCATTAATTAAATAAATTTTAAGCATTTAAAAAAATATAAAAGGATAAGGTTGAATCATGTAACCATGGAAAAATATCCTCAAATAATTCATTAGGGGGAAGCTGGGTGACTCAGTGGATTCAGAGCCAGGCCTAGAGATGGGAGGTCCTAGGTTCAAATCTGGCCTCAGACACTTCCCAGCTGTGTGACCCTGGGCAAGTCACTTGACCCCCATTGCCTAGCCCTTACCGCTCTTCTGCCTTGGAACCAATGCACAGTATTGATTCCAAGATGGAAGGGAAGGGTTGTTTTTTTTTTTAAACGAAAAAGAAAAGAAAAGAAACCGAGATACCAGGCAATTAAGTGATTTGTCCAGTGTCAGACAGAAAGTAATAGAAGCAGGTTTTAAACTCAGAACTTTTGACCGCATGGGACGCTATTAAAGATGTCTATGCTGCCAATGATTACAATAATTCACCGTGTCTTGCAAAATTAAGCTCTTTCCTATGAGAAAGCCTGGGCAAATAGGGGATTTGATTGCTAAACTCCCACCAGGTCAGTTTATCTCATTACAGATGATTAGGCATTAAAGTGATAACAAGGTGTTAAGAGCACATAATCCCTTTACAAAGCATGAACACACTTCCTTAGTTGGAATGGCAACTCTATTATTTATGATGAAAATGTATCCCATCCCTGGGGACTTTCAATTGCCAAGTCCTGAAGAATTTCTGGGTTCAAGAGTAAGAGAGATTCACGGTGATTCTTCCACTTGTACTTAGCAAGCATTTCTAGCTTTCTCCTTCTCGAGAGTGGCAGCCTAGTCAGTCACTCTTTTTTCATTTATTTATAACCCCTCACCTTCTGTCTTGGAATCGATATTGTGTATTGGTACCAAGACAGAAGAGTGGTAAGGGCTAGGTGATATGGGTCAAGTGACTTGCCCAGCAGTGTCTAAGGCCAGATTTGAACCCAGGACTTCCCATCTTTAGGCCTGGCTCCCAATCCACTGAGCCACCCAGCTTCCCCTCAGTCCGTTTTTCTAAAAGGTATTCTTTAAAAAATCTCTATGTAGCTTTTCCTTTACCATTGGTCAAAATTAAGATGGGCACTTTATAGCTTCCCTTTCACAAGCAAGTTGTGGCTTTCAGATTCCCTTGACATTTCATATACTTTAAGCACTAAAATCTAATTTGTAAACACGAGTCACGTCCAGTTGTATAGGTGATGGAGTCTACAACGATATCAATGCAATGTTTCCAAGTTGCTTTAATATTAAAATTCAACATAAAAATAGGTTGGTGGAAAGTAAGGTCTGCTCTGCTCATGTGGGTGGCACAGTGGATAGAGCATCGAGCCTGCAGTCAGGAAGACTAAAGGACGTGCCCCATCCTTTAGCTTCGGCCACCATTGAAGTTTTCATCTTTGGCCATCCCCCTCACAAAATTTTACCTCCTCCCTTTCATCCCAATCTGGCCCTGACCTCTCACTCTCATTTTCAGTGTCACGTATATGACTTTTTCTGGTTTTGCCTTCACTCTATATCTGTGGAGCAGACTTGGTCTGCAGCACATTAATCTGCCTTGGCTGCTTCTGTGTGCTTTCTTCATTCATTGTCACCACTGTGTATATTCTGCTCTCCCAATTAGGTCTGGAGATCCTCAAGGGTAGAGTATTTTATTAAAGTATTTTATTTCACTTATATCTCCTTATACTACCCAGTACAATGGTCTGTGCAGGGTAAGCTTGGGTTAATGCTGTTGCTGACTAGCTAAGAGGGTTAATATGAGCTGTCTTTGCTGTTCTGGATTCCTTCTAATGGTTTATCCTTTAAGGAAAGAACATTGGGCAGCTGAGCTCCAGCAGGAGTGTGCATAAAGAAGAGCCTGCATTCTGAGTTCCCAGCAATCCGAAACCTTCTGAAGGGTTTCTGCTTGATCCTAGGAGAAATGGTGGAGAAATGGATTGGGGCTTAATACTAGAGCTGCTCCAAAGTGGACTCGGCAGAAGCAGAAGGTGCCACATTTCCCTTTACTGGAACTGTAGTAGAGGGGATTCGTGGGCAGCCACAGATTGGACTCTGATGCCCTTTCTGCAATTCTAAGATCAAGCTGGATCTGCTCCTGAATAATACAGAAAAGAAAAGTACAATTTTTTGGCAGAAGGACTCCTGGAATGGGGCAAGAATGCCTAGAAGTCATTCAGGCCGACTTTCCCGTTCCACAGAGACCTAGAGAGCAGAAGCGATTTGTCCAAGGTCATAGTCCCACCACGCACACAGGCAGAGGCTCCTCAGCTTCCAAATAGCCCCTTCTTTATGTTAACTCTGATGAGCTGAACCGAAATCTCCCAGGGTGTCTGAGGTGCTTTTGGCCTGGCAAACATGTCTCAACTGGGATTGGCTAAGCACAATAAGCTGGAGATGGAAATTAAAAATGTATAATGCGGATTAATTTTTTACTAATTTTTATTCCAAGGAGTTCGTCTTTGAGCATATTAAAAATATCAGTAAGAGTTTTGTGCCAGAAGTCAGATATCCTGGAATTGCATTCTGAGATGAACCTTCTGCCAAAAGCAAAGTTAGTTATTAAACATGAAGAAAGTTAAGTCACATGACCCCAAGACTTCTGAAAGTTCTGAGCCAAACAGGACTGGAGTCTATGCTGAAGAGAGGCACCTTGCAAAGGTATTGGGGTAACATTCTCCTGGCAAGCTAAAGGGGAAAAGTCCAACATCTATGGAGAATGCAATGTTGGCTCCATTACTTCCAAAGCATGTGATCTAAGATAAGTCACTCTTCTTCTCTAAGCCATCCTCAGTTTGCTCATCTGTAAAATGGGTCAGGTCTGACTACATGAACAGTTCCTAATTTGAGGATGGCAAACTTGTTTTTCTAAAAATTATTTTTGCAATTGTTTTTCCCTAAAATTCTTTCCCTTGATAATCCAATGTATTTGATTTTAAGCATTTACAAGCATGATTCTGAGAAGGAGGAGGTCTCCATTTATAGGCTTCACCCACCCCGCCGGTGGCCAAAGAGGCCTAGGACATACCCAAAAAGGTGATGAATTAGATAGCCTTTCTTGTTCTAGATCTAGAATTCTATGATCTTGTTCTAGGAAAAATTTAAATAAAAGCAAAAAAGATGGATGACATCAAAATTACAGCCAAGTCTGAGGAGGCTGACCTTAAGGAACAGTCTTTTTGTATTCATTTTTGTCTGAAAAAAATAAAATTCATTGAGAGTTGCTAGGTTTAGAAGTGACAGCTCTGCCTTCAGACATTTAATTGCTGCTGGGGGATAATTATTCGTGCAAATAAAATTCTGTTCTCTGTTTACCGTTCTTTGCTGCCATCTTTTGGTGTTCTGGAAATTCTGCAAACTATTATGTGATAAAGAAACAAGTAAACCAGACAAGTAACTGTGATGGGCAAGAACTCTGCTGGGTGCTAGAGATAAAAAGCAAGACAAAAGCAGTACCTGCCCTCAAAGAGCTTATATTGTACTTGGGAAGTACATGAAACTACTATAGAGTTATATGCTTTAAAAATACTACCTTGGGGGGGGGCTTTCTGAAGTTTTTTGCCCTTTTCAACATGCAGTCCCTGACATTGGCATCTAATTTAATCAAGTATGGTTTTTATTTTTATTTTTTTAACCCCTTACCTTCCATCTTGGAGTCAATACTGTGTATTGGCAATAGGGGTCAAGTGACTTGCCCAGGGTCACACAGCTGCTTAGTGTCTGAGGCCAGATTTGAACCTAGGACCCCCGTCTCTAGGCCTGGCTCTCAATCCACCGAGCCACCCAGCTGCCCCCAAGTATGTTTTTTAAAGGAACATTAGAAAACAAGTCAAAAATGCAAAGCATTTCAAGGCAGATTCATTGTACATAAAAACATCTTAGTCATGCCAAAGGAAGCCGACCACTGGAAGCCAACAGACTCTTTGTACATTACAGAAAGGGCTTGCTACACAAAAGAAATGACCATTACCTTCCTAAAACGTAAGGCCAATGTCCTGTGTTCCTACATTTTGCTTGACTGTATTTTACGCAAATGAAAGCTAGGGAACATGCTTCTCTGACTACAGGGTTGTTAAATCCAGGCCAGGGCCATGGGGAGGTCAAAGATAAACTGCCTGGAGGCCAGAAGAAGGTTTCTGATTGCCTCATCATTCACTGGTCTGTATGCAGTGCTTCCAACACAAAGCAGTAGCTCCTTCTTCTGTGCCCTCTTCTCTCACTTCTTGCTGCTGCTCATCCTTCTCTTGGAATAACGGAACAATTTACAACTCAGTGTCCTGTTTTTAGTTTCCTAGCTATCTGCTATTTCTGGAAAAGTACATTCAGGGATTACACTGAGCAAGCATTAGTAATCCTTTTTAACAGGTAGCCCCTCCTTTCATCGCCCCCCCTTCAAACATATTCAAGTCTCCTCAGCAATAAAAAGCCAAGGAAAGGTGACACAAATTGAGGAACCTGAACTGTCTTCAATAAATGTATTAGCTTAACTTAACTGGAAAATTCACCATCAGCTCTATGGGAATCACTGCTCTGAGCAGCACACAAGCAAATTATCTTACAGTAGACGGGCTTCCTACTGTAGTTGTTATATGGGCCTTTCACATAACAGCTTCAGGAGTAAATTCTTCCAGTGGCTGTAGCATAATTGCTACTGAGAAAAGGTTATGATAAAAGATGCATATGCATAGAAACCAATCACTATGCCAAAGGCTTGCTTGGAAACATGCTATCGGATTTTGTTCTCTGTTGTATTTGGAAAAATAATAGAAAACCACAATGATTCCCTACAGATGTGAGAAATGACTGTCAGTACTCTAATAAATAATCTTTAGAAAAGTTCCTTTTGCTTAATTTATGGCTTAGTTTATCAGGAGTTATATGACCTCGTGGTTTTATTTAGGGCTCATTCTGCGTAACAACATCCTGCCATAGCTAGGAGAAAGTAGAAGTGTCATAACTTCATGCAGGAAAAGAAAATTCAACAATTTCAGAATTGACGCTTGGAACTCGGTGGCTAAGAATGAGTCTCGGGAAAAACTCTTTCGTTTTAAGAAACATACCTGCAGTATTAAAGCAAGAAATAATTCTCAAAAGGAACTGAAACTATAACTACCCCTACCACCTTTTCTTTTAATTAATGCCACATGATACAACCACCTGGAGTGGCGAATAGCAAAGTCCACTATTGGTGTAATGATGAAATATGTTAGGAAAATAATTCGATTTCTAGTCAGACCCATTAATATCACCCACATCTACTGTATTCATATATGGCCCAGGAGAAGGAAATGAGGAAAATTACAAAGGCATTTCTGAAATGATTTTTGCTCAATATCTCATATCCTATACCAAGATAAGGTCAAAATGGGTATATGGTTTAAAAATAAAGAGTGATATTATAAGTAAATTAGGGGAATACAGAATAGTGAACCTGTCAGATCTATGGAGAAGGAAAGAATTTATGACCAAACCAAAGATATAGAACAAGGTGTAAAATCAATAATTTTGATTATATTAAAATAAAAATTAAATAAATAAAAATAAAAATTAAATTAAATTAAAAAATAAAATCCAAATAGTAAACAAACACAACTAATGTAAACAAGATTAGAAGGAAAACAACAAACTGGTAAAAATTTTCTATAACAAATTTCTCAGATAAAGGTCTTATTCATAAAATATGTAAAGAACTAAGTCAAATTTATAAGAATCCAAGTCATTCCCCAATTGATAAATGATCAAAGGATATGAATAGGAAGTTTTCAGATGAAATCAAAGCTATCTTTTTATGTATGAAAATGTTCTATGTATGAAAAAATGTTCTAAATTATTCTTGATTAGAGAATTCAAATTAAAACAACTCTGAGGTATCAACTATCAGATTGGCCAATATAACAGTAAAGGAAAGTAATGAATGCTGGAGGGGATGTGGCAAAATCAGTACACTAATGCATTGCTGGTGGAGTTGTGAACTGATCCAACCATTCTGGAGGACAATTTGGAACTATGTCCAAAGAACTATAAAACAATTCATAGCCTGTGATTCAATAAAAGCACTACTATATCTGTACCCCAAAGAGATAAAACAAATGGGAAAGGACCTGCTTGTACAAAGATATTTCTAGCTGCTCTTTTTGTGGTGGCAAAGAATTGCAAACTAAAGGGATGTCCATCAATTGGGGAATGGCTGAACAAATTGTGGTATACGATGGTGATAGAATATTACTGGGCTGTAAGGAATGGTGAACAGGATGACTTCAGAGAGAACTGGGAAGCACAAGTGAACTAATGCAGAGTGAAATAGCAGAACCAGGAAAACACTGTATACAGTAACAGCAATATTGTGGAATGATCAATTGTGATTGACTGAGCTACTCTAAGCAATACAATGATCCAGGACAATTCTGGGTGTCTTATGAAAAAGGATGCTATCCACTTCCAGAGAGAGAACTGTTGGAGTAGGAATGCAGATGAAACATATGATTTATCATTTGCTTATTTGGGTTTATGTTTTGGGGTTTTGGTTTTATAAGATTATTCACTTATAAAAATGAATAATATAGAAATAGGTTTTGCATGATAATACCTGTATGACCCAAATTGAATTGCTTGCCAGCTCCAGGAGTGGGGAGGGAAGAAAGGAGGGAGACACTATAACTTCAGAAAACTTATGTTTGTTATTAAACATTTTTAAATAATTAAAAAATAAAATTATTTTTATTAATGTAGGAAGATGAGAGATCCATTGTCCAAAGAGTAAGAGAGGCATATTGAGGAGTAGAGTTATTCAGGTGTCACTTCCTTTAAAGAAGAGTGACAGGCAGTACATAAAATCAGACAACAAAATAAATTTATCTTTGTCAACCAGCTCTAACTGTCCCATGGAAAATTCCAAGAAATGTGGCCATACAAAAGCATTATTTTACTATTGAATAAAATATCCAGGCAATAATTTTCAAGCTCATTGATTGCCATCCTCCTATTCAAGGTGTGAACAAAAGATAAAGGTACCCGAACCCTGCCAGAAAGAAATGTATTCATAGTTTCTATTCTGATTCTATTGAGAGTATCAATGCTCAAGTATGATTTCCTGCCAAGTTCCAAATGCCAACATATATGCCAGGAACTCTGTGCAGATATACTCTGTGGGAGACCAATGAGAAATAGAAGTTCAAGGAATCACATAGGTGGCAAGGATGTTTATACAGTACAGCTTACTTACAGCTAGGAAATGCTCAGGAAATATTTCGGAAATGGATGAATGACTGCCTGGTTAGCCAAAATCCCGTAGGCAGCCTATTCTAGAACAAAGGCCTGTCCAGAACTTGAAAGATGTCACCTGTCACCTCCATGCTATAGCCATCATCTCACTTCAGACATTGCATGGAACAAGAGAACTGATAAAAAGTCAAAAAGCCTTTCTGTCACAACACACTCACCATACTATTTCCCTAAGGTATGACATGCCGAAGACATCTTCCCTTTAGAATTTGTAAAGACATTGTCAGATTGATTCATACTGGGCTGTTCCATATACTTGTTGCTTACAGTATCTGTATTTTAATTTCCCACTAATTATTGCTTTTTTCTCTGAACCTATAATGTCATCAGCATGAGGAACTCCATGCATGAAAACTTCTTTCACTAATAGTCATCTTATGTGCAGCTCAATCCCAGAGAGATACCTGAGGGACTGAGAGCCAAGAGATAGAACTGACCCCACTCTCCAGCTACAGTAAGCTTCCTTTCTATAATTTTTCTTATTAATATTTGTCAGGATAGCATAGTAATGTACTTACAGTAAGGAAGATCTTGGTTCAAATCTTACCTCTGACACTGTGTTATTTATTTAAGTTATTTAACCTCTCCGAGACTGAGGCAACTTTTCAAGACTGCCCTACGGAAAGGTGAGATGGGTAAAAGTTTTGTTCTGCATCGGTGCAGCAAAGGCAAAACCATGAAACTGTGATATATTCATATATTTCTCAATACTATTATTAGTTTTATCTTCAAGTATTCTTTCTAAAAAATCATCTCTTTTTAACATAATTAATTTATTTAACATTATAAAAAATATCTGAGTTTCAAATTCTCTCCTTCTCTCTTGCAACTTCCCTACGCACTGAGAGGGCAAGTAATATATCAATTACACATGTGAAATAATGAAAAAAATTCCATATTAGCCATGTTGTGGGGAAAAAGAGAAAAAAGTAAGAAAGAGAAATAAAGTGGTAAAGTATGCTTCTTTCCATACTCAGACATCATCAATTCCCTTTCTGGATGAGGATATCATATTTCATCATGAGTCCTTTGGAATTATCAAGGATAACTGTACAGATCATTGTACAGAATAGCTAGGTGTTTCACAAATGATCTTCATTACAAGGTTGGTATTGTCTTCAATGGTCTCCTGGTTCTGCTCACTTCACTTTACATTAATTCATATGAATCTTCCTAGGTTTTAATGATTATTAAAAATAATATAAAGAATAGGAAGTTGGATTACAGATCAGTTTTCTGTTAAAAAATTCAAAATATCTCAAAGGTATTTAATTATTTTTCACACTTTAACATGCTAGATAAATACCAATTTGTTTTTATTTTATATTTATTTAATTTTATATTTATTGATTTATCTAAATTTAAATTGATTTATTGGCAATTCTTGGTTATTATTATTATTGTCACTTTATTGTTATTTCATTGAAGTTTCTCTTATTCCTATGTGTAGTTTATGACCTAGACCAAGTGAATACTTTAAGGATCTGTAATTATCCTCCTTTACAGATGATGATATTGATTTCCAGCTAGATGAGTGACTTATCCAAGGCCAATGATTCACTATTCAGACTCAGAGCTCATTCTGCATCACACTTGATAATCAAGTGTAGTTGTAGCTGACAAATAAACGTCTTTTCTGACAATGTGGTTATGAGTTTCTCTGTACTTTGTCCTGCTGCCTTGATGAGACCCTCACTCAAAGCTAAAAAAGACCTTAAGAACCAGGAGAGAGAACTGTTATGAAAACCTAAAGAAGATAGTGTCTAAGAGAAGAGGATGATCAAAAGCATCCCAGGTTGCAGACAGGTCAAAAGGGCACACTTTAGGAAAGAAAGTAATAAAGGAAATCTAATTTTAGTTTATTATTTTATTTCTCAAATCACAAGTTTTTGTTGTCGAACTTTGTACCTTAAGAGGACCAAAAAGACATCACAATGTCAGGGTCAATGTACAGAGCATCAGCCACCTTGATAACACTATGACCTTAGAGGGCTCTACCACAGGTTGGGAACAAATAGTCTATATGAAGACTTGGGATAGAGATATCTCTAAATCTGTGCACTTCACGTTTCTTTTGAGCTACTACAATTCTGCTTTGATTCACAAGTCACAAGTATTTCAGTAGACAAAGAATTGGGGAGATACTGTCTGTGATTGAGTCATGCCAATATAATAAAGATTATAACATTAACCCAAATTATTTTATAGTTTTAGTGCCATCTCATTCAAACTACCAAGATGTTACTTCATAGAACTAAATGAAAAAACAACTAATATGCAGGAACAGAATGTTAAGAATCTCAAAACATCCCCTTCATGATTTCTCACTGCACAATAGTATTCTATCACATGCATATGCCAAATCTCGTTTAGGCTTTCCCCACTACCGATGTTGATAGCTTGAATGTCTTTATTTGAAAACTGTACGTTATAAAAAAAAAGAAAAGAAAATTGTCCATTATATCCCTTGACCATTTATCAACTGGAGGAATGCTTCTTAGTCTTTTAATATTTCAACTAGTTCCTTATTATATTTTAGAAATGACATCTTTATGCCCAAAGTTTGATGCAAAGCCCTCTCTCTAATTTCTGACTTCTCTTAATTTTAGCTAAACTGATTTTCCATGTGTACAACTTTTTTTTTCATTTTATATGATCAAAATTGTCCATTTCACCTCCTGTGAAATTATTTTGATTGATCACAAACTCTTCCTCTATCCATAGATCTGAAACAAAATTCTCATTTCCTCCTCTAATTTGCTTATGACACCACCCTTTATGTATAAATCATGTATCCATTTGGAGTTTGTCTTGGTAAATACAGCATGGGGTGTTATAGTTTCTGTCATATTTCTTTCCAGTTTCCCCAGCACCATTTAATGCACGTTTCTTGCCCCAGGAACTGGGATCTTTGGATTTGTCAAACACACTAAGCTACTGTGCTTATTTGCTTCTGTATATTGCATACTTAATCCGTTTCACTGATCAATCTTAATTTCTTGGCCAGTAATAAAGTGTTTAGATGATATATTACTTTGTAGTAATACTTGAGTATGTAGCTCATTTTCAAAGAAGGAATGATCATATTTAACTAATGGTATTTTTGAATCTTGATCAATTGATTTATCTAAAATCACAGAATTATTATAGAAAAAAACAACCTCAAAAAGTTATGGATGGAGAAAAATAACTAAATGTGTGGCTCATTCATGTTTCAGGAATAGTAAATATATGAAATTTTGCAAATTAAAGAAAATAACTTTTTGCTCTTCATCTTAAAACCAAGGGTTCTTAACTAAGGGTCTATAAACTTGTTTTTTTTAAAAATATTTTGATCACTGTATTTAAATGTAATTGGCTTCTTTTCAAATCTTAGATATTTTGTTTATTGCACTTAAAAACATTCTGAGAAGGGATCCAAATGCTTTAGCAGACAGCCATGGGAATCCACAACAAAAACAAAAAAGGTTAAAAACTCCTGCTTTAAACCTATGTTTTCAGAGTAACGTGGTACGGGGTTTTGATTTATTTCCTCTAACTCATCAAACTGTCTTCTAGGATATATGCAACATCAAAGAACTCTTTGGTCTTTTCATGTGTGTATACTGTATATTTTCCTTCTAAGAAAACTCTGGGAGGAGAAGGTTGGGTCACCAAGAGTATTAATGCTAATTTACTGATAGGGACCATGACTGGGACTTCTTAAAGACAAGGAAAATGTTTTATGTAGTAAAACAAATCCTAACAACAACTTCAGACCAATAAGTAAACCAGTTTCTTGACTCATAGAAGAAAAAAATTACCAGCTGACTGAATTTGGCACTTTTCATCCAATTACTTTAGCATTACATAAATATAGTTATTAGCCTCACAATAGCCAACTGAATGATGAAGAGTGGAAAAGGGGCACTTATTCCAATGAGAGGGTGATGGCAAGATTTTGCCAGACTGTCTAGTCCATTTCAACCCTGAACAAATAAATTAAATATTCCATTTAGAATGGACAATTTTTCAATCATTAAGACAATTAATCCAAATTTGTCATATTTTCTCTCCTCTCAGGCTCCTGAGCATGCAGCCTATCCTGCAATATCCTCTTTGGTTACTGAAGCCCCATTCTGTCCATTCTAGGCCAGAAGGATCATAGAATAACAAATATATAGTAGTAGTCTCTTGGTAACCCAGGATGACGTTTGTCATTGTGCACTTTCATCTGTGATGTAGATGAGTGCACAAAAAACACTTGTGCATGAAGGAGATTTAAGTGGAAAAGTCGATGCACAGAGACAGTCCCACTCTCTCGGCATTGGAAGCCTGGGTCCAGTGGCACGAGAAGTCGTTACGTCTGGAGACTTCCTCAGCTGCATTGGATGGCTGTGTTGTCCTTTGTGCTCCAACACGCCCTAAGCACTCCACAGTGCTTTGCTGCATCGCCCTCTCAGCCATTGAACCATAAATAAAAGGTACTTCAGAGGTCATCTAATCTAACTGAATACTCTCCATTTTACAGATAAAGAAAGTGTGGTCAGGAATGTTAAGTGACTTGCCAGAGGTCACTGAGGTAGGAAGCACCAGTCAGGTTCTAAACCCAAAGCATCAGAATTCAAAAAAAAATCCTCTTTACACTTCCACCAGTGGCTCCAAGAAGTTGTAGCAAGCACGGTGACCATATTCTGATAAAATCATCTAGCAGATAGGCTAAACTAGGTTGATAGTAACCAGTGAACCTGAAACCTTTGATGAGTTAGACTCTAAATGACCATTCCACTATGTAAAGACTTCTCCCAGGGGAATGAATGGATGAGAACAATTTGTTCCAAGTACCATGAAAGCAGATGAAGCAGTGGCTGTGGAGCATCTATAGCCTGGTCAGACTCAGAAGATGCAAAGCTCATCTACTGTATCCTAGGCCAACACCAGTCATCCTGACTTCTTGTCTTGCCACTCCACTGCACTTTGATGGCTCTGGCAGAGTGAGGCTGATGACTCTGTGAAATCCTGCCTCTTTTAAATACAATTCATGACCAGAAATTGTTGGCAAAAAAAGGGAGGTAGCACATATCTGTAATTCCTGTTATTGGGGAGGCTGAGGTCAGTGGATTGCTTGAGCTCAGCAGTTCTGATCTCCAAAACCAATATGGCAAGTCACAAGAGCAGGTGATCACTAGGATTCCCAAAGAAGTTTGATCTAGTCCAGGTTGGATGTACAGAAAAACAAAGCTCCCATGCCAATAAGCAACTGGATTGAGCTTGTGACTGCCTCTGCTTCCAGCAGGGATGAGATAGGGAGATCCAGGCTCAAAATAATTTTCTTTCAAGAAAGAAAAGAAAAGAAAAAGAAATTGGTAACGCAAAACCATTATCATGGTACCCTTGAGATATGGGTAACCATTATTTGTTTTATTTATACCAGCAGTTAGATCCAACTTATTTTGGTTACTTGTCATAGGTTATAAAGGTAATATTTAGTTGTGCCTCAAACATAGATGAAAGAGATCTTGGAGACCAGACCATCTAGCCCTTTTATTTACAGATGAGAGAACTGAGATCCAGAGAGGTCAAATGACTTGCCCAGGATCACAGAGAAATGACAGTGGCATAAGATTCAAACCAAAGTTGTCCTTGCACTCCAAATTCAGGGCTTTCCCGAAGCCCATGACTACCTATTGGGTAATTACTAAATTTTACAAAGCATTTTCTCACTTTCGCTAATAATGCGTCCTACTTGCTGGATAAATATTAAGTTGTACATTCCTTGTGTTAGCTTTTCAGATAAGTGGTCACACAAGATTAAATGCATTGGCTACCCAAGGTTTTATATTAGGCCTATAACAGAGCTGGGAATTGAGCCAAGACTCCGTTCTCAAATACCAGTCGTTCTTGGGTTTTTTGTCTCTACTCTCTTTTTCTCTGGTTTCTATCACATTCGTACAGAACTTGGGCAATGACATGCACTTCATTTGTGATCTGGTTCATTGTTTGCATTAGTACATCAATGCTAGCTACATTAGACAAGTAGAGAGCAGGGACTATGCTGGCATCGACACTAACGGATGTCAAGTGACACAAGTGTTTGTTTCTAAAACATGCTGCTAAGAAGCTCTGATCCATGAGATGCTAAGGACAGTGAGGGTTATCTGGAAGGGGACAAAGCATGGTGGAGGGTTATCAAATGGGGATGGGGAGGTGGGTGAGAAAGGTAGAGAAACTTAGGAGATATAGCTTTTCCTATGCTATAGTTTTGCCTCTGGTCAGTACTGGTCTTCAAAGACCACAAGGAGAACAATCTATGCCAGGAAAACCTCTCTCCTCATCTCTAGTCCACAGGAAGTATGTGGTATATGAATGATATAGCCCAAAGGGACCCCTGGAAGATACAAATGTCTTAATAGAAATTACAATGGTTAAACTATTTATTTCCCCCAAAAAAGGCAAAATAAATTTGTATGCCATTTGATCTACTACCTATGTTATAATGTATATATTACTAATTAAAATAAGTATTAATTAAATTAATGTAATAATACCATTTTATAGCACTTCAAGGTTTGCAAAGTGCTTTACAAATATTGTATCATTTGATCCTCACAAGAACCCTGGAGTTTAGGTGCTCTTTATTATCCGCATTTTATAGATGAAGAAATTGGAGAAAACAGAGATGAAGTGACTTTTGCAGGATCATAGAACTAGTTAGTGTCTGAGGCTTGCGTTAGGTTTTCCTGACTCCAGGCCCAGTGCTCTATCCACCGGCCCATCCAGATGCCTCTATGCTTTAGAGTAAGTATGCATTACTGGAAACAGGTCAAAGAAAGAAAGCAACAACAAAAAAATAAAACGGAAGCTGAAATAATTCCTAGAGAAAACAAATTTCAACACGAAGATATTTTATTTCTGCTTCATAATTTGAGAATAAGTCCTTCTTGATGATTAAACTTCCCCCAGTTTTCTTTTTCTTTAGAATGCTTTTATTTTCTTTTTCGTGATTAAAAAAAGTAAAAGCTATTTTAAAAGTTGTTTTTTTTATAATTTTTGAATTCCAAATTCTCTCCCCCAACATTGGGAAAGCAAATAATTTAATAAAAGGTAATACATGTAACAATTATGTAAAACATTTCCATATTAGTCATGCTATGAAAGGAAACAGACCAAAATAAAAAGCTCCAAGAAAAATAAAGAAAAAAAGCATGCTTCAATCTGTATTCAGACTCCATCAGTTCTCTTTCAACAGATGTGAATAGCATTTTTCATCATAAGATTTTCACAAATGTCTTGGATCACTTGTATTGCCAAGAATAGCTAAGCGACATTTTTTCTATCTTGGTGACTACATATATTTTTGCATGTCTTTTAATTAGCCGCAAATAACGGTAAATGAATTATCTATTATCAAATTATTCAGACTATATAAAATAGAGGAACTTCTATGCTGTCACAAGAAAACAACATTTAGATGGCACTAGGTTTTAAATGGGGAGACACCGATATGTGTGAAGGAATGTCTTGGATCAGTATTAGCTGAACCTCTACTCTTTTCCCATTACCAACCTTCTTGTAATTAATTCTAGGTGAGGGTAGCAGTGAGGAGGGAAGAGGACAAATGAAATACTAGTTCAATTAAATGTCTTTTTTTTTTCATTTGAAGAGCTTGCCCTTTTATTCAAGTCAAAGATTGTACGGTTCTTGAAAGAAAGGGTTGGGTTTTTTTCCTGCTTCAAACCATGCACATATATGTGGACTACTTAGGAATGGTGACGTATGATCTGGCATGTTATCAAAGGATTTAGAGCTTAAAATAGTTCTTAGAAGTCAGGTAGTGTAATAGTCTCATTTTACAGAAGGGGGAAACTGAGTCTGGGAGACATGAAGTAACTTGCCTCAGGTCACACTGATAGCAACTGACAATCTAGGAATTGAAACCAGATTCTCTTCTTTCACTCACCATGGCTTCCTGTCACTCTTATGTCTAAATTCCTGCACATCCATATGCAATTCCAGGAGAAATTATCAAATGAGCCAAGAGAACTCCAGGACTGTAGAGTTCATGATCACAAGCCTTCAGCACTGCACTTGCATAGTTTGGGGCAATTTTTCACAACAAAAGTTGCCCTCATCATGAAAACATTCAAAATTAACCTGGCATAAAATGTTGCTATTGGGGTCTTTACAAGAAAGAGCCAGAAATGTATGCATAAAGTCATGATAAAGATACAGATGGCCAAGAAACATTGGCTCACTGTATCAATGGTGGCGCTTGTTAGCTATTTTTGCAGTACCTAATATCATAGTCTCATTCTGACATTTTTCAAGTGTAGGATACAATAATTTGTACCATGTTCACTGATGACATTGCTGGATGCTAGAACTAGGTTTTTAAAGAATGTTTCCCACTGGTAGCACAGTCAAGGGTTGCACTTTTCAGCACACACACATACTGCTTACTCTTCTGCTTATAGGTGGGCTCTTGAAGAAATCTTTATGTGTGAGAGGAGCAGAACCAGGAGAACATTCTACAGAGACAGATACACTGTGGCACAATAGAATGTAATGGACTTCTCTACTAGCAGCAATGCAATGACCCAGGACAATTCTGAGGGACTTATGAGAAAGATGCTATTCACATTCAGGGGAAGAACTGTGGGAGCAGAAACACAGAAGAAAAACAACTGCTTGATCACATGGGTCGATGGGAATATGATTGAGGATGCAGACTCTACATGATAATATCAATAATATGGAAATAGGTCTTGATCAATGACACATGTAAAATCCAGTGGAAATGTGCACCAGTTATGGGAGGGGGTTGGAGATAGGGGAGGGAAAGAACACGAATCTTGTAACAATGGAAAAATATTCCAAATCATCTAATTAAATAAATTTTTCCAAAAAATAAAGAACTGGAGGTGCAGTCAAGGGCAACATTATGAGGTGACTGCCTTGGGCCCCCTCCTTAAATAGAAGATCATGGAGGAGTATTACAATGAACACTTTTCAGTCTCTCCAAGTAGAAGGAGAGAAGGGTTCATGGGAAGGAGGTATTGAAGAAGAGTAAACTTCAAAGCTGATCTGACTTGCAGAAAGATGAGTTTTTAATTTCTAATAAATAGCATACAGACTGACATTAATAATAATAGTTAGCATTTGTAGAGTCCAAGATGGGTAAAGTACTTTATATAAAGTACTTCATGTTATGTTCACAATAATCCTGGGAGGAAGGTATTATTATTATTTCCATTATACAGATAAAGAAACTGAGGCAAATAGTGGTGACACGACTTATGCAGGGTCACACAGGTGTTGAGTGTCTGAGGCTAGATTTGAACTCTGGTCTTACCGGCACCAACACCATTGTTTCTTCCACTATACTACTCTACAATTTAAGCACAAGTCCTAGCAGACTAATGGTAGTTACATGTAATGCTGATGACAAAGCCTTTTTTGTTTCCTGCCTCATTTTGACCAAATTGGATATAAATCCATAGTTCTTCAAGACAAACTGTCAAAAAGGGATAGAATCAGATACTGCTAAAATCTGTTTGTGGACAGAGTCAATGTCAACACAATTGAAGAAAATTCTCGAGAGTTAAGTAAAATGGACTTAAGACAATAGTATTCTGAAAAGATGCTACGACACTGAGCTCACAATGGTACTTTTAAAATATAGAACAAGCCTTTTTTCCAATCTCATTTTAAAATCAGACAAGGACAAATGTTCTTCATGGTACAGGGGAACTAAAGACTTTACTCAAATCCTAATTCTTCTGCCATACCTGTAATTGTCACTTGAAAACCTTGCTATCAAGTGCTGTTTTTAGCAAAATTGTTAAATGTGAGATCCCTGAGTGGGAAAAAGGTTTTTCTTATAAAGGGCTTTTATTCCCCTTAGTAATATAATTGCTTTTAAAAAAAACCCTTCAATTATTCTTATCTAAAATGATATTGGTTTTTTTAACATTTAGTTTTTCTCTAATATTTAGTCTCCTGACTTTTTTCTGCAAAATTCTCCATTTGTAATGAATTTCTTGTGGCAATCTAATTAGTCTGTCTTCTTTCCTAAGTTTTTCTAATAATACTTTAAAGAAGTTTTTCTTAATGACATGGTCTACGATGGTTTCTCTAATTATTCGGTAAAATATAAGTTCCTTGAGAACAAAGATTATTTCGTTTAGCCTTTCTATCCCAAGGGCTCAGTGCTAGGCACACCATACACACTAAGACTTAGAATCAATGGAACTACCTTCTTTGAAATCCCAACACTGCCACTGATTATCTTTGTGGCTTGGGGCAAATTACTTAACCTTTCTAATTATGATGCTATAAGTGACCAAAAAAATCACTTTGAAAATCTGAAGAAATTTGATCAATAATATGAGCAACTACGACTCCAAGGAACTGATGATGATGCATGCCATCCACCCTCCTCACAGAGAGGAGAAGGGCATCTCAAGATGCAGAATGAAACATACATTTTTGGACATAGCTAAGAAAGAAATTGTTTTGCTTGACCGTGCAGATTTATTATAAGACTTTGGTCTATTTTTCTTCCAACTGGGAGGAGGTAGTGGTGGAGTAGTAATTTTGTAAAAAAAAAAAAGTCACCAAAGTATTTTAAAATGCAAGAAAATGAACAGAAGGAACTTCAGAAGTAAACACAGATGATCAGGGAAGCTCTGAAAGTAACATATTTAATTTATTGTATACATAAAAGGGAAAACAATCTGCACATAATAGAGACTCATGGTTTCATGTACAATCATCATTATTTGCTCTACTGGCTTTCTTGGTTTCCTTAACTTTTTAAAAAAAATGTATTTAGAATATTTTTCCATGATTAAATGAGTCATGAGTTCCCCTCAACTGGGGTTATACACATATCATTGTTCAAAACCTATTTCTATGTAACTCATATTTGCAATGGAGTGCTCTTTTAGCATCAAAACCCCAATCCTATCCCCATCGAACTACATGATCATTCATATGTTTTTCTTCTATGTTTCTGCTCCCACAGCTCTTTCTCTGGATATAGACTGTGTTCTTTCTCCTACGTTCCTCTGGATTGTCCTGGGTCACTGCATTGCTGGTAGTAGAGAAGTCCATTACATTCAATTGTACCACAGTGTATCGGTCTCTGTACAATGTTCTCCTGGTTCTGCTCCTTTCACTCTGCATCCATTCCTAGAAGTTGTTCCAGTCTCCATGGAATTCCTCCAGTTCATTATTTCTTTCTGCCTAATAATATTCCATCAGCAACATATACCACATTTTACTCAGCCATTCCCCAACCAATGGACACCCCCTTGCTTTCCAATTTTTTGCCACCACAAAGAGCAAGGCTATAAGTATAAAATCTTAACTTCTAAAAGACGCCTTTCCCAATCTTCCTTACTTCTAATGCCTTCCCTCTGTTGATTATTTCCTGTTCATCCAGCCTTTATCTTGTTTGAACATAGTTTGTTTTCATGATGTCTCTTTAATCAGATTCTGGGCTCCTTGAACTTAGGGATTTTTTGCCTTTCTTTGTATTCCTAGGGCTTAGCAGAGTGCCCTATGCCTTATAATTTAATAAATTCTTGCTGAATGGTTTGAATATGGAAGTGCTTGTCTTAAGTGTTTTTTAAATTCAGGAAAGCAAAACCAAAAACTATGTTTAGGCCAAACTGACTACTTGCCTTTTCCCAAGTTCAACAATCACATTTTTCACCTTTTTGCCCTTTGCATGTTGTTCCACTCACTTCCACTTATTACAAAATTTTAGTTTTATTCTAGACTCAGCTCTGGAGGGTGGAGTCAATATGACAGAGTAATAGGAACTCACTTGAACTCTTCCAAATTCCCATCCAAAGAACTTAAAGTAATAACTCATTCTGGATCATGAGAACCAACAAAATGTTAGAATGAAACAATTTCCTCGTCCAAGAAAACTTAAGCTATCTGAAGGAAAGGTCTCACTGGGGTGGTGACTGCTCCCAGGAGTACAAAACAAAACAAGGTAGCACTAGCAGCACCTTGGAGGTGGCTGCATCAATAGGGCATCAGCTTCAGGATCTCTCGGCACATAAATAGTAGGGGGTTGAACAAGTGATGGGAACGAGATTACAGGGAACTCTTTGATGGTTCAGGGTGCAGGGCCATGTTTCATTGATCATGCACAGTTCTAGATAGCATTCAAAAAGTAAAAAGAAATACTGGCACATTGGTGCTTATGCGCCCTGGGAGAATAGAAGCTCTAGTCACAGTTTCAAGGCAAAGAGGAATGCTTATAGTGTTTAAAGGTCTCATTTATCAAATAAATATAGAACTAAGCCAAATTTATAAAAATAGATTTTCTCAGTTGATCATAAAAGATATTAATAGGCAGTTTTCAGAAGAAGAAATTAAGGTTTTCAATAGTCACACGAAAAAGCGCTCTAAATCATTACTGATTAGAGAAGAAGTACAGATTAAAGCAACTCTGAGCTACCACCTCACCCCTATCAGATTGGCTAACATAACAGAAAAGGAAAATGACAAATGCTGAAGGGGATGTAGAAAAAAGGGACACCAATGCACTGGTGGTAGATTTGTTACCTAGCCCCATTATTCTGGAGAACAATTTGGAACTACATCCAAAGAGCTACAAGACTATGCAATACCCTCTGACCCAGCAAAACCCACCATTCCTATGCAAAGTGGAGAGTACAGAACCAGTAGGACATTGTACACAGTAATAGTAATATTGTATGATTATCAACTGTGAATAACTTAGCTAACTAATCTCAACAAATGCAATGATAAAAGATAATCCAAATGATTTATAAAAAGACATTATTCCCCTCCAGAGAAAAAAAGTAATAAATATCAGAATACAGATTGAAGTATGCTATTGTTAAACTTTCTTTATTTTTCCTTATTGGGGGGGGGGTTGTGTTTTGTTCACAACATGAAAAATATGTTTTGCGTATCTGCACATGTATAACCTATATCAAATTATTTGCCTTCTCAAGGAGGGGGAGAAGGGAACAAGAGAATTTGAAACTTGGAAAATTTTTAAATAAAAATGTTAAAAATTATTTCTATATGTAATTAAGAGAAAATATTAAATTTTTAAAAAGAAAAAGGAAGAAAATAGAGTTAGTCTATCCTTTATAAACACTTCCCAATAAATTTAACTGAGAAATCTTTGCTTGGAGTTTTGTCTAGAGTTTGTCTTTGTTATGAGACCAACATACTGCTCACTAAGCATTCATTCATGAGAATTTGAAGTTCTAAAAAGCACGCATTTGCTTGCATCTTAACATTTTTAGTAGATATTCTTAAACCATTTCTCCAAAATGACATTCCAAAAATCTATAAAAATATCTTTGCTCATTTTAGATGCAATGAGCAGATGGAGTTGTGGAAGAGCTGAATTTGGCTGGGGAAGAATGGATCCCTCCCAAGAGAGAGGAGTGGAACTGAGCCTCTTTCTACCTATGGCCTTGGCTTTGGTGGCTCTCTCTGATTTCTCTTTCTCTACCAATTTCTCTCTCTGGAAATTGGGAAAGGAGTGGAGGTAGAAACTATCCAAGCCCACTTTGTTCAGTTACAAAACATGGCGAGATGAGTTCGATTTAAGCCCAGGGTAATAAGTCACCATGTGTTCTTTTTACTGCTATTTTTAGTAGTTTTACTAAAGATTATTAATAAAGTATCAATAAAGCTCAGAGCCACCACCTCTAGTCACCAGATGAGCAATGAGAATCCTGGCCTATAAAACCTTGGATATTCTACTTGTCACTTTCATGCCCCTATTTATATTCTCTCTAAATAAAGACAAAACAATAAAGTGAGGTTATATGTTTAGGGAAGAAAAACAGATTCAGAATACTAACAAAGCATAAAGAATAGCCTTCACAAAAAAAGACTTGGGATCCAAAGAATTCAAAATTCCATCTTTCTGCTTGGAAAGGGGAGGATAGAAAAGAGATGACTGACCAATTTACTTGGGTTTCCTTAGGAAGGACAAATCTCATCCATCCTAGCAACAGTTCTAAGGCAATCTTTTAGGAGGGCTGAGCTTTGGGTCACCCAGATAGAACTTGGGAATGCTCCATGTGGAGGAAAGGAGTAAGGCAGCAGTTATAAAGACAATTGGGCTATTGTTATATACTAAATGAGAGGATAGAAGTTTTAATGGCTAGACTATTAAGAGAGCATCCCATGGGGTCAGGAATAGTAATAGAATTTTGTTGATGTAGCCAACCATATATTGAGGGGTACTACTTGAGCACTCATCAATATTTGGATTCTCTTTTGTCAGAATGGAATAACATTCACTCTGGCTAGGGGGGTAGGGCTTAAGGGGGTTGGACTCAGTGATCTTTAAAATACTTTCTAGGTAAATAGGTAAACCTGATATTGTGACCCTAATCATTACATCCCAGAGAGGCAGCATAGTATCATGGTGGGGAAAGACATTGGTTTGACTACCTGTCTTGCTGTTTTTAGTTCCAGTTTCTTCCTTTGAAAAATATAGGAACTGAATTAGATCATAATTTCACACTTTAGTCAACAGTTCTGAGCATGCCACTGTTTCCCCTTCCAACCACATTAATGAAAAGAAAAATAGAATGAGAATCAGGTGATCCTCTAAGGACTTTAAAAATTAAGTAACGATATGATGAGGTAAAATACACGGAGAATTAAAAACTGAGTGGATCCCAATTTTCTCTCTGTAAATGATAAATGCTATGAAATCAAATGAGATATTAAATTGATTGGAGGGAGCAATTTGACTATTTTTAAAATATTCAAGCAAAGCAAAGTCAATAGAGAAGACAAGACAAAACTGAGTGGCAGAAAGCACTTGCTTGGATTTTAAACATCACAGACTTGGAAACTAATGATATACAACAAACATTAAAGTATTCCTTGGAGTAAGGACTACAAAAGATCTGAAAACCACTTCTGTGTAAGTAACTGCTATTCTTGCAGCTGAACCATTCTGACTTAGTAAGAGATACCATATCAAGCAGGGATCAGAGAGAGACATATGTATTCCCAACGTTACAGACTAGAAGCAACTTTAAGTAGTCTAAGTAAGTACTAGTCACACAGAAGAGAGGACCTGCAGATCCAAGGGGGCATTCCCCCAGAAGCTAAGAATTTAGCTGAAAAAAAGAAATAGGTGCAGGAAACTCAGCTGAACAAGTAGTCTAGCAGACACACAATGATTTGTAGGGAGCAACATGACAATACCACGAGAACGCAAAGGGCACTGAGATTGTAGAGTAAAGGAGATTCAAAGAGGCACATGCCACACGTGTTTCTTATGTTTGTATCTCACCTATCACAATACTTTAATGTCATGTTCACTCTCCCCACTAATGCTATGTCCATGGGAGAGTGTACTCCAGGTTTTTGGGGGACAATGTTTTGGAGCTACTATTCTAATTGCTACCTTATTAAAAGCATTTGATTTGAAGTAACCATATTTACTAGCTGGCTATTAAAGGTAAACTCACGGAGGAAGACTTGTGAGTTAGTTTTATAAATATAAAGTGTTTGAGAATTTGAGGAGAGTTAGTAACCATTCACTGGGGGAGATAGCTTGATCCCCTGTGGTCTTGGGCACAGGTGTGTGTGCGCACACACCCACACACACGCACACCCCTGTATATATTTTCACAAAACACCATGAGGCAATGGTTCTGAGGCAATGCGGAGTTAATACATAAGTCCACAAATCTGTATATATTCCAGGCGGCATCATTTTGATTTTTATTGATCTCACACAAAATCTAGATTTAAATCTTGCCATTACCACTTGTCAATTTTATGACCCTGGACAATTCAACTCATTTTCTAGTGAAATCTATAAGCCTCAGGCAATGCATTGTGTACAGTATCAAAATCTGTTTTACTTAAATGAGTATGTGTTATAAGAGTTTTGTGGAGGAGAATGAGAGAAAAATACTTATTAACTGAAATATGTATATGCATATTTTATGATTTGAGTTTATAATATAACCATACATTTTAAGGGAAATTAACAACAAAGAAGCAGAAGAAGGCCCCTAGTCTGTTGGACCCATCTTTTCTAGAGGAAATACCGTAAACAAGATTAAAAAGTATGGATGGGTTGCAACCTATACCAGTGGAATTAATATCCATACTGATGCTATCTGATTCTTGCCAAAAGCTTCCCTACCCACCCCAAGAGGCCTTTCCCCAAAAGAACTTCCACTCTGGGGCCCTGACATCCTGAACGATGACTGCCTCTCTCCAATATCACTACTTCATGTTTCACTCTTCTTTATCCTCTCCAGTCACCTCTTTAATATTCTCCTTGCCTACTATAGTATCATCATATGCAGTGTTCCTACCTCTCAAATCCAGTTTTTTGATTTCTGACAAAATCAAAATCACACTTGCAATAGAGGTTATGGCAAAAAGACATTTTCAAATGATGATTTCTTTCCCTAGACACCCAAACAGAGCTTCATTCACCCGCAGCCATTCACAATTAAGGTTTAAAGAGTAAATAAGAGACTAAGGGCTCGTGAATGAATGAATAACCATTTATTAAGCTCTTATTATGTGCCAAACACTGAACTAAGTACTGGGGATACAAATAAAAAAGCAAGGACAGTTCCTGAACTCAAGGAGTTTAAATTATAATGGGAAAATAATACATATAGCTAAATGGTGGCAAGGGAGAGTCATTTTGTTCTAGAAAGTTATCTAGATGGTGAATAGGGCCACAGGCAGAAAGATTGACCTTATAGTCACATGAATGTCCTGAGGAGAGGAGGTTTGGAACAGACTCTATGGGAAGTAAGATAAAAAATCAGAGAACACTAGAAGTATTGCCATAGCTTTGAGCACCCAGATGAGATTAGTTACTACAAATTGGCAGCATATTCAAAGAACATAGTCGTTTCTTTCAGTGGCATTAAGCAGTATTCAAGCTGAAGCAGAAAAACTGGACAGTAGAGGTAACCTGGTGTTGGGGTCTTGCAAGGGGATGAATGGTGACGGGACAAGTGGGTAAAGAATTCACAGACAGAAAACAATGAGATGGTGAAGTGGTTTAAATATTAGGTAGCAAAATGAGGCCAAATCAGGCATAATGGACTGAAATAATTGAGAGGGTCAGAGAGACTTTTAACATCCTCTGAACTTGTTAATGTTTCATAGGTAGTGTTATATATTCATATGCAGAGTTAGGAAAACCTGGGTTCAAATCCTGCCTCAGAAATGATAGTGATCCTGAGTTGATTACTTTATTTTTCTGAGCCTTCTGGCTTCTCCGCCAAGTTATAGAGAGTAGATTCCCAGAGCAGACTTAATCACACTTCTTTTACACAATGAAGTATGACTGTAGAGCTAGCCGTTTCTGGAAGCTTAAAGCATCAAGAAATCATTCAAATTGTTTGTACCACTGTATACACCTATGTACACATGAAGCAAAAATGATGACAGATGGGATATCTTGCAAAACTGCAATAGACAAATATACCCAATTCAATAGTTGTTTCTTTATGTTGGGCCCAGAGCAAAACAAGGCAGAGCAATGAACAAAGAAACGTCCTGTGGAAATCCTATCATTGAAACCCCGCAGAAAGATTCATTTTAATATCAGATTATTCAGTCTGAACAAAGGCGGCTCTGGGAGATAGAAATATCCTGCTTACTCGTGTCTTCTAACAATATTTCTCAAGGGTTCAATCAGCCTACTAACACCAACAATGCACATCTCCGAAGTCAAACACCCAAACAAGCTGTACCTATCAATAAATACCTCAACTGGCTGCAATTGTGGTCATATAAGAACTCCATTAAATAGCATATAGCTCTCTTATATGTTATCTATAAATTCTAAGCCTGGGTAACTGCTTGAGGCATTTCATAGTTTAAGTGACACATTCATGGTCACAATAACTAGAATCAGAAGTGAGAATCGGACCCAAGACCACCATTGTTACATGATCCTATACTGCCCCTTGCATAAGTAGGTGGATGTTAAAGAATATATACATGACCAGCAGAGCATATATTCCATGCTGCTAGTAACTTATTGACTGAGAAATTATGTGAATGCTAAGCATTTCTTCTTACATCTATAAATAATGCTGACTGTCAGAATTTTTAAGATTCAGAAAAGTCAATTTATAAAATAGGTCAAAGCTGCTGGAATAACACATTCTTCTATTGCCAGAGGTCACAATTGACACTATTATCCCATTTTTTACATTTGAAAGAGTAAAATGAAACTCAGGCTTTACCTTAGGGGTAGTGAAAAATCACTGGCCAAGCCACCAATGATCAATTTCATAATTTCAAGGGCTATAAAAGCATATGTAAGAAAAGAGACAACATGGCATAGTGGGTAGAGACTTGAGTCAGAGAAACCTGCTTTAAGTTATAAAGAAGTCAAGATGAAACTGTAAATCCTTTAGGCAAGTATATAGTCTGAAAAAAAGTCAAGTGGTTATATTAAAGAATTGCCTTCTCATATAATTTTTTATTTTTCTTCCCACAGAATTTGGGATAGATGTAAAATAAAGGTATTAAGGGCTGGACTTGATTTTTAAAAAGCCTGACAGATACCAACTAGATGGCAGAGTAAAAGGAAGTACTACAGCTGAGCTCTCCCCAATGACTCTTCTACAAAGATCCAGAAAATGTACCACAAAAAGTGTTCAAAAAATCAAAGACAAAAAAATCAGAGAGTCATTTTTCCAGTTCAGGTAGGCATAAAGAGATAGAGGTCTAGTATAACCAGGAATATCTGGCATGGAGCTTTTAATGGGAGAAGTTGCACAAGGTACTGCCAGTTGCTTTGCCTTAAGTTAAGAAGAGGTCCCTGAACTACCAATGAAGGGCCTAAACTTTTACAGGGAACAGGAATAGGTGCTGACAGTCATTTATTGCCTTGTCCTGAACCAGGGTGGACTGAGATGGGGACCTGTACCAAGGGGTACTGTTATAAGTCTAAGAGTTGTCACAGGCTGTGTACTCCGCAAGAAACAAGAAGAGAAGCGATCAATAGCTGTGACTCTGATGCTGGGAGTGGAACAGAGTCTCATATCTAGCTCTAGCCCAGTTTGAAACTTGCAGCATAATAACAGGATGAGGAGTCAGTGCCAAAGAGGAATTTGATGTTCTGTCACTCTGTACCTGCAGAACTAAGAGTTGCTGAGTCCAGTCTCTGGAGTTCCAACTCCAGAGTCTACTGGAGTTCCAACTAGCAACAAGCCATAGCTGTATTGCTCAAAACCAGGAAAACAATGCTCAAACTTTAGCCTAAATCAAGTCATTTTGGGTACACTGAAAGCTTTTAGGTTTTAGGTTCACAGCTCTCGCTAAGACACTGGAATAATACAACATTCACTTCCCTAAAAAAAACAATTGTGAGAACCAAAGAGTACACGTAAACACACACACACACACACACACACACACACGCACACACACACAAAACCCAAAGCCTCGCCCAGGCAATATCACTGGAAATGTACAGAGTCTGGTCCTAACACAAAGTCAAAGGTCAAGAAGTAATTCTGGAAGACTGAGCAAATTAAATAAGACCAGCCCACCAAAAGAGTTATTATGGTACCAAGAATGCTCAAGACACAAACTCAAAAGAAAAGAAGAACTCTAAAACACCTATAAGCAAATCTCAAAGAAAAACATGTCAGAGATACAAGTTCAACTAAAATTACTGGAAGAGATGAAAAATAGTTTTAAAAATATTTTATAAATGAAATGAGAATGCTAGAGGGAAGCAACTGGGAAAGAAATGAGAGTTCTGGGGAGGAAATTAGAATAGAAATAAGAGATACAGAAAGAAATAGAAAAAGAACTAAAAGCCTTGTGCAAAAGGTACATAATCTTACTTAAACAGCAGGCTCCTTGAAAATTAGAATGAACCAAATACAAATGGATTCCAGAAGACAGTAAGAAATATCGAGTCAAAATAATTTTCCTAAAACAAAGGCTTGTCCACATTACCACTTTGCTTACGAACTTTCATTGTGGCTCTCTATTTCCTCAAGGAATAAATCTAAAATATAGTGGCACCTTGATATATAAGAACCTTTGAGCAATTTAAGAGACCAGCAGTCCCAATCGGGATTTTTTGCTTTAAGTCATGAGGGGATATTTGAATCACAAGCTTCTGCCACCCTTCACTAGATAGCCTGCTGAATGTTCAGTTTCACAAATTACACAAAGCTGTCTCTTTTAGTTCAGCGTTTATCTGGCCCTGCGAGCATCTGTACTGAATTGCTTTTGCTTTCTTCTTTTTGTCTTTATTATCAGTTTGGGGGGCAAATTTCTTAACTTTTAACTGTAAGTCCTGACAACTGAGGAATTGAAGGAGTTACAGCAGCAATAGCATATGGAGGTTTTGCAGGAAATTAGAGGGGAGAAGCCCAAGGCAGATGAGGTATCAGTACAAGTGAGATTAAGGACATGCTGAAGATTTAGGAAAAAATTAAACAGTTTATTGAAAAGACACACTCAGGAAAAGTTGTAACTGGTCAAGCATTGGAGCTGTGTGACAACACTTTTTTCACACATTATCAAAACATTCTGAAATGGAGGAAGAAACAAAGTTCCATGGAAAGGTTTTTGTTGGAACGGCCTCTAAGTGAAATCGAGGAAAGTGTGACAAGACAGTCAAAATTCAAAGAAGAAAATGATGATAATTAAAGTAAAAAAAGCAATTAAATAAAGTTATATATCATAAGCAATGTGTAAGGTCAAATTTGCATTTAAATGTAGCCTTACATGTGTAGAGAGTAAGTTATATTAAGCAATAGCACATGAAATGAAAACCTTCTCTGTCAGTATCTTTGCCTAACCTCAAAGGTAAATAACATTTCATAAGCAAGTATTTTTCTTTTCAATTTCTTATTATCTGCAAATACATTTATTTGTTATTTATAAAGTACATTTTCATATTTAAAAGCATATAAAACAAAAAATTGGGGCCAGAACAGATTAATTGCATTTCCATTAATTTAAATGGGGAAATTCAACTTGACACATGAGCAATTTGAGTTACGAGCTTGGTCATGGAACAAATTAAACTGATGTGTCAAGGTACCACTACACTCGGTTGAGTACTGAAAATCCTACACAACCTGGTTTCAACTTCTATCTCTAGAATTTCATTTCCATTTCATTGACAAAGAAACTGAGCCTAAGAGAAGATCATTAAGAAGTTCAACTGTGATCCCCAAAGAAAGTGAACCCAGGTCATAACTTAAGTCTGAACACCATTTATTATGTCGTATCTGCCCTTTAAAGATCAAAAGTGACATCATCTTAATGGGTGGCATGCTATTTGAACAGGTTTTTAAGAACGAGTACACGTACATTCACATTCATACATACGCATGCTTGGGTAGTGTACCCATATATCTATATATGTTATGATCAGAGAATAATACACAATCCATTATCTAATTAAGTGGTCAAATGATATGAAAAGTTCTCAAAAAAAGAGTTCTAAACCACACGAAACACTTCTTAAATCACTCATAATAAGAAAACAAATCAAAACAACCTCCAAACATGGCAAAACAACAAGGGAGACAAAGATGGGAAAGGTCAATGATGGAGGGATTGTGTAAAGATAGATCCTAATACTACTGATACAGTAATAAATTGGTCCAGCCTTTCCAGAAAGCACTTTGAAAGAATTATGATGACTAAAATGTCCATAACTTTTTACCCAAAGGTAATTAAGTACAAAACAGTTAGGGAAAGAGAGCAATAAGGCTTTGGGTTTCTGGAAGGTGGGGTTTGAACTGAACCCCAAAAATGGCATATATGAAGAATCTAGAGAATCATGGCAAAACTTACACGAGTTGGCAGATTGAGGTAAAAAGAACCAGTAAAACAAAGAGATATATGACTTCAATAAGAACTCATACATGAGAGAATTGATGTGGAGATGGTTTACTTATATTTTATCACTGGACTTGATGATGGCTCTCATTATAATCTTGGGGAAATGATTAGGAGACATGGGCTGGATGATAATATATTTAGATAGGTTTAACTTTCTCTGAATACCCAGACCTGAAGAGTTTGATGCCACCTAAGTAGGACGTATCCAGTGGAATATCTCAGGGATTCCTACTTGGCTTTGTGCTGATAAAGGTATAACGGTGCATATTACATCTAAAGATGCTCCAGTGGATCAGACAAACAGACATTGTGATGGGCATTGTACTAAGTAATGGTGATGCAAAGGCAAAGGACTACATTGGTTTTAAGATACCTTCCCAACTCTGAAATTCTGTGGTAAATTATCTACAGTAAATAGTACCTTTTAAAAAACAGTCTTTTGAGGCATCCCTTCTGCAACCATTACATCAATAGCAATTAATTCAGACTAAGAAAACTCTAAAATTCTGCACCTGATTCCTAGAAAAAATTAATTTCCTCCTTGTAGACAGTATACTTAAAAAAAAAAAAACTTACCTTCCTTCTTGTAATCAATATTACATATTAGTTCCAAGGCAGAAGAGCAGTCGGGGTTGGGGGGCTAAGTGACTTGCCCAGGGTCACCCAGCTAGGAAGGGTCTGAGGTCACATTTGAACCAAGGACCTTCCATCTTGGGGCCTGACTCTCAATCCACTGAGCCCCCCAACTGCCCCCCTTGCATATACTTCTAAAAGTACAGCTACACATCTGTCCTTACCATCACAATGCAGCATAGTTGACAGTAGCAAACTTCTGTAGTTGTGGCTTCAGGACAACGGAAATAGATTTAGAGCTAGAAGGAAGCTTTAACTGAAGTTTTTCCATGAAAAAGGAATCCCTCCCAAGGCAACCCATTTCACTTTGGAAGATCTATATCTATTAACTAACTACTTTCCAAGGAGTCACCTGAGCCAGGTGATAATGATTCATAAGGTCACTGACACTACATGTTTGACACTATTTCTTGAACCTGAGGTGGAAAGAACTCTAGAGGATTTTCAAGTCTAACACCTTCAATTTAGAAATGAGTCAAATGACTTTCCCAAGGCCCCAAAGATGCGGGTGGCAAAGCCACATGACCCTGAGGTGCCTGCATCTCTACAGGAATCGGGCCACCCTCACCCCCCACTGTGAAAAATAATTGATTGATTTATTAATCCATGATCTATCTACAGTTTGTTATGACCTATCCCCAGTTTCTTCTTGATCAGTATTACTCCACTTACTATGACTACATATTAATATGGAGTCAACCAAGTTTAATCATAGAGATATTGATCTGTATCATAGTCATATCAGATTAAAGGGATTCTTTCTTATCTTAAAGACTTTAAAGGCCATAAGAAGCAGGTTTAAGACTGTATACTCAGAGTCATGAGTGCACTTGCTTAACTATGACCTCCACACATGGGAAGTAAATGGCCCAATGAGAAATGCCAACATGAGGAAAGGAATCATCTGGAACATTGGACCTCTGTGCTCTGACACTTTCTCCTCACTCAATCTGGGAAGATACGCATCCCATTGCCTATCTTGTGACCATTGCCCAGCAATGGGTATACATTCTGGGTATATATTCAGTCCTAGGAGTGAAGATAACTCTTAACTTGCCCTTCTTGTGAATACTCATAGAAAGTTCCCAAATTACTTTATGAGCCCCATAACCCTTTGTTATCTTCCTCAATTGCCTAAAATTGGATGTGATTCTGTTGCTAGGGTGTGTGTGGACCTATTGTCTTGAGACTACTAATGTGACTATGGGACCACCAATGAGATTTGTATTCTATGGATCACCATCTGAATTGACTGGGACTTGATGGTTATAAAATCTGTACTGGAGAGCAAGGAGGGATCTGAGGTTCTGTTCTTTAAAAGGGGCCAGGTCCCTTTAATAAATGGTTATTGGCTTGTAGTTCTGCCTCAGCGATTTTATTACAGATTGGCCAGCATTTTTGGCATGACACCACCAATCTGTAGTGGTAATCTGCCATCAGTCAATCTCAATCAACAATAAAAATTTATCAAGCATCTACTTTAAGTACTTTAATGCTCAGTGCCAGAGATACAAAGGCAAACAGAAAAGAATCTTTGCTCTCAAGAAGTCTACATTCTGTTAGTAGAAACAAAATATACACATAAGAGATAATAATAAGATCCTAGATGTCTTTTAAAAATCTGCTACCCGCATCCCACCACTGTGAAAAATAAATGATTGATTTGTTGATTCATGATCTATCCACAGTTTGTCATAACCTATCTCTGGCTTCTTTCCAATCATATTACTCAGTTTATTGGGATTACATATTCATAGGGAATGATATGGATATCTTCCCTGATCACTGTTGGATACCTCCAAATAAACGTCATGTGTACCCAGATCCTGATCTAATACTCCTTGGCCTTTGACATCCCTGCTACATTGGAATCTGGCCTGGCCTACAATCTGAGAATGAATGTCAATTATGGTAGCCTCCTTTTTCACACCACCACCATCCCTTTGCCTACCCCACCCATGTGAGTTTGAATTCCCACGTTCCTAAAGTGGCTTGATCCAAGGCAAACACAATGGCTCCAGTTGTGGATGTAGGTAAACTCTGTCAAGGGAATGTGACTGGGAGGGTATAAAGACTTCATGGGGTACGGGTAACATTAATCAGACTCTTCTCAGAACATGGATTACCAGGTTACGGGAAGGGAGCTAGAGTTTCTAGAGAAGGAGAAGGAAACAGCATGTTATAGGAGAGGTGAATGGGGGAAAAGTTCCATGAAAACAGAATCATTGTGTTTTGGGGCCTCTGAACCACCTCTGGTTACCAACCTCTACCTCTTCTCAAAAACCAAAGAAGACAAACATGAATTTTACCTCATTTATTTCAGAGGAGAATGAAAGATGGGATCCATCCCTTTCTTACATCTCATACTAGCCAGCACAGGATTAAGAACACAAGCAGACCAATTAACACAGCAGTCATAGTGCTAACATTTGGCTCAAACAGGAGCTGTTCAAGTTGGCCTGTGTTACATAGTTCCCACCAACAGCAATAAGTAGTAAGATTATAAGTAATGCCCATGTAGACGATAATTTGTTCATGTCCACAGAACATGGCTTCCATGCAGCCTTTACTAATGATATGAGGAAATCCTGTGGCAACAGCAAGGCCAATAAAGCAGTCTTCCCCTTTCTCACAATGCATTGGGATTTCCCTACATTCAGTGATTTCTGTCATATCACAATAGTAGCAACGTCTAGCAGGTACTGGTGGAATAAAGACAAGTAAAAAAATCAGGAGGAATTCATAGCAATACATTTTCAGTAATATCCAGGTATATTCTCACGTAGTCAGTCAGTTATTTATGTGGCCCAATAGCTTTTCACTGCTGGAACTTCAGACTTTAGTGTCTTGAGAGAAAATATTCACCACTCTCCTTGGCAATGAAGTGGTCTTACAATTCTTCCCAATAGACAATTTTCCTTCTGTGACCCAGTGTTTGGCTTGATCTTGACAGGTATTCTTATCTTCAAAATTATTGTATTTGTCTTATCCTCTTCCTAAAATTCTTCTTATACTTTCCATCCACTATTTAGCACCCAGTAATGTTTGGGACAAAAACCCCCAAGAAAAATCAGTCCTGATTTAGAACGACTCACTTTTTCCCAGCTTCTCGCTGTCTCTGTGGTCCTTGGGAGTGAAGTAAACAAATCTCCCTTCTAGAACTAAGAATGTAGTGATCTCACAGAACTTCCCTCACCCACATGTCAGAGGCGATATCTATGAGATTACTACCCAGCCAGAAAAGTCAGTGTTATTTCAAAATGACTTAATGGATATGAAGAAGAGAAAAATCAAAGTTAATAATCATTTTCTAAAAATTTAATGGTCTATATTTGTCCATAAAATGGAAGATAATGGCAGAGTGAATAGTAAAAAAAGAACTCAATAATTCATGACATAAAGGAACTGATTAAAATATAAGGATATAACACAATTAATGTAAAGGGCTAGAATCAAATTTATTAGGCTTTAGCTGAATCTCCCAAAGTAGAAGTTATATTATGGGAGAGCATCAGATTTAGAAGAGATGATCTAGCTATATAAATCTGGACAAATCATTTAACATCTTTCTGATATAATTCCTTATCTTTAAAATGAGGTTATCAGAGATATCCTTTCTAAAATCTTTGCCAACTCTAAAACTATAATTAGGAGGCAGTTGGGTGGCAGAGACCTGTGGATCAAACACCAGACCTGGTATCAGGAAGACCCACGTTCAACTGTGTCCTCAGACATTTAGTAGTTGTGTAACCCTGGGCAAATCACTTCCCTTCTATCCACCTCATTATCTTCATCTATATAATGAAGACAGTAATAACAATTAGCTTCCAGGGTTGTTATGTAAGAATAAGTTAGGGATGTTCTGGTTTTCTAGGGTTAATGGAAAGAAGAGAATCAGATAACAT
The DNA here is from genome assembly GCF_027887165.1 of Monodelphis domestica. Classification (NCBI taxonomy): domain Eukaryota; kingdom Metazoa; phylum Chordata; class Mammalia; order Didelphimorphia; family Didelphidae; genus Monodelphis; species Monodelphis domestica. The sequence continues at coordinate 17,082,982 of NC_077235.1, read as the reverse complement.
AATGATTTTAAAATCCTTATCACATTAGAAGCATTATATAAACGTTAGCTATTATTATCCATTTTGTCTCTTTTAAATCTTTTTAATTAAATATAGAAACAATTTTTGCTGATTGTTATCTGGGTATTCTGGTGCCAAGACAGCAGAATGAAGATGGACCTTGCTTGATCTCTCCTAAAGTCCCCTCCAAGCCACAAACAAAGCTTCTTACTAAATGTTGGAGCAGTGAAGTTGTTCTTCCAAGAAGCACTCAGAGCATCGGCACGAGAAGGTCTGTCCCCTTGGGGTGAAGGAAGCTCAGAACTAAGCAAAAAGCCTGAATCTGGGCAGATGGCCCACTAGTGGGAGAAGGCAAGGCCCCAACCCCACAACAGAGAAGCTATAATGCAAGTGAGCCAGCAGCAGGCTGGGAAAAGTGGAGATTAATAGGGACGCTTCAACTGGACATTGACCTACAGCAGGGCCCAACCTCCAGTGCAGGCAGCCATTGAGGCCTCCAACTGTGTAGGCCAGCAACAGGGTCCCATCCCCAGGGGAAGCTAGTAGGGAGGCTTCACTTCTAGGGCAAGTCAGCAGCTAAGACCCGCACACTGTGCAAATCAAAAGGAAGGCTTCACTTCTACAGCAAGCCAGCAGTCGAGGCCCTGTCTGAATTTAGTATAAATTGTATTCCTTTATTCAATGTGAAAACACAATCATGGTTGATATCAGTCCCCACCCTTTGATTGGTTTCCCATATGTACTATGGGGGGGAGGATACTAGAGTTCTAAGTGGCTACCCAGCATCCTGGCATATGGAAGGGAATGGCAGAAGTCCCAACGTAGCGATGGTGTGAAAGAACAAATCATAGAAACAATCAGTAATTTCATTAAAGAGAGTGGCAGCAATGTGATACCATACCAAAATTTATGGGATATAGCCAAGGCAGTATTTAGGGGAAAAATTATACCTCTAAATGCTTAAATCAATAAATTAGAAAAAGAATAGATCAATGAATTGGGCATGCAACTAAAAATTAGAAAAAGAACAAACTAAAACCCCTGATTTAAATCCCAAGTTGGAAAATCAAAGTTGAGAACAATACAATTAAAAATAAGAAAAATGTTCAATTAATAAAACTAAAAGTCAGTTTTTATGGGGAAATAAAAGAGAAAACATTGGTTAATTTGATTTAAAAAAGGAAAGTAGAAAATGAAATTACCATTATCAAAATTAAAAAGGATGAATTCACCACCAATGAAGAGAAAATTAAAGAAATTATTTGTAATTTTACTCAATTATATGACAATACATTTGATAATCTAAGTGAAGTGAATAGATATTTGCAAACATGTGAACTACCCAGATTAATTTGAGGAAAAAGAATTCTTGACCAATCCCATCTTAGAAAAAGAAATTGAAGCCATCAATGAAATTCCCAAGAAAAAAATTCCCCCAAAAATAGACTTTACGGTCTATTTTACTCTTATTTTTTCTAATCTAATAAAAAATGAATCTATAGTCTAAGCCAAAAGGATTCTGGTCAATAACTGGACTAAAAAACATTGCTTCGATCCTTTTTGAACATAATGAGTTAGCAGAGACTGTGAAAGGGATTAAAGAAAAACTATTCATTTTATCCCAAGATCCTGTCCTCTAACTGGTCCTGAAACTGCTGCAGAAACAATAAAAGCATTTCCGTGCTAAATTCTTTATTTTCAAGATAGTTGCTGATATGATTCTAAAGATAAATATTTAACTAGGGTGTTAGGTTTGATTGTGGCAATGATGGTACTTAGAATCCTTCTATATAAAGCAGTAACATCTCAAATGATCAGAGTTATTTTTGGTAATTCAGGTGTGGATTTTTAATTGAAAGAAAAAGATAAGTCCATTTATTTTACTAAAATATTAGACCAAGGACATTTCTACCATCCTAAAGGCTACCCAGCACAGAAATTAAATGGAAAGATTTCCTTTGGATAGAGAGGTCTTCCAAATACGCCTGTAATATGATACAACCTCTTGAATGAGGCCCATAAGTGCATAATTTTGCCTCACAGTAAAATTATTGAGAATTCTTATTGTCTTATTGACAGGGCAGTGTGTTAGGAACTTGTAGCTGCCAGAAGCCATAAATTAATACATTTGTGGGTGAACACTAGAGAAAGGAAGCTGAAAACCAAGGAAAATGGGTGGAGGGGTTTAGAGAAAGAGGGGGAACACAATAAAGGAAGAAAGACTCAGAGACAAAGAATTCAACAACATGGGCTACAGCGTGCATGCTCCTCTGATGGTGGAAAAGAGATAAAAGATTGTGTCCCCAATCTTTTATTGGAGAATCAAGGAATGGGTGATGGGAGAGAATTAGTGAACATGTGACATGCCAGAGAATTTAACACTGGCTCAGTTCACACAACCACAAAGATCAAAGAGGAGGAGGCTGAGATAATTCAGGACTCAGCGCCCGTCCAGAGGTCCAATCGACTTTTAGACTGGAGACTTAGGGAGTGGTCAGCATAGCATAAGTTCAGAGTTACACTTTTTTACAAGGTTTAAGTAATCAATCATGAAGTTTGGTACATGAGCATATTATACACAAGAGTCAATTTTAGAATACATCAACAATACTTTCAAGGTTAGTTCACACTTGGATCCCTATAGAACCTAGAGAAGTTCAGATATCCACAAATACCCCCAATCAAGATCTAAAAATGTGTGAATGGGAAAATGACAGAGGAAACCAAGGAGAATAAACTGCTCTGTTCAATTCAGGACTACATGAAGGATTGCCAGAAAACTCTAGATGCATGGAATGGAAATAGGTTCAGATAGATAGAAAATGAAATTGGAAGTAGTAGGATACAGACCTAAAGCAGTATCCAATGTGGAGCAAAATGGGAGCTTCAGCTGTAGCACAAGATAGTCAGGCATCTGGGAAGCCACTACTAACTCATTTTTATATTTGTATTCCCAGTATTTAGCAGAGTACTCAGTATTTAGTATAATAAATGGTTTTCATTAGTTTCTCAACATACTTCCTCCTCTTTCTACTCACAGTACCAATGCCCTTGTTCACCTTCTCACCACTAAGATTGCTAAAAAGTCCCTTAATCCATCTTCCTATGACTTCCAGTCTTTCTCCTCTCCAATCTCTCTTCCTTCCACATAGCTGATAAATTCTGATTCTTTAGATAGAAATATGATCATGATTCTGTGGGGCTCTAATCCCCTCTAAAATAAAATAAAAGCCAGTCAGCCTGGCATGAAAAACCTACACAATTAAGCTTCCATCTGCCTTTACAAAATTTCACATTATTCCCTTTCAAGTATCCTATGTACCCATACATTTTAGGTAGTAGCATTCTGTGGCTTACTGGCTGTTCCCCAAACTCAACATTTTGTGCAGTTTGACCTTTGCGGCTAGAATGCAAGCTCTCATCACCTAGGTCTCTCAGGTCCATACCTACCTGGATTCCTACTTTGTTTCCCTTCTAATAGAAGAAAAGATTAACAACTATATAAAGCAGGAAATGCTCAGCTCAGGGGACATTTCTAGTTTTCCATCACAAAATCACAAAGTATTTCTTTTTCTGTTTACATTTTTATCTCTTTAGAAGAATATGAACACCTTCATATCAGGGAATATCTTATTTTTGTTTTTGTTTCCTCATGATGAGACAGAGTGAAGTTCAGTAACAAAATGGAATACATTTGGTCTGAGAATTGAGAGAACCAACTGGATTCTATCTCGTGAACATTTACTCCATCTTGCACTACCATGTATTTCCTCCACTTTGTTTTTCTGCCAATCATTCATGAGAAACTAGATAGTCTAAGTCATCTATTGTTTCATAAACTAGGTAGATGCAATCAGCATTTCCCAAATCTGAGAAAACAAATAACTCAAAACCCACTTGCCCCCCCTTTCCAAATTAACCAAATCCATTCTTTCCTCCTTCCCAAGTTGGAAGGTCCCTACTTTTTAATCCAGCTAGAAATAAGATTACCTAATTTTATATCCTGTTTTGTATCTTATTTATTTACTTTAAATAATTGATATTATTTGATTAATTGTTGTTAATACATAAAAATCTGTCTCATTCTACATTCAGGGTCTTTTGGTTGACTGGGGAATCCAACCATATATTTAGTATGCCTGTTTTGCTAATAAATCTTATAGCTCAGATAGTGTTTCTTTAGTTATTATAAATTATATGTCACACTGAGTACCTGATGTTGCACAGAGTAGGCATTTAATAAAAGCAAATTGAATTAAATAGAACTGGGTTAAGTTTAATGTGGGACTGGAAAACCATATTCTATCTCTTAACTACAAATGAAAACTTCTTTCAGAGGAAACCAGAAATATGAATTTCAATCTGATATAGGAAAATGATACAATTCCTGTTGATACTAAAATGCACATTAATATTAATTTCTACATTTTTATGATGTGATTTTTTTGTCCCATGTAGTTTTAATACCATGTTCACATGAATCAGGAAATAAATAAGGACATGAAGTAAGCATTTTTCACTATCTTCCAATTAACAGGAACATTCTATCTCAGGTATATTCAAATCATATAACTAATGCACAAAGTTATTGTATGATGATGCTACTTAAAATTAAATTATATAAAAAGTGAGTTATAATTTGTCCTAAATATGAAAAAGTCAGAATATGGATTTTACACTAATTTACACAGAAAAACAAATTACCTTTGTTCTATGGCATTGCAACTAAGAATGCAGTTTTTAAAAAGCAGGTTAATAAACTCATTTATCACCAATACTAAACAGGCCAATGATTTTAGTAATTATCAAGATAACTTCATTTTTGCTTTAGTATGCAGATGCTTTTGCTCAACCAAATTTGAGATCATCAGAATTACTCACAATACACTGGTTACCAAACCATGACAAAATTAGACTGTTAAAACCAATTAATTGAACTTAATAAAGCTTATAAAGTATTTTTGTTTATTAGCATTCCTTTGAGGTTAATGATGTAGTCCTTTTTGGCTAGGAGGAATAATTAAAAATTTGCGAAGAAAATTAAATTTCTCTGTGTTAGAAAAGACCTACAAGATTCCCTAATGGGCAAATAATAAATTATTCTTCTGACCCAAATCTGAAAAACATTATGTTAATTTATTGGGTTCTTTATTAAACAGTTTGCCTCCAAATCTTTATGCATATTTGAACAATTTAAAGGGATATATCTTTGCACAGGCATATAAATCAATGCATGGAAGGGTATCCTTGTTGGGACCAAACGATGGTACTGGTACTCATTTATAATATATCATCTTACCATATGAAATAAAAGCAGTCCATCCATGCATATATAAGCCACCAAGAAGAGTGGTCTCCAGACTTTTTATCTCAAACACTTAGCACAGTGCTTGGCACATAGCAACTTTTTAATAAATGCTTGCTGTTTCTGCTGCTGCAAATTCTTCTAATTTGGAAGGCAATCAGAATGGTCTTTATGTTATACAAGGACAGGATGCAGGAATTATAAACATTTTACCTGAAGAAGAGAAGGCCTAAGAGGTAACTAATAGCTAGCACTTCTGCTTCTGGGAATAAAATGGCAGAGTAAGGAATGTTCTCAGCTTGTCCAAAACTCATATACCAACATACATTTGCATACAAAAAAAGGAAATAAAGCCTCAAAATAAAGAAAAGCAGGAGGAAACTAGCTCTTGAGGGTGAAAAGGGAGAGTAGACTAGTCCATACAGCAATGGGGAATGGACAGAGCAGGGACCAGCCCACCACAGATGGACTAGAAAAAAGTACAGGTGGGACCAGCACACCCGACATGACAGGAAAGGATACTAGCAGGACCAACCACTGAGGGCAGCCCAGTAAAGAATGTAGGCAGGTCTAGCTTACATAGTATGGCATGACCAGGTCACTCAGTGATGCCAAGAAATCTACCTGGGGGACCAGCCCACCAAGCACAGCCCAGGAGGGAGTGCAGATGGGACTAGCCAACCTAACATAGCCTGGGAAGGAAAATACAAAAGAATTGGGGATTAGCCCACCTACAGAGACACCAGGGAAACTGGCAACAGGGAGAGCAGAATCTATCTAGACAAAATAGCTGCAATCAATCATCCCCATATCAATCCAGCAAGTCCACACCCCTCATCCACAAATGCACACTGTGAGACCTAGAGGCAACCAGACCCATCCCAAACATCAGAGTGGACTACACTACAGGCTTGAAGCTGTACTCCCTTCTACACCAGGATCAAAGCAGAATGTCAACATATAAACAAGGTAATGAAAAAAAAAGAAAACAGGAAAACTGCCAAGATGAACAAAAGAAAAAGGAAAAACCTGGCCTTAGAGAGTTATTTTAGTGATAGGGAAGATCAGAATAAAAACTCAGAAGAGGAAAATAATCTATCAAAATGGAAACATGTGAAGTCTCAAAGGCAAAAGTGTGTCAAGGCCCAAAATAAACCCTGGAAAAACTTGAAAAGAAGTTTTTTAAAAAATCAAATAATAGAAATGACAGAAAGATTCAATAGCTTGTAAAAAATTCAAAGGAGAAAATACCTCCCTGAAACATAGAAGACAAACAGAAATAGAGGCAAAAATAAAGAAAAAACTCCTTAAAGACCAGAACACATCAAGTGGAAAAGGAGACTCAAAAACAAAATGAGGGAAAAAAACTCTTTACAGAGTAGAATTGGCAAAAGGGAAAGCTTAAGGAAGAAAATAACTCCCTAAAATGAGAATATGTGGGTCAAAGAACAAATTATAGAAACAATTAATAATTTAATTAAAAGGCAGTGATGAGATGGCATACCAAAATTTATGGTATGCAACAAAAGCAAGAATTGGGGTAAATTTACATCTCTAAATGTTTACATCAATAAAACAGAAAAAGAACAGATCAATGAGTTAGGTATACAATTAAAAAAATAGAAAAAGAACAAATTAAAAACCTCTAATGAAACACCAAATTGGAAATCATGAAAATCAAAGGATAGATTGATAAAACTGAAGGTAAAAAAACATTGAACTAATAAATAAAATACCGAGTTGGATTTATGAAAAAAAAAAATAAACAACTAGCTAAAGAGATTTAAAAAAGAAAACCAAACTACCAGTATAAAAATAAAACAGATAAATTCACAACCAATGAAAAAGAAATTAAAATAATAATTAGGAACTACTTTGACCAACTCTGTGCAAATAAATCTGTCAATCTAAAAATAATAGATGAGCATTTGAAGAAAAGAAAATTAGTCAAATTAAGAGAAGAAGAAACGGAATACTTAAATAATCCCAATTCAGAAAAAGAAATTGAACAAATCAATGAATTACCTAAGAAAAAATTTCCCGAACCAGATGGATTCATAAGTGAATTCTACCCAACATTTAAAGAATAGTTAACCTCAATAAACTATCTGGAAAAATAGGTGAAGATGAAATTCTACAATATTTCTTTTATGGCACAAATATGGTACTGAAAACTAAATCAGGAAGAGAAAAAACAGGGAAAGAAAACTATAACCAATCTCCATAAGGAATAGTAATGCAAAAATCTTAAATAAAATACTACCAAGGAGATTATAGCAATATATTACAAGGAACATACACAATGACCAGGTGGGTTTTATATCAGGAATGCAGGGATCCTTCAATATTAGGAAAATTATTAACATAAATGACCATATTGATAAGAAAACAAAAAGGAATCATATTATAATCTTTAAATAGGTGCAAACAATGCCTTTGACAAGATTTAACACCCATTCCTTATTAAAAAAAAAATCAGAGGACATTGGAATAAATAGACCTTTCCTTAAAATGATAAAGGGCGGCTATCTTAAACCATCAGCAAACACTATTTGGAATGGAGATAAACTGAAGGCATTCCAAATAAAGTGGGGCAAGGATGCCCATAATCATCACTGCTATTCAATACTGTATTGTAAATGCTTGCTTTAACAATAAGAGGGAAAAAGTAATTGAGGGAATTAGAATAGGCAATGAGGAAACAAAGTTATCACTCAGTGCATATTACATGATGCTATTCTTAGGGAGTCCCAGAGAATAAAATTTAAAAAACCCTAATTGAAATAATGAACAACTTTAGCAAAGCGGCAGGATATAAAATAAACTCATATAAATCATCAGTCTTTCCATATACCACCACCAAAGTCTAACACCTAGAAAGAAAAAGAGAAATTCCATTCAAAATAACTAAAGACAATATAAATATCTAGGAGTATACCTATCAAAACAAAGCCAGCAACTATATGAACACAGTTATAAAAACACTTTATACTCAAAGTCAAACCTTAACAATAGGATAAACATTAATTGCTCTTAGGTATTCTGAGGAAATACAATAAAAATGACAATTCTGCCTAAATTAATTTACTCATTCAATGCCATACTGATCAAACTTCCCAAAACTTATCTCATAAAGCTAGGAAAAAATAATATTTGAATTCGACTGTTAGAACAAAAGATCAAGAACATAAAAGGATTTGATGAAAGGAAAACATGCAGGATGGAAGTCTATTTGTAAAAGATCTCAAACTATACTATAAAGAACTGATCATCAAAACTAGCTGGTATTGGTGAAGAAATATAGCAGTAGGCTGTGTAGTTAGAATTTAGTACCCCTTGAACTACATTTCCTAGCATTCCTCTTTCATCCCCTTACCTTTTGTAGATACACTTTCGGGAACTCCACCTCTCTCTCTTTTCTACCATTTTTGTGGTCTGGGAAACTTCTTTTTCTCAGGCTATCGCTTTCCTCTACTTCCACTACTCATAAAATATAATACTTGGAGTGTTGGATATTAATTTTTAATCTAACAAGATCAATGGAACAGATAAGATAATCTACACATAGTAAAAAATGATCGCACTAACCTAATAATCAAGAAACCCATTGATCCAAGCTTTTAGGAAAAGAACACCATTTGCCAAAGCTTTTGGGAAAAGAAAACATTATGGCAAAAACCAGGCATGGATCAATATTTCACTCCATTTATGGAGGTAAAATCAAAATGGATACATGATCTTGAAATAAAGGGTGATACCAAATTAGAACACAGAATAGTTTACCTGTCAAACAAGACATTACAAAAACACTGACAAAAACAAGACATTATAAGAAGTAAAACGGGTGATTTAGATTATATTAAATTAAAAAGGTTTTATACAAATAAAACCAATGCAACCAAGATTAGAAGAGAAACAATAAACTGAGGAAATGTTTATAAAAAATTTCTCTGAAAAAGGTTTCATTTCTCGAATATAGAGGGAGTCAACTTTATAACAGTGCAAGTCATTTCCTAATTGATAAATAGTCAAAGGATATGAACAGGGAGTACTCAGACGAAGCAGTCAAAAATATTTATAATCATACTAAAAATGCTCCAAATCACTATTGATTCGAGAAATGCAAATTAAAACAACTCTGAAATACCATCTCAATTCATCAGATTGGTTAAAAGGTCATAGAAAGGAAAATGATAACTGCTGGAGAGGATGTGGAAAATTGGAACACTAATGCACTATTAGTGGAGCTGTGAACTGATACAACTATTATGGAGAACAATTTGGAGTTATGTCCAGAAGGCTTTAAAACTATGAATACTCTTTGACCCAGTAACACTACTACTACTAGTTCTACATCCCAAAAGGCTCATAGAGAAAGGAAAAAGACATGCATGTATAAAAATATTTATAAGAACTCTCTTTGTGGAGGCAAATATTTGAAAAATGAGGGAGTATCTATCAATTGTGAAACAGTGGAACAAGGTATGGCATATGGTTGTAAAGAAATACTATCATACCATAAGTAATGACAAGGATGATATCAGAAAAATGTGCATGAAATGACATGAAGTGAGGAGTGGTGGCAAGTATCAGAGGCAGAATTTTAACTCGGGTCCTCTGAATTCAGCACCTGGACTCTTGCCACTGTACCAAGTTGTTCCCTCTAACTTTCACTCACATAAAATCAGGCTTATTTCTCTTCTACAATTTGGAGCTAGTAATGTTTCTCCGGGCCAGGATAAATATATTTTTAAGCCTTAGGAAATTAAGTAAATGTTATTATTATTATAATTATTTTATTCTCAGTATTTTCAACCAATATTTGAGAATTTCTTCTCCAAACTGATCACCTTCTTCTGAAGGCACTTTGGCTTCCCAATTTCCCTCCCTTTTATCACACTATCTCAGTAAATTCCAGTTAAGTGTAAAGTACTGACATAATCTACCAAGTCTAGTAAATGCTGTCAAAAAATGAAATTAGATTAGGGTGATGTGGCTTATCCCCACTGAAGCCTTGCCAAGAGTGATTACTGTTTCTCTTTCAAAGTGCTTATAGCTATCCATTTAATAGTCTTTACCAGAATGTTGCTGCCAATTGACATGAAGCTCACTAGTCTATCTCTTCTGGAAACTACTCCTCTGAAAATGGGAACTTTTGCCCAACTCCTATCTCTGGGCACCCCTCCTATTCTTCATGATTCCTCCAATATAATAGAAGAGCAGTTCTGTAATCACACCTGCAAGTTCTTTCAATGCACCAAAGTATTGCCTATCAGCACCAGTAAATAGAAATTAATTTGTGGCAATGATGAGTTCTCTTATTGTTTTCTCACCCAGTATTTCCTCCTTAAGTAATTCTATTCTTTCCATCATACTCGTTGACCTCAAGAGGTAATGAAATCATATAGGCAGGGTAAATTATTCTGAAAAAATGTTAAGGATCCATGTGACTGCAAACACTTGGAGAGGTACCCATTGTACAACTTAGACTATTATTACTTTAGCTAAAGAGTCATGTCCTCAGAGAATAAATATTAAGAGGATGTGCTACCAAAGCATTTCAGGTATTGTTTGGAAAGCACCAATTAAATATTCTATACATTCACATAGGTACCACATACTGGCTTGTTCTATTTCAATTTTCACTCCACTTTTAAGACCTTCTGAGTTCCATTTTTATTTTAATGAACTCATCAATCCTGTTGTGATCTCAATTCAAAGCCCTAATGGAAAATTTATTTGTTGAAATATGAATCAGAATAATCTTGTTTCCTTAAATGATATCTCTAAATAACTTTGAACACCACTCACTCAAAGGAAAGGGATAAGGGCATATAAAACAAAACCATTCTCTCAAAGTGATTTAAATTGATTGGCTTTCCATGCTTAATCTTAGCCTACTGATCTTTTTAAAAAATCCTTGTTGTCCATCTTAGAATTGATATTGGCTCTCAAGCAGAAGAGCAATAAAAGCTCGGCAACTGGAGGTGACTGATGAGATTTGAACACAGGACTTCCCTTCTCCAGAGCTGGATCTATATCTACGGAGTTGCCCCTACTGATTTTTTCACCACAGCACTGTATTTCTTCCACTAGGTTGGCTATAAGACAGGAAGTCTTGGCTGAAGAGCTGGGAAATGATTAGTTGGACTTCAGTTATATGTAGACCATTTGGAGGATGTGGACAAATAGTGATTTCTCACATAGCATTTCTTAAAAAGTCAGACTGGGCAACTTTCAGTTGAAAAGACTGAAAAAATATAAATGATGAAGAGGATATCTTCCCTTTAAGAACGACTTAGCAACAGACCGTGAGTAGTAGACAGAATACAGAACTTGGAGGTAGGAAGACATTATACTATTTCAAACATTCGCTGGCTGGGATACTTGTCAAGTCACTCAACACTTCTCAAGCTCGGTCTCATCATCTGAAAGTTGGATTGTGGGCTAGACCTTATTCAGTCCAATCTGGTTATCAGACTCAGTAGAAGAACTACTCACAGGCAATATAACACTTAACAAAAAGTTCACTTGATAATGGCAGAAAAAGAGAGTTGACAAGGATACAGCACTGACTTAGGGAGTTGCAACTCTGCTTGTCTCCATTAGAAATCTATTTGTTCAGAATGACAAGTTGACTACCATAGGAGTCAAGTTGGAGAGGTACTGGATCTTCATGGACTAGCCTTGCTCTGACCTTAGAGACAAGGAAGCCAAACCAAGTCTTGGCAAAGCTGCTCTTCCCTTGAGGCAACAATAAGCCCAGCTTATGAGGCAAGGATCCTAGTTGATAGTATTCCTATCCCAAATGAGAATACCATAGTACCTCACAGAGTTGTGGTGAGGATAAAATGAAATAATATATGAAAAACACTTTATAACCCTAAAGTATCACTTTCATTTTTAGTATTATTACATTAAACTAGGCTTATTGCAACTGTAAACTCCCATGCCTCTATCCATTTCTCTCTTAGAAGAGTACAGAAAATTGTATACCAAAAAAGTGGAATGACCATTGCAATGTTACATTCTGGGTTCTTACACTGGTGGCTTTAAAAATCAGCTAGCATTTTTGATTCTCTGAAACAGTTCAGATTCACAGAGTTTTCACACAAATATCTTTAAAACCAGAAATCCTACCTTATTCGTTTTACTGAAGAAGAAACTGCGCCCCATGTAGGTGAAGTGCCATAGCCAAGGTGATGAAGTTAGTTATCGATTGGGCTAGAGTAGAAGCCAGGTCTAGTTAGACCTCTCAGTCCTTCTACTGCCAACATTTCCCCTCACTTTCCCAGGTCTTCTTCTATCTGACATCCACACCTGAAGTCCTTAAATTTCTGTCCTTTCCTGAGCAAGTATTCATGGACTTCTTGTCCCTGGAAGGGGGAAGAAAGAACATCAGGAACAATTTAGTGACAACAAGCCATTTCACTCAGTGAACACAAGTTTATCTCCATAGTAGTAAAAGTTAGATGAAATAATTCTCTCTCTGTGTATGACTTCTATGCCAGAAACCATTCTGTTTAAAGTTATGATGTTGAGAGGAAACTTCTCAACAAGATCCTTGACTCGTCAGGAAATTAAAAGTCTAGAATTATACTATACAATCCTTAAGGTGATCCAGACAGTGTTTTAATCGTACAGTATACTGAAGTCTGAGCAGAAAGCTCAGTGGATTGAGCATCTGAATTTTGGAGCAGTGCTACAAAGGATGATGGTCAAGGTTATTCCATGACTTGCTGATGTTTGGATTAGAGATGCATTTACCAAAGTGATTGGTGATTGATGATATGGGTCCAAGTGAAAGGTGATGAGAGCTTGAACAAAGGCAGTAGCTATGTACCCAGAGACAAAGTGATAATGAGAGAGATGCTGTGGAGACAGAAATGACAAGATCTTGAAATTGGTGGAATATGTGAATATAAGATAAATGAATGAAAAATGTTGACACCCTCAAGAGAAATACAGACATTAAACACATTTTTTTTCTTGTTGACTTGTGTTTGGGTTAAATGACTCTATAATATCTCTGATTTCCAAAATAGGGTTCTTACTTCCCTACTGTGCCTCCTCTCTGAAATGAAATTAAAAATTTAACCATATTGTCTTTTCCTTTTCCTTACTGGGAGAGCAATGAAAAGTCTGCCTTGCCTCTAATTTTGTTACTAATCAGTCTTGTTGAAACCTATCCTTTTATCAGGCTAAAAGGGAGCTTTCTATTATGTGACAAGCTTAATAATGGAAAAAGGACAGAGATATTTCATCAGCTTACTCTCTGTACTCATAATCACATTTCCACTGGGCCTGGTTCAATCTCCCATCACATGTCAATGGCTATACCAATGACTCTAGAGGCAAAGTATTACAGAAGGACTGAAATCAAAGAACAGATACTTTTTAAAACCCTTTTTAAAAAAATGTCATTTTGTTTTTTCAATTAAGAAGCATTTCTTTTCTCTCTCTCTCTCTCTCTCTCTCTCCCCCCCCCCAATACCCTGAAGTCAAATTTAAAAAGGAACCTTACACTTATGAGATTGGCAAAGATGACATAAAAAGAAAAAGATCAATTTGAAGTGGCTATGGGAAAAGAGTCACATTAAAAATGCACTGTTGGTGGAACTGTGAATCAGTCCAAGCCTTCCAGAAAATCACTTGGAACTATGTCCCAAAAGGTACTAATCTGTGCAGATTCTTTTACCTAGTAATACCTAAAATAGGTCTATACCTCAGAGATCAAAGAAATCACCTATATAAAAGAAAAAGACATTCATAGCAGGATAGTTTTATTTTAAATTTAACTATAGTCAACCTTTCTAAATTAGACAACACGTATTTGTTGAAGCCTTTGAAAAAACAAAATTAGTTCCCCTGGATGGGGAGGAGGTCTGAGGTGAAAGAGAGGAAATGCTTACAAAACTTCTCCGAATGGGTCTAGATGATTTCCAGAAATTTAAGACATACTACATAAGAGCTTGGGACTGTTGGGTGGTGCATTAGATGGAGTACCAGGTCTGGAGTTTGGAAGACTTATCTTCCTGAATTCAAATCTGGCTTCGGATGTTTACTAATTGTATAACTCTGGGAAAGTAAACAGACCCTATTTGCATCATTTGTAACAAGAGTTGGAGAAGAAAAGGACAAACCACTTCAGTAGCTTTTCTAAGAAAACCTAAGAAAGAAAGAATCAGACATTACTATGATATGAACAATTTCATTTTTTCTGACACACAAAATGAATGCAATAATATCTGACACGCATGTTTGTTATTACTGCAAAGGTTATTTCTCCATTATCTTTTGATTTTGGCTCATCCTTAACTCTGCATTCTCATTCACCACAAAGATCCAATCAACTACCAAATCTTATTTCTTATTCCACAATCTCTTTCACACATGTTCCTTTCTCTCTGCTACTCTAGCTCAGGCTTTTATTACCTCTCCTCTTGACTAATGTGATGGCCTCCTCTTTGGTTTCCTGTCTCTCAAGTTTCTCCCCAATATTATTGAAAAAACAACAAAATCAAAAACAAAAGGTATCTCTTATATGGTTTTAGCAAACCTATTGGGCAAATAGAAATCAGAAAGACTTGAGTTGAAGTATTCCTTCAGAGATTAATTAGCTTTATGACACTAAGCAAGTCATTTCCCCTCTAAGCCTCATTTATAAAAAGGAGATAATAGTAGCATCTATCTTATACTTACTTAGGGGATCAAATAAGAGGGTTGTTAAGAAGATTAAAAAAGACAACACATGTAAAGCGCTTTGTAAATCTCAAAGTACTATTCAAATGCTAGCTATAATAATTATTATAATTCTAGCTTCAAGTTTCATTTGAAGTTAATAATAAATGGGTCATTGGATTCCTTTATCACAAGATTTTATATGATCTTAATATATGCAAGTTGGACCCCTTGTTGAATAACAATCTTTTAGCTATGTTTTGCTTTAGCAAATCAACACTCTACTGTGTTTTTTTTTTGTTTTCAACAACAAACAACAAAAGGAAATTATATATTTTCTGTGCTATTCAGGCAATTAATTCACTGCAGAAAATCTTACTTTTTACTATTTTTTATTATTAGCCCAAACCTAGTAAAAGCAGCCTAAACACAGTATCTATGTATATTTCTTTAACTTCTATTTCCCCTTGTTCCAAAGTAGTTACTTGGCTCTGGAATTACCCATCTCCCACCTCATTTACCATATTATTTTTCCTTTTTTTCTTTATCTGAAACATTTATTAATTTCAAAACTATAGCTCTTCCAGGGCTCTCATATTTTGGTAGCAATTTATTTATCCTGATTTGAAAAGTATAAATTGTTTGAAACTCTTCCCTGTGAAGATTAAAATTAGCTCTCACCTGATTGGGAAGATTAAAATTGTAACCCCTGCCTATTTTTAGATATAATCACCAAAATTGTAAATACTCTACTTAAAAGTTGAGTATGGAGATCAGACCATTTTTAGATCTAATCACCAGAAGTGTAAACATCCCACTTAAGCATTAAGTGGGAGGTCTGTGACCCACATGTGCAATAATGGGTGACAAATCAGAATTAAACTAACTGCTGCTGGGAAGTTTTAAAGCAAAGCTTCAACTGTGATTGGTAGATGTAAAATTAGGGAAGACACAGGCAGTGATGCAAAAGAAGTGTCTTTAAAAGGAGCTATCACTTCCTGTGAGGGACAGTTCTTCATTCTTTGGAAGGGGAGACTGGAGAGAATTCTTTCTTTGGAATAGAGGCTGGATCTAAGACCCTGTTCCTGGTGAGGCTGTTCTAAAATCTCTTCCTTTCAACTGACACATGATGAGTGAAAAGCTGACTCTTAACTGCTGGATTTTCTGAAAAAACTAACCTCAGGAGAGATTCCCCTCTTGAGAGAAACTTAGATATCTTACCTTATCCTCTCTCTGATGTTCTTACTTCACTCTTTCTACATTTTGTAAAAACATTATAAATAAATCTCTTTGGAATAAATTAAATTCCTGGCGACCACTCTCTTAAATAATCTGGTCCAACCCTTTTAAAATTAACTCTGTTTCCCCCTTACATCCCTTTTGGCTGGGAGATTTGTTATTCTTCAAAAAATTGCCAGAAGCATATATTCTTCTGAAAACTTTTCAAAAGTAAACTGCTTCTTCAACTGTTCTTTCACAGCCTTTAAAATGCATACTAACTTTTGTTGGGGATGATTCTAGCTTTAGTCCCGTGTTCCTTAGTTTTCTGTACATTATACTTGAGTGTCAACCATTCCTAGTCTTTCTTGAGAAAGTCACCATGACAACTTGGAAACCTGTTCTATATCCCTTTCTAGACTTCAGTTTCCCTGTATCTGACATGAAGGCATTAGACTAGATAGTATCCATATCTCCTTTTTGTCCTGATGTCTGAGATTTAAATAGTCTTGCTTATATAAAACCCACAGAGCATGACCAATTCCTCAAACAATGTAAATGTAGCTACTGTGCAATGACTCCATTTCATCTAATGGCTATCTAAGATTCCTAAATTGCTGAAGGACTTATTATATCTGACCTAAAACCTTTAATAGATTGATTCACTAGATGTACTTCAGCCTTGTTCTCTTGGAGGTTACCCCTTTTACTGACTGAATTAACAGAGGTGTACTCATCTGACCAAAGTATTTAGAGTTAGGGTAGGCTGTAGTATCTTGATAGTCACACTTGAAGTGAGATGGGAGATTTGTTTGACTCAATCAATCTTGAGCCCTATCGTTAAACGAGGAACATATAAATATAATCAACCTCTAACACTTAATCGCTATGTGGACAATTCCCTGCAATTTTCTGGACTTTGGTTTTCTCGTCTGTAAAAGGGAATAATAACGCCTATGCTGTTTGCTCATGTCTGACTCTTCACAACCCCATTTGAAGATTTCTCGGCAAAGGTATTAGACTGGCTTATCATTTCCTTCTCCAGTAGATTAGGCAACAGAGACTAAGGAATTTGCCCAGGGTCAGACAGTGTCTAAGGTCATATTTGAACTCAGGTCTTTCTTCCTAACTCAAGAGCCAGCACTCTATTCAATGAGTTGCCCAGCTATTCAACATAATACCTGAACCGAACCCCTTTCCTTCTCAGGGTTATGAGAAGCAAAATGACTTTAGTACCAATAGAAATGTCCATTTCTATTATAAACATAATTAAGGTTTAAAAGCTTTTCTCATGGTATTCATGCTACATATGAATAGACTATATTTAAATATTTCAGACTCATCATTTCATCTCACTTTCATCACACTATCATCACACTTACAAGCTCTCCATACCTAATCAGATAGTCCTCAAGAGTTATTGTGACATCCCCAAATTCATCAATTAGGGCCACTTTCGTGGTGAAGAAGCGTCTCTCTAAAAGTAGGAAGACTGGCCCTTGGAGAATGACTACAGGATATTGGGCTTGTACTTCAAGTCCTGCTGTTGTGACTGGACATTCCAGAGAACAGAAGAACACCCTAACTCTACCATGAGGCATCAGAAAAAGATCACAGTATAGGACATCTTATACAGCCTAAGGACAATGCAAAAGTATTTCTTATTCTGAGGATGTCACTATTTACATAAATGAATGCCAAGACCATTTTTTAAAATCATGACCTACTTATTTACCATTGCAGCTCCAAGGTAAATATACCTTTTATAAAGGTTAAGCTCAAGATATTGTTTAAGTGTTGTTATTTTAATGAGCTTGTACCCCCTTAAATATACTTCTCATAATGCTCCCACTTTCCTGTTGCTTGCTACCTTTGAAACACAACATATTATTAGTTGATATGTTAATTTAAAAAGAACATCAGGGCTAATTACATGAAAAATGTTAGAGCTCAAGGGAAAATAAGACACCAAAGTCAGCAGGTGTTCTTTCCTTCAGTGTGGCATCTCTTGAGGAGCAATTAACTTTGTCAGGGCAACTTAACTCAAACACATGGAGGCTTAATTTTTACTACAATAAGAATAATAATTAATAAAGAAATTATAACATGTTGTCATAGTTTATGCAATTACTGTGATAATAGTCCTTTTCTTTGAAAGGAAAAGGAAAAGTTTGCAAAACACTGAGGTAGCTGTGGGAAATGCTTTTCTGCCCCTGACAGAGTTAAGATAGAATCAGAATAGCATCTGCTACCAGTCTATAATTATGCAGGTTAAGGAAAATGTTCTTTAACCCTTGAAGTGTTTTCATGTTGAAGTATATCTATGCTCTCTACTTAGATAAAATAGACTTCCAAATCAAACCCAAATAATATTTATCATTATGCCAAATGTAATTATGAGCGTATGTTTGATTTTTACACGATGACGAGATCAGCACTTAACTCCGGTCTATCCTGTATTCAGCTGTCAAATTGATCTTTCTAAAGTGAAGGCATGACCATATCTCCTCTTTATACAAGAAACTCGAGTGGTTCCCTATCACCTCTTTTATTAAATATAAAACCCTGGGTCTGGCTTTCAACACTTTTCATAATCTGGCTCTTTCCTACCTTTTCACTCTTATTATACCTCGCTCCTCACCTGAATGTACTGTATGATAAGGCCTCCTTACCATTCCTTGCACACAATGCTCTATCACTGGATTATGGATATTTTCATTGGGTACTCATATCTGAAAGTCTCTCTCTCCTCATCTTTTCTTCCTGTCTTCCTCCAAACTGCTGCTCAAACCCCTCCTAAACATAGATTTTCCTGATGTCTCTTAATGTTAGTCCTTTCTTGCCACTGATTATTTATACACAGCTTTTTTATGTTGTCTCCCCCAATAGATTATAAGAGCTTTTTGAGAACAAAAACTCTCATTTGTTTTCCTTATGTCCAGTGCTTATTTTGTCTTACACAAAGTAGGCACTTAATAAATGCTTCTTCACTGACTGAAATGAATTACAATTCACATCTGCCCTTCCTTGGATGATGCAATGGATGTGGTCATTGGATGTCGAAGCTTACAATTCTTTGGAGGCTGTGAAAATTCCAAGAGTATCTTCAATCACTTAAGAAATGTATTTAGAGGTTCCCAATTTAATTCTTAATCTTGACTTAATTCTCTTATAGAAGCTCTGATGAATTAACTCAGTGGGATAATTCAGAAACAAAATAAACATAATCCTCTGCTCCAGGGATTAATGATGAGGTTAAGAATAAATCTGAAAGGTAGGTATGTGCTTGTGTGTGTTTCTTTTGGGGTGTTAAGTCCTCTTCAGGTTTCATCAAAGGGAATAGAATGCCTCTTTCACTTTAGGTTTTAGTTATCTACATGGGCCTAAAGTTGTCCTAGGCAGTTTAAGACTGGAGGGTGGGCGGGGTGAAGCTGACTCTACAAATGCCCAAGTACTGTAGGGCCATGAGGCCATGTCTAGTTTGTGATCCACTGCTAAAATACCTTGTAGAATCTGCCAGCTGTATTGCCCACAAAATGACAGTTGGATGCTTGATCTAGGGAGAAGAAAAAGTCAAAGAAGACAGAAGGAAGGTTTTTCTCTCTGCTGTGGCCATTGAATGGATCTTGCCATACTGTGGGACTCAAGGAGGATAACTGGAAGGCATGCAGATATAGAGGCATAGATGATAAATTCAATTTAGGAGATATGCTGACTACAATATACTGGTAGGACATGCAATTGTAGGTACTGAGCAGGCCCCTGGAAGTATTGATCATTTTCATTTTAGACATGCCAAATTATGATTTTCCAATAGAGACATTTTAGACAAAGAAGTCCACTACTCAAGATCTTTCACAATCACCACTGTTTCCAAACAGTACTTAGAATCAAACAGCAATGCATTATATTCAAAGTACAGTACTGGAAACTGATTACATATGATATATATATATATATATATATGATTTATCTGATATATATATATATATATATATGACCCAAATAAATTCTCTAGCTAGAATTTTGGAGATGAAATTTTTAGATCAATTAAATCATCCATTAGTAGCATGAGTTTTAGCCATCTAATTTGCTCTCCTTTTCAGACAGCTACAAAATCCTGAGATGCTTGTGTGAAAACCATCTGGTTTGGCAATTTCCAAGTGTGCACAAAGAGAGCGACAACATCAGTTAGGAGAATCAACATGCTATTCAGCTGCATCAGAGCAGTCCTCAATGTGCATTTACCAAATGGAAACCTCAACTGTAAATCAAGTTGGAGACAAGTTTGCTGTAATTTTTAGTTGATTTACAGTTGATTATTATAAGGGATTTTTATTCTGACCTCAATACAGCACAGAATACCAGGGATAAATTGAATAATCAATAGATGAGTATATTCATATTGTTAAAAATGGCTTTGTACACTTGCATCTCCAAATTTCAATCTATTGCTTAGAAAGTGACTGAAATAGTATATTTCTCTTTTAGCTTTTTTCTCTATCAGTTTTAGTCATTGTTTTCGGGGCTCTCTTTGATTCTGCCTCAAGTAGAAGACAACTGAATAGAAATGCAGCAATCAGAAAGACCCAAGTCTAATGCTAGGAAAATCACTTAACCTCTGTCTGCCTCAGTTTCCTCAACTGTAAAAAAGATGTAACAATAGCACCTATCTCCCAGGATTATTGGGAGTATAATATGAAAGAATATTTGTAAAGTGCTTAGCACATAATAGGCACTTAATAAATGTTTATTCCTTCCCCCTAACCAGCTTCCAGAGAAGTGGGGGGAAGAGTTCCTCAGAAACCTGAAATGGGACAAAAATTTGGTAATCCATCCCTAGTATAGTATGCCTAGGAATAGAGCAATCCTGTCTGACAGGTCAGGGAACACTAAATGAACTTAGTCTCTTCTTCAGAGAGCAATTACCTTGTTTTGTTGGATTTTTCTAAGTTTATGCTTTGTCTTTTCTCTCTCCCCCTCACCCTCTACCACATTTTAGGCTAATGTTGAAACTGTCCTTGAAATTTGAATTGTTCAGGGAACTAAGGTAGCCTAGACACAAAACAATCATGAGCACCTCCAGCCTCCCTCTGAGGCATGGCTGGCAAATCTCCATGGACAGTCCCATGGGAAAGGAAGCTTCATTTAGCCGATACTCTTGAGGTATGGGTTTCTTGCCTAATATCTTTTCCTACAGCGGCTAAGTAAATTTTCTACTGTTACATATGCAGTGAGGTACATACCTAAGGACAGGCTTGAATCAGGCCTGGCCTAGAACAGCCTTAAATATTGCAGGATCACTAAATGAAGGCCAGACTATACTGAAAATAATGAAAAGAATTATCAATAAGGAAAACATCCCTTAGGAATCTGTAATTAAAATCTTATACTCATAAAAGTAGCTTTCATTGTATCTTCGCATTTACTGAATTTTCATCACAAATATTTTTACTTCTATTTCATTAATGATGCAAAGAGAGATTAGCAGGACCAGAAACATGAGGAGGTTCAATCTAACTATAATCACACAGAGGAAAAGTGAGTAAGAATCAAATGACAAAGAATCTTGTTGCAGACTTGGAGAGAATGACTATGGAACTAGGACACTTTATACCTTGAAATCAATTCATTTCATTTAACAATAGTCATTAAGCAAGTTTTATTCATTGCATTTGTAGTCAATGATGATTTTAATAAAGCATTTAAAAGGAAAAAATAGATATTAATTTTAAAAGAATTAACTAATTACTTCATGAAAAAGGCACATAATGAAGGAAGAACTACACTTCCTGGATCTTCTCTGACAAAGATGGAAATGGGGGGGGGGGTCAAAACTAATCAGTTTCTACTTATGCAGTACAACATGCTGGGAAAATGCATTATGCTTTATTTTGCAAAAAAAAAAAGAAAGAAAGAAAGAACATACACTTGGACTAATAAGCAAGAGAAATACTATGGCACTCAGTTACCTGCCATTAAAATGAAGATCTTTAGGAAGAAAGTTAAGAGAAGCATTTGAAGGAATTTGGAATGTCAGGTATTTGACTCCTCACTTATCAAATAGCCTTCTCTACACAGCAGATGAGATTAGGTGACTCGGAATGATACAATAAAGCCAAATGACTATAGGATTTCAATTTTTTCTCTCCCAGATGTTCAAGGATTCAAATAAGCAGCAGTAAGCACATAAATGAGATTGCAAGCAGAAGTAGCAGTTACTCAAAATGAACTCCCCCCAGATGGAGATATAAAGAGAAGAGGCAACCAAAAAAAAACAGATCAAAGAAAGTTACACAAAAATATATAAAAGATGCTTTTCTGGATGGCCAAATGAAGGAAACAGATTGCCTCAATTACAGGGTCAATAAATCCACTGCCCCATGGGCTAGCCCATTTGGAAGCAAACTCAGGACAGAGCTAATACATTACTGAAATTTGTATTGAAGGTATTTGCATAGGAATGAAGAAATATAGTTATCCCTGCTACATGGGGCAGGGGTTAGAGACGCAGAGGCCCCGTGATGTAGGAAATCAGCAAAACCTCCCTTTATACTAGAGACGTCTGAATTTTTTTCCTTTTTCTTTTAGGAGGCATTCACAATGCCTTATTTTAACTTTTGGGTTAAGTATACATTTCTAAGTTTCTAAACTTTTTCTATCATTTGCTGGCCTTTGGGTGTTGAACACGGCTTCTGTGAAACTCTCCCAAAATTCCTATTTGATTTCTTACACAGACCTGCAACATATAGAAACCTTGATGGTAAAAGTCAAATGTGGAAGGGATAACTGTAGGCAAGTACCATAGATTTGCTATTTTCCTGTATGTGTATACAATATTTCATCAATATTTACAAAAATTGATTATCAGCAGACTGTTAGGATCCACCAGGTTGAGGAAGATTATAAAACTAAATGGACACAAATTCTAATAGTGAAGCTCAAAGGTCAACTACTCTAATCTTCTCATTATGTATATTAGGAAAGTGAGGGACACTGCGATTAAGTGACTTGCTCAAGGTCACACAAGGCACAAAGTATATGGGCCAGTTGCTGAGATTCAAATCTAGGTTATCCGATTGGAGATCTGGAACTCTTTACTTTGCCATCCTGTCCTGTCACTTTGTTAAAAATCAGAAGAATATTTCTCTAATGTCCTGTAATTATAATATTTTCATATTGGGGGCAGCATGGCCAAAACATCAAGGTTTAAGTGCTGCCCCTGGCAAATACTGACTCTGTGATCCTGGGGAAGTCGCTTACAGTCTCAGTGCTCTACAAAACTTTCTAAGACTAGAAGTTGCAGAGTAGGAGCCAACTTGCAATTAGGGTATTGAGAGATTCCCAATTTAGAAGTTCCCTATATCAATAAAATCATCAAAATTTCACACTTAAATAAAATATAGCTTGGGTACCTTGCTAATAATTAGCAATATCGAAACAAAACTCGACAGATAGATGGACCTGTATATGAAATTTGAACAGAGGGAAATTTGTGACTCATCTCTAGCACTCAAGAGGGTAAACAGAATCAATTAACAAAGGAATGAAACACTATTTAAAAAAGATAAGGTCACCCTTTCTCCCAACTATTACTAAAAGTACAAAAAGAAAGATTTATAAAAATAGTTCAATAAAACTAATCAACACTTCAACTGAGTCTAATAGTAAATGGCCTACACCCATATTCTACTTTTGCTGAGAAGGGAGGGCAGTACATTTTCTTATCTTTAGTTAGGGACCAATTCGAGTCATTAGCATGGACAGCTAAATATTGTATTTGTGTCATTTGCATTTGCATTCTGTAATAAAAAGGTATATTGTTCTCTAGTCCTGCTTTCTTTATTCTGAATTAAGCAAATGCATCTTTCTATGGTTCTCTGAATTCATCTTTACTGTTTAAGGAACAGAAATATTCCAGTGTATTCATGTACTAAAATTTGTACCAGGGACAAGTGAAGGTTTCTAACTCTTTGCTAACACAAAAAAAGTGCTGCAATTAATTTTGTGATGGATATGAGATCTGCCATTGACTTCAGGACATATACCTAGCAGTGAGATCTCTGAATCAACAATTACATTTTTTTTTTTTGGTAAATTCTTACCTTCCATCTTAGAATCAATACTGAGTGGTAAGGACTAGGCAAAGGGGGTTAAGTGACTTGCTGACGGTTACAGAGCTAGGAAGTGTCTGAGTCCAGATTTGAAACCAGGACCTCCTTCTCTAGGCCTGGCTCTCAATCCACGGAGCCACCCAGCTGCCCTGGACAATCACTTTTTAAAAGCCTAATTCTAAAATTTTCTTCAAAAAAAATTAAATCAATGTACAGCTCCACCAGCTATGAACTAGTGTGCCCTTTTTCCTGCAATTCTTACAAGATTGACTATTGTCATTTTTGTTATCTTTAATAATATTTTGGGCATGAGATAAAATTCAGATTGTTTGGATTTCAATTTTTCTTGTTATTAGTGATTCTGAACAATCTTTCATATAATTGCTAATAGTTTATAATTCTTTTTATTAAAAAATGATTGTTCATATCCTTTGAGTACTCATCCACTGCAAAAGACCTCCTGGTCTTATATATTCACTAGTTACCTATATAACATGGAATATTAAATACGAATCAGAAATATCTGGTACACAATAATATTTCCCAACTGATAGCATACTTTCTTATCCTAGCTGCAATGATTTTTTTTGCATAAAAGCGTTTCAATTTTCTGTAAGAAAAATTACCTACTTCATCTTTTTTATGGGGTATTGTTCTAGGAAGACTAGTATCTCAGGTGTGAAGACTTGCTAACTCCCAACCCCCAAACTCATATCAACTCTAAGACAGAAGGGAAAAGGCTAGGAAATGGGATTAAGTGAATTGTCCAGTGAGACATGCAACTATTAAGTGTATGAGGCCATATTTGAACCCAGATCCTCCTGTTCCCAGGCCTGGCAGAGTACATCCACTGGGCTAGATATTTCAGCCATTTTATCTTTTTTATCACTTAAAAATTTTTTTTTTAAATCTCTTTGTTGGCATAAATGTAAAATGTACTCAATCTATTTATTTTTAAAAATTGTATAAAATATCCTTGGAATATTCAGGTCATATATGTTCATTTTGAGTTTATTTGGACATATAGGATGTTTATACAAATCTAATTTCTGTCAAGCTGCTTTCATATTTTAGCCAAAATCAAAGCTTTTCACTAAGTAAATTCTAATTCTAGTTTCTATAAGTGCAAATTGTGGGACAAAGATTAAAGAGAAGGAAAAGGGTCAGGATAGGAAAATATGTGGGTGATTGAATTAGTGAAGCCACTGGAATAAATCTTGAGAATCTGAAAGAAAACAACAGAAGAATGAATAAAAGAGCTGAATCAAAGGCCTATAATCTAATTATTTCTTTTTTGTTATTTGAAGTCATAATGAAGGCTATCTGGAGGGATCTGGAGGTTGATAAATTTAACACAACAATGATACAAGGCATATCTTCATTTTAATTTAGTTTTTAATTTTTGATATAGTTGAATATTTATTCTAAAATGCCATAACACACCACAAAGCCAGATAAATTTTTCAATGAACAATAAGTGACTTTTTACTAATATTACAAAGGAATAAATTATTATGTCTTCCTGTGAATAAAGAAATGAGTGAGAAATCAGAACCTAGGATTTTCTTGGGAAGTAATCAAGCTAAATCGACATTGACCTTTAGTGGGTTTTTAATTTTACTTCCTGTTTAAATGCCACAGAAATTACTAAATAGTGGTTCTAATACTTAATTTTTGTTTCACTGAACAATTACTTATCTTTCAAGTGGCTTTCTCCTTCATTGAACTCTTGTTATTTTATTTTTATTGGAGTCAATTTTTGGTGCATGTATATTTATTTTAATATGTAAGCATATTATAAAATGGAGTATTAACATCATTTGGGGAGGAAAATATAATACTGTAATGTCTACAGGCTCTAAATAATGTACTCAATGAAAAATGAATGGAACTAAGAAAACCAATGTAAGGTATGAACCAAATTTCATCTGTATATTTTACTTTTTATTATTAATTTTTTATTTTCAGTTTTGAATTGTCTCCCTCCCTCCACACTCTTGCCCACCCATAGATAAAAGAAATATACCTATTATACATATATGAAGTTATGCACAACATATTTCCACATTAGCCAAGTTGCAAAAAAGGCAAGAAATAAAAAACAAAGTTTAAAGAAAGTGTTTCAACCTGCACAATCAAGAGTTTATTATTAGTTCTGTATCCTGAAGAATGATAGAATTTTTAAATCCTAAAACCTTTGGTATTATTATGGACTATTATATTGACGAGTTGCTAAATTCTTCACAGTTCATCACTGCAAGATTGCTATTGGGTACAATGTTTTCTTGGTTCTGCTTGCTTCCCTTTGCATCAGTTCATATGTTTGCTACCATACCCTTCATAATTTCTTATACCTCAAAAAAGAGCAAAACTTATTAAGTCACTCTCCAATTGACGAGTATAACTTTAATTTCCAATTCCTACTATAAATGTTTTTGTATATATGGATCCTTTTCCTTTTTCTTGGAATCTCCTTGGAATACAGACCAAGTAGCAGTAATGCTGGATTAAAGGGTATGCACAATTTTACAGTCTTTCAGGCATAGTTCTAAATGCCTGGACTAGCACAAAGCTCTACCAACAATTCATCAGTGTCACTATTTTCCCACAACCCTTCCAGTATTTGTCATTTTCCTTTTGTGTCATCTTACCCAATTTGATGGGTATAAAGTGTGGTACTTCAAGTTTGTTTTAAATTGTTACTTCCCTAATTATAAATGATTTACAACATTTTAAAATAGTTATCGATACCCTTGATTTCTTCTTCTGAAAATCATCTTTTCAAATCCTTTGATATAATATTCACATTCTAATTTATCTATTTGGGAATGACTGACTTTCAAAATTTGGCTCACTTCTCTATATAAATGAGAAATTCAATCTCTATCAGAGAAATTGCTGGAAACTTCCTTACTCCCCCCCAACCAAGTTCCTTCCTTTCTTTCTAATTTTGGCTACCTTAGTTTGTTTGTGCAAAACCTTTATAGTTTAATATACAGTAAGGCCCTTGTAGCGTCAGGGGCTATATCCTAAGACCTACCTCAGAGGACAGAAACCTCAGGTATAATAAGCAAATACTTAGAGACCTCAAATATATACAGGCTCTCTCAGCTCCTATCTGTGGCCTCCTCCTTAGCACACACACACACACACACACACACACACACACACACACACACACACACACACAATTTTAAAAGAAAGCGAAAGTTGAAAAAGTGAAATCAAAAGCAAAAGAATTGATATCCACCTCTGCCTCCTCTCCCCATGCATAGATTTCTCTGACAGGATAACTGAAACCACAGGAGGTGGTACTTGCAAGGTTGACCCAGGATAACAATCTGTAGAAAGTGAAACCACAGATAAGGGACCTCTAAAGTAATTAAAATTGTCCTTTTTACCTCTCATCATCCTCAGTACCACTTGTCAGTAATTCTGACACTATCCAAAGATCAGACAGATATTTTTCACTTGTTCCTCTCATTTGTTTATAATATATCACTCTTTATAGTCAAAAAAGTATCAATTTTCTATTTTAAATGGAATCTTTCTTGCTTTCTCTTTAGTTTAGGCTTGTTGGTATTTGTGAAGAAATGCTTATTATTTACATGGGCTTATTTTATTCTTACAACTTTATGAAAGTTGTTCATTTTTTGGTTAGATTTTTAGTTGATTTTCTAGGGTTCTTACAATATACCATATCATCTGCAAAAAGTGATAGCTCTCTTTCCTCAATACTTATTCCCTTAACTTAATTTTCTTGTCTTATTGCTATAGCTAATATATCTAGTATAATATTGAATAATAATTGTGATATTGGTTATGCCTATTTTACCTCTGATCTTATAGGAAAGGTCTCTCGTGTATCTCTATTGCAGATAATGCTTGATGTATGTTTTAGATAGAAAACTACTTAAGAAACGTTCCACTAATTGCTATGTGTTCTAACATATGTATATTATATTATACTATATATGTTATATATAATAATATATATTAACCCCTAACAATACTGTGTATTGGTTCCAAGGCAGAAGAGCGGTAAGGGCTAGGCAATGGGTGTGAAGTGACTTGCCCAGGGTCACACAGCTGGGAAGTGTCTGAGGCCAAGTTTGAACCTTGGCCTTCCCATCTCTAGGCCTGGCTTTCAAAACACTGAGCTACCTGATTGCCCCTTCTAATATTTTTAATAGGAATTAATGGTATATTTTGAGAAAAGCTTTTTCTGCAGCTATTAAAAATCATATGATTTTTGTTATTGGTATGGTCAATTATACTTATGGTTTTCCCAATATTGAATTAGCTTTGCATTCCAAGTAGAAATCTTCCTTGTTTGTGATATATCATCTTTGCAAGATGTTGCTATAATCTCCGTGCTCATATTTAATTTTTTTTTTTGCATTTCTCTAGAGAAACTGGTCTATAGTTTAATTTCTCTGTTTTTGCTCTTGTTGGATTAGGTATCAAAAGTACATTTGTGTAATAGAAGGAGTTTTACATGACACATTACCCAGTTTTTTCAAATACTTTACATATTATTGTTATTAATTGTTTTTAAAATGCTTGGTAGATAGAATTAGCTTTTAAATCTACTTAGTCCTGGCTTTTATGTTTTACTTAGGGAGTTCATCTGTGGTTTAATTTGTTTCTAAGATAGTTATTTAAGTATTCTATTTCCTCTTCTGTTAATCTGAGCCATTTTTGGAAATATCCTTTTCATTTGGACTATCAGTTTTATTGGCATAACATTGGGCAAAGTAGTTCCTAATAATTAATTTCCTTTTCACTGGTAGCTATCTACTTTCTATAGCATTTTCTACTACATATATAGCAAAAGTAATTTATTTTATATTTATGTGAGAAACCAAGTTTTTGGAGACTCCCTCTATCTAAACAGATCAGTAACTCATCTGTAATTTCCAGTTTCAGAAAATTGCCTGAGATCCATCTTCCTCCTCCCATTTCCCCTGCGTGGAAGACCACAGTCCTTCTAATAACACTGACCATTGGGTTGTTCTGGATGTTGTACTTTTCCCTTAGTACCCATACAAAATTGGTTGCCATATCTTAGAGATTTTACCTGCAATCAATCCATCATTAAGCTTTCATTAAGTGTCCATTACCATATTTGTATGATACTGTGATAGGTCCTAAGTTTATAAAGGCAAAGAAGAAACAGTTCCCTGGCTTTCAGAAGCTTATACTTTATGGGGGAGACGGCATGCATATACATATAAATAACTGATATATTAGAATAAAAAGTAGTGTGGGATACTAGTAGCAGCTGAGGTGAAGCATCAAAGGAAAAGTAACGTATGAGATGGGATCTGAAGGAAACGAGATGCTCTCAGAGGCAAAAGAGGAAGCTAATCCTGAGGGGATGGGACAGCCAGGACAAAGGCACAGAGGTTCAAAATGGAATACCATCTTCAAGGATCAGTAAGTGGGGCAATTTCATTAGAATGGAGAAAGAGTGAAAGGGGTAATATAAAATACTCATGAAAAGAAAGCCTAGATCCAGAGTACGAAGGATTTTTATGTACTAAACTGAGGCTTCTATATTTCATCCTAGAGGCAAAAGGGAATCCTTGAAGACTCTCGCACAGGGCAGTATAAGGCCAGACGTGTTAGGGAAATTATTTTGGTAGCTGTGCAGAGGATAGAATGGAGAGGAGGGCATTTAGAATCCAGAAGCAATGAATTTCGAGCATAGACGATATAGAAGATGGAAAAGAGAAATAGAATTGAATTGGAAATTATATAATTCATTATACTTTCACAGTAGTGCTCAGATATTTCACAAGACCCTGAAGCTAGAACCAGTATAATTCTATCATTATATACAAGAAAATTCTAATAATATATATTGGGGGCAGGTAGATGTCTGACATGGTGCCTTGAGAGACAAGCCTAGAGATAGGAAGTCCAAGATTCAAATCTGGCTTCAGATATTTCCTTGCTGTGTGACCCTGGGCAAGTCACTTAACCCCCATTGCCTTTACCACTCTTTTGCCTTGGAACCAATACACAGTATTGACTCTTAAGATGAAAAGTGAAGGTTTAAAAAATGACAATAATACTTGTTCATGGGCTCTGGTTCTATAGGCATCATGTGTCCCGTTTCAAACTTTAAGATATCCAAGTGAATTAGATATTATCACCTGAGATTTATAAGAGCTACCAATAAATTAGAGCTATCTAAAGCTGACTGGGATGCTTTCGAAGGTTAACAGGATCCATTTTGGTTCTTGCACACATCTGGGTTAGACTACATCCCAGCTGGGAGAGCCTGATTCTATAAATGGGTCAGATTGTTCATATTTTTCATATCTACCATTTAGCTATTTGTATATATACACCACACACACTAAAAATAACACTTTACTTCTAGGACAAGAAGTTCTTACATGTTCTTAGTAGTCAAAATGATTTCAAATACAAGCATGACTGGTGTTTCCACAGATGTTTATAGAATGTTACATGTTGGTAAATAATGAAGGAAATAAGACCAATGCTGTGAATAAAAGCACAAAAATAAAACATGACTCCCACTGTGACTATCTCGCCATTCATTGCCCCAGGACACCAACAGCTATTCCACAAGTTATAATCCAGCATGGTAGAGATGGTGATTAAAGTGTCCATATGTTGGCAATATGGATCCCCTGCCGTGTTACAGAACACAGAATGCTACAGGTCAGGTAATGAGCTTAGCTAGTATTATCAAGTACCTTCTGTCTTTAGCATTCTCTAAACATTTGGATGAATAAATGAGCATTTGTTAATCTGAGGTTGGGGTGGGGAAGACAACCTTATACACACAAGGTTTTTTCCTTCTTCTTTTCCAAGAATCAAGATGAAGAAGCAAAACATCGGAATGTTAGTGTTTCTTTGGGCATTCTCCCTCCTTCCTAAATGAATTCAGTACCTGGTTCATAATTCCCTTCTCCATTCCATCCTCATATGAGGAGAATTCAACATATATGTTATATTCCCTCAAATGCCTTCTCGGTTTCATAGTTTGTTCAACCTATGGGACCGACTCCTCCACTCCACTTCTGGCACATATACAGATTGTGTGATAGGGGCCAATATTCTAACCTCTCCATTCCCACGCAAGTTGGGCTAGATTTTCCCCCCTAAAATTGTGTTAAAATAATCCTTAAGACTAGTGTAAGGAACTGTACAGTTTGCTTATATTTGTATCACAAGTACTTAGCATAATGTCTGCACATAGTAAGCCTTTAATAAATGTTCATACCAGGGACAGCTGGGTAGCTCAGTGGATTGAGAGCCAGATTGAGAGCTAGAGACAGGAGGTCCTGGCTTCAAATCTGGCCTCAGCCACTTCCCAGCTGGTTGACCCTGGGCAAGTCACTTGACCCCCATGGCCTAGCCCTTACCACTCTTCTGCCTTGGAACCTATATACAGTATTGACTCCAAGATGGAAGGTGAAGGTTTTTTAAAAAATAAAATAAATGCCAACTAGGAACTTGAGCTAAATATGAAAGAACTTTATTAACAGTTAGTTATGCTTGCTGCATTTCCCTAAAGCAGAGAAAGATAAAATCAGGAAAATTCAATTCTTCTTCTTAGTTAAGGAAAATGGAGGCTTAATAAAATCAATTTGACTATTGGGATGACGAAAGAGTTACATATTCTATCTGCCCTTTTTTCCTTTCAAATATTCTCACAAAGACCCTCCTAGGAAGGATGGATCTATGGACCACTTGAGAGTAGTTCATGTAGAATGGAAGTACACATAGAGCAACTAGTTTAATTCCAAGGGTGAAAGCTACCTGAACAAGGGAGTTAGTTTTAGTCTGATCTGGTTTTTCTTTTGTCATTCCATAGCATACTGTCCAATGCATAGTACGTACTTAATAAATGATTGGTAGAGACTAAGTGAAATTCGATGAATACTTACTGAACAAATAATGCAAAGCCCAGAAGCTGTATACAGGGAGTCCTAGAAAAGCTGATTATGATGGCAAATGATCGATCATGAACCCAGTCTAGCACCTCTCATAATAAGGGCACATTTGAAAAAGAGAAAGACTTCAGATTAATTGCCCCTGGAAAAGGGATTTCACATACTTTAGGGACAGTCTTCTCTTTTTAAAAAAATAATATTCAAAATTACTAAAGAGGAATGACGGGACCAGGAGTCATGAAAATAAACAACTACTTGGTGATCCACAGAATTTTTGTTTGAACTGTGAGATGAGAGTTCAAAAATAGGTAGAAATTAACAGGTTCTTCCCCCCCACCCACTGTGATATTTGAATGGCAAGCATAGACATATAATATATAGACAAATAAATTTGCAATAGTTTGGGTTGCAATGAAAAGTAAACAGAGGTAGAGGGGAAATCTAAGTGAAACTAGAATATATAAAATTATCAAGTGAATGCATAGAGAGTACATTTCTGAAATTTCTGCATCATTTCTATGTTGATATACTAGAATTATTTCTGCCCCACGCAGATAAAAGTTTCAATGGAATTCTAATAAGAACTCAATGGAAACTGAGTTAGCAGTGTCTAAAGAGCTCAGGATTGGACCATAAATGGCTTCTGAACACTCAGCAGTGTTCACAGATTACTGTGCTGACCTACAATAATTATAGATTTACCTGGGGAAATCTCACAATAAAATGTATGATGGTACCACCAATAAACATCATGATCTAAACAGCTTCTGGGAGATGCTGGGGAATACACTAAAGATCTTTAAAGTACAAAAAACCACGGGGTTTAACCAAATTAACCATGTTAATTGCTGCAATAAATGAATTCCACAAAACTATTTTTCCTACTATTTTATATTATTAGATTTCAACTCTAGTTTTTACTAACCATTATTTATTGAAAATGCTTTAAAAATTTTCTTCCTCAAAATTCTACTTTAAAATCATATTTTTAAATACTGTGGACATAGTTACTGATCTTACCATATGGCAGAGGTTATTTTAAATCCATCTTCTGATGGACTGAGATCAAAGAGAAATGAAGATCTGGTTCTTCACTTGGTAGGCTTTAATTTAGCTCCTCATCTGAGATAATCTAAACTCCATTCCAAAGAATAAATTCATTGGGGGATTTTTTAGGCTTTTCTTTTTTTAGAGGGGATGTGTCAAAAACTTTTAATTTTAAATTTTCTCCCATTTTAAACTATACTTAAAATTTTTAATGCCAATATTCTCAACTTAGAATTACGTACATATATATGTATGTAAATAAATATATGGATACACACATATAGATGAGCATGTACATCTACTCTTCTGAACATGAAAATATAAAGTATTAGAATCACAGAATTCGAACTAAAAGAGGCATTGAAAAACACTTAGACAAAAGTCTCAACTTTACAGATAAAGAAACTAGAGCCCAGAGAGGGTAAGTGAATGATCCAATATCACAAAGATACTATGTTCCACAGACATTCAAATATCAATAAAATATTATGTATGCCTTTAAGAGGGAAACAGAGTCTTGGAAAAAGTGATGGCTTTAAAATAAAGAGCTATATTCTCATCCACCCTCCTCTCCAACTTAACTGCTCTGAACTTTGCTTTCTTCATCTGCCCAATAGAGACAATAGTATTTGTAGTACCAACCTTTGAATGATGGCTGTTATGAGGATAAAATTATGTAATAAAATAATGGAATTTGAGCTGACAGGATCATTAGGCATCACCCTTTCCTTTCTGTTAAATTTACAAATGAGGAAAAGGAGGCTCAGAAGCTTGCCCAAAGTCATACGGCTTTAAGTAGCAGAATCAGAAGTTGACAATCTAGACCAGCCCTTAAAATGAAAACTGAAAGCAGGTGGCCCAGTAGAGTGGGAAACCCAGAGACAAGATTTCAACCTGAATTTTAATTCAGAATCAGACAATTACTAGCTAGCTATGTGGCCCTGAGAAAGTCACTTAATCCTCTGCCTGACTCAGTATCCTCAACTGTAAAATGGGAACAACAAATAATAGCCACTATGTTCCAAGGTTGTGAGAATTAAATGAGATATTTGTAAAGCATTATGTATATTGCCTGGCACTTAGTAGGCACTATATAAATGTTTCTTCCTTTCCCCTCTTTCTTCCCACAACAATCTAGAATTTAAAAGAAACAAGGAGAGCAGGTGAACAAGTTTAAACTCCAAAACTGTACCTGAAATCAGCACCCACTCTGAATTGGATCTGTACAAATCAGTACCAGCTACAAAAAGTGGGTGCCCGAATCCAGATGGCATTCCTGACCTGTCCAAATACTAGCAGGAGAGAGAAACACTCCTGATGGGTCTCTGCATGAGAAGAGAGAGTCCGGCTTTTGAAGCCAAAATGAGTTACAGCATCAATTCAACACCTGGGTGCTTTGTGTACAGGAGAAAGAAAGCTTCAGGAGCTATTGCTACAATGGACCATGGAGAGACTGAGGCAGAAGATGAATACTACTATCAGCGATCTGATCCAGACCAGCAGCTACAGCAGCATTTAGATGATAGAGGGAAGATTCCAAACAATCTTTACCTAAGACAGCTCACAGCTTCCTCCACCTTCATGCCAAGAGTACCAAAAGGGAGTAGCTTGAATAAGAAGCACACATTTTACTGGAGGGGTACAACACTTTGGCTGTTTTTGTCAAAGAAGGATTTGATTTATTCTACTTGGCTTCAGAATATAGAGCTAGGATTTTAGGGTGGAAGTCATAGGAGAGGAAGCTTTATAATAAACTTCATATTCATTTAATTTATAATTAGCATTATACAAACATGGAAGGTATTACCTTCATTGAGGAATGAGTTTTTTGTCACTATAGTTCTTCAAAATCAGAATAGGTAATCACTCCTTTGAAATATGGAGAAGGGATTTCTCTTCAGGAACAGATTGGGTAAGATCACTTCTCAGTCAGAATCAGAGTAAAACATAATAGAGGAATATTTCTAAAAATAACCAAAAAGTCAATATTTTCAAAAGGTTGCTCTAAAATTCTATAAAAATTAAAATTAAATGTGTTTTTTACATTTTAGAGTTCTAACATTTTAAATTTGTCTTTAATTCTGAGCTCTAAAATAAAAAAATTCAATGTAGATAATGCTTCAATAATGTGGTTTTCTTAGTCAATATGTGGCCTATAGGGTTGTGTTGTTACTAGTGTTTTATACGATTAACTACATGACTTCTTAGGCCCCTTTCGACTCTTAATAGTTGATGATTCCAAGATTTCCCTAATAAATTTTGGGTAAAAGATTGCACTTTTAGAAGCAAAACATCACTTTTATTTATAAAGTATTTAAACTTCTTTGGTCCAATAAAATATTACAAATATATACCTAGACCCATCCAGTCAATCATTAATTAATATCCCTGTGAGAAATCACGCAATCATCTCTATGTCACTAATGAAGAAATGGGTGAAGCAATAAAGTGACTTCTGGGATGAATGAGTCTGTGTCAGCCAAGCTAAAATGGTTTGATGCACAATTGAGCTAAACCCCAGCCACCCAGAGAGTAGCACTAATTAAAGGGAAGAGCAAGGCTTATGCTTTATAGTTAAGTCAAGCTTGGAATTCAAGAACTGGTAGTACAACAAAAATCTAAAATCTAAACAAAATAATCTAAACAAATCTAAAACAAAAATCTAAAAAGTTGAACAATTGGCCACTGAGATCAAAAACTGTGGGGGGATCCACGTTCAGAGCCACACATTGTGTATATTAAGCACAGTGTGGCACTTGATCAAGTTTTAGTCTTATTATAAATTCCATCAATGAGGAGTACTATCATTTTTTCATTAAAAAGCACAATTCCCCCACCCCAGCCCCATAGAGGAGCTGGTTTGTTATGCTACTCATTCGTTTCTTGACAGAGAATTATTCCCTCTTTCATATTTGAGAAAATAACATGCTATGGGACATGGTATTAACTAACAGAATAAAAAATGATCCCCTAAATATGCAAAACAATCATAAACAGGCTAGTGTTGGTAGTGCCATGTTGAAAACGTAACACATGCTTAAAAGTTCTACCTTTTTGTAATCATAATTCTCAGTTTCAAATGCAATTCTGTTATTTAGGTCCACTGAATGGGGAAATTTTATGTTTGTCAAGTTCATAATTAAAAAATACAAGAAAACAAAACATTCAAATAGACTACATGTCAAAGTTCTAGTCCCATCATTGTAAAAAAAATCTTTCAACTCTTTATGGGTCTCAAATTTCTTCTCTGTGAAATAAGAGAAATTGGACTCGATTTCTTACAGTACTTCCAGTTCTCACTCACTCACACACACACACACACACACACCCCATGAAGGCCACACACTATTACCAAGTAAGCATTTTTACCAGGAATACAGGGCTGGCTCAATATTAGAAATCTATCATGGATAAGTGTATAAAAAAGGAGATAAGAATTATAGGATGTAGAATGGATAATTTTGATTATATGAAGTCTAAAAGCCTTTTTTCCAAGTTTTTTTTACATTTTCCATTACATGTAGAAACAATTAACAAATGTTATTTAGTATTTTGTTATCCAGATCCTCTCCCTTGCTCCCCAACCCTCTCCCTAAGTAGGCAAGTACTCTCATATAGGTTATACCTGTACTTTCATGCAACACATATTTCCACGTTGTTCATGCCATGGTATAAGACATATAACACATAAAATAAAAATCTGAATTTGTATTTTGATCTCTGTCACAAAAGTAACTAAGATCACTTTTTTTCTTTGTCTTTTACTCATTTTTTCAAGTTTGTTTGTTGTTACTTTGCTTATCTGGTGAGATTCACCTCTGTTCCTGGGGTAAAGGTAACATCCAAACTTGCAGCATTATCATTTTTGGTCCTTGGAGTAGGCTTGGCTGCTTTTGGGTCCTAAAATGTGCACCTTGAAGAGGGTGTCCTGGCTGGTTTTCTATGGGGAGACTTGCAGCAATTTTGTCCATCTGGATTCTACTTCTTCTGCTTCCACTTCCCCCAATGTCCCCTGGAGTGGGCTGGTCCCTACTTTGTCAGTTAGTTGCCCCTGGCCATGTGGCTTGCTCTGCCAGTTCCCCAGAATGCAGCACTTGCTGGGGTACTTTTCCCTCTCACCACAGTAAGACAGGTCTTTCCTGCTTTCCTTTTATTTTGAGGTGCTTTATTTTTGTGTGTGTATGTGGAAAGTTCAGGCAAACTCTTAGATATTTCTGACTGCCATCTTTGCTTGTAGCACACATCTATCCTAAAAGCCTTTGCACAAATAAAACTAATGCAGCCAAAATTAGAAAGAAAATGGGAAACTGGGGAAATTTTTTTGCATGTTTCTCTAATAAAGGTCTTATTCTCAAATACATGGGGAATTAGCCAAATTTATAAAAAATAAGAGCCATTCTTCAGTAAGTAAATGGTTTAATGACATGAACAGATAGTATTCAGAAGAAGAAATCAAAGCTATCAATAGTCACATAAAAATGCTCTAAATCCCTACTGATTAGCGAAATGCAAATTAAAACAAGTCTGAGGGAGCACCTCACCCCAATAAGATTAGCTAACATGACAGAAAAGGGAAATAACAGCTGAAGGGGATGTGGAAAAACTGGGACATTAATGCATTGCTGGTGGAGTTGTGAACTGATCCAAGCATTCTGGAGGACAATTTGGAACTGATTGACAGGCAATAAGACTATGTATATAGTATGATTCAGCAATCCAACTACTGGAAAAGGACCAATTAGTACAAAAATATTTAGAGCTGCTCTTTTTGTGGTGGCAAGGAATTGGAAAATGAGGGGATCCCCATCATTTGGGTAATGGCTAAACAAGTTGTGGTAGTTGATTTGATTATGACAGGATACTACTTTATTATAAGAAATGAAGATCAGGATAGTTTAAAAAAAACCTAGGAAAGGGGGCAGCTGGGTAGCTCAGTGGATTGAGAGCCAGATTGAGAGCTAGAGATGGGAGGTCCTAGGTTCAAATCTGGCCTCAGACACTTCCCAGCTGTGTGACCCTGGGCAAGTCACTTGACCCCCATTGCTTAGCCCTTACCACTCTTCTGCCTCCAAGGCAGAAGGTAAGGGTTTAAAAAACAACCTACGACGGCTTATATGAACTTGCATAAAATGAAGTTAGCAGAACCAGAACACTACATATAGTAACAGTAATATTGGAAGGCTGAACAACTCTGAAAGACTTAGCTACACTGATCAAGGCAATTCCAAAGAATAATGATGAAAAACACGTTCAACCTCCTGAAAGATAAATGATTAATTTTGAGTATTGCTTGAAGCATATTTTTATTTTACTCTATTTTTGTTTTATTTTGTGTTTTTTATGCAACATGGCTACCATGGAAATATTTTGCATGACTTCACATGTATGATCAATATAAAATTGCTTGCCTTCTGAACGAGGGTGAGAATTTGGAATTCAATTTTTAAAATGATAGTTAAATTTTTTTTGCAAGTAATCAAGAAATATTTAATAATTAAATCAAACTAATTTTAAAAATTTGAATGGCTTCCCATCGCCTGTAGCAGTAAACAGAAACTCTATGTGGCATTTAAAGCTCTTCACAACAGAGTTTATTCCTTCCTTTCCTGTATTCTCGTATTTTACTATGTAATCCAGCCTTACTGATCTACTTGCTATTCCTCACACAAGACATTCCATCTCCTGTCTTACTGTTCATTCATAATTATTGGTTCAAACCATAATGAAACTCAGCCTCACTTCAACCCAATTCACAGGCAAGTCAAACCATTAGTTCTCTTCAAAAAGGAAAAAACAAAATAACAGCAGATCTCTCTCTTCTCACCTCTGCCTCCTACCTTTCCTGGTTACCTTCAAGATACAACTCAAATCTTACATTCTGCAAATGGTCTTTCCAGGTTTCCCTAGAAACTGGTAACTTTCCTCAAAGATTATCTTCTCTATATGAAGTAAATATTTAATATTTATATAGTATTTACATATTGTCTTTCCCATTAGAATGAGAGTTCCCTGAGAACAAGAAATTGCTTTTACCTCCCATCCACCCTGCACTTTAGTACTGTGCATGACACACAGTAGGCACTTCATAAATACTCTTGGCTTGACGTAGCTAAAAATATCAATTCTAAAAAAAGCCACGGAACTCTAAGTATAGTACTTAGCCAAGTTTCATTTACTACAAGGCACTCAAGGATTTCTGCAGTCAAAACACAACCACTTCCAAAAAGTTGTCTACTTTTGCTATTTTATCCAAAGAATATACAACTAAAATTACGAGGGGCGATTTTCATTTCTCAGCAGACATATTTCATACAGAATGAGCAAATAGTCAAATTTATTAACATTGTTTACTGACTCTGACCTCTATCAAAGCTGTAAGAAAAATGTGTATTTCATAAGTCACAATATTTACACAGACCGATTGTACATGTTTCCCACATTCTGGTGTGTGTGTGTGTGTGTGTGTGTTTAAATTTCCAGGTGTAGAACACAGCATGATACCAATAGCTCTTATCAGTTTATTCCAACCAATAAAGATTAAGGACAAACTACGAGAAAGCATTTTATAGCACTGAATAAAATAAAGCTCTGAAAAAGGTCTGCAATATTCTTCACAAAATTCTTTTACAGTATGACCTTGAAATCTTTACCATTAACAGTTTTCCTACATAGAAGCACAAATTCTATATGTTCAGCAGCTTATATGTAAATACCAAATTTGTTTCTTTACCTAAGTGAAAAGAGCCAGAAACAACAATATCTTGCCAGAACTAAAAGCTTCAATGTTTTTAAAAACAAATATTTAAAATTTCTTATGACATTTTGAAAATTTCATGATCAAATGTACTTATTTTAAACTAGCAATCTACACACTTGTTTAAGTCAAAATGTCAAAACTTAAGTGCTTTTTATGGCAAATGCACAAGGTCTCCTAATTTCCCACCATTACCTGGTATAAGTGTTTTATCAGAGTTCTTTCCCTTTCTTACCACCTATTATATTGGCTAGGATTTGTGAGTTTCTCTTTATTCTGGGTAATCCCAGAACCAGATTGGAGGTGGCATGCCACAATGCAAGGAAACATTTAAAGAGTTTCTGGATGAGTTTTGGTTGAGAACTATGAGGGAAAAATATGGCTTGGGGGGGGGGGGGGGAGTTGCAGTTGTATGAGATGACTAGTTACCTCCTTGGGCTGACAGAGATCCAGTAGGATGCT
The DNA here is from genome assembly GCF_027887165.1 of Monodelphis domestica. Classification (NCBI taxonomy): domain Eukaryota; kingdom Metazoa; phylum Chordata; class Mammalia; order Didelphimorphia; family Didelphidae; genus Monodelphis; species Monodelphis domestica. Next base: position 17,042,467 of record NC_077235.1, on the reverse strand, counting down.
CTGAGACTGGCGATCCAGCCTGGTTTGGCAGGCAGGCAGCCCCTGAATGTTTGTATAAGAGTACTAGTGTCAAGCTTGGAATTATTTGGGTTTTGCACAAGGGCTTGTAACTACTGGAGAACACCATTTCACTGAGCCCTAGAATTTGGCCTTTAGATCTGTACTGTCCACTGGGAAATAAACAGAAAGATGAGGGCAGGATCTAGAAATGATAAGTGTGTTACACTGGGCTAAAGTGCTGAACTGAGAGTCAAATTTGGCCTCTGACACTGGTTTTGTCACCCACTGCTGAACGTCTCTGAATCTACCCTGGAAAATGATAGATATGATAATATAGAAAGAACTATTAGGTTTGTAAATGTCCTTACAAACATTACCTTACTTGATCCTCACAACAATCCTGGGAGCCAGTGCTATTATCATTATCATTTTACAGATGAGAGAACTGAGGCTGAGAGGGCAAATGACTTGTGTAGGGTCACAAAGCTAGTAAATAAAATATCTGTGGTAAGATAAAATATCTGATTTTCTTGACCCCAGGTCCAGTTTTCCATTCATAGCACCACCTACTAGCTTTTATCAAGGAAGTGCAGGATATCTGGCTGGCGTATTATTTTTAAGCGTACTATCAAATAGCTTCGTTCTCCTTTAAGAGTAATGTCACCACCCCTCCCCCACCTTGGAGTAAGTCCACTGCGCATGCTTATAGGAGGGAACTACGCAGGTGACCAGAACGAGGTTGGTGCGCAGCCATTTTGACTTCTCTCAAAAGAGGTGGTCGCACTTCAAGACTTCTCTTTTCTTCCTCGAAATCATTTGTTTTTCTCGAGGATATTTGATCTCCTCAGAGGGGGATTTTTCCTCCTCGAGGATTTTTTCCTCCTCGGATCCATTTTTTTTTCCCCTCCGAGGATTTTTCCTCAAAACGATTTCTTTTTACAAAATTTTTTCCTCAGATTTTTTTCTGAACCATTTTCCTGACAGGATTATTTTTCCTCCAGAGAACCCTTTTTCTCTTGAGGGGATTTTTTCTCTCCTCAAAAACTTTTTGCCTTCTCTAAAGCTGATTTTCCTCCTCCGAGACTTTTTGTCCCCACTCGGACTTTCTGCCTCCTCTGAGACTTTTACCTCCCTCGAGACTTTTCACCTGCCTTCCAGACTTTTCGCTGGTCTCGGAGACTTTCCCGCCTCACTCCGAGACTTTCACCGCCAGGGACTTTCACCACCAGAGACTTTCACCTCTTCCAGGTACTCTCCCGCCCCTCCCCCAAGGGCAGCCTACACGGACACCGCCATCTTTTAAGTGGCTGGTGTTGCCAAAATGTGGCCGGTACCCGTCCCTCCATTGACCTCGGGCCACTCAGTTGGGCCAGCGACAGTGATTGAGTATCCCACCTTCCGGGTTGGACTTTGGGCTTCCCGTGCTGCCCTCCCTCCCTTCCCCTTGGGTTGCTGCCCTCCCCATCTATCCTCTCCAGTTAACCTGGTCTGGAGGCTGTGCTGAAGGTCGCCTCCGTCATCACCACCACCTTTGAGACTGCCCTGCCGCCGCCGCCGCTGTGGCCACGCCGCTGCGGCGCAAGCCCCCCTGCGGCGCAAGCCCCCCCCCCCACCCCCCGCGCGGCCACTCCCGCCACTATAGCCCAGACAGCTGCCTTCTGAGCAGCGGTCAGTCACCTCCGCCTGCCCCCATTTCCCATTCCATCCCGGTCTCCTCCCCGGCTTCACTTCTCTTCATTTCCTTCCAGCCCAATTTAGGGCTACAACGACCGCCATCATCCCTCGCCTCCGACGCAGCCGACGCCCGCCCCCGCCCCTCAGCCACCAGGGCCTCAGGCATGGCAACAGACGAGCCATCCAAGGACGTGGAGGTCCTCGAGTGCGAGCAAGCCTCCTGCAGCACTACACCCAACATCACCACAGCCTCCTCTTCCACTTTCGAGGGAGCAACACCCGGTTCTCCGGTGCCCACAACATCCGCGGTCACCGAGGAAGAAGAGGAGGAGGACGAGGACGAGGAGCTACCGGAGTCGGCCTACTGGGGGACGGTGCTCATGGATCAAGAGTTCGAGGAGCTGGACATCAACGACGGGTGGCAGCAGGCCCATCTCGAGGTGGCCGACCAATGCTTCGAGTATCCTTGTCTGGTGGCTCGGGCACCGGAGAACCGGTACCGCAACCGCCACCGTTACGTGAGTCCTTACGACCACAGCCGAGTTCGTCTGAAGGCAGCCTTCCGGAGCCCAGGGGGAGACTTCCACCCCGGGCTCGATTTGGCTTTGTCCGTGGTAGGGGATTCCTTTTCCTTCTCCTCCGTCTCCTTCAGAGGCGCCGGCGGCGGCGGAGACAGAGGCAGCAGATTTGGTGGAGGCAGGCAGAAAGGCTGGGTCGCAGACGCGCACAACGACTACATCAACGCCAGCCTAGTGGTGATGCAGGTGGCCCAGCGGAAGTACATCCTGACGCAGGGGCCCCTGCCCAACACGTGCGGCCACTTCTGGCTTATGGTATGGCAGCAGAACAGCAGGGGGGTGGTAATGCTCAACAAGTTGGTGGAGAGGAGCTCCATCAAGTGCTCCCAGTATTGGCCCCCCCACCTGGGCCAATCCCTCCTCTTCGAGGAGATGTCCATCAGCGTGCACCTGGAGGGGGAGGACGTGAGGGCCTACTACAAGATCCACCACCTGAGATTGGAGAACATGGTAACGGGGGAGAAGAAGCCCATCTCCCACTTCCAATTCACCCAGTGGCCCGACTTAGGGGTGCCTGAGTCCCCCATCCCCTTCCTTGCTTTCCTCTCAGTAGTGCGCGACTCCGGCTGCCTCAGCCATGAGCAAGGGCCAGTGGTCATTCACTGCACGTCTGGCATTGGGCGTTCTGGCGTCTTTGCTCTGGTTGATGCCTGCCTGGTCATGATGGAGAGTAAAGAACATCCCTTTTCTCTGAACATCAGACAAGTCCTGGTGAACATGAGAAAGTACCGAATGGGGCTTATTCAGACCCCAGAACAGCTAAGATTCTCCTATATGGCTGTCATTAGAGGGGCAAAACAACTTAAAAAAAACGAACAACAGAAAAAGTAGTGATGGCCAAAGGCCCAGCGATTATGATGATAATTTGTGACCCTAAAGATAGAGACAATACATGCTGGTTTAAAAAAAAAAAAGTAGAAATGGAGATTAGTTTCTCAGGCCTATCCACCAAATGCCAAATATTAGATTAGAAAGCAGTTAAGATATAGAAAATGACTTAGAGAAAATACAAAAGGTCGTATATAGAGGAGGAAGTGCTCTACAACAGAGAGAAGATAGGTGAAAATGACCTTAAAAGAAAAAGGCTCAATCCTTAGAACATGTAAAACCTAGTAAAACTGATTGTGAAAAGGTTTAATATGAATATGTTACAACAGTTCATTTTGAACCACTGATATGCAAAAGCAAGACCTTTTCCCTGAGGTTTGTGAGATATAAAAAAAAGTCTCACCGTTATTTTCCAACACCAATTTATTGCCAGGGAATAAAGTGCATCTTGTAGTAAAACCCTTTCGTTCGATGTTTTAAGAGTTTTTAGATAGTAATAAGAATCTTTTAAGTTTGTAAATCTATAAATTTGATTAATATGTAAATAATTATAAGAAACATAGAAATGTTTAAGAAAATAAGTAAAAATAGACTGTTTTGTGTTTTAATACTGTTCTCATGGGGGGGGGGGTTAATGTTGAAAGTCTTAAGCTGATAAAAGGTTAATTTCATTACAGAAATGCTTTGACAAATGACCAATATGAAAATGTTTTTTTTTTTTAAACATGTATAACCTACAACAAATTGCTTACCAACTTTGGGAAAGGAGAGGAAAGGGAGGGAGGGAGGGAGGGAGGGAGACAGTTTGGGTGGAAAATGATTACATGGGATTGGAAAAATAAAATATCTTGACCAAAAAATGCTTTGACGGAGTAGTTCTACAAGGGAAGTAGTCTAGGTCACCCCTTAACCCCTGCATTTGAAGGGGAACTTAATACAATTCAGAGAAAGCAGAGTTTCTTTTTGAGATAATCACCAACTTACAAGCCTATGTGTAACTTAAGTCTTGTCCACTGCAATTTGAATTCATTTCCTATTGATGTGGCCTCAATGAATAGAGGCTACATCAATAGGAAATGAATTCTCTTAGCTTCTCTTAGCTTTCTCTTTGGTGGCCTGTGCAATTATAATCCTTTAGTATTACCTTTTAGGACTCGTTTCCAATCCCTTTAATAATTTGTGCTCTCCGTAGTACCCCTTCTATATCTTGCTGAAGTTGCAAAATCCCAAAATAGATTTTGTGCTTCAATAAAGGCTTGACCAAAGCTCAGGATAGAAGGAGGATTACCTTGAAGATCCTCTAACAAAGAAAATCTGCCAGCATTTCATGAGGTTAACTAAAATTCTAGTTTATGATTCTAGTGGGGCCGGGCGGGGGGGGGGGGGGGTTAGGTATAGCAACATAAGTTTACCACTTATTTGATAAGTACTTGTGATTTTAAAAAACCTTGAAAAGCTCCAGTTACTAAATTTCAGATCTGTTGTAATAAAGAAAAAGTCATTACCTTTAAGTAAACTTAACACCGAATGTTAATGACCAACCTATTTATGTCCATCAATAGTCAGCAAATTACTGGCTAGTTAGTACCTTGTGCTTATTGGGTATAGGGAATGACCTGGGAATTCCTTGGTCTAAGGAAATTCCAGACTAGGAACCTCCCTCTACCAACATGGGTTGGGCTGAAACTTAAGAGTCTAGAGCAAAGGGATCAAACATGTATTTCACAACACTCCTGAATGTAACTTGAAGCATATTGAATGTAATTGGGAAATATTTAGCAAAATAAAATTATAATAAAGCAAATCATAATTGTTAGTGTGGTTTTCTAATAATACACAACCCAGAGATTCTTACATATGGTTTAATGGCTCCCTTTTCTATCTGAATTTGATACTACTGGCCTAGAGCACTGAAGGTGAGTACACAGCCATTATGTCTGAGAGAAAAGACTCTGCTACCAAGTCTCAAGACACAATTCAATATTTTCTGAATTTATATAAATATATATCATATTTAGTCTAGATCCATGGCCTCACCCAGGATTAGGGCTTCATATATACACACAAAAAGAAAAAGGTGTCCTTTGGCTCCCAGAGTCATTCAGTATTTTGAAATCAAATTTTTAAAAGGGCTTTCTTTAAGTTAACCAAAAATATAAAAGAATGATGCCCAAGCCAACAAAAAGTAATTTTCCTTTTCTATTGGGTTTTTCCTCCCCAGAAACCTATATAATCTTCCGCTTATAGTCTTTCTTTTGGAGTGCTCTTCCCTTCAGGAGAAAGCCCACAAACTTGTTAGTGTTGAAATGATTCAGTACTGTGCATATTTTCTTGTCTTGTCAAGACACTAACTTAAAAAAAAATCATAGCTGCAAAGGAAGAAACATTTGTCATTGGTATGGTGTCCTAATACCATAAAGAAACAAAATCAGAATATTTCAGTGTTTCACACTGAATTGAGAAGGCAAAAAGACAAATGAGAGTCAATCAGGGTTGCAAGACAAATTAGGGTAGCATAAAGGTGAGGGACAAATGAGGATAGTATAGCATTAGGTGTGGTTGGAACATTATCAAACAATTTGCCATTTTAAAAGTCAATGCAATTTAGCAAACATTAAGTATTGATTAAAGCACTATGCTTGGCACTAAATAAAAAATAAAAGTCTCTGGCCTCGAGGAGGTTTAATTCTAATGGGGGGGAAGAGGGAGCCTGTAGGGTGTACTACCTGCACAAAAATGAGTATAATACAATGATAACTCCAAAGGAGAAAATGAATAAAATGTTAGGAAGGAAAAAACACAATCAGCTGTGATTCTGATCCTAAGATTCCCCCACTATGAGAAGCAGTCATAAATTAAGTAAACCAAATATTATTCAGAGTATCAACAGGGAACAGTCTACTAATTTGTGACATTTCAACTGCTAATGGAAATTCATCATGACATTTGTTTGACACCAAAACATTCAATCAATTCAACCTAGTAACACAGCACCAGGAAGGTGCCAAACATCTGGAGTCCAAAGATAACATGGGGTCTGAAACTGGATCTTTTTCTGGTGGACCAAAGCTTGAATGAGAAAATAACCTCATTTTTATTTTCAGTAACCTTTCTATCTTTTTCCAGTGTAATCCTGTGTATTTTAGTGTATACACTTAGAGCATAATTCTGAGAAGAGGTCCGTAGACTTCTCCAAATTGCTGAGGCCTGGGTTTGGGAAGTATGACACAAAAAGGGGAAGAATCCCCTTTTCAGATGTTCTACAAGTTTAAAGAGATTGGGCATTTTGGAATTGTGATCATCCAGCCAACGGTTCCATAGAACTAATGAATGAATGCTGACCATTGAAATATTAAGACAATTATAGATGACAAAACGTGTAAGAATAAGTAGCGTATCACATCTTTGTGGATGGAGGCAGAAGAGAAATACTACAGAAGTTCAATTTCCTTCGTTAAGCATTGTGTAGAATTTTAAGGCCATGTTTTCACATATCTATCAACTCAGGATCTTATTCCACATGAGAATCTTTAACTTCTACTCAAGAATAAACCATTCCTAGACAAACATGCTAGATTAAGCTTCTGCTTTTTTTTTTTTTTTACATCTGTGATATCAGAAGTTCACACTTGAATTTTAAGGGTGTGTGTATGTGTTTTAGATTCTGGACTCTAGGTTAATACCTCAAGTCCTTCAGCCAGGTAAACACTGCTGTGTATTTAAGAAAATGCCACAGTGTTTGGGGCCTTTTAGAAATTTCTCGTGGCATCTTTAAAATACTTGGGCTTATCTTAATTGATGTTTGCCTTCAGAAGATGCACCGATTCCTTCAATATGTTTGACCTTATGTAATTCCAAGTGAATCTGGAGCAAATAGGCTAGTCCTCTTTTTCATTAAAGCCTGGATTCCATGAAGAAGGATTGAGTTTTATTCAGGGGAAAGTCAGGTGAATGACTTGTCTAAATCCTTTTGATCAAACAAATTGATATCCCAGATACATTGTTCAGGTTCACAAAATGCTTACCCAAGTTCACTTATTGCTTCCAATTTATATAACTACGGAAACAAGTATTTCCTCTAAAATTAGGAGGTATTATATTAGGAGGGCTTTTTAAAATTGTTTAATGGAAAAACTAAATAATCATCATATCTCTAAACAGAAAGAAAATTTGGAAAACTTTTCCTGAGACTGTCATGTTTCATATAAACCCTTAAGATATTCTTGTTCCTTAATAACTATACCCTTAACTAGATAGTAAAAACTTTCCTATATTTGAAATAATCATATTTCTTTTCTACAAAGCCAAAGAGCCCGGCAGTATGTGTCTATGTATGTGTTTCTGCTCATCTGCCTCCTGAAGAATCAGCAGCAAAAGGAACTGAAAAAAGCATAGTCTTCTGAAAGGAGACCGGGTTTAAGTTTCCACCCGGACCTAAAATTCTAAACAGAATGGGAGTAGACACATAACAATACCAAAAAGCACATTAGGTCCTAAAGAAAGCAACTATTTCCTAGGATTCTAGATTTATAGCTAGAAGGATCCTTAAAGAAAAGTCATCAAGCCTAACCCCTTCATTATACTGAAGAGAAAACTGAGGCACAGAGGCTAAGTGACTTGCTTAGGGTTACACATATGTTTGGGGTAGGATCTGAACCCAAGACTTGCTAAATCCAAGTCAGTCCATTGCCCTATATGAGCAGGTATGTTTGTAACCTGAACAAAGTTTCTTCCTGGACAGAGTAATTAAATATGTTAAAACAGGATTGGTTCAAAAGGGGCAAGATGGACTTGTAAAGCAGAAAAAGAAGCCTTTAAAATTACTTCTCTGGATAGTGCCTGACAGATTCTCTAACTTCCCTTAAGTCTAAATGACTTCAGATTCTACTACCACGTATTCGAGAGAGGAATGATGCTAGCCATCTGCTCGATGCAGGAAGGCCTTGGAATTTAGGTCGTCGGTCGCTTTAAGATGACTAGAAAGTGGGTAAATATAATTTTGGGTTTAAGGCTGAACACTTCGATACGGAAGGAAAATGACACAAACTGGACTTCGTATAAAACACTGTCAAATCAAGCGGGAAGCAAGTTTCACAATTCCGTCCTTACGCTAAACTGGCTCACTATTTTTAACATTCTGATTCCATCACCAGCTTTGTTAGAAGTTGCTCTTTGCTGACGTTTGAGCGATGAAAATGAGCAACATACTTAGGCTGCTTAGAGTGTTCTTTCAAGCTCCTTTTAGCAACAGGCTTTTAATGGTACTATTAGAGAGGGCTGCCATCTTGTGGTAACCTCAGTTAATAATAGGCAAGGATTCCAGCTTTCAACACCCTAGTTACCCTTGGCACTGTGGTTTTAAGTAATTCAGTGCTGCATGTTTTTAATGAAGGGGAAAGAGATAAGAAAATATATCACTGTTGAAACATATATATATGTGTGTGTGTGTGTGTGTGCGTGTTATATTGAAAATGATGAAAATGTCAAGTACAGAGGGAAAGATAAACAGAAAGGGAGAATGACTAATGGTACTGGCTAGGTTCTAGACTTTCAATCATTTCGGTGGTCTTCACTGCATTTAGACATAACAAATTCTTTGTAGCTAAGAATTAAGTTGCACCCAAGATGTGTAAAATAAACTAATGTAAAATATGGGGAAAGCCTTTTTAACAGCTGTAAGGGAGCCAGAAATCAGCACCCTCTTCAATAGAATTCTTAGTTTCCTTGAAAAAACGGAGAGCTGGCTCGTACAGAAAGCTGCAACAGCACCCAGCTCATTCTGAATAATTGTGGGAGAGAGTCATTTGGATTCGTAAAGAAATTTGGTTATTATAATATAGCCTCCCACAACAGGTTGGAGAAAAAAAGAAATACAATATCGAAACGTGGACAGTCATTCTTGAGAATAAAGATTCAAAGTCATGACATCACTTGAACCACTATGTCTCTAATATGATAACTGGAACATTAAAAAGCCATCCCCCTAAGACGTTAAAGACAACGCTTTCTTATTCTTAGTGACTTGCCTGTATGAATGACAGTTCCAGTTGGATAATGAAAATTTTAGCAATTTCATTATATACTCTAGCAATATAACTCTATTTAGGTATTCCATCAGAATTGATTGTGTCCAAGAACAAGGTGTACTTCTTGAAAGTCAGCTCTGATTTGTAATAACAGCTTTTTGTCCTGCCTCATCCCAAATTTACTTATCTGACATGAAACTGAAGAGTAATGGTTTAAAAAACAGATTTTGAACAAAATCTAGAGTTCAAAATATCACAAAGTCCAATTTATAAATAGAAAAGATCTTAAGACTAATTTTGGCCATGAAAAGCAATTTTCTACATTCTTTTTGATTGTCAAGATACTCTCAATAATATCCTGATGAAGTTGGACAACTAAATGGCTCAATGGCTTGAGAGCTAGGCCTGGAAGTCCTAGGTTCAAATCCAACCTCAGACACTTCTAGCAGTATAACCTTGGCAAGTCATTTAATCCCCATTGCTTAGCTGCTACCACTTATCTGCCTTGGAACATATGTGTGTGTGTGTGTGTGTGTGTATGTTTATACATACTTATATAAAGGGAATAATACTGAAGAAAAATACATATGTGTAGATGTTTGGCCTATCCCACAATTAGAAGGGAAATATGGACATTGTAAGACAGTGAGGCCTATAGATGAGGATGTTAAAGTGGTAAAGAGATCATAGGATCATAGATCTGAGCTGAAAGGTATGTCAGAGTTCACCTAGTCCAAGCCCCACATTTTATAGGGGAGGAAACAGACCTGGAGGCTAAGTGATTGGACCAAGGTCACAAAATAGTAAGTGATAGAGGCAGGATCTGAATACAGGTCCTCTAATTCCAAATTCAATTTTGCTGTTAATTTTCTTCTATATAGGTATTACAAATTATGAAAATGTAATACATATGAAAGCCTATCTTCAGTTACGAAAGTTGTCACAAAAATCAGAGGTTAAAAAGGTAAAGTAGGAACCATATTTAAGCCGAACACAAAGGGGAAAATCTCTACTTTTTACCAAGGCTTAAGGATACAATTTTTGTTCATCTATAGGAAAAGAAACTTGAAAGTTTATGAACGACTTAGAAAGATATGGCACACAAAACTTTAAATGCATATCTCTGACATATGCTACACTGAAAAAGTATAATAAAGCATCTCACCAGGGCAAAAAAAGTATGTTAATACATTCCAACAAGCAGTTGAGAAATGACCTACTAGGCAAAAAGCTCTGGCTTAGTCACAAGGGAAGCAGAGAAAAACCAGAAAGCAGTCCCTGTTCTCAAGGAGCTTGTGTACCACTTACATTCCACTTTCTGCTCTAAGGAAAAGGGGACTATGGGGGAGGAAGGAATTGCACTTGATGGTCTGTGGTTCCTTCTAACTCTTCCGTCTAAGAAATCTAACTGAAAGACTGCATCGGTTAATTTAGAAATTCGAGACTATCCTTTATGCTATCCTCCTCAGCATTTAGTTGAGTACAGACTGCCTATTCAACAAAGTATATTAATCAAATCAATAAGCTCTACCTACTAATAATTCTTGCTTCTGATTATAATGAGTCCTGCGTGAGCTTAGCAGAAGCTCATCTTTGATTCCTCCACTGTAACAGCAATCACCAGGTTCAATCTAGGAGCAATAGTACTCCGTTTCATTGGCATTTCAAGCTGTGCCTAATTACTCATCTCCTGTTGGAGTAATTTCAGGAGCTCTCTACTTCAGACCAATGCCAACAAGTCTGGAGACATGCATTTCACAGTATTTAAAGGAGCAGAGACAGGGAAGCCATCAACCCTGTCCTCACAGCACAATAGTGGCCTGGCCAGGCGAGGTTTGAAGAAGAAAAGCACAACTCAAACTTTTATAATAAAGCTAAAGCTGACTTCATTAAAACCTGACTTAGAATGCCTGTTATTGTCCCAAAAGATATTATTTAACACATAAGTGGAACCAATATCATGGCTTTTATTCATAAAAAAATGGAGAACTCTGGGGCCCCTGAAGAAGGTCATATGGACGTTATAATTTTTAATCTAGTTGCAATTCAAAAACCAATTTATGAGTAAATATAATTGCCAACCAAAGTAGTGTAGGTGCAGTTTGTAAATCTCATTGCTTCCCAGGCCTCTAGAAAAAAATGGCGACTTTAATATATCCTTCTTAAAATGGCAGCAATGAAATTGAATTAAGTGGGGCCATCTGCAACTTGTGATAGAAATTCAAAAGAAGACTATTTTGGCACTCAGGTGGGCATCTTAGAATCTTATAACATAGATTCATGAAAATTGGTGCTGAGTAAGCAATGCCCTCTGGCTAAACAGAAAAGGAACATACGCTGTTGCCAAAGAGAGTGACTTAAGAATTTATTCGAGCCTCTTTGAGAGCGCCTTCATCACTAAAGGGTGTCCATGCTTATGCAGTTAATCTTTTAGCATTTGCTGTGGCCAAAGAAGCCCTATTACCCTGCAGTCAATTCAGTAATGAGACTCTCTAAACAGGGGCTGATATTCAAAGTCATGCTGAAAATTTGACTAATATAGCCTTCTAGAACCCAGGGACCCTTTTACTCCATAATGAGTAATCAGAAGAGGATGGCACTGTGTGACCCTGGGAAAGTCACTTCACCCCCAATGTCTAGTCCTTACCACTTGGAACCAATCCACAGCATTGATTCTAAGTCAAAAGGTGAGGGTTTTTTAAAAAAAGAGGGGTCAGCTGGGTAGTTCAGACATTTGAGAGTCAGGCCTAGAGAAAGGAGGTCCTGGGTTCAAATGTGGCCTCAGAGACTTTCTAGCTGTGTGACCCTGGGCAAGTCACTTGGCCCCCATTGCCTAGCCCTTACCACTCTTCTGCCTTGGAGCCAATATCCAGTATTGATTCCAAGACAGAAGGTAAGGGTTTAAAAAAAAGGATAAAGACTGGAAAAGACTGGAAAATTTGGGACAAATTAGATTTGGAAATTAAGAAATAATTCATATATTAAACATAAAAGTGTGACATCCGCAGTGACTTCCTTCATGGTTGTTTATATATGAATTTCAAAAAAAAAGAGGAACGATTTTTATTTAACACTAATAACAAAAATAACCTCCTCAAAGCCCAATCCATTGTCCATGTCATGAGACTTAGTGGGGGGTTGAAGGTAAGGGATTGGAGGAAGACGGATTTGAAGGGATTCAATCACCAAGTAAGGGAATGTCAAATACTATGATGTACATTAAGATGCTGAATGAAAAGAAATCACTACAGAAGCTGTGCAAGTCAAGAGGAATCCTGATACTCCAGCCAACTAGTCTCAATATCATTAAATGGGTTAATGTAAACTGTTGTATGGTCTAAGAAATAAATAAGAAGCATAGGGCATTGCTGGCCATCTTCAGAACTGCTATGGTGATGAGTTTTGACATGGAAGACAGGAGCAAGTGGTTCTCTGTGTTCTGGTACCACAAGAGGGCAGAATGCAATAGAACACATAAGAATTATTGACCCTCCACTGGCTGGGGCTGTTTCAGTAAAACTGGCTGAACTCAACTGACCATGAAATGAAGATAGGAATTCTTTTATTATTTATTAGTAAATCTATTATAACAAAACTGCAAACAGATCTTATCAGTTATAGGCAAGGCCATCATTTTGTTTTTGGTGAATGATATCTTCCCCTCAGAAAGGCAACAGTCTCATGCTCATACCTGCATCTAAATTCTGCCTCTAACATAGACTATCTGTAGGACCCTGGGAAGGTCACTAAATCTCTCTGTGGTCTAAGAAAATCTCCAAGACTATATATAGCAGGCAATGTGCTGATCTGAACTGTGAGGGGAAGAAGGGAACAAACATTTACTGAGAGCCTACAACGAGCCAAGGCGCCATGTTAAGAACATTACAAATATTACTTCATTTGATCATCACAGCAATTTTGCAAGGTAGATACTATCATTATGCCCATTTTTCACTTAAGAAAATTGAATCAGACAAAGGTTAACTAATTTTTTTTGGATGATGCATTTGTCTTGACACCATGATCAGCAGTGTATCCAATATGACATCATTTAGCTGAAGAAGAAAAACAATGTCTTCATCTGGAGCTTTCTTTCCTAAGCTAACAGAACGGTGGGTCTTGTCCCTATCCTTATATTCAGCCATGGGGTACATAAAAATGTACTGCAAATCAAGGTAGGGGAACTATAACAAATCATTTCATTGCTAAACCCAGATTAGATTAAATTAAAGGAGAAACTGAAAACGTAAAGGTGTAAAATTCTGAAAATAAAAACACCTAGAGACAGCGAACATCCAGATTTAATGCTAACTTCAGAAGTGCTACCTAATAATGACATGGATTGCAAAAATAATCCCAGTGTCATGATTAAGCCGAAAAGATGAGCTTTGAATGGATCTAAGAAAAGCCCATTTTTGATATTGACAGCATTAATTTAATTGACCAATTATTCTAAAAACATAATTCAAAGAAGCTAGTATCTGCTCTAACCATCATGAATGAATATACTTTCTCAATTGTTAAAGGATTTATATTCAACAATATATGCTATGGTTGTTGACACAGTAAGAACTGCAGGAACTAAAGGCAGAGAGTTATCTAGGAACTTTCCCCAAAAATAATCATGGCAGAAGCAGCTGAAGAAAACCACTGAAGAATAAATCACTATCTTGGCAGTATGTGCAGAATAGCACCTGAACGACAAACATGCATTACAGAAATTCTTGATCCTTATTCTTAATCAGTAATGGAAAGTGAAAGTCCAAACAGCATGGCAATAAAATGAGTCAAAATAGGACAAAAAAGAAAATAAATCATTCAAAAAAGGATATGTCAAAAATACTTACTGATTTGGTAATTAATGAACAAGCCCTTTGCAAGCATTGAAACATTTATAATAATTTCAGTGATAACTGTAAAGCCTTTGACCCTAATTTGTATTTGTAGTTTACTCAGGTGTTGCAAAGAGATAAAAGAGAACCAAGTATAGTGAGAGAGCTTAAGGGCCACCTGGAAGGAGAACTGTTCTGTTTTTATAGCACATCACCAATGTAATAATGTCAAGAATGACTGATAGAAAATATGGCATCTTAATAGGCAATTTTCAGATAAAGAAATCAAAGCAAATGGAAAAAGTGTTCTAAATCTCTTATAATCAGAGAGATGCAAATCAAAACAACTCTGAGGTATCACCTCACACCTAGCAGGTTGGCTAACATGACAGCAAAGGAAAGTAATGAATGCTGGAGGGGATGTGGCAAAGCAGGGACACTAATTCATTGCTGGTGGAGTGGTGAATTGATCCGACCATTTTGGAGGGCAATTTGGAACTATGCCCAAAGGGCGACAAAAGACTGTCTGCCCTTTGATCCAGCCACACCACTGATAGCTTTGTACCCCAAAGAGATAATAAGGGAAAAGATTTGTACAAGAATATTCATAGCTGCGCTCTTTGTGGTGGCCAAAAATTGGCAAATGAGGGGATGCCCTTCAATTGGGGAATGGCTGAGCAAATTGTGGTATATGTTGGTGAAGGAATACTATTGTGCTCAAAGGAATAATAAAGTGGAGGAATTCCATAGAATCTGGAACAACCTCCAGGAAGTGATGCAGAGTGAGAGGAGCAGAACAAGGAGAACATTGTACACAGAGACTAACATGCAGTGGCACAATTGAATGTAATGAACTCATCCATTAGTGGCAATGCAGTGATCTGAGAGATTTCTGAGGGACTTAGGAGAAAAAATGCTATCCACATGCAGAGAAAGAACTTTGGGAGTAGAAATGTAGAAGAAAAGCATATGCTCGATCACATGAGTTGATGGGAATAAGATTGAGGATTTAGACTCTAAGAGATCACCCTAACACAAATAATAATATGGAAATAGGCATAGATCAATGAAACTCATAAAACTCACTGGAAATGCTCCTTGGCTACAGGGGTGTGTGGGGGGGTGGGGATGGAGGAGGACAGGAAAAGAACATAATTCATGTAGCCATGGAAAAAGTTTCAAAATTAAATAAAAATGTTCTATTCCTAAAAAAAAAAAGAATTAGAAATTTTAATGGAATATAGTATGTTAGGGTTACATGAGATCAGAGAAAAATTAAAGTAATAATTTACATGTTTCTAAGCATATCAAATGACAAAAGTATGTGAGAATTTAGCATGGAAAGTTAGAACTGGAAGGGTGCTAAAAAATTTGTATATCAGAGCTATAACAGAACTTAGAACTTGGAAAGTCAGAATTGGAAGTATTCAGACAACATAATATGGTACTAAGAACAAAGAATGTCTAAAATGGAAGAAAAATGAGAACAAGGGAATTCAGAATTGGAATGGCTTGAAGAATGTAGAATGTTACTAAGAACATAAAAAGTCTAAAATGAAAGAAAATTTAGAAGATTAAAAGGCAGAATTTGAAGGGTTCCAAGAACATAGAATGCTACCAAGAACATAGACTGCTTCTAAGACCAAATTTCAGAACTGAAAAAAACCATAAGAACACTAAGTCAAAACTGGAAGGGTTCTAAGAACACAGGATGCCTCCAAGACCATAGAATGTTTCTAAGACCATAGAATGTGAAAAATAAAAGAACCTTTAGAACACTGAAAATCAGAATTGGAAGGGATCTAAGAACACAGAATGCTTCTAAGACCATAGAATGTCAGAACTGGAAGAACCTTTAGAACACTGAAAGTCAGAATTGGAAGGGTTCTAGGAAAACAGAATGTTTCTATGAACATAGAATGCTTCAAAGACCATAGAATGTCAGAACTGAAAACCTTTAGAACACTGAAGGTAAGAATTGGAAGGGTTCTAAGAACATAGAATGCTTCTAAGAATATAGAATCCTTCTAAGAATATAGAATGCTTCTAAGACCATATAACATCAGAACTGAAAGAACCTTTAGAACACAGAAAGTCAGAATTGGAAGGGATCTAAGAACACAGAATGCTTCTAAGACCATAGAATGTCAGAACTGGAAGAACCTTTAGAACACGGAAAGTCAGAATTGGAAGGGTTCTAGGAAAATAGAATGTTTCTATGAACATAGAATGCTTCTAAGACCATAGAATGTCAGAACTGAAAACCATTAGAACACTGAAGGTAAGAATTGGAAGGGTTCTAAGAACATAGAATGCTTCTAAGACAATGTAATATCAAAAATGAAAGAACCTTTAGAACATTAAAAGTCAGAAGTAGAACGGTTCTAAGAACGTTGAAAGCTTCTAAGGATATAGAATGCTTCTAAGACCATATAACATCAGAACTGAAAGAACCTTTGTAACACTGAAAATCAGAAATAGAAAGGTTCTAAGAACATAGAATGCTTCTAAGACCATAGAATGCCTCTAAGACCATAGAATGTCAGAACTGGGAGAACCTTTAGAACACAAACTCAGAATTGGAAGGAATCTAAGAACATAGAATGCTTCTATGAACATAGAATGCTTCTAAGACCATATAACATCAGAACTGAAAGAACCTTTGGAACACTGAAAATCAGAATTAGAGTGGTTCTAAGAACATAGAATTCTTCTAAGACCATAGAATGTCAGAACTGGAAGAACCTTTAGAACACGGAAAGTCAGAATTTGAATGGTTCTAAGAACATAGAAGGCTTCTAAGGTCATAAAATACCAGAACAAAAGGAACAGTTAGAACACTGAAAGTCAGAATTGGAAGGGTTTTAAGAATATAGATTGCTCCTAAGAATATACAATGCTTCTAAGACAATGTAATATCAAAAGTGAAAGAACCTTTAGAACACAGAAAGTCAGAAATTGAATGGTTCTAAGAACATAGAAGGCTTCTAAGGCCATAAAATATCAGAACAAAAAGAACAGTTAGAACACTGAAAGTCAGAATTGGAAGGGTTCTATAAGCATAGAATGCTTCTAAGAACATAGAATGTCAGAACTGGAAAAAACTTTAGAAAAATGAAAGTCAGAATGGAATGTTTCTAAGAGCATAGAATGCTTCTAAGAACAAAGAATGTCTTAACTGAATGAACCTTTATAACAAGGAAAGTCAGAATTGGAAAGGTTCTAAGAACATAGCATGCTTCTAAGGCCATAAAATATCAGAACAAAAAGAACAGGTAGAACACTGAGAGTCAGAATGGAATGTTTCTAAGAGCATAGAATGCTTCTAAGAACAAAGAATGTCATAACTGAATGAACCTTTATAACAAGGAAAGTCAGAATTGGAAGGGTTCTAACAACATAGAATGCTTCTGAGACAATAGAATGTCAGAAGTGAAAGAATGTTTAGAACTCTGAAAGTCAGAATTGGAAGGGTTCTAGGAAAATAGAATGCTTCTAAGACCATAGAATGCTTCTAAGACCATAGAATGTCAGAACTGGAAGAACCTTTAGAACACTGAAAGTCAGAATTGGAAGGGTTCTAGGAACATAGAATGTTTCTATGAACATAGAATGCTTCTACGAACATAAAAAGTCAGAACGGAAAGAACTTTTAGAACATTGAAGGTAAGAATTGGAAGGGTTCTAAGAACATAGAGTGCTTCTAAGAATATAGAAAGATTCCAAGACCATATAACATCAGAACTGAAAGAACCTTTAGAACACTGAAAGTCAGAATTGGAAGGATTCTAAGAACATAGATTACTTCTAAGAATATACAATGCTTCTAAGACAATATAATATCAAAAGTGAAAGAATCCTTAGATTCTTTGAAATTTTTTTAGATTTTTTAGATTCATTGAAAGTCAGAAGTAGAATGGTTCTAAGAAAGTTGAATGCTTCTAAGAATATAGAATGCCTCTAAGACCATAGAATGTCAGAACTGGGAGAACCTTTAGAACAAGGAAAGTCAGAATTGGAAGGGTTCTAGGAACATAGAATGCTTCTAAGAATATAGAATGCTTCTAAGACCATATAACATCAGAACTGAAAGAACCCATAGAACACTGAAAGTCAGAATTGGAAGGGATCTAAGAATACAGAATGCTTCTAAGACCATAGAATGTCAGAACTGGAAGAACCTTTAGAACAAGGAAAGTCAGAATTGGAAGGGTTCTAGGAACATAGAATGTTTCTAATAACACAGAATGCTTCTAAGACCATAGAATGTCAGAAGTGAAAGAACCTTTGGAACACTGAAAATCAGAATTGGAATGGTTCTAAGAACATAGAATGCTTCTAAGAATATAGAATGCTTCTAAGACCATATAACATCAGAACTGAAAGAACCCATAGAACACTGAAAGTCAGAATTGGAAGGGATCTAAGAATACAGAATGCTTCTAAGACCATAGAATGTCAGAACTGGAAGAACCTTTAGAACACTGAAAGTCAGAATTGGAAGGAATCTAAGAACATAGAATGCTTCTAAGACCATAGAATGTCAGAACTGGGAGAACCTTTAGAACAAGGAAAGTCAGAATTGGAAGGGTTCTAGGAACATAGAATGTTTCTAATAACACAGAATGCTTCTAAGACCATAGAATGTCAGAAGTGAAAGAACCTTTGGAACACTGAAAATCAGAATTGGAATGGTTCAAAAACAAAGAATGCTTCTAAGTATATCGAATGCCTCTAAGAACATAGAATGTCAGAACTGGGAGAACCTTTAGAACACTGAAAGTCAAAATTAGAAGGGTTCTATAGAATGTTTCTATGAATATAGAATGCATCTATGAACATAGAATGTCAGAACAGGAAGAACCTTTAGAACACTGAAAGTCAGAATTGGAAGGGTTCTATAAACATAGCATGCTTCTAAGAACATAGAATGTCAGAACTGGAAAAAAACTTTAGAAAAATGAAAGTCAGAATGGAATGGTTCTAAGAGCATGTTTCTACGAACAAAGAACGTCTTAACTGAAAGAACCTTTAGAACATTGAAAGTCAGAATGGAATGGTTCTAAGAACATAGAATGCTTCTAAGAATATACAATGCTTCTAAGACAATATAATATCAAAAGTGAAAGAACCTTTAGGACATTGAAAGTCAGAAGTAGAATGGTTCTAAGAAAGTTGAATGCTTCTAAGAATATAGAATGCCTCTAAGACTATAGAATGTCAGAACTGGGAGAACCTTTAGAACAAGGAAAGTCAGAATTGGAAGGGTTCTAGGAACATAGAATGTTTCTATGAACATAGAATGCTTCTAAGACCATAGAATGTCAGAACTGGAAGAACCTTTAGAATACAGAAAGTCAGAATGGAATGGTTCTAAGAACATAGAATGCTTCTAAGGCCATAGAATGTCAGATCTGAAAACCTTTAGAACACTGAAGGTAAGAGTTGGAGGGGTTCTAAGAACATAGAATGATTCTAAGAATATACAATGCTTCTAAGACAATATAATATCAAAAGTGAAAGAACCTTTAGAACATTGAAAGTCAGAAGTAGAATGGTTCTAAGAAAGTTGAATGCTTCTAAGAATATAGAATGCCTCTAAGACCATAGAATGTCAGAACTGGGAGAACCTTTAGAACAAGGAAAGTCAGAATTGGAAGGGTTCTAGGAACAAAGAATGTTTCTAATAACACAGAATGCTTCTAAGACCATAGAATGTCAGAAGTGAAAGAACCTTTGGAACACTGAAAATGAGAATTGGAATGGTTCAAAAACAAAGAATGCTTCTAAGTATATCGAATGCCTCTAAGAACATAGAATGTCAGAACTGGGAGAACCTTTAGAACACTGAAAGTCAAAATTAGAAGGGTTCTATAGAATGTTTCTATGAATATAGAATGCTTCTATGAACATAGAATGTCAGAACAGGAAGAACCTTTAGAACACTGAAAGTCAGAATTGGAAGGGTTCTATAAACATAGAATGCTTCTAAGAACATAGAATGTCAGAACTGGAAAAAAACTTTAGAAAAATGAAAGTCAGAATGGAATGGTTCTAAGAGCATAGAATGTTTCTACGAACAAAGAACATCTTAACTGAAAGAACCTTTAGAACATTGAAAGTCAGAACTGGAAGGGTTCTAAGAACATAGAATGCTTCTAAGACCATAGAATGTCAGAACTGAAACCCTTTAGAACACTGAAGGTAAGAACTGGAAGGGTTCTAAGAACAAAGAATGATTCTAAGACCATATAGCATCAGAACTGAAAAAGCCTTTAGAACACTGAAAGTCAGAATTGGAGTGGATCTAAGAGCATAGATTGCTTCTAAGAATATATAATGCTTCTAAGACAATATAATATCAAAATTGAAAGAACCTTTAGAACACTGAAAGTCAGAATTGGAAGCGTTCTAGGAACATAGAATGTTTCTATGAATATAGAATGCTTTTACGAACATAGAATGTCAGAACTGAAAGAACCTTTAGAACACTGAAAGTCAGAATTGGAAGGGTTCTAAGAACATAGTTTACTTCTAAGTATACACAATGCTTCTAAGACAATATAATATCAAATGTGAAAGAACCTTTAGAACATTGAAAGTCAGAAGTAGAAGGGTTCTAAGAATGTTGAATGCTTCTAAGAATATAGAATGCCTCTAAGACCACAGAATGTCAGAACTGGGAGAACCTTTAGAACAAGGAAAGTCAGAATTGGAAGGGTTCTAAGAATATAGAATGCCTCTAAAAGCATATAACATCAGAACTGAAAGAACCTTTAGAACACTGAAAGTCAGGATTGGAAGGGTTCTACAAACATAGAATGCTTCTAAGAACAAAGAATATCTTAACTGAAAGAACCTTTAGAACAAGGAATGTCTGAATTGGAAGAGTTCTAAGAACATAGAATGCTTCTAAGACCATAGAATGTCAGAACTGAAAGAACATTTAGAACAATGAAAATCAGAATTGGAACGGTTCTAAGAACAAAGAATGCTTCTTTTTTTTTTAACACCACAGGTTTAATGTCTTAGGCAGTTATAGAATTGTAACAGCAAAGGGCTTTTGGTCAGATCTGGACAGTTCATGGGGTGGAATGTAATTTGTAAGCAAACTTTTACACTGTTTACACACACATACAAGACAAACATTAACAACACATGCTGCAGTTTCATCCTAAAAAGAAATCGTGGAAAGGAAAAAATTTAAATTAAAATTCTATAAAAAATGCTCCAGACAACATGGAGGTGAGAAGTGAAAGCCTCTATCAAAATTCATGCCTTAATAATGTTTTGACTTTTCAAAGTCAAATTCTTCCCTAATCCATCATTGATAGAGGATGAAAAAAAAAGAAGGCTGGGGGTAAGAGGGAGAGGAAGAAGTCATATCTATTCAAAGCAATTTCATGAACCCTACCTGAAACTGGTAGAATCTCAAGACAATGTGGACAAAGTACTAAGAAGGGAAAAAGAGATCCAATACGGACCAAAGTTATTTCTACCTTATGACCTTGGTCAAGTGAGAACTAAAATATACATATGAAAAATTTGGCTGCTCAATGAATGCTTCCAAATGTGTAATTTCAACCTGAAATAAGTTAGGCACACACAAAGAACCAAAAGTTCTAGACAATGCATTTTACCAATAGCTTTAAGTGTGCTATCCTCTTATTTCAAGAAGAAAAAACTATTAGCTCTCAACTCTGGGTACCACAGAACAAAAGACTATAAAGCTTTCATCTAACTGCATCCTTTTTGGTTTAGATACTTATTAAGTACACTTATAAAATATATTTGGATTTTTAGTTGCTCGAACACAAAACTGCCAAATATTCTTTTCAAACAAGTGACCCAGTCATTCAGCATGCAAGAGAGATACTTATCTATTCGTATCATAAAGTCATGCTTCATATAACCTGTTTATGCCAACGCCATTATAAGTCAAGAAAATATGAAATATCAAAAGGATTTAATATAAAATTTTTTTCTAAGTCAGTTCGATTGTTCTGGTCACTATCATCTGTTGGGTCTCAACTTTCCTTATGCAATTATCCATAAAATAGTCCCTTTGTTGGACACTCAACATTACATTTTTAAAATCTATCATCCTGTGACAACCTTACAAAGTCTCATTTGTCGGCAGTGACACACTCCGTAGTTGAGGGGAAGAAGAGATGATCTGTGAAGAAAAAGTTAAGAGGCTATTTAGGGGCTTCAGGGGAAACAAGTCAATTGTAGAAAAGAAATAGCCAGAAGCTTCTCAGTTGCTCCCAGCATCATCTCTGGAACCACTCAATCACAGTCTGGTGGTGCAGTTGATGAGTAATTTTCTTGCCCCAAGGTAGACTGGAAAAAGGTGAAATGGAAACAGACTCAAGGCATGGGGTACACATAGCCTAAATGGTAACAAAGCTATCTCCTTACCACAGAACAGGAGATGTTCAATTAATGAGTTGGCCAGTAGATAATGCTCCGTTCGATAAATGACTTGGTCAAGATATAATTCTCATGGTTCCAGGATAGAACACAAACAGAATACATATATGCCAAGATGTCATTCTGTCACTACAAACTTGAGCCAGCAGTAATCTCTAGGACATAACAGATGTGAATTATGGTGAGTTCAGAGCCAAAATTGGTGCTGATGATTTTTCTTTGCTAAACTGAGTAGTACATGAGCTTTCATGTTTAGTGGGTTCAAATGCTAGCACTATAGTCCAAAAGACTTAATCTCTGGAAGAAAAAGTAACTCAAATACCACAAGAATCTAAGTTAAGGAAGAATAGCTGAAAAATCAACAAGAAAGGCCATAAATTAGCCAGCAACTTTACTACAAACAAGGCCTAGACCATGTAGTTAGCTCATTACTTCTCGTAGTGAGGAATAAAAAAGCATGCATCTGAAATCCATAGGTAATTCAAGACATTAATTATGGATAGCAGTTGTTTCCTACCAAGCTTTATAATCCAAAGGACTAGAACTGAACCAACTATCAGGTGAGCTGTCATTTTGTTTTTTAATGTCTTTATTTTTATTCAATAGTTTGGCCCTAGATCAAACTACTTTGCTAGGTTTTCCTAATTTTTAAAAAACTTTTATTTTATGAAGAAAAAAATTGACAGACTTTGGTTTAAGAAAAAAATGGGACTTAATCGCAAATTAGTAAGATATCTAGAACTGGGCCAAGGTATGTTCTAGTTTTTAGTCCCATTCATCTCTGCTGTATCAGAGAATCTAATTGAGTGGTAGGTAGGTAACCTGTGGCACTTGCTGGAGGCACTCTAAACTATCGCTATCTAATAATATATGTTAATATATGTTAAATCAGATTAAGTTTTATTTCCTCTCTTTTTTTCCTATCTCCAAATGGAAGGGGTGCTAATAGACAGTGAAAGCCAAAAGGTTGGCAAAGAAGAGCATAAAACACCAATAAAGCAGGCTCTCAATGAGAAATGCCTACCTCTATTTTGGAGGTACACTAAAACTTGAAATATAAAAGTCAAGTATTATTTCCTTTTCTTCTATAATAAAGAGAGCTTTTACTTATTTTAAACCTCCTTTTCTCTGCCAGTCACATCTTCCAAAAACACTTTTGGCACTACCGATATCAAAGAAGGATGCAAGTGTGTATCTTTTCTCTCAGGTAATCATCTGCCTGATGAAGAAAGCAAATTCCCTCCCTCAAATCTAAATAAATAAAAATAAATAAATAAATAGCATGGTCCCAGATAATGTCAATGGCCATTCAATACAAAGAAAAAGCAGTTCCTTCTTTACTCATCAAAAACCTAAGCTAGGTTCTAAACTACAATGGCGGCACTCCTTAATTGAACTGTACAACCTAGGTGTGAAATACAATGCAACACTCTGATGATGGAGAGAACTAAAAGCTGTTAAGATTTACTCATAAGTTGAGCAATGGACAATGGAATCTTTCTATAGAAGTGTTTTCCAAGGGCTATGCCTCAAGGACTATGACAAAGGTAAAAAAAATTCTGCTAGCATTTTTACTACTTCAATTACAAAGTATATTTAAATTGATACCACACTGCTCCGAGGAATCACTTTAGAGCGAGGCTCCAGTGAATACACCAAAAGTTTTCAGTTAAAGAGAGTATGTATAGGCGATTCTCTTTTTCTTCCCTTTGACCATTTAGATGCTTACAAGACCTATTGCTTGTCTCCTCAGCTTTTAAGAGAATTCATGGAGGGAGATTACCTGTAGCCAGGATTTTGCCTTAGAGATTTGTTTTACAAAACAAATTTTTGTTTCTCCATATAAATTAACTTTTTTCCTTTCATAGATGGTTTAATTCAGCCAGTGACCAAGACAGAAAGAACAAATCTGAAAACAAAGTCCACTCCTTCATTCCTGCCTCAGGTTTTAAAACTCAATAGTGAAACCAAAAGACTAGTTTAAGCAACATTTTTCTTGCTTCTATTTATCAAATTTAAGCCCAGCCCTGAGTTAGATTTTTATCTTTCAAACCATTCGTTTCTATCACAAAACAAGCTGGTTTGTATCGTTTTGGAATGCAGAGTTTGAGGTAATTTGGGAGGCTTTAGCCTGGATCTCCTATTTTAAAAAAAAAAGAGGAAAATTGACAAAGTAGTGACATTTAGAACCACAACTTCATAGTTTGCCAGATACAGCTCAAAAAATTATGACACAAAAGGCATACAGCAACGCAACCTATCTAAGAAGGCATTTTGTGTCCAGTTTCTTCTTTCTCACATTTTTGTCCCTCAAGAAATCTCAAAGATCAAACCCTTACAGAATGGAAAGAGTGAATTTACAGTCAGACAGTTTAGCTACAGACTGAACTAAAAATGTTTTGTGCTTTCCTGGAAAAGCTAAGTTGATAGGCACTCTCTTTAAAGTCAGCACACAGATTAAAAAAAAAAAGAACCTACTAAAATCTGAAATAAGGAACAGATGATTTAACTACCCAAATATCATCTTATTCCCTAAATGTTTTCAAGGACTTTCTCTACTTCATGTGCTGAGGGGAAGGAGCTGGCTTTTGATCTGAAAACAGACCTCCCTTTTCCAACTCCCACACAACAAAACCAAGAACAAAAGAAAATCCATCACAGAAGAAGTCCCACAAATGAGCAACATTCAGGAGGAATTTAATTAACGAAAAATAAAATAAATGTTTAAAAAATGGTGCACGGGTAGGGATCTGAAGAGGGTATCTCTTAAAAGGTCACACGTCAGTCACTCAAGCACACTGGCAAGGCCATGCGTAAGAAACTTTCTGGACCTCTGTCAGTGCACAACTAACCTCAGCGTTAAGAATCATGTCTTCACACTTTCTTTATATGCACTTACTATTATATACATGTATAAAAAGAAATACAAACTTTAGTTTGTTATAAAGTGGCTTCTCTTTCTCCTACACTAGCTTGGCACATGAATGCATGCAAAGCGAGCAGGGTCTAAGGGCTTCGCCAAACAGCTGATTTGGGCAAACAAATGCGTGGGGAGGAAGGAGGGAGAGGAACAAGCAAGAAAGCTAAAACTGATAGCATTAAAAGCCACAGAAGTGATAACAATATATTTTCTCAATAGTATAGAATTAGTCTATGGCTACAACTTAATGTCTCTGCCATCCTGTTTCCCCAAATCATTTCAAAGTTCATAGCAGCTTAGCACAGAGTCCTCAAAGAAGTATCAAGCCAGTGCTCTCTGCTTCGAGGGGTTAGAGTTCACAGGTTAAACTTCAGTCACTCCGAAGATTCATGGGAGGATGCTCACTGTCTTCGTCCAATCGTAGTGCATTGGTTTCATCTTCTGGACAAGCACCACCCACTGCACCCAGATCCTCTGTGTATGCATGTCTGGGAGGTGAGGAAGGTACATAAGCACCTCTTGTCACAGCAGCACTGTGGGTCTGAGCTACTAATGGACGGTCATGGGATGCAGGTTCTAGGATCTCATTGGCTGGCTCCATCCTGCCATCCAACTTGTGTTGTTTCATCAGGGTACATTCCCCTCCTTCCTGAGGACCCAGGTTGTACATATATAAGTAACCATCAGAAGCTCCTCCTAATAATCGGGGAATCTTCTGAATCGTGGCAAGTGAACAGATATTTTTGTGAGCGCAGAATGGTAGTCGGACAGTAGCAAATGCCCTTCCCTGGTTAAACATTTCTGTTACTTGAGAGGGCAAATAGCTGGTAGAGGCCATAAGAACTTTCCCAAAGTGACCAGTCCAGGTAGTTGGTTCCTCCTGAGGTTTCTCTTTCACAGTCTCAAGTTTGAAGATGTGCACTGTTTCAGTGTTACTGGAAGCACAGAGGAACATTCCATCCATACTGAAGGCCAAAGAGCAGATGCTTACACACCTCTTCACTCCTCTCCCGACCTCAAAGAGTTTCTGTCCTTCTGGAATGGAAAGTACCCTTCGCAGAAGCTGTGGCAAGTTTGGTACCACTTGCATCAAAAGCCAAAGCTGCTGGGGGACTGTCACGAGCTGGTATCATATTAGCAGCCCTCAAATGAATGGTATCAAAGACTTGTCCTTCTCCAATAGTTGCGCTCCCAGGATAAGCCGGGTAACAACTGTCATTGTTTATTGACAGCGCACACAAACCTGCAGGGTTTGGGGGAGTTTCCCTGATTGTATGCAGTACCTTCATAGCACGAATATTGTGTATGTAAAGACATTCTTCTAGGCATACTATCAACCTCTGTCCATTCAATTTGACTGCCAATATGGTATTGGAATAGCTATAATTACATATTTCAGTCCCCTTCTTAAAGTGGCAGACTTTGAGCTTTCGTGGAGCTTTGAGGCTCCACAATACACACATCTTCTGTATCAGTACATTCATAAATCTGTTCCAGCTTATCCACAGAGGAAAGGGAGAAGAATTTACAACCACATTTCCTCCCAACAGCTAAGGATGGGTTGTCCTGGTTGAAGTTGGCGAAGAGCAGCTGGCTGGAGCTGGCCTCCCAGCTCTGACTGGCCAGGTTCATGGCTGAGAGGGGGGACCTGGGCTCGGGCGCTCTACCTCCTGGGACGGGAGAGACGAAGGAGTCAGGGTCGGCTCCAGGCCCCTCTCTCCACCGTCATCTTTGTCGTCTCCTCCTTTGTGGGTCCTCCAGCTGCTGAGGTTGTGGTTGCTACTGTTCCTGCTGTAGCTGTCGCTGCCACCGCTCCCTGCTCCAACTTCAGCCTTTGCCTCATCCCTTCCCATCTCTTGTTTACGCTCCAGGTCCTAAACTTCGCAGGGTGCTTGCCGAACATAGAATGCTTCTGAGAATACAGAATGCTTCTAAGACCATAGAATGTCAGAACTGGAAGAACCTTTAGAACACTCAAAGTCAGAATTGGAAGGGATCTAAGAACACAGAATGCTTCTAAGAACACAGAATGCTTCTAAGAACAAAGAATGCTTCTAAGACCATAGAATGCTTCTAAGACCATAGAATGTCAGAACTGGAAGAACCTTTAGAACACTCAAAGTCAGAATTGGAAGGGATCTAAGAACACAGAATGCTTCTAAGAACACAGAATGCTTCTAAGAACAAAGAATGCTTCTAAGACCATAGAATGCTTCTAAGACCATAGAATGTCAGAACTGGAAGAACCTTCAGAACACTGAAAGTCAGAATTGGAAGGGATCTAAGAACACAGAATGCTTCTAAGACCATAGAATGCTTCTAAGACCATAGAATGTCAGAACTGGAAGAACCTTTAGAACACTGAAAGTCAGAATTGGAATGGTTCTAAGAACAAAGAATGCTTCTAAGACCATAGAATGTCAGAACTGAAAGAACCTTCAGAACAATGAAAGTCAGAATTGGAAGGGATCTAAGAACACAGAATGCTTCTAAGAACACAGAATGCTTCTAAGACCATAGAATGCTTCTAAGACCATAGAATGCTTCTAAGACCATAGAATGTCAGAACTGGAAGAACCTTTACAACACTGAAAGTCAGAATTGGAATGGTTCTAAGAACAAAGAATGCTTCTAAGACTATAGAATGTCAGAACTGGAAGAACCTTTAGAACACTGAAAGTCAGAATTGGAATGATTCTAAGAATAAAGAATGCTTCTAAGACCATAGAATATCAGAATTCATAGATCCTTTAGAACTCGAAAAGTCAGAATTGGAAGGGATCTAAGAACAGAGAATGCTTCTAAGACCATAGAATGTCAGAACTGGAAGAACCTTTAGAACACTGAAAGTCAGAATTGGAAGGGTTCTAGGAACATAGAATGCTTCTAAGAATATAGAATGCTTTTAATACCATATAATGTCAGAACTGAAAGGACCTTTAGAACACTGAAAGTCAGAATTGGAAGGGTTTTACAAACATAGAATGCTTCTAAGAACATAGAATATCTTAACTAAAAGAACCTTTAGAACAAGGAAAGTCAGAATTGGAAGGGTTCTATGAACATAGAATTCTTCTAAGAATCTAGAATGTAGAACTGGAAGAAAATTTAGAATACTGAACGTGGAAACTGGAAAGATTCTAAGAACACAGCATGTTGTAGCTGAAAAAATTTTAGAAATTGGTGAGTCCAAATTGGTAGGGTTGTAAGGAATTAGCATTTGGGAACTGAAAGTGGATGTGGAACATTGAAAGTAAGGATTGGAAAGTTTCTTTGAACATAGCAAGTCACGGCTTGAAGAGAACTTATAACATCAAAAGCCAAAATTGGAATGATTCTATCTTACACAAAGATCAATTCAGAATTGGTGAATGACTTGAATATAAAGTAGGAAACTATAAGCAAATTAAGTGAGCATAGAATAGTATACCTGTCAGATGTATGGGAAAGGAAAGTTTTTAAGACCAAAGAAGAGATGGAGTATATAACAAAATGTAAAGTGAATAATTGTGATTACATTAAATTAAAATATTTTTGCCAACAAAACTAATGCAACCAAAATTAAAAGGGAAACAACAAATGAGGGCAGGGAACTTTATAAAAAATACCCCTAAGCACGGTCTAATGAATCACATTTACAAGGAGCTAAATAAAATACACACAAAAAAATCAAGCCATCTCCCAAGCTATAAACGGCAAGGGACATGAATAGGCAATTTTCAGATAAAGAAATTGAAACTCAATAAGCCCATGAGAAAGTGTTTTAAATCTCTTATAATTAGAGAAATACAAATCAAAACAACTCTGAGGTATCATCTCACACCTAGCAGATTGGATAACATGACAACAAAGAAAGTAATCAATGCTGGAGGGGATGTGGCAAAATTGGAACACTAATACATTGCTGGTGGAGTTGTGAATTGATCCAACCATTCTGGAGGGCAATTTTTAAACTGTGCCCAAAGGGTGCCAAAAGACTGTCTGCCCTTTGATCTTGCCATAGCACTGCTGGGTTTGTACCCCAAAGAGATAATAAGGAAAAAGACTTGGACAAGAATATTCATAGCTGTGTTCTTTGTGGTGGCCAAAAATTGGAAAATGAGGGGATGCCCTTCCATTGGGGAATGGCTGAACAAATTGTGGTCTATGTTGGTGATGGAATACTATTGTGCTCAAAGGAATAATAAAGTGGAGGAATTCCACGGAGACTGGAACAACCTCCAGGAAGTGATGCAGAGCGAGAGGAGCAGAACCAGGAGAACATTACACACATAGACTGATAGATACACTGTAGTACAATCTAATGTAAGGGAATTCTCTAGTAGCAGGAATGCAATGATCCAGGACAGTTCTGAGAGACATATGAGAAAGAATATTATCCACATCCAGAGGAAGAACTGTGGGAATATAAATACAGAAGAAAAACAACTCCTTGATCACATGGTTCAATGGGGATATGGTTGGGGATGTAGACTCTAAAGGATCACCCTGGTGCAAATATCAATAATATGGAAATAGGTCTTGATCAATGACACATGTGAAACCCAGTGGAATTGTGTTTCGGCTATGGGAGGGAGGGAGGAATAGGGGACGGAAAGAACCAGAATCTTTTAATCATGGAAAAATATTCTAAATTAAATAAAATTTTCAAATAAAAATGAAAATATGTCATCTTTCTGGAATACAAACTCAGTCCTTTCTTATTGTGCTTTACACCCATTATTATCTCTCCTAAATAGAAGTACAGTTTCCGAGGTAAAGAGCAATTGCTACCCAAACATCTTACTAATTATTTACATGGGTGACAGCAAGTTATATGGCTCCAGGGTCAAACATAGTAAACTATTTCTTTTGCAGAACATATCAGCATGCCATTTAGATTCATGTAAAATTCTTAATGTATACTGAAGAAACCGTCTGGAGACTCAGTCACCATAATAATTAAAACTCTAGAGAACAGAGTCACCCAAACTGGACTTCCAACCTTTTCCTGCCCTCCTTAAGGCCAAACCAAAGGCCACTAAAAGGAAAGCTTTCTCAAATACATATCTTACTTTCTGTTTAGGCAATCCAGGAAGATCACTTCAGTGTTTGTGGTTGCAGAGGAGGATCAAACAAGAGGCTTTCTGAACCCAGGTGATGACACTATTTCATTGAGTGTTCTTACAGCTGCTAGCAATTGAGGCTAACTCCTGCAGTTTGTTTTGAATTGGGGAGGTGTCATTTATTTATTCATTTAAAATACTTTTTCCATGTTTACAAGATTCATGTTCTTTCCCTCCCCGCTCCCAGAGCCAATAAGCAATTCCACTGGGTTGTACAATTGTTGTCACTTGATATCTATTTCCATATTATTCCTTTTTATTATAGAGTGATTTTTAAAGGCCTAAACCCCAAATCACATTCCCATATATACATGAGATAAGTGATGTCATATTTTGCTTTTGCATTTCTACTCCCACAGTTCTCTCTCTCAATGTGTGGTTAGCATTCTTTCCCATAAGTCCCTCAGGAGTGTCCTGGCTTGTAGCATTACTACTAGTAGCAAAGTTCATCACATTGGATTTTTTCACAATGTTTTAATTTCTGTGCACAATGTTCTCCTGGTTCTACTCATCTCACTCTGCATCAGTTCATTGGGGTTCTTCCAGTTCATATGGGAAGCCTCCAGATCATCAATCCTTACAGCACAATAGTATTCCATCACCATCAGATACCACAATTTGTTTAGCCATTCCCAAATCTGACGGCATTCCCTCATTTTCCAATTTTTTTTTTGCCACAATGAGCATCACTATAAATGTTTTTGATTAAGTCTTTTTCCTGATTATCTTTTTGGGGTACAAACCCAGCAGTGCTATAGCTGGATCAAAGGGCAGATAGTCTTTTACTTCCCTTTAGGCATAGTTCCAAATGGCCCTCAAGAATGGTTGGATCAATTCACAACTCCATCAGCAATGTATTAGTGTTCCAATTTTGCCACATCCCCTCCAACATTTATTATTTTCCTTTACTGTCATATTGGCCAACCTAGGTGTGTGGTGGTATCTCAACATTGTTTTGATTTCCTGCAAAGTTTCTTAAAGAGAAAGGGTCTCTACCCCATGGACCACCAAGAATTCCTAAGGCCAAGAGAATTCATTATCTAGTTTCTGGATGTGAATAGATAGGACTAAATTAGGTAATGAAAAAATGACTACCTGTAAAAGCTCTATATTCTGTCCCTGACCTTGATGTGTAGAAGGGAGGAATCTGAATCAAAAAATTGTTCAGGGCTACACTGTAAGCTACCTCATGTTCATGTTTCCTCCCTGAGAAAAATTATAAGAAGTAAGCAATCAAAATAATGTTGGACCAAATGTTGACTCACTACACTGCTTATCACTTAGAATTTTAACTGATTCCTTAGAAAGAACTGGTTAGTCAATCAATTACCATCTATTAAGGACTTACTATGTACCAGATATTCTCCTAAGCACTGGGATTACTATTTAGCATTTACTTAGATAGAACTGATTGTCCATTAGCCAATGATATAGAACTTTTTGAAGATATTTCTCCTTACCATGGGCGATTTTCTCTAACATTGTCTACATATATTTTGAGAATGAGGAAGGAGTTCATTTGACTCCTTTACGGATATAAATTTAACAAATGTAAAATGAAAACGAATAAGACCAATAAATAGAACAATTAGTGTTTCAATGACTACATAATTGGATGTGACTAAAGTATCTAACTTTGGTACATCACTTTATCTCTCTTTAGCTAAGCTATTTAAATGCGCTGTTAAAATAAAAATATAGCATCCTATGAACCTTTTATTCTGGCATATACTTGTCATGCTATTTTCTTCTAGAATTAAACATGCCTATTTTTAATACAAATAAAATAAACATGATTAATTTTATGAACTGAATAGGCCAAAAAACCCAAAACAAAAAGAAAAAATGAAACGATGTTCTTTATTCTAAAGGGTAAGCTAGCATTTCCCAATTTCTGGAAAATTACACATACCACACTACTCATTGAACATATTAGCTTAAAATGAGAGCAAATAATAATTCAACTCACCAATTTCGTTAATATTACCAGGCAAATACTTTTATGAGGCTGGGCACCTTATATCATCCTGGTATCTCAATCTAATGTGTTTACCAGTTCTTCTCTCAATGTTCTTCCCTCTGAATGAGCAGCCAGTCTGCACCATGGCAGGCTGAGTTTTTTTCCTTGATCAGTAGCTTTCATTAAATCTCATACTTCAACTAAATTCTCTGAATTTAGCCAGAATGGTTCTTGGAAAACAGATTTTGTACTCTGTGCACCCGTACTTGAAGCTTTTCCAATTGAACTAGCAGAGCCATAGGAACCCCAGGGTCGCCTCCTGGCTCCCATGAGGCACTGGAGTAGGACTTCAAAGGAGAGAAGAAGTATTCAACATGTAACAATATTGAGAGCCCAGAACTGATCTATGTTTTTTGGTCATGAAAGATGAGCCCTTTGTTCTGAAAAAATACTTAAATTATCTCTTCAAGGGCCAGCTTGAAGAGACTTTTTCAAATAAGAGGAATAAAGATGTTCAATTTCTGGCCAGCCCATTGACAGAAGATAAGTAGTACTGGGTTCTTTTTCAATGAGCCAGCTGCCCCAGTGGAAGTCGACCAGGTGCAGCATATTAGACTGAAGGAGAAACAACACTGAATTCAGGAGGAGGAAATACACTTCTGTCTCATCTGAAAATTTGAGGGATTAAACGCTGTATGATCCCTAAACTCCCTCCATTTCTAACACAATAATTCTGCATGAAACAGGAAACGACAAACAGCTATCTCTTCTATGCTTTCATTTTTATACTTGCCTTTGGACATCCCCCTTTCCTAAGATCACGGACTTGGAGGAAGAAGGAACCCCAGAAATCATTTAGCCAAATGATTCCTTTTAGTCATAGGAAAACTGAAGCCCCAAACGGTGAAGCGACATTTTTATGAGTAGAATAACAGAATTTTAGAGTGGGAAAGGAAATCAGAAATCCACTCCCACACTACCATAATACACAGGAAAAGTGGCCAACCAGTCTGCTTGCAGAAGCCCTAAGAGGAAGAAGTCAATATCTCACAAGCCGGTCCATTATACTTTGAAAGCTTAGCCCAAGTCTAATCATGCCTATCCAGGACAGCGCTGATAATCCTTGAAGAAAGAGCATATTTTAACTTGTGTTCTCTCCTCCAAGCTAAACTGTTTCCTTCAGCTGATCCTCATATTACCGAGATTCAAGACCCTTTATTATCCTAGTTGCCCTCCTCATGACAATTCTCACCTTGTCAATGTACTTTCTAAAATGCCGTGCCCACAACTTAATATGATATTATAGATGTAATCTGCCTGGCACAAGAGCAGCAGTATTCTTATTACCTCATTCCTGGAAGCCATGACACTAACCCCCCCGCCCCATTCAGTTCAAGATTCCATTAGCTTTTTTAGTTTCCATATTACACTTCAATCTCTTGTCAAACTTGCAGTACACTAAAATCCCTCCAGTGTTGTTGTTGCAGATAATGCATTCATCATTTGCAGTTTATTGGTGTCCTCCTAATCTTGTACTTGTCAAGTTTATTTCTTGAACCAAGTTGTAAGACTTTATTCATGACTATTAAATTTAAGATATTTTTAGGTACTAAATATCATCCATTGTATTAGGAATCTCTCCCAGCCTTGAGAGATCTGCAAATTTTACAGAGGCCACTGATCAAAATGTAAAACAAGAGTCAAGCAATGATCACTATGGTACATCACTAAAGACCTTCTATTGGCTGCCTCCCAGCCCTTCATCTTTCACAAGATAGGAAGAAGAGTTCCTTTTTTAGATGCTTTGCTAAAATCTAGGTGAAAGATCTATAGCATTCCTCCAGTCTAAATATTTAATAACTTGAGGGTATTGGGTATGGCAGTGAAGAAAAATGTGTTAAACACATAAGTGGTAAGAGCACACTTGGAATTCAAACTCAGGTCCTCTGATGGCAAATTCAAATTTGACTCTCCTCAGAAGATTCACACTCTGTTTATTAGAGGCACATCTCCCCTCTTTTACTATTTTCTTTTCTTCTATTCTTTCTTCCTCAGGTTTGTCATTTCACCCAAAGACTTTTCAAAAGAAAAATATTATAATTATAAATTCAATTTCTAATTGTTCTCACAGTCATATTTTTTTTCATTCCAATATCTAACTGGAAAATATATCCTTTACTTGAAATTGCTTTCTTCTTGCCTGGCACATAGCCTTGTACTTAGTAGGTGCACAATAACTTTTTTGGTGACTTGAACTATATCATCTCTTTCACAAAAAGTCTTAAAGCCTCCCAACACTAATTCTTTACTTCCAATTCCGTCATCATTTATTTTAACTCACATTGTTGCCACTCATTCTTACATATTTATGTCTGAATTATTATAAATATCCTTCCATTTGTCATAAATCTGCAAGAGAGTAAAAAGTGAACAGAGGTTGTATTGTATGCAGAAAGAACTCCATTTGTACGGTTAATATTAGTAAGAAGCTTTTCATATATTAGTCTTTTAAAACTATATAAGAAATTTAGAAAGTAATTATTTGTAATGGTCACATTATTGAACAATTCTATTCCTCAAAAAGATAATTAGCTCATTAGCATTTCTATTGACCCAGTTAACGAAATTCTGAACTCTTTAATCTTCCCATTAACAAAAAAAAAAATAGCTATTTAGAAATTCATTGATTGCTTGTGCTGTCTGAATTTTATCTACCCATTTGATTATAGTTTAGATTTTTCAAAAGGAATTGTGAGAAAATGAATCAAATATAAGGATGGCATAAGGATACTTCATTTAAAATACCCACAAAGCTCAAAAATTATGGCTAACATTTTCTTCTCTCCATTTTTACAGAATGAGGGTTAGGGTGTGAGTTGAATTTGGTCAACAGATATTTGCTATGAGTAAATTATGTGCAGTACACACTGTAGTGCCCAATATCATCAAGGACAAATTTCCATTGAAGAAGATAATGTCTGTTAAGGCCTTCTGGGGGGTATAGTTGTACTGAGATTAGTTCTTTTTTTGGCATGGGTGGGGTGGGGGTAGAGGTGAATACATGTATATGTATTATAAATTTTAAAATTAAATCTTAATAGTAAAGTATTATATTTTCGGTGGTTTATTAAATGATCATTAGAAATCAAGGAATGAAGAGAATACAAAATAAACACCATGTGCCCATGGCCAATTAACCATTTCAAAACCCCCACCTTACTGCCACCACCATGCTTGCCGCAAACTAAAAAAAGCATAGGATCCTCCACATCCCCACCTTATATACCCTGTCTACAGGAAGTCCTTAACGACATGAAGTCAGTGGGCTCCTGGGAAATGTAGTTCTTTTTTAGGGTAACAAATTTTCAATTATATAGTATGTATATGACTTAAGAGTAAATAATGGAGACTGGTAACATAATGTACATAAAAAGGAGTAATATATCTAGATTGTCATGAGCCACACAATCCCTATAGCAGTGTTGAAATACTGGCAACCATGCCCAGCAAGCATGAGTATGGAAGGAGCCAGGCCTGTTCCCTTTCCTCTCTTCTCAGGACCTGAGTACATTTTTTTTGCATTTCCTGCCCCTTGGTCCATCTGCCCAAAGTAAGTACTTCTGCCCTCACTTTGTCAGGTAATGCAGAGGGACTCACAGGCAGCTTGAAGTTGCCCTCTGGGCATGAGAACTTGAAAACCTTCACAAATACTGCCCTACAGGCATAAACCTTTAATTGCAATGCACACCAAAATTACTTCATGCAGGCTCTCCTGGGAAAGAATTAGTCCTATTGCCCTTTCCAACTTTTAACAAATACATATAAACTTCTCCCAGGAAAGACAACAAATCACTGGCTTTTACTAAACTCCCACTGGGGTTGAAAAAGAGTGTCAATGATTAAGGAGATTTGGGATCTAGATTAGGAAGTAACTACTTTGAGGCAAAGGGAGATTGGGGTATGAATTTCTTTAAAGGCTTTGAAAAAAATTTTTGTTAAGAGCCATACTTTTCAAATTTTGATGTAGTCTGGTTGATATTAATTTACACAGTTGTTATTTATTTTTTGTAAAGATATTTTATTTTGCCAATCACATGAAATAACACTTTTTCACATTTTATAGCTGAAGTTATAATATACTAATTATCTCTTTCTCTCACTTCCCTCCCTCTTCCCAGAGCTGGTAAGAAATTTTTTCTGGGTTATACATGTATTATCATGCAAATATATATTTCTATATTTCCCCTCTTCCATCCCACCTCCCTGAGCTGACAAGCAATTCCCCTGGGTTATACATGTATCATTGTTCAAACCCCATTTCCATATTATTGATATTTGCAAAAGAATGATCATAAGTTATATTTTTCTTAATCATTGACTTTCTTTGCCTTATTTTCAAGCTGGTGAGTTCTGGCTTTCAAGACATTATTTTTTTGTCTTAGTTCATGTGCCTCTGTTTCCACATGACCTATTTTGCTTTTTAAGTTCTTTTCCCAATTTTCTTTAACCCTCTCTTTATTGTTTTTTGAATTGGGTTTTTCAGCTGAGTTTTTTCAGAGTCTGAGTTCAATTGGCTGGAATTTCTGAGGTTTTGTTTGTTGTTACTTGGTCTTCTATTCAATTTTGTCTTTGTTCGTTATTTGAATAGAAGCTGTCAATTGTAATTTCTTTTTTCTTCTTCTGTTTACTCCTATTTTTTCCTTTGTTCTCCCTGCTTATTGGCTGCATTCTAGCTCCTCTGTTCGCTGGATCTGTGAGAGTGAGATTTTTCTGCTCTTTAAGGGGCTTCTTCTCTGTTCTGCTGGTATACTGGATTAGGTAATTGATTGAGCTGACCTGTACTATTCATGTGCCCTGAGGCTAAATCTTCCCAGCAGCCAGCAAAAGCTGAAAATGAAGGTGAAGATGTGGAGGCTGACCCTAGGTCTACCACTCTGCTCCTCTCTGTCACATCCCCTCCTCCAACATTTACACTTTCCACACAATTAAAATTAGATCTAAACAATTTGAAAAACATTAATTGCTCACGAGTACAATGAGTTTACATAATAAAAATGATGATCCTACCAAAATTAATATACTTATTCACTGCCATACCAAACTACCAAGAAACTTTTTTACTTAATTAGAAAAAATCATAACAAAGTTCATTTGTAAGAACAAAAGATCAAGTATATCAAGGGAAATAATGAAAAAATAATGTGAAGGATGGGGGCCTAGCAGTACCTGATCTTAAACTGTGGTTTAAAAAGAGTGGTCATCAAAACAATATGGTACTGGCTAAGAGAAAGAAGGGAGGATCAGTGGAATAGACTTAGGGGTAAAAGACCTCAGCAAGATAGTGTACAATAAACCCAAAGATCCCAGTTTTGGGGAAAAGCACACACTATTTCACAAAAACTGCTGGGAAAATTGGAAAATAGTATGGGAGAAATTAGGTTTAGGTCAACATCTCAAACCCTACACCAAGATAAATTCAGAATGCATGGATGACTTAAATATAAAGAAGGAAACTATAAGTAAACTAGGCGAACATAGAATAGTTCACCAGTCAGATCTTTGGAAAAGGAAAGATTTTAAGATCAAGCAAGAGATAGAGATTATTACAAAATGTAAAATGAATAATTTTGATTACATTAAATTTAAAAGGGTTTGTACAAACAAAAACAAAGCAAACAAACTTAGAAGGGAAGGAACAAACTGGGAAATTTTTATAACAAAAACCTCTGATAAAGGTCTAATTTATCAAATTTATAAAGAACTAAGTCAATTATACAAAAAAAATCAAGCCATTCCTCAACTGATAAATGGGCAAGAGAAATGAATAGGTAGTTTTCAGAGAAAGAAATCAAAACTATCAAAAAGCACATGAAAAGTGTTCTAAATCTCTTATAATTAGAGAAATAAAAATCAAAACAACTCTGAAGTACCACCTCACATCTAGCAGACTGACTAATATGACAGCAAAGGAAAGTAACAAATATTGGAGAGGACGTGGCAAAATTGGGACATTAATGCATTGCTGGTAGAGTTGTGAATTGATCCAACCATTCTGGAAGGCAATTTGGAGCTATGCCAAAAGGGTGCTAAAAGACTGTCTGCCTTTTGATCAGTCATATCACTGCTGAGTTTATACCCCAAAGAGATAATAAGGAAAAAAGTCTTGTATAAAAATATTTAAAGCCACGCTATTTGTGGTAGCAAAAAAATGGAAAATGAGGGGAAGCCTTTCAACTGGGGAATGGCTGAACAAATTGTGGTATCTGTTGGTGATAGAATACTATTGGGCTCAAAGGAATAATGAACTGGACGAATTTCATGTGAATTGGAAAGACCTCTAGCAACTGATGCAGAGTGAAAGGAGCAGAACCAGGAGAACATTATACACAGAGACAGATACACTGTGGCACAATTGAATGTAATGGACTTCTCTACTAGCAGCAATACAATGATCCAGGACAATTCTGACTTATGAAAAAGAATGTTATCTATATCCAGAGAAATAACTGCAGGAGTAGAAACACAGAAGAAAAACAACTGCTTGATCACATGGGTCGATGGTGACATGATTGGGGATGTAGATTCAAAGCAATCAACCCAGTGCAAGTATCAATAATATGGAAATAGGTCTGGATCAATGACACATGTAAAACCCCGTGGAATTGTTCGTTGCCCATGGGAGGTGATGGGAGTAGGGGAGGAAAAGAACATGAATCATGTAACCATGGAAAAATAGTCTAAATTAATTAAATAAACTTAATTTTAAAAAAGGAAAGTGGATAACAGTATGACTAAAAAGAATCCAAAGAATTGCAACAAAAAAAGTGAATCTAAAGATAGTTTAGATGATGTGCCTTGACTTAAAAATCTGAAGAACTAAAGGATACTGTAAAGAAACTCCAAGGCAATGCCAACCTGGAAGAAGTCACATTAAAACATTTAAAAAGAGATATATGATACGATCCTGATTACTATTTGTCTGAAAGAAAAGATTTCATTTCAGTAGACAGAGATCATTTATAAAGCCTACTGATTTGGAATGTTCCCATGAATTGAAAGATCTAGTAATTTAACTTACTCTACTAACCCCTTTTGACTTCTCTCGGTGCATATCTCTTTATTACTTATTAATTTAATTTTTCTATCATCTCATTGTAGTCAACTCATACCTGTGCCCTCTGTTTATTTACTCGTAAATCTATGTATCTTTAAAATTTCCACATGAAATATCACTTTTTTGCCAGATGGCTGTAATAAAGGGATGGAAGTTATAAAGATGAAGCTGAAGGACTAATTAGTTTACTTATATTTTCACTTATTCCAGTTTTGCTTAGGAAATACGATCTGCCTATAGTTAAATTTATTATGACTGCAATTGCATTTTATATTTCATGGATTAACTTAAATATATAAATCAGAACCATTTCACAAAAGGCTAAGATGAATTTAACCACCTCTAGCTCACAATAAATTTGAACTCAGTTCCATTTAACTGACTTTTCCCACATCATAAAATATATTACTATTCACAGGAAACAGACTACTTGTGTAGTAATGATATGGAATTAATAAAATAAGTGGCAGATGAAGATAATGTGGCTACTTGGTGTTCATCAGCAGCAAGCTTCATAACGAAAAGCATTGCTCAAAAAGAGCCAATATAGATCTATATTTGACATCCAGACTGTTGGATTATAAAATTTTTGGCCAGATAGGATGTCAATTGATCTCAACAGAAGGAACCATTTCTCTAAATTTTTTTCATGAGTCTAAATAATACCCAGATTTAGTTGCTGCATGTAATGCTGAAATAATTTTGATTTCTTAAAGGGAATCAGTTGGCCTCTGAAGTATTTGAATGAGGAACATTTCATTTCTTTGGCATCAATGGATAATGAAAGGCGTTAAGAGGCCAAGTTTGAATGATGTTTATCATGTGATATAATAGCAATTGGTGTTTTAATAGGAAGTTATGTTTGACTTTTTACTTGGATAAAAGTTATATCTTAAAGTATGATCATTAATTCAGATGACTGAAATAAGGTACTTAAGCTAAACTTAAGGCAGGTTTCAAAATTGACTTCTGATCTGAAAACGAAATTTTATTTTTTTTTCTGTGAAGCTTGTCAGTAAAAAAAATTAAAATTGTGAGTACTGAGTTTTATAATTTTCTTTCTAAGGAAGCTTATAATCAGCATAGTTTGTGCCTTTTTGAAAAAAGAAAAGTTTTCAGCCTACTTTAAAAAATGGTTCAAATGATAGCCATGAAACATTTTATTCCTTCATAGCATGACAATTTAAAGTAATTAGTTTCTTTATCTGTGCCAATAGAATTTTAATGGATTAATTACTGTAGTATAAAAAGCAATATAATATAAATGTTAATTAAGCTTCCAAATGTTATTCAATGATCATTTGCCAGATCACAGTAATTTTTTATAATTTTCTTAATAAACAGTATTATTTTTGGATAAAGTAAAATAGTCCGTGTGAATGATTTCTCACATTCAAAACAGTGATCAAGTTTTTATTAGGAATATGAAAATTCCAAATGTGGAAAATATCCTTCTCTAGTGGAAGCAGAACATTGATCCTTAATCCTTCTACATAAACCTGGGCTGGATGTCAAAGGAGTCTTTCAGCCATCACTTAAGACTCAACGTACACATGCCTGGAGCCAGATCAGGCTCTATTATTGGACTCTGAGAAGCTACCCTGAGGCCTGTGCTAAAATCCTATATGGGTGACTAGGAGAAGGCTGGGAGCTGTTACTGGAGTACAACATGGAGACAGTGGAATCATAGCCTGAATGCTGGCCAGCTCTTAAACTGGGGCTTAATTCTCACCTAATCCCTTGGGGAAAGCACCAAGCTAGCGGCAAATTAGAAAGATGAAAATCACTGAATTGCATAGGGATATAACCACTGTGACTCAGAATATCCCAGTCTCTGCTTTTGCATCAGCAATATACTCAGGCTGACACAAGTGCAATCATGCATACGCACATGCTAAGTGTTTAAAGACATATCA
Source organism: Monodelphis domestica (assembly GCF_027887165.1). Classification (NCBI taxonomy): domain Eukaryota; kingdom Metazoa; phylum Chordata; class Mammalia; order Didelphimorphia; family Didelphidae; genus Monodelphis; species Monodelphis domestica. Next base: position 17,001,081 of record NC_077235.1, on the reverse strand, counting down.
TATCCTGAGAAATGTGCACAAATATACAAATCCGCTATTCACCACCACCCAGGTAATCACGTATTTGTCAACATGAGGCTGGGAAAAGAAACGATGCAGTAGAAAGAGAGTACTTGCAGCATTCAAATCTCAAATCCAACACTTAATAGTTGTGTAGTCTTTTGCAAGCCTTAGTTTCCTTGCCTGTAAAATACTGACAATAAAATCCATAGTGTCAATCTCACCGGATTTTTGTAAGGATCAAATGAGATCATTAATCAACTATACATATAAAGTACTTTGAGAACCTTAAGACATAATGTAACTGTCAGACGTCGTCTGACTGGGAGAAAGTAGAGGGAAGGGATATTTAGAGAAAGCAGAGTCAGTAAAATGACCCCTACGTGACACTATGTATACTTTAATTTAAAATACAAATTTTAGAGTCAAGAAAGTGATAAAGTTGAACCAGATTCTATTCCACTTTCCCAAAATGATGACGGGACGAAGATGTTTTAGAGCAGTAAGATACTACTTTTGGATCTGCCAAATGGATACGGTAAAAATGGTCATTTTATTTTTCCAGATGGAAATTTTTTTCTTCTCCATACCTGGGGAGAATTAGCTCCTAGTAAGTTCCTGAAAATGTAGAAGAGAATTTCCTACAGTAATTTACTAGGCCTGGATCCCAGGTACGGGAATAAGAAAACTTACTAAGGACCTTCAGGGTCATCTTAAAATATTCAAGTCAGAAGAAGAAAATGAAGGTGTAAATACTCGCTATTTTAAAAATTATATTACTTTTAGTTGGATATTTCTTAGAGCTATACTGCCCCTGTCTTTGATTTTTTTCAGTGATCTCTGATTATGCTTCTACTCCAGTGGATCATAAACTTTTGGGTCTCATAATCCATTTACACTCTTAAAATTTATTGAGAACCAACCGTATTACAAAGTGGTAATTATCAAAACAATTTGAAACAGGCTATGAAATAGAGTGGAGGATCAGTGGAACAGATTATGTACATAATACTTAGTAGTAAATGACCATAGTAATCAAGTGTTTGATAAATGATAAAAGATTCAAACTTCTGGGACAAGAACTCACTATTTGACAAAAGCTGCCAGGAAAAATGGAAAGATGTATGATAGAAACTAGTTAGAGACCAAGATCTCACAAAGTATAGCAAGATAATGTGAAAATGGGTGTGTAATTTAAACATAAAGGGAAAAATAATAAGCAAATTAAGGAAGTATGCAATAGTTTACCTGTTGCATCTCTGGTTAAGGGAAGAATTTATGACCATGAAGGGATAGAGAGCATTATAATATGTGAAATGAATAATTTTGATTATTTTAAAGAGGTTTTGCACAAAACAAAACAATGCAATCAAGATTAGAAAGAAATTAGAAAACTGCAAAAAAATTTCCAGCAAGTATCTCTGATAAAATCCTCATTTCTCAATATATATAGAAAATGGTGTCAAATTTATAAAAGTCAGTCCCCAAATGAAAAATGGTCAAAGGAGACAAGCAGTTTTCAGAAAAAGAAAACAAAGTTATCTATAGTCATATGAAAAACTTTCGTTGATTAGAGAAAAGCAAATTAAAATCATTCTGAGGTGCCACTTCATATCTATCAGACTGGCTAATATTAAAGAAAAGGAAACTGATCAATGTTGAAGGGAACATGGGAAAATTGGGATACTAATGGACTGTTGGTGGAGCTGTAATCTGATCCAACCAATTCTGAAGAACAATTTGGTACGATATTGTGCTAAAAGGAATTCTCCGTAAACTGGAATGACCTCCAGGAATTGAAGCAGAGTGAGAGGAGCAGAACCAGGAGAACACTATATACAGAGACCAATACACTGTGGTACAATCGAATGCAATGGACTTCTCCATTAGTGGCAATGCAGTGACCATGAACAACTCGGAGGGATTTATGAGAAAGACACTATCCAGATTCAGAGGGAAAACTGTGGGAATAGAAACACAGAAGAACATAACTGCTTGATCACATAGGTCAATGGGGATATGATTGGGGATGTGGACTCTAAATGATCATCTTAGTGCAAAAATCAACAACATGGAAATAGGTTCTGATCAAGGACACATGTAAAACCCAGTATAATTGTGCATCGACTACGGGAAGTGGGGAGAAGAGAGGGAAAGAATACGATTCTTGTAACCAATGAAAAATGTTCTAAATTGACTAATTAAATACAATTAAAAAATAAATTTTAAAAAAGAGAATCAAATTAACAGTATCAAAATGAAAAGGGCACCCTTACCTCTAATGAAGAAGAAATTAAGACAGTTATTAAGAATTATTTTGCCCAATTATATGGCAATAAATATGTTAATCTAGGTAAAATGGATGAATATTTAGAAAAATATAAATTGTCTAGATTAACAAATGATCAAATGGAATACTTAACTCCACCTCAGAAAAGAGAAATTGTATATGCCATTAAGGAACTGCCTAAGAAAAATCCCGTGGGTCAGATGTATTCATAAGTGAATTCTATCAAACATTCAAAGAACAATTAATTCCTATGCTACACAAACTATTTGACAAAATAGGCAAAGAAGGCATATTACCAAATTCCTTTTATGACACAAACATGGTACTGATTCCAAAACCAGGCAGGTCAAAAACAGAGAAAGAAAACTACAAACCAATCTCCTTAATGAACACATTCAAAAATCTTACATAAAATACTAGCAAAGAGACTGCAGCAAGTCTTCATGAGGATTAGTCACTATAACCAGATGGCATCCATGAATGCAAGGATGGTTTAACATTAGGAAAAACATCCACATAACTGACCATATTAACAAGCAAACTAACAAAAATCATATGATTATCTCCATAGATGCAGAAAAAGCCTTTGACAAAATACAGAACCCATTCCTATTTAATACACTAGAAAGTATAGGAAGAGAAGGACCTTTCCTAAAAATACAAAACAGTATATATTTAAAACCATCAGCAAGTATTATCTGCAGTGGGGATAAGATAGAAGTCTTCCTAATAAGATCAGGAGTGAAGCAAAGATGCCCATTATCACCACAGTTATTTAATATTGTATTCGAAATGCTAGTGGTAGTAATTAAAGAAAAAAAATAAATTGAAGTGAGGAAACCAGTCAATGCGGAAACTAAACTATCACTCTTCACAGATGATATGGTGGTATGCTTAGAGAATCCTAGAAAATCAATTAAAAACTAATAGAAATTAATAATTTTAGTGAAGTTGCAGGATACAAATCATCAGCTTTTCGATATATTTCCAACAAAAATCAGCAGCCAGAGTTATGTAAAAATGTAGATTTTGAATCCTACACTTCAATCCCCAGAAGTCCTTGATATTTCCCAGAATTCCCTATAATCTCACCTGAGTCTCCACTAGGCAAGATCACAATTTGTATTTACCTGGCAGTAACACTTCCCACGCTCTCTTCTCTTCCTTCCTTTGCAATGATGTAGCAAGTATAGTGGGGTAAGCTTTATTTTGTATCTTTATTCCTTGACTTTTAATGATCCTTAATAAACCTCATAAAATATAATATTTTATTAGTAGAAATATAATTTAATTGTTACAGTTAGAAAGAGAAACTCAATTTAAAATCACCCTCGACAAAATAAAATATTTGGGTATCTATCTGCCAAGATAAGCTCAGGAATCATATGAACACAAATACAAAACACTTTTCACACAAATAAAATTAGATCTAAGCAACTGAAAATACATTACTTGCTCATGAGTATGACAAGCTAATAAAAATGAAAATCCTACCTAAACTAATTTAGTTATTCAGTGCCATACCTATCAAACTACCAAAAAAATTTATAGAAATACAAAAAACTGTAACCAAGTTCATCTGGAAAAACAAAACATCAAGAATATCAAGGGAAATAACGAAAAAAGTAAAGGATCACGGCCTAGCAGTACCAGATTTTAAAATGTACTACAAAGCAGTGATCATCAAAACAATATGGCATTGGCTAAGAGACAGAAGGGTGGAGTGATGGAATAGACTAAGGGTAAATGACCTCAGTAAGCTAGGGTTCAATAAACTCAAAGACCCCAGCTTCTAGGACAAGAACTCACTATTTGACAAAAACTGCTGGGAAAATCCGAAAAAGGTATGGGAAAAATATTTTAGATCAACATCTTAGACTCTATATATACCAAGATAAATTCAAAAAGGGCAAATGACTTAAATATAAAGAATGAAGTCATAAATAAATTAGTTGAACACAGAATACCTGTTAGATCCATGGGAAAGGAAGGAATTTAAGACCAAGCGAGAGAAAGAAAACATAATAAAATGTAAAATGGACAATTTTGGTTACATTAAATTTAAAAAAGCTTTGTACAAACCAACCAATGCAACCAAAATTAGACGGGAAGCAAAAAGGTGGAAAAAATTTTTGTAACAAAATTCTCTGACAAATGTCTAATTTCCCAAATATATAAGGAACTATGTCAAATGTACAAGAAATCAAGCTATTCCCCAATTGACAATTGGTCAAAGGATATGAATAGGCAGTTTTTAGAGGAAGAAATCAAAACTCAATACTCACATGGAAAAGTGTTCTAAATCCCTCCTGAATAGAGAAATGAAATCAAAACAGCTGAGGTATCACCTCACACCTAGCAGACTGGCCAGTATGACAGAAAAGGAAAATAATAAAGGTTGGAGGGAATGTGGCAAGATAATGACACTATTTCACTGTTGGTGGAGTTGAGCAGTGATCTAAACATTCTGGAAGGCATTTTTGAGTTATGTCCAAGGGGCTATCCAGCAATACCACTACTAGGTCTGTATCCCAAAGAAATAATAATGAAAAATGTTGTTTTTAAATAATATTTTATTTGATCATTTCCAAGCATTATTCATTAAAGACATAGATCATTTTCTTTTCCTTCCCCCCACCCCCCATAGCTGACGCGTGATTCCACTGGGTATCACATGTGTTCTTGATTCAAACCCATTGTCATGTTGTTAGTATTTGCATTAGAGTGTTCGTTTAGAGTCTCTCCTCTGTCATGTCCCCTCAACCACTATAGTCAGGCAGTTGCTTTTCTTCGGTGTTTCCACTCCCACAGTTTGCACTCTGCTTATGAATAGTGTTTTTTCTCCTAGATCCCTGCAGATTGTTCAGGGACATTACACAGCTACTAATGGAGAAGTCCATTACGTTTGATTATACCACAGTGTATTAGTCTCTGTGTACAATGTTCTCCTGGTTCTGCTCCTCTCGCTCTGCATCACTTCCTGGAGGTTGTTCCAGTCTCCATGGAACTCCTCCACTTTATTATTCCTTTTAGCACAATAGTATTCCATCACCAACATATACCACAATTTGCTCAGCCATTCCCCAATTGACGGGAATCCCCTCATTTTCCAATTTTTGGCCACCACAAAGAGCGCAGCAGCTATGAATATTCTTGTACAAGTCTTTTTGTCCATTATCTCTTCGGGGTACAAACCCAGCAGTGCTATGGCTGGATCAAAGGGTAGACATTCTTTTATCGTCCTTTGGGCATAGTTCCAAATTGCCCTCCAGAATGGTTGGATCAGTTCACAACTCCGCCAGCAATGAATTAATGTCCCTACTTTGCCACATCCCCTCCAGCATTCATTACTTTCCATAACTGTCATGTTAGCCAATCTGCTAGGTGTGAGGTGATACCTCAGAGTTGTTTTGATTTGCATCTCTCTGATTATAAGAGATTTAGAACACTTCTTCATGTGCTTGTTAATAGTTTTGATTTCTTTATCTGAGAACTGCCTATCCATGTCCCTTGCCCATTTATCAATTGGAGAATGGCTTGGATTTTTGTACAATAGATTTAGCTCTTTATAAATTTGAGTAAGTAAACCTTTGTCAGAGGTTTCTATGAAGATTTTTTCCCAATTGGTTGTTTCCCTTCTGATTTTAGTTACATTGGTTTTGTTTGTACAAAAGCTTTTTAATTTGATGTAGTTGAAATTATTTGTTTTACATTTTGTGACTCTTTCTACGTCTTGCTTGGTTTTAAAGTCTTTCCCCTCCCAAAGGTCTGACATGTATACTATTCTGTGTTTACCCAATTTACTTATGGTTTCCTTCTTTATGTTTAAGTCATTCAACCATTTTGAATTTATCTTGGTGTAAGGTGTGAGGTGTTGATCTATTCCTAATCTCTCCCACACTGTCTTCCAATTTTCCCAGCAGTTGTTATCGAATAGTGGATTTTTGTCCCAGAACCTGGGATCTTTGGGTTTATCATATACTGTCTGGCTGAGGTCACTTGACCCCAGTCTATTCCACTGATCCTCCTTTCTGTCTCTTAGCCAGTACCAAATTGTTTTGATGACTGCTGCTTTGTAATATAGTTTAAGGTCTGGGACTGCAAGGCCATCATTTGTGTTTTTTTTTCATTATTTCCCCAGGTTATCCTTGATCTTTTGTTATTCCAGATGAATTTTGTTATGGTTTTTTCTAAATCAGTAAAGAAATTTTTTGGGAGTTCCATGGATATGGCACTAAATAGATAAATAAGTTTGGGTAGGATGGTCATTTTCATTATATTGGCTCGTCCTATCCATGAACAGTTAATGTTTTTCCAATTGCTCAAGTCTAGTTTTAATTGTGGGGAGAGTGTTTTGTAGTTGTGCTCATATAGTCCCTGTGTTTGTCTCGGGAGATAGATTCCTAGGTATTTTATTTTGTCTAAGGTGATTTTGAATGGGATTTCTCTTTCTAGTTTTTGCTGCTGAGCTGTGTTGGAGATATGTAGAAATGCTGATGACTTATGTGGGTTTATTTTGTATCCTGCAACTTTGCTAAAGTTGTTGATTATTTCGATTACCTTCTTGGTTGAATCTCTAGGATTCTTTAAGTAGACCATCATGTCATCTGCAAAGAGTGATAACTTGGTCTCCTCCTTGCCTATTTTGATGCCTTCAATTTCTTTTTCTTCTCTAATTGCTAGTGTTTCTAGTACAATGTCAAATAGTAGAGGTGATAATGGGCATCCTTGTTTCACTCCTGATCTTATTGGGAATGCATCTAGTTTATCCCCATTGCAGATGATATTAGCTGATGGTTTTAGATATATACTGTTTATTATTTTTAGGAATGACCCTTCTATTCCTATGCTTTCTAGTGATTTTAATAGGAATGGGTGTTGTATTTTATCAAAGGCTTTTTCTGCGTCTATTGAGATAATCATGTGGTTCTTGTTGGTTTGCTTGTTGATGTGGTCAATTATGTGGATGGTTTTCCTAATATTGAACCATCTTTGCATTCTTGTATGAATCCTATCTGGTCATAGTGAATAACCCTTCTGATCACTTGCTGGAGTCTTTTTGCTAGTATCCTATTTAAGATTTTTGCATCTATATTTATTAGGGAGATTGGTCTATAGTTTTCTTTCTCTGTTTTTGACCTGCCTGGTTTTGGAATCAGTACCATGTTTGTGTCATAAAAGGAGTTTGGTAGAACTCCCTCTTTGCTTATTATGTCAAATAGTTTGTATAGTATTGGGATTAACTGTTCTCTGAATGTTTGATAGAATTCACTGGTGAATCCATCGGTCCCTGGGGATTTTTTCTTAGGAAGTTCTTTGATGGCCTGTTGGATTTCATTTTCTGATATGGGATTATTTAAGAATGAAAAATGTTTATACAAAAATACTCACAGCCATGTTTTTTTGTGGTGGCAAAAAAGTGGAAAATGAAGGGATGTCCCTTAATTGGGAAGTGGCTGAACAAATTGTGGTATATGGTGATGATGGAATGCTACTGTGCTAAGATGAGTGATGAAATGCTTGATTTCCATATGAGCTGGAAAGACCTCCATCAACTGATGAGGCGTGAAAAGAACATAACTAGGAGAACACTGTACACAGAGAATAAAACATTGGGGGAAGATCATATGTAATAGACGTTGCTACTTATAGTAATGCAATGATTCAGGACAATCCTGAGAGACGTATGAAAAAGAATGCTATTTATATCCAGGGAAAGAACTTTGGGAGTAGAAACAAAGAAGGAACACATTTGATTTTTCACTTGCTTGTATGGCTATTGGGTGTGGGGTTTTGGTTTTTAAGATTATTACAAAAATGAATATGGAAATAGGTATTGAGGGATAATACATGTATAACCCAGTAGAATTGCTTATCATCTCTGGGATAGGGGAGGGAAAAGGGGGAAGGAAAGAACATGAATCATTTAACTATGGAAAAATACTTAAATACATTTTTAATAGTGGAAATTGTTTTACATGTAATTGGAGAAAATGAAATGAAGTTAAAATTAAGAAGCAAAAAAGTAAGGAAAGATACTATATATATATATATATATATATATATAGCATATGTGTGTTTCTGTGTCTGTGTAGGTGTGTGGTTGTATATACAACTCTTCCCACAAACATATATCTGATACAAGAGATATTATAAAGGTAAATTTGTTAGGTCTCAATAAAAGGTTGGATACAGGGAGTAAGAAATAGATGAGGAGGGGTAGAGCCAAGATGGCTGAGTATAGACAGCAGTGGCCCAGCTGAACTCTCCCGACATTCCCATCCAAATTTTAAAAGAAATCCTCAAATCAAATTTTGGAGCAGCAGAGCCAAGAAGAGGTCAGAGTAAGATATTTTTCCCAATCAATGATAACCTCAGAGGTCCACAAGAAAGATCTGTGACACTGGGGTTGGTCCAGACAAAGAATATTGGGGGCAACATCAGTGTTGGGACTTAGAGGCTATTTCAATATCCACAGAAGCAATAGTTTTGGGAACCCTCAGGCCAGAGATGATGAGGGGGTAGGGCAATTGGTTAGAAAGAGATTACAAGGAACCTTTTATTGCCATTGAGTATAGCTGGCACTGACTGGCAATGCTGTTACCCATAAGAAGGTCTAGGTTGCAGATCAATGGTGGATGGAATCCTTGTGGTCTGCCAAAAGGGAGAAGGAGCCCTTGTTGCAATTCTAAGGCAAAGAGAACTAGCAATCTGGGCTGCAGAGGAAAAAGGAACTTCCTGCGTAAATACCAGAGCACAGATAAAAAACACAGTGACATCACATGCTTCTACATTATACTACCTTAGAAGCAAGGAAATGTTGTAGACTCCGAGAACTAGCTCTGAACAAGTAGCACAAGAATGTCTGAACCTTTTGATAGTGCCTTCCCACTCTTACTTGAGCAGAGCCTAACTGTGACATAAAGATCAAAGTAAAGAAATAGGCTGGGGAAATGATCAAACAGTAACAACAATAAAAAGAACTTGACCATAAAAAGCTACTTGGGTGGCAAGGAATTCCTTAAGATGAAACTCCCCATACATAGCTAGATGAATTCACAAGTTAATTTTTCAAAACATTCAAAGAACAATTAACTCATTATGTAAATGTATGTAAATTGTTTAGAAAAATATGTGAAGAATGAATTCTACCTAATTCCTTTTATGACACAAATATGGTGCTGATATCTAAACCAAGAATAGCAAAAACAGAGAAAGGAAACTACAGACCAATCTCCCTAATAAGTATTCATGCAAAAAATTTAAATAAAACACTAGAAAGGATTTGATGGCGACATAAGGATTATGTACTATGAACAAGTGGATTTTATAACAGGAACACAGGGATGTTCAGTGTTAGAAAAACTATCAGTACAATTGACCATATCAATAACCAAACCAACTGAAACCATATGATTATTTCAGTAGATGCAGAATAAGCTTTTGACAAAATATAACATCCATTCCTTAAAAAAAGAAGATATTGGAATAAGTGGAGTTTTCCTTAAAATGATAAATGGTATCTATATGAAAGCATCGGCAAGCCTTATTTGTAAAGGAATGCTGGAAGTCTTTCCAATAAGATAAGGGGTGAAGCCAAGATATCCTTTATCATCAATGCTGTTGAACTGGAAATGCTAGCTATAGCAATAAGAGAAGAAATAAAAACTGAGGGAATTAGAACAGGCAATGAAGAAACAAAATTATCACTCTTTGCAGAAGATTTTCTACGCATAGAAAATTCCAGAGAATTAACCAAAAACTAAAACAATTAACAACTTTAGCAAAGCAAATTTGAAGAATATAAAATCAACCCATATAAACCATCAGCATTTCTAAATACCACCAACAAAGTACAGGTTCTCTCGGGACCTGCTGGGTCTGCAAGCTAGCTCTTCCATGGCCTGGCTCACAGTGAAAGTTCTGGTCAGTCTTAACCTGGTCACTTACCACCATAGATCTTCTGGCCTTCTCAGGATATAAATATGTAGGGATGATTTGTGGAGGGGTAACCAGCCTGCTCTTTGGGAAACCTGGCTACCACATAGTTCTCAGCTGGTATTGCGTGGGCATCTTCATCTTAATGATATGGACCCTTCCACTTAAAATCCTAGCTGAAGCAGCAGACAAAGGCATCCTGGAGAGGGGGGCATGAAACCATCTGTGCATGTACCTCACCATGGCCACTGCAGTTGCACAGCCCCTTCTTATGTGCTGGCTCACCTTCCACAGAGTCAAATAAGGGGCTGAAGCTCCTATGATCCCTTCCTCCTCCTGCTGCTCATAGCCCAGAGCAGGGATCAGAGAGGACCAGACCACTGGAAATGGAAGAAATAGGAAGTGGAGTGCAAGGAGGAGGAGGAATCCATCCCTCTGGATTGTACTTATTTTTTTTTTCATGAATGCAAGTAATATTTATTGATGTATCAACGACACAAACAATTTAGCATTAAATGAATGGTTATGTGGTAAGCTAACTAAACAAAGGATATGAGTGCAGCTCTCTCTGAGATTCTAAAGATAAAATATCTTACTATTTCTGAATCAAGATTGTCCAATGCATCCCATCAGATGGTTCTAAAACTTTTAGTAGGGATGATATTCTAAATTCTATTTTAAGGGTTTCAAAGTTTTTGAAGGGGGGGTTATAAAGTAAGAAAATGGCAATTAAAAACTAGAAGATACTCTGCTCCAAGATTAATGAAAATCAGGAAGAAAGGACAGGGGCTATGTTTTGTTTCAGCTTTGTATCTGCACCTAGCTCAATATTACATAAAACAGGAGCATAAAATACAAACTCTTCTGTACAACATTTAAAGTTCATCACAATTGGTATCCAGACTGTATTTCCAGGTTGATTACACATCAGCCCTCCTCCTAGCCATATGATCAGCCAAAGTGGACTACTTGCCATATCTCACCTGTGGCATTCCATCATCTACCTCTGTGCCTCTGGCATAAATTATTCCTCATGTCTGTAATGCTGTCCTCCTTCATTTGCACCTTTCAGAACACCAAATTCCCTTTAATATTCCTCAAGAGGGCTTCCTGATAGTTGTTAATACCACCCCAATATTTTTTATGTATCCTGTATTTATTTATCAGTGAACATGCTACATATTCCCTTAGCGGAACTCAAGTTCTCTCTCTCTCTCTCAGGTATGCAAGTTATTTAGCCTCTATGAGCCTCAGTTTCCTTATTTGTAAAATAAGTAAAACAAGGGAGTTAGACTAGATGGTCTCTGAGTTTCCTTCAAGGCCTAGATCAATGATCCTATAGTTTGGATTTCAAGATGCTGACCATACAAATCAGAATGTCAGTTTATCCCAGGTCAAAATGCAGATTGGTTTTTATTCAGGCCCATCCTTAATGTTCGCCATACTCTCAAGTTGAATGCTTTCATCCCGCCAAATATCCTTACAACGTGAAATTTGAAAGCTTTATTTTAGGTGATTTTTGCTCTTTGTATCCTAGTGACAATTTAGGACAGAAGCAAGACAGAGTTAACAGACAGCAACATTGTCTACTGTGGCATAACAGACATTTTACCAGTAGCTGACATGACAGTGATGATGCGAGCATGACTCTGCCTCCCATCCTTTTAGATTCCACATTTCCACTATGCTCACCTCCATTAATCCAGGGAACCGTATTTTTGTGGGGTGGTCACAATGGCATTGATAAATGATTTGCTGGTAAATGCTCTCACTGGCAACATCAGCTGTCATAATAGTCTTACAAGGCACTTAGCTTCTGCTTTTTTTTAATGGAGATTCATGGTGAGCATTTTCAAGAGAGCAGAGTTTGTAGCTAAGAAATGAATTTTATAGAGCCTAATGGTGTGGTAACAACATTTTTTCATACTACCTACCAGTAACAAATGCTATATCCAAGTTGATGCTGTCAAGATGGACTGATATTTGAACATTTAGGTCCTAGTATCTTATTCCATTAGCTTCTCTTCTGGTATTAATGTATAAGATTCTTATAAATGTTGGCTAAGTGAAAGGAAAAGCCGAGTACAAGTCCTGACTCAGCCATTAACAAATTGTGTGTGACCTCAGGCACATCTGAGACTCAGTTTCCCCATGTATAAAACAAGGGTGTTAGACTAGATTTCTAAAATTCTACCTCAATTTTTTCACCTCTTTCTGAATGTTCTAGTCTCCAATCATCTTCACCTTTTTGGCACTCCAGCCTTTATACTGGTATCACAATACAAGGCAACACAATTATACATAGTTTTGTCTTTTAAGTGTTTTTTCATATGCATGAGTCTTATCTCCCCAAGTTGAGTGTAAACTCCTTGTGGTCAAGAACAATGTTCTATACTTCTGTTATGTCTTCTTTACTCTACCATGATGAACATATGATACATATATATATATATATATATGTAGTAAATAATTATTTATCAATCTACATATCTTAATTACAAAATTGTTTCACATTGCAAATGTATTTCGTCCCTGGGAATATGGCAGCAGAAACTGTCACCTATGCAGCACTGTTGGTAGTGAGGAGCAAAGGAATACATATAGGGCTGAGCATCATAGACGACTTCAATAGCTTTCATTTGGACCAAACCTCCTGGTTAAATGGAACTAGGAAACCATGAGAGTCTGACGATCACTATCATAGTGTTTAAAAAGCACTAAGAAGGGGGCAGCTGGGTGGCTCAGTGGATTGAGAACCAGGCCTAGAGACGGGAGGTCCTGGGTTCAAATCTGGTCCCAGACACTTCCCAGCTGTGTGACCCTGGGCAAGTCACTTGACCCCCATTGCCTAGCCCTTACCACTCTTCTGCCTTGGAGCCAATACCTAGTATTGACTCCAAGAGGGAAGGTGAGGGTTTAAAAAAAAAGCACTAAGAAAAATCCAAAATAGGCAAAATTAGATATGGTAAGTAATCACCAACAGATTATTTTTGAGAGAGAAAAAATTCTTCCCTAAAGAAAAACTTTTAAATGGAAAGTCATATTTTTTTCTAATACATTGAAATGCGTACTGTAGTCGAAAAATACTGATTTAAACTGGACATGAATCCTGGAGTCCACAATGACAAAGAAGGGGTTAACCTACTGATGAGCAAATATATTTCATCCCCATATTAGGCACACAAAGGCATGCCACAAGTAGCATCAGACAGAAAATTTTAAGCAATGAAGATTTCAGTAGTTAAATCCAGCCTAGGAAAAGTAATTGATTGGTTTAGTAGTTTCCCAAGGTGACAATAGTCATTAGCGATCCAATAGTGAACTCTAAAATGAACTGTTTGGAAGGAAAAAGAAATACTACATTTGAAGCCATCTGTTCATTGCTTTGTAACTTAAAGTGACTTTAAGAATAATCATGATGTGGAATACTACTAAATCACAGGCAAAATTAATCATATTTAATAATATTTGAGTCAACAAGGACCCTGAAATATTTCAATTGCAAATATATTTTAAATATTTTGTAAATATTCATTCTTGTGTCTAATTAGAAGTATAAAGCATTTATGATGTCAATCACCCTGATAATAATAATGACGATGATAGAGAGATCTCTGCCACATCACAGGGCTTGAGGGCATGCTGCTGGAGTCTGACTGCAGACCAAAGGCTGCCACCTTCTACTTTATTTCCTTCATGAGTTCTTTATTGTATGTGTGATATGTGACTTCTGTCATGCCAGAAGCAACACAGAAATATGCACTGCATGAAAGCACTGGTGTAACATATCAGACTATTTGCCACCTTGGTGGGAGAGGAAAGAAGAGAACATGAATCATAAAATGTCAGAGAATAAGTATCAAAAACTGTTTCTATGTGTAATTGAAAAAAAAAACTCAAAGGTAAAACAAAAGATGGTGGAGAAAAATAAAGGCACCATAAAGCCATAGGCCAATTGTCCCAATTTTTGAACAAGGGGTAAAAAGTGTCATCTACAAAATATAGGCCAAAGAGTTTGACTTTGATAGCTAGACAATTCTAGAACCGGTTGTTAAAGAAGCACCTAAAAAAAGAAGTGGCCACCATAAAAAACCAGCAAGTGACATAAAACTGTTAGGGGACAGTCAGGATCCAAAAATGTTGCTTCTTACACAATTAGACCCAATATGATAGGAATGAAGGAAACGTTCTATAATTAGATGCAAAAAATCAGTTCCACAGGCATTGTGTGGAGAAGGTATGTTAGAAAGTCATTTGAAAAAAGTTTCTCAAGGTTTTCATGGACTGAAAACTCAGTCCATGTTAGTATATTATTACAACATAATACTGCCACAAAAAAGCTAATGAAATCTTGGGTTGCATTAAGAGACAAAGAGTGAGATTACTTTCTTCATTGCCTACTTTGATTTACTTAATTTACTTTACTTTAGTTTTTAAAGTAAATCTTTTATGATTGTGTTCATATAACTCCTGTGCTTGCCTTGGCAAGTAGATTCCCAGACATTTCATATTATTTAGATTGATTTTATTTTTTTAAGCCCTCACCTTCTGTCTTAGAGTAAATACCGTGTATTGGCTCCAAGGCAGAAGAGTGGTAAGGGCTAGGCAATGGGGGTCAGGTGACTTGCCCAGGGTCACACAGCTGGGAAGTATCGGAGATCAAATTTGAACCTAGGACCTCCCATCTCTAGGCCTGGCTCTCAATCCACTGAGCTTTGCAGATGATATGATAGTATACTTAAAGAGTCCTAACGAATCTAAAAAAAACTAGTTGAAAGAACTACTAACTTTAGTAAAGCTGCAGGATACAAAATAAATTCACATAAATCATCAGCATTTCTATATATTACCAACAAAGTCCAGCAGCAAGAGTTAGAAAGAGAAATTCTATTTAAAATCAATCTAAATAGGAGGCAGCTTGCCTTTTCAGGGTGGGGGAAAAGAAGAAAAGGAGAGAATTTAGAACTCCGAATTCTTTAAAAATAATGTTAAAAATTGTTTTACATGCAATTGAAAAATAGAGTTAATAGTGATGTAAAAATACTGATAACAAGGATCAAACTTAAAGGTATGCCATACATTTTTAAAAGAACCAGTTGTTAAATACCCCCTTGGTTACCTGGCATAGAATTTAAATTAATATCAATAACTCCAGGTTCTTATTTTTCCATAGTTTTATTAAAGATCACTAAAAGTAGAGAAAGAGATTTAAGCCGAATCTAACCTATCTCTGGCCATGTGGTTCTCCGGCCGCCTCCAAAGGAACAGAGAGACCCTGTGTATCTCCAACCACACCTTTATCCTTTCTCTTGAACCCAGACCCGTAACCTTTATTTCCAGTCATGTTCCTAGGGCTCTTCACCTGTCACCTGTGTTTGGAGCTTTCCCGTAACATCCAGCCTTGCAGTGAGGTGGGACAAGCTAGGGGGAGGGGAGAGGAGTCTTCACACTGGTAATAGAATGCTGTGTTTGAAATCCAATTTGACTGGATTGCATAGTGTAGTAGGGAGGATAATGTCTAATGAGTTTAGAAAGGTGAGTTGGAGCCAGGTTGCATTGGGTTTTAAAAGCCAAATAGAAGAATTTCTTTAATTCTAGAGGCACTAGGAAGCCACAGGAATTGATGGAGTATGGGACTCACATGGTTAGATCTATACTTAAGGAAAATTGCTTTAACATCATCACTTAAAATGGGCAAGAGTACAGAGGCTTGAGATAGGAAGACAAATTAGAGAGGAGGATATGCTGCATTAACCGAGATGAGAAGGAATAAACTATGGTAGTGGCTCCACGGGTAGAGAGAAGGGGTCAGGTGCAATATTTCACAACTGAATGGACATGTAGGATGAGAGAGAGTGAGAAGTCACCAATAGCATGGAAGTCACAAACATGGAAGAATAAAAGGAAAGTGATACCTTTAATATAAATGAGGAAATTAGAAAGAGGGGAGATCTTAGGAAAAAAACAGATAATGAGGAAGGAGTAACTAGGCCAGCAGTGCCATTTCACCACAAAAATTCTCTCCAACAAAGACTAAAATATTGCTACAAAATAAATACAGGAGTGAAAGAACCAACAATGAGACAGAGTGAAACAACCTTCAAGAAAAGAAAAACCAAAAAGGTAGACAGAGACCATCTGAGGAAGTGGGGTGAGAGGGGAACAGAGCTAACAAGAGGCTATAGCAGGGAGTAAAGAGCAAGCCAAGAGCAAACCACAACCCACTCACCCACCCCAACCTCACATCTGTTGTTCCAGGTTCTGAATTTAATCCCAAACAGTCAGACCTGAGATCCTTCCTGGGAAAATAGTGGTCCAAGCCAACCCACACCCCTTGAAATAGCAAACCTGTAGTGAAGTCCAGAGTCCCAGCTCAGTGCAATCTGGGAAGAAGGGGGCTGATCGCTGTGGTCCTAGAATGAAGTCAAGAATCCCAGTCTGGGCTTTGGATAAAGACATAATCCAGTTTGAGGTGAGGACACAGTTCTCAGGGGGAGTCCTCCCAGGAGCTTTTTGCCCAAAACTAAGGGTGGAACTCCAGGACAGAGCAATAAAGGACTGCCTGATTGAATCAAGAACACCTTGAGACCAAAAATTTGAGCCTAAGCCTGGGGCTAGAATTTGATTAGCCTCTGAAGTAATGAAGTTCAGACTGAGATCAAAAGCTTACACCAAAACCTGAGGAAAGTATCTAAGCGATCAGCATCTCAAGGGTCAATTGAATCAGCAGGGGGGGAGGGCTCTCAGAGCTCTCTGTCCTCAGACCATCTGATAAACTAGTAACAACCCAGAAATTAAGCCAAAAATAGAATCAAGGAAGGACTGAAATTTAAGAGGGCACCCCAACTTCCCAGAAAACAGAGCCTACCTATAATTAGATAGGGAAAATGAGCAACCAACAAAAAGCACCTAACTCTAAAGAAATTTTATGGAGAAAGAGGAAGGTACAGAAATAGAATGGGACAGCAAAAGCAAAGGAAACACACACAAAAGTCCAAAAGAAAACTATTGATTGGACACAGAGTCTGGAATCACTCAGAAAAGGCTTCAAAAATCAATTAAGAGAGGCAGAACAAAACTGGGGAAGAGAAATGAAAGTGATACAAGAAGAAAGGAAAGTTATACAAGAAGGGAAGTGATACAAGAAGAAATGGGCCAATTAAAAAAAGAGAACCAAAAACTGACAGAGGAAACCCAGGTCTTAAAAGTCAGAATTGACCAGCTAGAAACTAATGATTTCATGAGAAATCAAGAAACAATAAAGCAGGATCAAAGGAATGAAAAAAAGGAAAACATGAAATATGTTACTGAAAAAATAACTAAACTAGAAAATAGGTCTAGGAGAGACAATTCAAGAATTATTGGACTACCTGAAAGCCATGATAAAAAAAAAAAACCCTTGGATATAATACTACAATAAATTATCAAAGACAACTGCCCAGAGATCCTTGAACAAGAAAATAAAACTTAAATGGAAAGAATTCACAGATTGCCTCCATAAAGAAATCCTCAATTGACACCTTCCAGGACTGTAATAGCTAAATTCAAGAACCACCAAGTCAAGGAAAAAATACTGCAGACAGCCAGACATAAACCATTCAAAAACCATGGAGTTGCAAAAAGGATCACACAGGAGCTAGTGGCTTCCATATTAAAGGATCAAAAATCATGGAATATGATTCAGGAAGGCAAAAGATTTGGATTTACAACCTAGAGTCACCTATCCAACAAAACTGAATATATTCCTTCAGGGGGAAAATGGTTATTGAATAAGGCATAAGATTTCCAAGTATTCCTGGGGAATAAGTAAGACCTAAACAAAAAATTTGAAGGCCAAACACAAGACAGAAGAGGAGCCAAAAAAGGTAAATAAGAAAAAGAAAATTTAAGGGACTCATTAAGGTCAAAATGTTTATATGTCTACATTGAAAGAGGATTTCTATAATTCTCGAAAATTACTGTTAGTAGTAGAGACGATAGAAGGAATTTACTCAGAAAGAGGGTAGGAAAGTAAGCTGATTATGATGATAGGCTGTATATGATGATAAATGATGATGTGATATATATGAAAATGTGATGATATGTAGCAATATATATTTATGATATGATATGTATGCATATGAATGATATGTGAAAAATCAAGAGCTGAAAGAGAGGGATGTAATGAGAGAAAAGGGAAGGGAGACATAGAATGGGGTAAATTATATAACATAAAGAGGAGTGAAAAATCAGTACAGAGAGGGGAGAATAAGGGTGGGGATGGGCAGTGCTTGAACTCTACTCTCATTGTAACTAGATCAGAGAGGGGAAAACAAGTATACTCAGTGGAGTACAGAATTCTATTGTATAAATAACCCTACAGAGAAGTAGAAGGAGAACAAGGCAAAGGAACTGGGGGTGGGGACGGGTAACTGAAGGGAGAGAAAAGTAGAGTTGTGACAAAAAGCAAAATACTGGTGAGGAGGAAAAGAGTGAAAGGGAAAACGCAGGGTCTAAAGGGGATAATGGAGGACAATACAGAGTTAGTAATCATAATGTTCAAAGCCAAGTCTAAGCCACCATTGGTACATGTAAGACAAAAGAAATGACATAAAGAACTACCTGTATATTTCGCGTCCCTGTGAGAGGGACTTGGTTGTGGAACTCCATCCTGGAGGAGCTTGTGTGGAGCTCAGACTGCTTTCCTTTTAGATGGTCACATGGTGAGTTATAAGACTAACTCCCTTTTCCTTGGCTTTTTCTGGAGGCAACAACCCCTGGAAAGGCCCATCTCTTGAGACTCCCTTTTTTCCTTGGTTTTTCTGCAGAGGCCCCTTGGTCCTAAGCCTCTGAAATTTTGATTTCAGGCTACTGGAGAATTTTTTTAACCTAGCATTTTCTTACTATTTTTCTCCTCCCTGCCCCAAACCCTTCATGGTCCATGAAGGTCCATCTCCCAAATGTTCTTCTGAGATGGGTATGTTGCCTTTCTCTCATGTCCTCAATAAAGACAATAAAGTACAAAGAATTAATCTGATTTGCCCAGGGCTCCTCCTTTGGAACTTAAAACTTCAGTTTTAAGAGCTTATCCTTATATCTTCCTCTGGGCAGTTGATTCAGAAACTGTTACTGAAAATCACTGATTATCACAGAAATTTAGTTTGCTGAGATGTGGTCCATGTCTTCTTGAAACTGGCCTTATTGGGTCAAATGTGTGTTGTAGTTGCATCCTGAGAAAGAAATTGGAGGCAAACTAGCCAAGCAGGCAGATAATGAGGTCCTGGACAATTTAGCAAAGCATCTCTTTCCAACAAGGGCAATTGGTTGCTTAGGATGCAAAGAACTTGGGCACAAAGCATACTGAGCCCTTGTAAACCATATACTCCCTTAGAGCTGAAGAAAAAACAAAACAAAATGAGAGATTGCAAAAAAAGGAATATGTTTTTACCACTACTCTACCCCAGCAAGGCCAATTCTACCACCCATTGAAAGTGTGTGTCTTGGGCGGGCTCAAGAATCAGGCAGCTGCTGCAAATGATACTCATTAGCAGGCCTATCCAAGTGCCCGCACTGGAACACCAAGAGTCAGACCCTCAGGTGATACTACCATCTGGCAATCTCAGCAACTACTGAAAGTGACCTTTCCTTCCTCCACACTTCAGCTACCTACAGAAAAGTCCTACTAATCCTTCATGGGGTTTCATCCTCCTGCCAAGTCAAACTGGCTTAGAAGGTTTAAATGTTTGGAAGAGCTTCATACGTGACCCTGTGAATTTGTTTCATCAAGAACAATAACAACCAAAAAAAGATATGAAAGAAATGCAACGGGCTCTGTTCCTGCAGAGTAGAGAAAGGCAGCCTAATAGAAATGCTCAGTACCTACAAGAAGTCCAGTCTGACCCACTGACAGTACCTTCAATGAAATGTTTACAAATGCCCACTTTTATTCGTTTTCTGGTATTTGTCATAAAAATAGAGACAAAATGAGGGTGGGGCAACTGAGGCTTTGTCCAGGCCACTAAAGTTTGGACAGGGTTTATAGAATAGTCCTTGAGAAGCTTAGAAAATTATAATCTCCACATCTAATTAGCAAGAATGAATTCAATCAGGAAACTACTGGCTTTTCATTCATTCCCCCACCGCCACAACCCCTCTCCCCCATTAGTAACCACTCCAGCATCAGTCTGCCAGTGTCCTGTGGTATCCGCTCACAGGATCTTGCTTCACAGTGCCTCTCTCTCTCTCCCCTCCAAATAAAATTTAAATTACTCATTTCTTTCCGGATGTATTTGGTATTGCTTGGTTCAGGTACATTTTGTCAAACTTGGTTCCTGTGTCAGTTTCTCAATAGCTCTATAATGGAGTCTATGTTAGTGGGCATATTCATTACGGTTGGGTAATTAGAGAGAACAATCAGTTCATGTAGGAGTGTTAGATGGGGCAAAGGAGGAGTTAAAGTGAAATAGTACCGAATATGTGACTTCTGCCAGGTAAATGTAATTTATGGAACCTAATGATTTAAAAAAACCTCACCTTCAATCTTAGAATGAATACTAAGTAATCATCAAAGCAATCTGCTACTAGCTAAGAAAGAGAATAATGAATCAATCAATGGAATAGATTAGGGGTAAAAGACCATGGAAATCTAGTGTTTGCTAAACCCAAAGATCCCAGCTTTTGGGATAAGGATTTACTATTGGACAAAAACTGCTGGGAAAAGTGGAAAACGGTATGGCCGAAACTAGGTATAGACCAATATCTCATGCTCTATTCCAAAATAAGGTCAAAAGCTATATATGTTTTAGACATAGAGGGTAATAGTATAAGTAAATCAGGGGAACATAGAATAGTTTACCTGTTAGATCTATGGAGAATGGAAGAATTTATGACCAAACAAGACAAACAAGATTACAAGATGCAAAATGAAAACATTTGACTATATTACATCAAAAAATTTTGTGCAAACAAAACCAATGTATCCAAGATTAGAAGGGAAATGACAAAGTGGGAGTTCTTATAACAAATTTCTCTGATAAACGTCTCATTTCTCAAATGTGTAGAGAAGTAAGCCAAATTTATAAGAACACAAGGCATTTCCCAATTGACAAATGATCAAATCAGTTTTCAGATGAAGAAATCAAAGCTATTATAGCCATATGAAAAAAAATATTCTAAGTCCATCTAGATTAGAAAAATGCAAATTGAAACAACTCTGAGGTTACATCTAGCAGACTGGCCAATATGACATTAAATGAAAGTGAAAATGCTGGAGGGGATGTGGCAAAGTTGGAACATTATCATTGTTGGTGGAGTTGTGAACTGATCCAACCTTTCTGGAGGGCAATTTGGAATTATGCCCAAAGGGTGATAAAACTGTTCATTCCCTTTGATCCAGTAATGCCACTACTAGGTCTGTATCCCAAAGTGCTCACTTCTGGGCTTGTTAGGTATGAATACTGAAGAATGAACAGGGACTGAGACTAGGCGGGATAGCTTTACATTGCTCTGTTTATTATAGATAATAGACAAGCTCTTATAATGAGAGGGTTCTATTAAGCAATTAGATCCACACATCAAGATATACATATGGTGATCCCTCACCTATTACAGCAGTTATGTTCCAGAGACCCCCACAATAGGTGAAAATCCCAGAAGTAGCAGGAGAGCAAACAGACCAATGCTACAGTCACTGAGCCAATCAGAGCCCAAGATACAGAACACGGCACTGTGTTTTCCTTTTACTGTATCATAAAACCTTGGCATTCACCTACAGTTCAATGCAGGACTCTTCCCTTCAATGTCTCCAATGTATTGTCATTTTCTTCAAGACTATTTCTTTGGTTTTTAAAAAATTAAATCTTTCTTTCCAGCTGGTAGCATATAAGACTAGCAATATGAAAATTGGAATTCTTGTCCTAGCTCTGATACTAATTTTCATTATGGCTTTGATTAGTGGAACAACCTTTTTGAGTTTTAGGTTTTTTCCACTGAAAAATTAGATTTTGGGACTGTATGACTGCTGAAGTTTTTTCCAACTAAAACTTCTGGTTTTAAAAAGGCAGTATTGCTTAATGCATAGAATGCTAGCCACGCAATCGGGCATGTTGGCTTTGAATCTTACCTGATACACTTACTAGCTATATAACCATAAGAAAGTCAGCTTCCTCATCTATAAAATGGGAGTAATAATAATGCAGTACCTCTCTCATAGGAGCCACTGTTGTGATATTGGTCCAAATTTTCAACCTGAAATTCTTTTTATATGTGAATACATATAAACTGTATGATTAGATCTCATCGTCATGAATTAGAACAAAATAAATTTTTTTTATTTTGTTGAGAAGCCACATGAGCCTTGGATTAATGCTTGACTTCTACTGATATCCCCAGAAAACATTTTCTGTCCATTTTTATTGCTAACTCCTAGAGAGTTAAGAATGGTGTCAATAAAACTCTCTATAGAACCTGCCTCAGCCCATGCCCAACAAAGACTTTTGGAAAACTATGGAGCTTTGGCCTTTTTGCTAAATGTTTGTAGTTTTCAAATTCACATATCGCATTGCTTTCACAAAAAAATATGTGGTGCTCTTATCTTCCTTACTATATCTTTATAGCCTTACATTATATCTAGAAAAATGACAGCTGAGAATATCTGTGAGAACTTCTAGGGGAAGGAAATGAATATTTAATTACTGATAATAAAAGAAATTCTGAGAATGCAATTAGAATAAATTTAAGTCATTCTTCCTGGAGGACAATAGAAATGACATCTAAATACTGATTGCAGTAACTGCTCCCTATCAGTTGGTGATGTACATTTTTAAGATTTAGAAAAGAATGTTCCAGTTTGGTCCATGTTTTAAATCGACACCTAAATTGTTTCCTTGTGAAATGGGTTCTAAGACTTTGCCTATACCTTATAGCTACAATATACTTTCTTTTTCATTCTAAAACTTGTGGTAAGTAGCACAGATTTAAAGTACAGATTTCACAGTTATCTGACTAATAAAATCAATACAAATACATTAATGCATAATTCAATACCAAAGTGAGTTTACTGGCTTGAATTATTTAGTTGGCCTCGTCTATGCTGACCAAGAAAGAGCACAGGTGAATAATTCGTCTGCAGTGGCATCAATGGTGACACATAGAATAAAAGAGCATGTGTTCTATTTTCACTGCTCCTGATGCTGGATCAATTGGTTCAATACAATATTTCTTCATTGTATTGACATTCTTCTCTTTGTTCATATTTTATATTTAAATTATTTTGATATTCAATACGTAAACACTACAATGAAGAATCATGGCTAGAACTTCTGTGATGTTTAAGATTCCAAATCAATAGATGTCAATTGGTATCCCTTATCAAAAATGTGCATTTCTTAGGATTTGGGATGGATTTTTTATACTCCCTACTGATTCCAATTTAAAAACAAAACAACTTCAAGTTTCAGTGCATGCTCCACAAATGTCCAATTACATTCAACTGAAACGATAATCTTGCCAGGTATTTCAGTTACAATGAAATGAGGCACTAAATTCTCTTCTCTTGATTATATCCTTACTTTTTCGGGGTTGAATGAAAGCATTAACTATATGGTTCATATATTAAATTGCATATGTCAGAAATAGCATGTTTCCAGTTCAAGAAAAATTATAGTGAAGAAAAGTATTATGTTTTGCTTCAACAAGAAAGCATTTTTAACTGTGCTTCTGATTTCAAGTTGCTCAAGATTATGTATTTGTGTCATATTTTGAAGGCAAAGGAAAAGCAATTCAATTCAATAGGCATATAACCTTACTACATATAAGGCTCTGTGCTAGATTTGAAGGATACTGAAATGAAAGCAGTATCTGACGTCAAGGAACCTATATTCTACTAGAGGAATGACACATGTGTATTGATAAATATGATATTATTTGAAAAGATGAAAAGAACTAATAATTGGGGTATTAGCAAAGGCTTCCAATAGGAGCTGGCACCCAAGAGGTAGCGAGGAGAAGGGAGTGTATTCCAGGCCCAGAGGTGGGAGAAAGAATACAGAGTTATAGGAATAGCAAATATGCCCATTTGGTTGGAAGATACAGAGCATGAAGGGAAGGTAGGTGAAATAAATATGGAAAAATCAGCTGGAGATGTTAAAGGACCTTAAATGTCAAGAGGAGGAGTTTTATTTTACCCTGGAGTTAACTGGAAGATACTAACACTTCTTGAACAAATAGTGACATAGTCCATCTATGCTTTATAAAGATGATTTTATAATTGTGAACAACAGATTGGAGGCAAAGCAGGAATATCAATTACAAGACTACAGCAATTGTCCAGAAAAGAGGCAATTGCCTCTTATTTTAGGGTCATTCAGCCTAACCAACATCAAGAGGAGTTTTTGAGAGTATATGGCTGTAAAATATTTCCAATAGATAGACAAAGCATTTATTAAGCATTTAGTCTGGGCCAGGCACTGTGCTAAGTATTCAGTATAAAAATAAAAGCAAGCCAGAAAGACTCCTACCCTCAAGGAACTTATATCTAACAAAAGAAAATAACTCTAAAAAGGGAACTGCTAGAGAGGAAGTGGAGAAGTTCAAAGAATGAATCCATTTTTCCCTAAGTACTTTGGCTGCATCCCATAAATTTTCACATGTTGTTTCATTGTTGTCAGTCTCTTTAATGAAATTATTGTTTCCATAATTTGTTCTTCAATTCACTCATTCTTATGATTCAACTATTTAGTTTCCAATTAATTTTTAATCTATGTTTTCATGGTCCTTTATTGAATGTAACTTTTATTGCATTATGATCTGAAAAGGATGCATTTAATATTTCTCCTTTTCCACATTTGTTTGTTAGCTTTTAATGCCTGAATACATGGTCAATTTTTTTAATTGAAAATTTTAATTAATTAATTGAGAATATTTTCCCATGGTTCCATGATTCATGTTCTTTCCCTCCCCCCCCCATAGCCAACATGCAATTCCACTGAGTTTTACATGTATCATGGTCAGTTTTTATGTCATGTACCCACTGAGAAAAAGATATATTCTTTCATATTCCCATTCAGTTTTATCCAGAGATCTACCATATCTAACTTTTAAAAAACTCTATTCATCACCTTGAGTTCATCCTTATTTCTTTTATGGTTAGATTTGTCAAATGTCTAATCCTAATTTGTAGCACTATAAAGTTTGTTACCTCATTTGATCCTCTTATCAATCTTGTGAGATAGGTACTATGGGTATTATTTTTTCTGTACTTACTACCTATGTGATCTTGGCAAGTGCCTTGATGTCCATGTGTCTCAGTCAACTCTCTAAGACACATACTGTCAGAGATAGGTTGCAACATGCATTACCCAGAGGGAGTTTCCATATTGGGAGGTGCCTATATTATTATAGATCTTTTACATATTTGAGTTACAGATTGAGAAAATAGAGGCTCAGAGGCATCATATGATTTCTTCAGAGTCACAAAGCTGGTGAGTGACACAAGTGGGACTTGAACTTCAGCCTTCCTGAATCCAAATCATGCATGCTATCCACTGCAGTGTAGTGTGGTACAGTGACTGAACCATACCCCCAGATATCCTATCACTAATATAGGATAATGATATGTGAAAGAAACAATTTATCAGAGAATTATTATATGTGATGGTGGTGTTTCTAGCCTTTATTACTGAAAATAAGGAAGTTTTAATATATAACATGAAGAGTAAAAGGATAAAACTATTTAAATATACTTTTACCATTCAACTGAGAATTCTTTTAGTGGCATTAGGCTTCTGTGTGAGAAATTCAGCATATTCTCCGCAATATATATTTAACCATATTTCCACATAGGAATTGATTTGCCATGCACAATTTATGAAATTGCTCAAATATGCAGTACTAGAAACCAAATTACTCCTTAACACAAGTTTTTCCTCCTTTCCTTTTCTCTCTTGCTTCTTTGTTTTCTTTCTATAAATATTCTTCCTTCTAAAATAAAAAGGGTATAGACTGATTGATGATATTCTCTGCTTATTACAAATCATACTAGATGTACTTTTCCATTAATTACTGCTAATAAAAATACTTTCTAAATTTATAACCTTTAGTTTGAAGATATCCAATGATATTAATGAAATGTTAATTAACTACTTCTTATGATACTCATTGGCTGGGAAAGCAGCAAGAGTGATCATTTCATCTAGTGCAGAAAAACAGCCACTTGCTTAAGGGACTACAAAAGCATATAAGAAAATGAGGCCAGATTAAACGACTGCTTTTCTCAAAGGATCCTGAGGTATCAATCTTGTCAGACAACTGCTACTCATTTGTGGTTGGGGTCTGTGTAAAGGGAATTACCTCCCCTCCCCCTCCTGGATTGTACAACCAGTTCATCCCATTGTGCATGCTGGCTCTTCGTCTATGAATGTGAACAAAAGAGTGTGGGCATGACTCAAGGGGTCTCTATTCCCCAGAACTGCAGTGGGAGAGTCTGGCTGATAGCCAAGCGGATAAAACAATCACGTGGTCAGATTTAGGTTAGAAAATAGGCTTTAAACTTCTACCTATTTGGTTTCTTTATTTCAAGTGATTATTAATAAACTATATGGAAAATAAGAACCTGGAGTCATTAATTTAAATCTAATAGATGAAAACAGTATATTTATTTATATTTAAATATTTATATTTATCTATATATAAACATCTAAATATATCTATATTTACTAAGATCAAGAGTTATGTCAAATATATGAATCAAAACAGTGCCAGAATTGGAAAGTCATCTAGTCTAATTAGTACCTGGACACAAATCTCTTCTACATAATCCTTGACAAGTGTTCATATACAGGACTTCTTGGAGCAGAGCCAAGATGGCAGAGTAAAGCAGAGAAGCTCAGAGTCATCACAAGAATCCTCTCCAACCAATATTAAAATAACACCACAAAATGACTACAGGATAGAAAGAACCAACAAGGAGACTGAGCGAAAAGACTTTCAAGAAATGAAAAACCCAAAATGTAGGCAGAGAACATCTGGGGTACTGGGGTGAGAGGGGAGAACAATCAGGAAGACTATAGCAAGGAGTAAAGAGCAAGACAAGAGCAAACTATACATTCCCACCCCACATCTGCTGTTCCAGGTTCAGAACCAAAGACCAAGCCAACATTCAGATCTTGAGACCCTTCCTTGGCAAAACAGAGGTCCCATGCCCCTTGAAATGCTAAACCTGTGGTGAAGTTCAGCATCACAGCCCAGGGAAGTCTGTGCTGAAGTGGGATAATCTGTGTGGACCAAGAGGAAAGCCAGGAGTCCCAATATGGGCCTGTGGCAAGGACACAGATCCCAATTTGAGGTGGTAGGTGGATCCAAAGTGGGTCCAGATCTTTTTGCCAGGGGCTCAGGGCAAAGTTCCAGGACAGAGCAATCAACTGCATGCCCGATTACTTAAAGAACAAATCTTAGAAACAATTAATAATTTCATTGAAGAAAAATGACAATGATGAGAAATCCTTTCAAAATCTATGGGATCCAGCCAAAGCAGTACTCAGGGAAAAATTCATATCCTTGAGTTCATATATTAACAAATTAGAGAGGGCAGAGGTCAATGCATTGGACATGCAAATTAAAAAACTAGAATGTGAGCAAATTAAAAATCACCAAATGAAAATGAAATTAGAGATCCTAAAAATCATAGGAGAAATTAATAAAATTGAAAATAAAAGAACTATTGAATTAATAAACAAGACTAGAAGCTGGTTCTTAACTTAAATATAAACAGTGAGATCATAAATAAATTAGGTAAACATAGAATAGTATACCTATCAGATCTATGGGAAAGTAAAGAATTGAAGACCAAGCAAGAGATAGAGAACAATACAAAATATAAAATGAGTAATTTTGATTATATTAACTTTAAAAGGGCTTATACAAACAAAACTAATGCAACCAAAATTAGTAGGGAAAAAACAAATTGGGAAAAAATCTTTATAACAAAAACCTCTGACAATGGTCTAATTTCTTAATTCTATAAGGAGCTAAATCAATTGTAAAAAAAAAAAATCAAGCCATTCCCCAAATGATTTATGGACAAGGTACATGAATAGGCAGTTTTCAGATAAAGAAATCAAAGCTATCAATAAACACATGAAAAAATGTTCTAAATCTCTTATAATCAGAAAAATGTAAATCAAACCAACCCTGAGGTACCACCTCAAACCTAGCAGATTGGCCAATATGATATTAAAGGAAAATAATTAATGTTGGAGGGGATGTAAAAATATTGAGATACTAATATACTGCTGGTAGAGTTGTGAACTGATCCAATCATTCTGTAAGGCAATTTGGAATTATGCTGAAAAGGCTTTAAAGGTTTTGATCCAGCCATACCACTTCTTTGTACCCCAAAGTGATAATGAAAAATGTTTGTACAAAAATATTTGTAGCCATTTTCTTTGTGATGGCAAAAAAATTGGAAAATGAGGGGATGCCCTCTGAACAAATTGTGGTATCTGATGGTGATGGAATACTATTGTGCTCTAAGGAGTAATGAACTGCTTGATTTGCATACAAGCTGGAAAGACCTGCATGAACTGATGAGGAGTGAAATGTCCAGAACTAGAACACTGTTCACAGAGACTAAAATATTGTGGGAAGATCATGTGTAGTCGACTTTGTAATGCAATGATCCAAGACAATCCTGAGGGACTTGTGAGAAAGAATGCTATCCACATTAAGAGAAAGAACTGTGGGATTATAAACACAGAAGGAAAAGATTTGATTTATCACTTGCTTATATGGGGTTTGGATGTGGAGTTTTGGTTTTTAAAATATTACTCTATTATAAAAATGAATAATATGTAAATAGGTATTGAGTGATAATGCATGTATAACCCAGTGGAATTTCTTGTTGACTCTGGGAGAGGGGAGAGAAAAGGGGAGGAAAGAACATGAATCAAGTAACCATGGAAAAATACTTTAAAAATATGAGTTAACTAATTTTTTAAAAAGTGGTCTTATAGTATTTGCTTCAAGACTTCAGTGAAAGGGAAATGGTAATATTCCAAAGCAGCACATTTCACTTATTGATCACTCTAGAGGGAAGCCCTCTAGAGTCTCCAAACCACAGAAGGGCTTGATTTTCCTTTCTTTATTCAGTTGAATGGGCCTTTTAGTGCCTGCTTCCAGCATCAAAAGATTAGATCTCTTGTGGCTCTGAGTCTCTACTAGTGCTGGCCCTATATTCTCTCAGAACCAGAAGGCTAGCATTTGTTTATGTTTCTGAATCCTCTGTGGTACAAGTTCTCTTCCACAGCCTAAAGTTCTAACATTGAAAACCTCTTAGTACTTCCATCTCCAAAAGAGTCTCACTTTGTGTTTTAAATAACTAGTAATACCAATCTTTTATTGTCTTCAATTCAAAAACACTGGGTCATTCATCAGTGGTTCTCAATCTACACAGTACACATGTCCTCTAGTTCCCCTGAATGGAGGAAGTAGGGTTTCTCATGATTCTAAACTCCCCTTAACTCCAGCTTCCATTAGCTAGGGTTCACCAAGAGTTCTGATGCAAGAGTGGAACAAATATTTTACTTCCTCTGAATACTGGAATAATTCTGAGTATCCTATGGTATAGGCTCACTAGTGCATTTAGCTTCAAAAACCTCTATTGCTCTGTCTTAGCATCATGGGTCTTCTACTGCCTCTAGCTATCTAAAACTATGTAATGGTAATCCTACATCCTTCCTTCAGGTAAGTCTCTTATAGTGTTGTTGTTCAGTTGTTCAACCATGTCTGACTCTTTGGGATCAAGTAGACCATAGTGTCTATGGAGTTTTCTTGGCAGAGCTACTGGAGTGGTTTGCCATTTCCTTTTCTAGCTCCTTTTACAGAGCCAGAGGTAACTGAGCCAGAGGTAACTGTTCAAGACCAAATTTGAACTCAGATCTTCCTCACTCCAGACTGGATGCTCTATCTATGAACTACTTAGCCAAGGTTCAAGTTCTCTGGTTTTGATGGGGGCAGTGGCACTGGCCATGAAGTACCTCCAAATCCCGAAGGCGAGGGTTATCTAGTGATTCTGGATCTCTAGAACTTCTGTTGCCAAGAAGGTATGGATTCTTTGAATTATAAATCTCTAGAACCAGAAACCATTTATTATTGCCTTCAGTTCAAAAAAGCTTTTTAGTAAAAAGGGGGGAAAGGATCTACTTGTACTAACATATTTATAAAATTGTTCTTTCAATGGTGAGAAAGAACTGGAAATTGAAGGGATATTCATCAATTGGGGAATGGCTGAACAAGTTGTGGTACATGATGGTGATGGAATACTACTGTGCTGAAGGAAATGATGAACAGGATGATTTCAGAAAGAGCATGAATTGACGAAGAGTGAAATAAGCAGAACCAGCAGAACCTTGTACACAGTAACAACAGTATGGTGCTATGATTAAGTATGATAGACTTCGCTACTTTCAGCAATACAATGATCCAGAACAACTCTGAGTGACTTGACAAAGAATGTGATCCACCTCCAGAGAAAGAAGTGTTGGAGTAGGAATGCAGATAAAAGCATGCCATTTTTTACTTGTTTATTTGGGTTTTTGTTTAGGGGTTTTGGTTCTATATGATTATGCAATTACAAAAATTAATAATATGGAAATTTGTTTTGTATAAAACACATGTATAACCCAAAGATAATTGCTTGCCAGCTCTGGAAGAGGAGAGGGAAGGGAGGAAGGGAGACATTTGAATTATATAACCTCAGAAAACTTATGTGGAAATTTATTACAATTAATTGTTAAAGAAAAAATTAATTAATACTTTTAAAAAAGCTTTTAAGTTACCTTCTTTCTTCCTATTCCCACCCTAACTTCAGCCGATGCATACCAACCTCTCTCTCTGTAGCAGGAGAATCATGATCAAGGCCCTCTGCTGGAATGGCTTCCTAAGAAAAATCAAAGGTCTACCTAGGGATGGGCTTTTTCAGGCTCTTCCCAAGGAGGCCACAGCTAACAAAGATATTAGTTTGGCCACAATGAGTGCACACATAACTACATTGAGGACCTGCTTATTGCAGGTCATCCTGAGACACTGGAGTAGGATATGACTCTCAAAGTTTCCTAGCTGAACTTAAAGTAAAAACAACTTCTTCAATCCCAGCCAAATCCCTGGTGAAAAAAGCTAGACAATGGAAGCAGTATTATGAACAAAGGCTTCTGCTTGTGAGATGGTCCAGGACTAGATACTTAAAGCTTGTGCCTTCCCATCTACCCTACACCAACACAGCCCCAAGGCCCTAGTTACCAGATCTGCTTCTCACTCTCCAGACTTTGCTACCAAGCCTCAACTATCTTTCCATCCCAGAATTTTCTCTTCCATTCAATTCAGTAACTATTCTCTTCTGCAACCTTCCCTTTGCTGATTGATAAGTTCCTTTGTGAAGCACCATTTTTGAGCAAGGGGCCCAGGCCATCCATCCAACCAACCAACCGTCCATCCATCCAACTTCCATTCCTCTTCTATCTCTGCTTCTAACTCTACAGACCTTGCCACCATTCCTCAGCTGCCTTCTCAACCAAGAATTTCCCTGAGAGACTGTCATTTTCTCACCTTGAATCATAACTCTCCCTGTTTACTCCAGCTAATCCCATTGCTTTTGTGTTGCCTTTTTCCATGAAAATTCCTGGAAAAATAGATTGTCTTTTTGCTTGAGTTGGTATCTATGCTGCTTAGTACAGTGAATGATACAGAGTCAGTGCATGATAAATTTTTGTTAAATGACTGATTGAGTCAGGAGCCCTTCCCAGCTCTTTGTCTTGTTCTTTCCTTTTCAATTTATAAACATATAAATGGGAAAGTTTCTTTTTGTCTTTGTATCTCTATTGCCTAATAGAGGGCCACGTACACAGTAGGCACCCAATGAATACTTGTTGAATTAAGTTGAATTTAAAAATATGACCCAGCAGAGATGCTAGAGGAAAAAAAACATAATATCAAAATCCCTTCAGCCTCTGTGACCTTGTAATTTAAGGAAAGCAAAGAGCTAAAAAATCCTTGCGCATTACTCTATTCATAGGAAATAGCCACAGGATAATAATCTGATGATAATATAAACTTTGAAATTTTTAAATGACAGAAAATAGATCAAGCAAGCTGACTTTAAATATTTCTTTTGCTTTGGTGGTCTTTAAAAACCTGAGCAACAACAAAATGAAAAATATTTCATATTTTAAAAATGTAGTATCCACAGAAGAGGCTGACTATTTCAATTGATTGGGCTGTCAGCATCCTTATTTGCTAACCTCACCTATCATTTATCAGAAACTTGCTCTTCAGCTTTAACTAACCCAAATCCTTCTTGCTATCCACTGACAGACATTTTAGTCTTCAAACTTTTACTGAGAAAACTACCAAGACAACTAAGAAAAAAGAAATTGGAAATGCACTTGTAATTTACAATGTTATATCCTGTGACCTGGGAATTTAATATCTTCTACAATACTGTCTTAAAAACTTTAGGATAATTAAATTGCATCAGAGTTATAATAAAGGTCAGTAAACAGATCATGTATATTTTGGCATATGTTGTATATATTTCTCAATGTACAGTATTGCTTCCATCATTCTCTTAAGAAGGTATAAATTGTATTCCAGCTGACATTACAAGTCAAAATTATGTATAATACCCAATAATATAAAAGCTCATCAATTTGATTTTTGTCCTCCCTTCAAAATGGAAGTATGAAATGACTTTTCTTGACTGAAGACAAAATTGATACTTAATTACCTATTACAGAGATGTCCTTATAATACTCTTATTCTTTTACTTATTTTATAGTGAATATTATAAGAACTATTTTAAAAGGACAGTTACTATTTGTCCTTGTCATTCTTTTGGACTGTACCTCTATAACATCTCACACATCAAGTGCCTCCTCTCCACTCTCATGGCACCACTGGAACTCAACTTCTCATTATTTCTCACCTTGATTATTATAATGGCCTCCAATTGGTCTACTTTCTTCCAATTTCTCCATTCTCCAATCCATCCTCCCCACAGCTATCAAAGTCACCTTACCAAAGCAGATGTCTGATTCTGTCAATCCCTTGCTAAAATACTTTGAATAGTTCTCTATTGCTTCTTGAGTAAAATTTAAAGTCCTCAGCCTGATATTTAAAATTTACTCTCCACTATTCAGTTTCTACCTGATTTTCCATTCTTAACTCCCTTTACTAGCTGTTGCACAAGTAAGTGCATTATAACCTGTTCTTCAAGCTCAGTTTTCCATCAGTGAGCTCCTTTTTTGTATTCCAACAGCCTTTCCCCTATGCTAATGTATAAAGAGGCAACTCTTATTACATGTGTCCCCACCAAAACTATTTCAGATTCATGGCACTCTGAGGGTCCACATTCACTCAAATCTACTCAGAACTATAGCTCAAAAGACCCTAAAGATCTGCTTACATTTATTTACTAATTAACCAGAGGGCCTAATTAGTTCAAAATCTAACCCTTTCTAATGTAGTGAACCAAACTGAAGGGGGTTGAACACATTTATTCTGAATGTAAACTCTTATGCCAAAGGGGATTGCCTCCTAATTGACTTTTTGTCAATGTGCCTAGCAAACATTGGTTTTGCTCTCCCTTCTATTTCCCTCTTATCTCCAACTACCGTAGTTTCCTTTTAGAAAGTACAATATTATATGTACCTTTAGCTAGAAGATCTTTACAGGTATAAAAGCTAGTTATGTTGAATGATTCATTGGGGAAACTGGTCTCCCAAAGAATCACAGGGGAGATGGTGAAGATAGAATTATCTCTATTTTAATGAAATCAGTCAGCAAGCTTTAACTCAATCAATCAAGAACTCAAAGGACCCCTACTTAACCTCCAAAGGCCACCGCCCCTGCCCCAGGCAATGCTAGGCAAATTGGAAGGCTGTGATTGGATCCCATGAAGTGGGGGAGTGACAGGAAGTGACATTGGGAAAACTGCTTTAAAAAGGCTAGCCCAGGGGCAGCTGGCCTAGAGATGTGAGGTCCTAGGTTCAAATCTGGCTTCAGCCACTTCCCCGCTGGGTGACCCTCGGCAAGTCACTTGACCCCCATGGCCTAGCCCTTACCACTCTTCTGCCTTGGAGCCAATACACAGTATTGACTCCAAGACAGAAGGTAAGGGTTAAAAAAAAAGGCTAGCCATAGGATTCAGTCATTCACCCTGCTTCTGTAAGCCAGGCTGGAGGAGAACTCTTTGCTTCCTTGGCTTTGAAGGAGACACTTTCCCTGGATCCTGAATCAGCTTGCTAGGTGAGTGGCTAAGATTCCTGCCTTGGCTTTGGAGGAGGCTGTGCTGGTAGACTTCTGCCTGAAGAATCCACGCTGAGATTGAGACCTCAAGAAGCCTCCTGCAGGGGTGCTGAATCAGAATTCACTTCACCAGAAAAGCTCTTAGAGCTGGTAGTCTAGTTAAGAATTTGTCTCTATCTACATTTTACACTTTCACTCTTTACACCTCTTTGTAAATTAAAGCTTCTAAAAGTCATTTTGACTTATGGTATAATATTTTAAAATCAGCAACCACAATATTACTTTGTAACTCTCTTATTGAGTCAATAACCTAAATGTAATTCTTACAGGTTGAAGGTGAGGGTTTAGTGAGCAGAACTAGTTGATGTCTTAGCTGACAAGTCCTATCACTATGCCTGCCTCCTCACATCCTTCCTTTAGCTAGCCTGGGTCCTCCTGACTCTCAGGACATTTTAGCTCTTCCCTCTTCTTTAGGATGAAGAACCTTTTATAGTCTTTGAATGATAGGATGCAAAGCATTTATGTCATAATCTTAAAGTATCCACCTCAAGTGTCTACTCCAACTCAAAATGAGAAATATAAAAAGAAAAACAAGGTCTGTACATTTCTGTTTTCAATGAGTGTTAACCCCGCTACTCTCCAAGTTCGTCCTCTGATAAGGCCTATGAGCCTGTGATCATAGGCTAGTCACTTAACTTCTTAGTGTCCCAGGAAACTGCCTAAGCTTATGAGGTATGAAAAAGTTTTCAGTTTGAATAGGAATGATGAGGTTCCTCATGAGAAGCTACTATTTTTGATGGAATCATAGTTCTAGAGCAAAATAAAACAAAGAATCTCACTCTCAAAAATGGATATATTGACTTTCAAATAAAAGAAATTTCATTATTCTTGTTTTCCTAGGCATTTTTAAACTTATTTAGCATCATATAACATGGATTTGGTGCTGTTACTGCTGTCTTTAACTACAAAGTAACAATATGTATAAATTTTATTCTTTTGGTTCTGCTTTTCCCATTTCACAACACTTCATAAAAATATTGGCATATTTGTTTAAATTTCTCAATTTGGCATATCTTATTGTTCAATAATAATAATCCATGACATTTATAAACTAGAATTTGTTCAACCACTCCCTAGTCAGTAGACACTCAGGTGACTTTCATTTTTTTGTTAATAACAATAGAGTTACAAAGACTATGAACTTTTCCTGTTTCAGATCTTTTGAAGTATCATATGAGTAGTAGAATCACTAAGTAAAAGGGTATTCACATTTTTGTAACTTGTGGAATTCCATATTGCTTTCAAGAAAAAGGTCGACCAATTCACAACTATGAGTTGTAGTATACTTGTTCTATGCCAGTCAAAATAGCATTTTGTTGTCAACTTTTGTTATTTTTGCCAATTTGATATATTAAGTTGAATTCCAGAGTTGTTTTACTTTAAATGTCTCTGATTAATAGAGAATTTTAATATTTTTTCCATATCTACATCAGAACCATGCACTAGGTCATAAAAAACATTGCAAACAAATGTAGGAAAGGAGAAATAATAAACGCAATTTTTTCAGATCATAATTCAATAAAAATAATAATCAATAAGGGCGTGTAGAAAGGCAGATTTAAAATTAAATAGAAAGTAAATAATCTAATTCTTCAAAACTAGATGGTCAAAGAACAAATCAAAGAAACAATTACTTATTTAATTGAAGAGAATGACAACAATGAAGAAACAACTTATAAAAATCTATGGGATGCAGTCAAAGCAGTACTTAGGGGGAAATTTATATCCCTGAATGTACATATCAATAAATCATAGAGGGAAGAAGTCAGTGAATTGGGCATGCAACTTAAAAAAACTAGAAAGGGAACAAATTTAAAATCCCCAAATAAAAGCTAAATCAGAAATCATAAAAATCAAAAGAGAAATTAATAAAATTAAAAGTAAAAGACCTATTGAACTAATAAATAAGAATAGAAGTTGGTACTTTGAAAAAAACAAATAAAATAGATGAAGTAGTGGTTAATTTAATTAAACAATAAAGAAGAAAATCAAATTAGCAGTATCAACAATGAAAAGAGTGAACTTGTCTCTGATGAAGAGGAAGTTGAGGTAATAATTAAGAACTATTTTGCCTAATTATATGGTTAAAAATATGAAAATCTAGGTAAAATGGGTGAATATCTACAAAAAATATGTAAATTGCCTTGTTTAAAGAAAGAGGAAAGAGAATATTTAAACAATCCCATCTCAGAAAAAAAAATATTGAACAAGCCATCAAGGAACTCCCTAAGAAAAAATCCCCAGGGCCTGATGGATTCACAAGTGAATTCTAACAAACATTTAAACAACAATTAATCCCAATATTACACAAATCATTTGACAAAATAAGCAAAGAAGTAGTTTTACCAAATTCCTTTTATGACACAAATATGGTACTGATTCCAAAGCCAGGTAGACCAAAAACAGAGAAAGACAACTACAGACCAAACTCCTTAATGAGCATGGATGCAAGAAATCTTAAATAGAATAGTAGCAAAAAGACTACAGGAAGTTATCATGAGGGTTATTCACTATAATTAGGTGGGGTTTATACCAGGAAGACTAGGATGGTTTAATATTAGGAAAACCATCCTCATAATTGACCATATCAACAACCAAACCATCAGAAATCACATGATTATCTTAATAGGTACAGAAAAGGCCTTTGACACAATACAACACTCATTCCTATTAAAAACATTAGAAAGTATAGGAATAGATGAGCCTTTTCTAAAATACTAAAGAGTACATATTTAAAATCATCAGCAACTACCATCGGCAATGGGGATAAGTTAGAAGCCTTCCCAATAAGATCAGCAGTTAAGCAAGGATGCCCATTATGACCTCTATTATTTAATATTGCACTAGAAACACTAGCAATAGCAATTAGAGAAGAAAAAGGAATGGAAGGGATTAAAGCAGGCAATAAGGAGACTAAACTACCACTCTTTGCAGATGATATAATGGTCTATTTAAAGTATCCTAGAGAATCAACTAAAAAGGTAGTGGAAATAATCAACAACTTTAGCAATGTTGCAGGATACAAAATAAACCCACATAAGTCATCACCATTTCTATATAATTCCAACACAGCTCAGCAGCAAGAACTAGAAAGAGAAATCCCATTCAAAATCATCCTAGACAATATAATATATTTAGGAATCTATTTGCCAAGACAAATACAAGAATTATAAGAACACAACTACAAAACACTCTCCACACAATTAAAATTGGATCTAAATAAATGGAAAAACACGAATAGCTCATGGAAAGGACAAGCTAATATAATAAAATGATAATCCTACCCAAAACAATTTACTTACTTACTGGCACACCTATCAAACTACCAAGAAACTTTTTTGCTGATTTAGAAAAAAAAATAACAAAAGTTTAAAAGGAAGAAAAAGAGATCAAGAATATCAAGGGAACTAATGAAAAAAATGTGAAAGAGGGGGGCCTAGCACTACCAAATCTTAAACTGTACTATAAAGCAGCGATCATCAAAACAATATGGTACTGGCTAAGAGACAGAAAGGAGGATCAGTGGAGTAGACTTGGGGTAAATGACTTCAGCAGGACAGTCTTTGACAAACCCAAAGATCCCTGCTTTAGGACAAGGACCCACTATTTGACAAAAACTACTGGGAAAATTGGAAAACAGTCTAGGAGAGAATAGGTTTAGATCAACATCTCATACCCTACAGCAAGATAAATTCAGAATGGGTGAATGATTTAAATATAAAGAAGGAAACTATAAGTAAATTAGGTGAACATAGAATAGTATACCTGTGAGATCTATGGGAAAGGAAAGAATTCCAGATCAAGCAAGAGGGGGCAGCTGGGTAGCTCAGTGGATTGAGAGGAAGGCCTAGAGATGGGAGGTCCTGGGTTCAAATCTGGCCTCAGACACTTCCCAACTGTGTGATCCTGGGCAAGTCACTTGACCCCCATTTCCTAGCCCTTACCACTCTTCTGCCTTGGAGCCAATACACAGTACTGACTCCAAGACAGAAGGTAAGGGTTTAAAAAAAAAGATCAAGCAAGAGACAGTATGTTACTAAATATAAAATAAATAATTTTATTATATTAAATTGAAAAGGGTTTGAAGAAACAAAACCAATGCAATCAAAATTAGAAGGGAAGTAAAAAATGGGAAAAATCTTTATAACAAAAACCTCTGAAAAAGCTTTAATTTCTCAGATCTATAAGGATCTAAATCAATTATACAAAAAATCAAGCCATTCCCCAATTGATAAATGGGC
The DNA here is from genome assembly GCF_027887165.1 of Monodelphis domestica. NCBI lineage: Eukaryota > Metazoa > Chordata > Mammalia > Didelphimorphia > Didelphidae > Monodelphis > Monodelphis domestica. The sequence continues at coordinate 16,962,279 of NC_077235.1, read as the reverse complement.
AAGGGAAATGAATAGGCAATTTTCAGCTATAGAAATCAAAACTATTAATAAGCACATGAAAAAGTGTTCTAAATCTCACATAAATAGAGAAATGTAAATTAAAACAGCTCTCGGGTACCACCTCACACCTAGCAGGTTGGCCAATATTACAGCAAAGGAAAGAAATACACACTGGAGGGGATGTGGCAAAGTCAGGACACTAATTCACTGCTGGTGGGGTTGTGAACTGATCCAACCATTCTGGAGGGCAATTTGGAACTCTGCCCAAAGGGTGCTAAAAGACTGTCTGTCCTTTGATCCAGCCATAGCACTGCTGGGTTTGGACCCCAAAGAGATACTAGGGGAAATATGTGTACAAAAACATTTATAGCTGCGCTCTTTGTGGTGGCAAAAAATTGGAAAATGAGGGGGTGTTCATCGATTGAGGAATGGCTGAACCAATTGTGGTATCTGATGGTGATGGAGGGAAAGGACATGAATCATATAACCATGGAAAATTATTCTAAATTAATTAATTACAGAAATAAACTTATTTTTAAAAAATAAATCGTCAGTTGGCCTTATCTAGTAGGGACTGGGAGATGGCCATATACCATTCTGGAGATCAAGAAGGCATAGGCAATGGGACACTAAATAAAACATATGAAGATTGGTTTCTTCATATCTAATGAGATTCTCCAAGCCTCCTCAGTCTCCTTTGAAGTAGGAATGTTCATATCCTGCCCCTAAACAAGAGGATCACTTAGGACTGTCCTTCCCTACTCCTCATTCTATTAAAAAAAACAAACTAGCCCTGGACAGTCCATTAACCACAACCCAGGAAACTGACTTAATTCCTTTTGGACTGTCTTAGGAAGAGTCTGAAGATTACTTGGCAAGATAAAGTACTAGACAATGAGGTCCTTTTCCCAGCTGAAATAACCAAGCATTCAAACTATACTACAGAGAGTGCAACTACAGTGGACTGGCCACATTGAAGGCCAAACATATTTGCCTAAAAGACAATTTTGAGAACTCAGAACAAACAATTCAAGGAAGCTCTGAAGATCTCTGAACCATGGTATCAATTTTAAGACAAGGGAGACACTGGGGCCAGATCATCCAGCATGATGTGTCCACATTAAAGAAGGCAATGCACTCTCTGAGCACAGCAGAATTGCATTAGCCCTAAAGAAACACGAGATCCAAAAATTTAGAAAACATCTCCATTCCAAATGTTCATTTGAGGCTACTTGTGTCTGCCTTGTGGTCCTTCATGGCTCGATCAGCCACAGCTGGACACAGCATACCTTGACCCCAAAACAGTGATTTCAACTTGGTCATCTTTGAGTATAAAAAGCCAAGAACCATAATTATCTACTTATAAGCATGGACATGGACTCCATCTACAGGATGTAAGTTCATTGAGGGCACAGATTTTTTTTTTCATTTTTGTCTTTATATTTACAGTTCCTCGCACAATGTTTGGCATAGTCAATACTTATTAAAGACTTGCTGATTGATTCAGTGTAGTTGAACAGGGGTGGGGAAGCAGTGCCTAGTAGTAACTGAGGTCAGGTTCTGAACTCAATTCACTTGAAAAGTTGTTGCAGAAATTAACATCTTTTTATTTTTCACTAGAATGGCATAATATGCCTTGTCCAAACTTAAAAATATTTCAGTTAAACAGGAAGGAGAGATCAGATTGTTAAGGTAATGATTGTTTCATCCACGGTGCAAGGTTATGGCAACAAATATCATTTAAAAATTTGTAGCAATTTTAGTAAATAATCAACTCAGAACCAGAAGTAAATTATTTAAGTATCGCACAAAAACTTTAAAACTCTAGGTTGAAAATGTTATATTAAATTGTCTTTAGCTGTGTATTTTTGAATTCTAGAAGCTATTTTATACCATTTTCTCTACAAAATGAGAAATAAACAAGCTACTACCAGTTGAATTAAGTGTAACAATGTAAAAAAGAAATAAATTCATATATGAAACACATTAATTTTTTATGTCAGGTTCACACAAACACAAATTGTCACATAATGTTCTAAATATATCATTTGTTCCTTTTTAAACTAACTGAAAAGCAAATACAATATATTTGAAACATTCAGAGTCTAAGAAATAATTTGCTTAAGGTTAAGAAATTTACTAATGTGAAAGAAAATAAATAACTGGCTTTGTATTGCGAAATCCAGAAATTTGATAGAAAATAAATTTTAATTCACTTACTTTCTACTCAAACCAACCTATTACCACCTCTGCCTCCAATGGACAGTCCTTTAATTTATTTCTTCTTAGGCCTTAGCAAAAAGGTAAATAGACTATCCATTAGGTTTGAAACTGTATTTCACCAATTCCATACTATCTAAGACCTTATCATCACAATATTGGTTAAAGTATGGCATCAGTAAATGTCATGTCTGACATCCTGAGCTGTGCTGAGACAATCTTTGTTAGATTTACCCTGAGTAAATGTCAGTGTCACTGAGGATGGATAAAAAAGCACATCTTTTTCCCTACTGACAAGTACTTGACAATGAATTGTCTGGCTGGTATAAAAGGAGCAGACTGATGATTATATTTTTCTTCTTGTAAAGATATAAAGAATATAATGTAATCTATTCTCTTTGTCAAGGAGAACTACAGATATTGTTTCTATATATGCATCTTGAATAGCTGTCCAATCTATATATTTTATTTATTAAAAAAGCATTCACACCTCTAATGAAGAGGAAATTAAGATAATTATTAAGAACAATTTTGCCTAATTATATGGCAATAAATATGGCAATCTAGGTGATATGGATGAATATTCACAAAAATATAAATTGTCTAGATTAACAAAAGAGGAAATAGAATACTTAAATAATCGCATCTCAGAAAAAGATATTGAACAAGCCATCAAGGAACTTCCTAAGAAAAAATCCTCAGGGCCAGATGGGTTCACAAGTGAATTCTATCAAACATTTAAACAACAACTAATCAAAAATACTCTAGAAGCTATTTGACAAAATAAGCAAAGAAGGAGTTTTACCAAATTCCTTTTATGACACAAATATGGTGCTGATTCTCAAGCCAGGAAGACCAAAAACAGAGAAAGAAAACTACAGACCAATCTCCTTAATACACATACATGCAAAAATCTTAAATAAAACACTAGCAAAAAGACTTCATCTAGTTATCACAAGGATTATTCATTATGACCAGGTGTGATTTATACCAGGAATACAAGGATGCTTTAATATTAAAAACCACCCACATAATTGACCATATCAATAATCAAACCAACAGAAATCACATGATTATCTCAATAGATGCAGAAAAATCCACAAATTACAACACTCATCTCTATTGAAAACACTAGAAAGTATAGGAATAGAAGGGCCGTTCCTCAAAATAATAAACAGTATATATCTAAAACCATCAGCAAGTATCATCTACAATGGGGAAAAGTTAGAAGCCTTCCCAATAAGATCAAGAGTGAAGCAAGGATGCCCATTATCATGTGTATTATTTAACATTGTACATTGAAGGAATAGGAGGCAATAAGGAAACTAAACTATCACTCTTTGCAGATGATCTACTTAAAGAACCCCATAAAATCAACTAAAAGGCTAGTAGAAATAATTAACAACTTTCACAAAGTTTCAGGGTACAAGATGAACCCACATAAATCATCAGCATTTCCAAAAATTTCCAACAAAACTCAGCAGCAGGAGTTAGAAAGAGAAACTTCATTTAAATCACTCTAGACAATATAAACTATTTCAGAATCTATCTACCAAGAAAACACAGGAATTAAATGAACACAACTACAAAACATTTGTCAAACAATTAAAACTGGATCTAAATAATTGGGAAAACATTAATTGCTCGTGGGTAGGATGAGCTAATATAATAAAAATGACCATCCTATCCAAATTAATTTATATGTTTAGTGCCATACCTATCAAACTACCAAAAATCTTTTTTATACAAATAGAAAAAATTATAAAGTATATCTGGAAAAACAAGAGATCAAGAATATCAAGGGAAATAATGAAAAAATATGAAGAAGGGCGGGGTTAGCAGTACCAGATATTAACCTGTACTATAAAGCAGTGGTCATTCAAACAATGTGGTACTGCAGAGACAAACACACTGTGGAATAATCGAACGTAATGGACTTCTCCATTAGTGGTGGTGTAATGTCCCTGAACAATCTGCAGGGATCTAGGAGAAAAAACACTATCCATAAGCAGAGGACAAACTGTGGGAGTAGAAACACCGAGGAAAAGCAACTGCCTGACTACAGTGGTTGAGGGGACATGACAGAGGAGAGACTCTAAACGAACACTCTAATGCAAATATTAACAACATGGCAATGGGTTCGAATCAAGAACACATGTGATACCCAGTGGAATCATGCGTCGGCTATGGGGGGTGGGGGGGAGGAAAAGAAAATGATCTTTGTCTTTAATGAATAATGCATGGAAATGATCAAATAAAATACTATAAAATTAAAAAAAAACAATGTGGTACTGGGGGCAGCTGGGTAGCTCAGTGGATTGACAGTCAGGCCTAGGACAGAAGGTCCTGGGTTCAAATCTGGCCTCAGACACTTCCCAGCTAGGTGACCCTGGGCAAGTCACTTGACCCCCATTGCCTAGCCCTTACCACTCTTCTGCCTTGGAGCCAATACACAGTATTGACTCCAATATTGAAGGTAAGGGTTTAAAAAAATATATGGTACTGGCTAAGAAACTGAAGGGTGGATCAATGGAATAGATTAGAGGTAAATGACCTCAGCAAGTTAGTGCTCAATCAACCCAAAGATCCTACCTTTTGGGACAAGAAACCACTATTTAACAAAAACTGCTGGGAAAACTGGAAAACAATATGGGAAAAATAACGTGTAGATCAACATCTCACACCCTAAACCAAGATAAATTCAAAATGAGTAATTGACTTAAATATAAAGAGTGAAATTATAAATAAATTAGGTGAGCATAGAATAGTCTACCTATCAGATCTGTGGAAAAGAATTTAAGACCACGAGAGAGAAAGAGAGAGAGAGAGAAAGAGAGAGAGGACAAAATATAAAATGAATGATTCTGGTTATATCAAATTAAAAAGGTTTTGTACAAACAAAAGCAATGAAACCAAAATTAGAAGGAAAGCAAGAAACTGGGAGGACATTTTTACAACAAAACTCTCTGACAAAGATTTAATTTCCCAAATATATAAGGAACTAAGTCAAATCTACAAAAACTCAAGCCATTCCCCAATCGACAAATGGTCAAGGGGCATGAATAGGCAGTTTTCACATGAAAAAAACAAAATGATCAATAAGCACATGAAAAAGTGTTTTAAACCCCTCCTGATTAGAGTAATGCACATTAAAACAACTCTGACAAAACACCTTACATCGAGCAGAGTGGCCAATATGGCAGGAAAGGAAAGTAATAAATGCTGGCAGGATGTGACAAAATTGGGACACTATTACAATGCCGGTGAAGTTGTGAATTGATCCAACCATTCTGTAGGGCAATTTAGAATTATGCCCAAAGGGTTTTAAAACACTTCATGCCCTTTGATCCAGCCATACCACTGCTACATTTATACTCCAAAGGGATAATAAACAAGGGTTGTACAAAAATATTCATAGCCTCACTCTTTGTGATGGCAAAAAATTGGGAAATAAGGGGGTGTGCATTGATTGGGGAATGGCTGAACAAATTGCGGTATATGTTGGTGATGGAATACAATTATGCTGAAAGGAACAATGAACTGGAGGAATATATGGGAACTGGAACAACCTCCAGGAATTGATGCAGAGTGAGAGGAGCAGAACCAGGAGAACCTTATACACAGAGATGGATACACTGTGGCACAATCGAATAGAATCAACTTTTCTACTAGCAGCAATGCAGTGATCCAAGACAATCCAAAGGAACTTATGAGAAAGAACACTATTCTCATTCAGAGAAAGAACTGTGGGAGCAGAAATGCAGAAGAAAAGCATATGATGTATCGCATGGTCCAGTGGGGATAAGATTGGGGTTTTCGCTTTAGTAGATCACTCTACTGCAAATATGAATAACATGGAAATAGGTTTTGGACAATGATACATGGATAACCCAGTGGAACTTCTTGTCAGCTTGGGGAGGGGGGAGGGAAAGACCATGAATCATGTAACCATGGAAAAATATTCTAAATAAATCATTTTAAGGCATTCTGGCTTCCTGCACCATTATAAATTTAATCTGGGGTTTTCTACTTTTATAACACCCTATTCATTTTCTTTCATATTCTCCCTTTCCTCTGTTGTATTGATAAAGAAGTAGATATCATTCAAAACCTGGCCTCCTGCCATGACTTAATGTTACCAATGGTGTTTGATATAATCACTCCAGCACTTTCCTCTTTATTCAGATATAAAACTATCGTGGAAAGATGTGCCGATAGAGGGCTGAGGATGAAAAGAGAATGTTGAAAAGGAAAAGAAGACACAACCAGCACCATTTAGGCCTTGAGATTTTGCCATCAGTGATAATAACAACAATAACTCATTTACCTATAATAATAACTCAGATGGGTATAGCACTTCATTGTTATTACTAAGAGATTCTCTAAATAAATAATACTGTTAAAGTCTCATTCTCTTTAGTGAAGTATTCACAATGCAATTATTGACACCAGAGTCGAGATCTGAATTGTGCTCTAAATATAAGAACTCATTTTTATGACATTCATCTTTTTAATAAAATGTTTTACTCACCAACAACTCTGTAACAAATACTCGTAACTCCACTTTACAAAGAAGCTGATATCTGAAGAGGTCCCACATTGTGCTTAAATTCTTACAGCTAGGGAGAAGCAGAAAGGAAAATCAAAACCAGCTCTACTGACTGCAAATTCAGAATTTTTCTCACTACCCTATATTGAGTGAATGGGATATAGCAAATATATAACTTTTCTTGTCACCCCTCCAGCAACTGATGAATAACATCACAATCTTCAGCAATGTGTACTTGTCTTTAGCTCTTCTCTTTGCTGCCGGAATAGTATGAACAATTCAATAGCCAAGAGGAGTAGAAGGTGGCTAAGAAAAGCCAAAGAATTTGCATGCTTTTTGAAGAGAATTCAGAATTTAAACCTGTCTGGGTATGGTCAATCTAACTGCCTCTTTGCCCAAGTGTAGTTGTCATCCTTTCAGGCCAAATGCACTATACAAGCTACTATTATCCTCTCTATTCTTTTCTGTGACTCTATATTCTAAGTTGGGACCTTCGAATCTCAGCCTGCATCTTTCTCACCTTTAGATATTCTCTTTGTTATTTCTGAACTGATTACTGCCAAATGGTACCTCCTTTAATATGTAGCATTTTCAACTTGGCACCTCACTATCTCCAATTTCCTCAGGCCACTTTTTCCTTGTTAAATCTAATGGAAAAATTTAAGCTCACCATGAGAGATGAGTTTTCCAGGTAAAATATTAAAAATTTGTCAATTCTGTGATAGACCAATCTAACAAAAAGGTAGATAGTACCTTGGAGCAATAAAACTTTTCCAGCATTAACACAGTTTGAATGGATCATTATGAAATAAAGAGGAAACTGTTCCAAAACTAGGGACAAATGATAATCTTCTGGCCATTACCAATAGGTCATTTCTAGGATGAGAAATGTACTCATGACTTTCAATAACAGAGTATCACTGAATTCAATATTAAAGTCTAAGAAAGCTGACTGAGATTTCAACTCAATAATTCAAGAATATGTATGGTTCTCACATCAACTAGAGAATTACATAAATTTCTCTAACTTTTGTCCCTATGACATATTCAGCTTTGGAGAATTTCACAGGCAATCCAGTGTATTAATTTAAAAAAATTTTAACTCCTCACCCTCCATCTTGGAATCAATACTGTGTACTGGTTCCAAGGCAGAAGAGTGTAAAGGGCTAGGCAATGGGGGTTAAGTGACTTGCCCAGGGTCACACAGCTGGAATGTGTTTATCTTAGCTTTTACCATGTCAGAGATCATGATTGTTCCCTGTATTTTTTTAATCAGTTGAGGAATAGAATATTCTGCTCCAGTCCTTTATTTTTACCCTGTCTTACATTTTTGAGTGTGTTACTTGTAAACAATATTTTATTGGGTTTTGATCAATTTTGTTATCCATTTTGGTTTTACTGGTGAATTTATCCCATTTACATTCAAAGTTATAATCACTAGTTGTCTATTTCCCTCTAGTCTATTTTTCCACATGTTTTGTCCTTCTTTCTTTATCCCTGTCCCTTCTCAAAAGTCCAGTTTCTTCTGACCACTATCTCTCCAATTTGGAGTCCTCCTAAGAATCCCTCTCTTATTCTCTCCCCTTTTCCCTCCCAGTTCTTATTCTATCTATCCTTCCAAAAGTCCATTCTTTTTCCCCCATACTGCCCTTCTATTTCTTGACATGGATTCCTTACTGAAAAATCCTCCTTATTATGCCCCAAGGCAGCGGTTCTCAACCTCTCAATTTGTAGCAATGAGAATACATAATGCATATCAGGTATTTACATTCCGAATCATAACTGTAGCAACATTACAGTTTCAAAGTAGCCACCAAAATAATTTTTTGGTTTGGGGTCACTGCAACATGAGGAACTGTATTGCGAGGTCACGGCATTAGAAAGGTTGAGAACCACTGTCCTAAGGGCTTTAAAGGATTGCATACCCTTTGATCCCGTTAAACCACAACTGGGTTTGTACCCAAAGAGATTTTTTAAAAATGTTTGTACAAAAATATTTTTAGCTGTGCTTTTTGTGGTGGCAAAGAATTGGAAAACACGGGGGTATCCTTCGAGTGGGGAATGGCTGAACAAAGTTGTGGTATATACTGGTAATGGAATACTATTGTGCCATAAGGCATGATGAACTGCTTAATTTCTATACAAACTGGAAAGACTTCCATGAACTGATGTGGAGTGAAATGAGCAGAACCATGAGAACATTGTACACAGAAATGGAAATGTTGTTGAAGGATCAAATGTAATAGACTCTGCTACTAATAGCAATAAAATGATGAAGAACAATACTGTGAAACTTATGAAAAAGGATGTTATCTACATCTAGAGAAAGTACTATGGGAGTAGAAACACAAAAGAAAAACATAATTTGTCACTTGATTATATGGGTATGATTTGGGGTTGTGGTTTTTAAAAGATCACTCTATTACAAATATGAATAACGTAGAAATCAGTTTTGAGTAATAAGACATGTATAAATCAGTGGAATTGCTTGTTAGCTCTGGGAGGGAGGAAGGAAGAGGAGAGGGAGAGAACACAAATCATGTAACCATGGAAAAATACTTTTAAAAATTAAAATTAATATTAAATAAATAAATAATTTTTAAAATGCTTACCCTCAAAAAATAATAATAATAAAGTTGGCTTTAAAAGAATGAGGTTGGGGGAAGCTAGGTGGCTCAGCAGCTAGAGAGCTAGGAGGTCCTGAGTTCAAATTTGAATCAGATACTTGTTAGTTGTGTGACCCTGGGCAAATCACTTAACCCCAACTACCTAATCCTTACCTCTCTTCTCTCTTGAAACCAATAGTTAGTATTTATTCTAAGACAGAAGGTAAGGGGTTTTAATTTTTAAAAAGGAAAGGAAAACCAAATAAAACAAGTTAATGAGGCTGCTATTTGTAACCATTCTTTTAAGAATTGCTGAAAAGCTCAACAGGATTAATTTTGCCCTTCCCACTCCCAATTTTCTCTCCAGTGCCTGTTGCTCTTAGGTACTTTACAGTGAGTTTTCTCTTTTTCTTTCGACTGTTTTAAATTCCTAATTTAGTTTCATATATTTAAAAAAACCAACTCTGCCTGACCATAAAAAAGAAAATAAAAACCCTCCTTTATCTTTTTTCCTAAGAGTCCCTCTCCTTTTGTCTCACTTTGTCCTCCTATTTCTTGATATGTACTCTGAAAAATCTCAATGGACCTTTGGCAAACTCATACTTCAGTGTCCATGACAGATATTTTCAAAACCAATTAAAAAAACAATTGCAGTTTAGACATTGATATATTTTTCAGAGAAAGAAGTAATAAATGAAATTTTGTAGTATTAAAAGAACTTTCCTATAAAACGAGGACATTGAAACAAATGTCCTTTTAAGGTCCCTTCCAACTCTAAATATATAATCATATTATCATGTGAAGATCCATTAAGGTACATAAATTTATAATTTACTAATATTTGGTTATTTCACTGAAATGGGGACAGCAATGAAAAATTATGGAAAATATAATTCAGGAGTACAACATGAGAAAGGGAAACGTATTATGTGTTGTAACTTTGAAAGTTAAATTATCCAAAGCTCTCACTCACTCCAACAATCCCTCTAATATTTGATACAATTCGAAAAATACTAGCTATAGAAGTAGGACAAGAACAAGAGGAAATAACCATAAACAAAGAAGAAACAAAATTATCCCTTTTTATGGTGATGAGGTAGTTTACTTATAAATTCAACAACTTCAGTGCATGAAATATACTATATAGCAGTATATGAAATAATTCTCCATACATCATTCCAACTTCTGTGAGTTGCCAATGAAACCCCAAAGAGATAGAAAAAGAAATTTCATTCAAAATTACTACGTAATATATAAAATATCTGAGAGTTCACATACCAAGATACATTGGAATCATATGAATACAAGAATAAAGTACTCTTTACATAAAGGGCTTGCCGATTGGAAATATATTAATTATTGAGTAAAGTAGCTATAGTGTTTCAAATAGAAAATCAACCTTAAAGTCAAGAAGACCTGCATTCAAGTGCTACCATCCATTCTGGCTCTGTGACTATAAGGAAATCTGTTAACCTCTTAGTGCTCTAGGTCAGTCACTCTCTAATCTGTAAATTGCAAGGAAGATCCCGACAAAAACTGGAAGAGGGAGTTTCCTTACTTGGTGGCTCCTTATACTAATGGAATCAGAGATCCAGTCCCTATTATTATCACTATTAATTGGTCATAATTGAGCCATGCCTACATAACAAAAATGATTAAAAAAACACTAAATTAACTCATAGATTAAGTGCCATACAAACCAATCTGCCAAAGGATTATTTAATAGAGTTAGATAAAATTGTAATAGAATTCATTTAGAAGAAAAAATTTTCGAGAATCTTTAGTCAACTTTCTTTAGATGTTCTCTCTTAATTTTATTCCCTCATAGACAGCTGCCCATCAGAAACAATGCTGTAAAGAAGTATAGTCAAACAGCCAGTCCCCTTGCTGCTGCAGAACACCCCACTGTGGCCAAAACTACAACTAAAATGTAAATAGGAAATGTTTAACAAAATAGAAATACAATTACTCAAATTTATAAAGAGCTAAATCAATTGTACAAAAAATCAAGCCATTCCCCAATTGATAAATGGGCAAGGGACATGGATAGACAGTTTTCAGATAAAGAAATCAAAACTATTAATAAGCACATGAAGAAGTGCTCCACATCTCTTATAATCAGAGAGATGCAAATCAAAACAACTCTGAGGTATCACCTCACACCTAGCAGATTGGCTAACATGACAGTTATGGAAAGTAATGAATGCTGGAGGGGATGTGGCAAAGTAGGGACATTAATTCATTGCTGGTGGAGTTGTGAACTGATCCAGCCATTCTGGAGGGCAATTTGGAACTATGCACAAAGGGCGACAAAAGAATGTCTACCCTTTGATCCAGCCATAGCACTGCTGGGTCTGTACCCCAAAGAGATAATGGACAAAAAGACTTGTACAAAAATATTCATAGCTGCGCTCTTTGTGGTGGCCCAAAACTGGAAAATGAGGGGCTGCCCTTCAATTGGGGAATGGCTGAACAAACTGTGGTATATGTTGGTGATGGAATACTATTGTGCTCAACGGAACAATAAAGTGGAGGAATTCCATGTGAACTGGAACGACCTCCAGGAAGTGATGCAGAGCGAGAGGAGCAGAACCAGGAGAACATTGTACACAGAGATTGATACACTGTGGTATAATCGAACGTAATGGACTTCTCCATTAGTGGCGGTGTAATGTCCCTGCACAATCTGCAGGGATCAAGGAGAAAAAAAACACTATCCAAAAGCAGAGGACAAACTGAGGGAGTAGAAACACCAAGGAAAAGCAACTGCCTGACTACAATGGCTGAGGGGACATGACAGAGGAAAGACTCTGAGCGAACACTCTGACGCAAATACTAACAACATGGCAATGGGTTCAAGTCAAGAACACATATGATACCAGTGGAATCACGCGTCGGCCACGGGGGGTGGGAGGGAGGAAAAGAAAATGATCTTTGTCTTTAATGAAAAATGCATGGAAATGATCAAATAAAATACTATAAAATTAAAAAAAAACAAAAAAAATAAAATAAGATATATTCCTTAAAAAAAAATAGAAATACACAGTTAGTAATTATAACACTTACTGTGAAAGGAATGAACTCACCCATTAAATGGAAGTGGATAGCAGAGTGGATTAAAAACCAGAATCCTACTATATGTTGTTTACAAGAAACACATTTGAAGTAGGATGATACACACAGATTCAAGGTAAAAGGCTGGAGGAGAATATATCATGTATCACCTAAAGTAAAAAAAGCAAGAATAGCAATCATGATACCAGACAAATCCAAAGTAGAAATTGAGCTGGTTAAAAGAGATAAGGAAGGAAATTACATTTTCTTAAAAAGCACTATAAAAAATGAAGTAATATCATTACTAAACATCTATCTAGATTTCTAAAGGAAAAATTGAAGGAGCTCAAGGAGGAAGTAGAGAGTAAGACCATACTAGTGGGAGATCTTAACCCTCCCCTTTCAGAACTAGATAAATCAAACCAAAAAATAAATAAGAACGAAATAGGGGAAGTAAATGAAATGCTAGAAAAATTAGAATTAATATATACCTGGAGAAAACTGAACAGGGATAAAAAAGAATCTACCTTCTTCTCAGCAGTACATGGTACATATACAAAGATCAACCATGTACTAGGGCATAGAAATATTGCAAACAAATACAGAAAATAAGAAACAATAAATGCCACTTTTTTTGATCATAATGTGGTAAAAATTATAATTAACAAGGATCCATGGAAAGGCAAATTTAAAGTTAATTGAAAACTAAATAATCTAATTCTTCAAAACTGGGGGATCAGAAAGAAATCATAGAAACAATTAAAGACTTCATTAAAGAGAATAACAATGAGGTAACATCATATCAAAACCTACAGGATATAACCAAAGCAGTACTCAGGGGAAAATTTATATCCCAGAGTGCATAGACCAACAAAATAGGGAGAGTAGAGGCCAATGAATTGGGCTTAAAACTTAAAAAATTAGAAAAAGGACAAATTTTAAAACCCCAGATAAAAACTAAATTGGAAATCCTAAAAATTAAAGGAGAAATTAATAAAATTAAAAGTAGAACTATTAAACTAATAAATAAGGCTAGGAGCTGGTAGTTTGACTAACAAATAAAATGGATAAAGTACTAGTCAATCTAGTAAAAAAATATAAAGAGAATCAAATTATATGGGTGCAAAAAAATCTTAAATAGAATACTAGCAAAAAAACTCCAGCAAGTTATCATGACACTTATTCACTATGATCAGGTGGGATTTATGCGAGGAATGCAAGGATGGTTTAATATTAAGAAAACCATCCACATAACTGACTATATCCATAAACAAACCAACATAAATCACATGATTGTCTCAATAGATGCAAAAAAGACTTTGACAAAATACAACACCCATTCCTATTGAAAATACTAGAACATATAGGAATATAAGACTCCTTCCTCAAAACAATAAAGAGTATATATTTAACACCATAAGCAAGTATCATCTGTAATGGGGATATGTTAGAAGCCTTCCCAATAAAATTAGGAGTGAAGCAAGGATGCCCATTATCACCTCTTTTATTCAATATTGTACTAGAAACAGTAGCAGTAACAATTAGAGAAGAGAAAGAAATTGAAGGGATTAAAGTAGGCAATGAAGAGACTAAACTATCACTCTTTGCAGATGATATGATGGTGTATATAAAGAACCACAGAAAATCCCCTAAAAGGCTAGTTTAAATAATTAACAACTTTAGTAAAGTTGCAGGGCACAAAAATAAACCCACCTAAAGCATCAGCATTTCTATATATTTCCAATAAAATTCAGCAGCAGGAGTTGGAATGGGAAATTCCATTTAAAATCACTGTAGACAATATAAAATATTTAGGAATCTATCTGCCAAAACAAACACAAGAATTATATGACCACAATTACAAAACACTTTTCACACAATTAAAACTAGATCCAAACAACCAGAAAAACATTAACTGCTCCTGGGTAGGATGAGCTAATATAATAAAAATGACAATCCTACCCAAATTAATCTACTTATTCACTGCCATACCTATCAAAATACCAAAAAACTTTTTTATAGAATTAGAAAAAAATTATAACAAAGTTCATCTGGAAGAACAGCAGTTCAAGAAACTCAAGGGAAATAATGAAAAAAAGTGAAGGATGGGGACCAGCAGTACCAGATATTAAACTGTACCATAAAACAGTGTTCATTAAAACAATAAGTTACAGGCTAAGAGACAGAAGGGTGGATAAATGGAATAGACTAAGGGTAAATTACCTCAGTAAGCTAGTGTTCGGTAAACCCAAAGACCCCAGCTTTTGGGATAAGAACTCACTATTTGAAACAAATTGCTGGGGAAATTGGAAAACAGTATGGGGAAAATTAGGTTTAGATCAACATCTTACACCCTATATGGAGAGAAATGCAAAATGGGCAAATGACTTAAATATAAAGAGTGAAATCATTGGAAAAACATTAATTGCTCATAGGTAGGATGAGCTAATATAATAAAAATAACAATCCTACCCAAATTAATATACTTAGTCCATGCCATAACTATCAAACTACAAAGAAACTTCTTTAATGAGTTGGAAAAACTATAGCAAAGAGATAATAAGGAAAAACACTCATACAAAAATATTCATAGCCAAACTCTTTGTGGCAGCAGAAAATGAGGGGGTTTCCATAGACTGGGGAATGGCTGAACAGATTGTGGTATGTGTTGGTGATGGAATACTATTGTGCTCAAAAGAATAATGAAGTGGAGGAATTCCATGGGAACTGGAACAACCTCCAGGAAGTGATGCAGAGTGAGAGGAGCAGAACCAGGAGAACATTGTACACAGAGACGGATACACTGTGGCACAATTGAATGTAACGGACATCTCTACTAGCAGCAATGCAATGACCCAGGACAATTCTGAGGGACTTATGAGAAAGAACACAATCTATATCTAGAGAAAGAACTATGGGAGCAGAAATACATTAGAAAAATATATGATTGACTATGTAGGGCAATAGGGATGTGATGAGGGTTTAGATGTTAAAGAATTGCTCTACTGCAAATATGAATAACATGGAAATAAGTTGTGAACAATGATACATGGATAACCCAGTGGAACTGCTTGTCAGCTTGGGGAAGTGGGAGGAGGTGGGGGGAGAGGAATCATAAATGATGTAACTATGGAAAAATATTCTAAATAAATTTTAACCCTACATATTTATCATGAATACTGAGTCCTTATTAGCCATGTCTACTTTGTTTTTTCTAGTCTGAACTTCATTCTCTTTACAAGAAAAAAAAATGAGAAGCAATATAAGAACCAAGGAGCTTGACCTCTGTTTTATCACTGGTAATTTTCCTATCAACTCCGAGTTCTCATATTGTCTTTTATTCCTCACTATAGCTAGCCATAGTGCTTAGGCCTAATATTGCTGTAGCACCTGGGGTCACTCCCTGACTGCCACTTACAAGATGGATTCCTTAAGGAACAACAACCAAAAGTTCAAGGGACTCTCTGAGTCAATGTTTTATGAAACTATAGCTCACAAGGCTTCACTGATTTGTTAGTGGCTAGTCAAAGAACATAATTAGTTGCTAGCAAAGGCATTTAATGAAATTGCAGAG
Organism: Monodelphis domestica; assembly: GCF_027887165.1. Taxonomy (NCBI): domain Eukaryota; kingdom Metazoa; phylum Chordata; class Mammalia; order Didelphimorphia; family Didelphidae; genus Monodelphis; species Monodelphis domestica. Next base: position 16,946,276 of record NC_077235.1, on the reverse strand, counting down.
TAAGAAAAGAAGCAACAAAATATTTTCCCCATCAACTTGGAAGACATTCAACCAGAAATATACACAACATCACTGGAAAGAGTGAACATAGGTAAGGGACATATATGCTTAGGGAAAACATGGAGAGGCAATCATGTAGGGAACATGTGTTTGGGGTACATATGAGGCTGCGTACACACGTAGAGAAAACTTACAGCCCAATCACCTTGGGTCCTCAAGCACTACAGAGCTATTATCTTCTAGGAATGCTATCATACCATTCCCAGCAGTCCTGTTACCTGCGAGTTTAGGCACTGCTCTTGATAGAAGCTGTTTAATTAAATATATGGGCTCCTCTAGACACTATTGTCCTGGGCACAGAACCTCAACAATCTCCAGTTTGTAGCTCAACTGAAATCCTTCTGTGAGGAGGATCTAGGAAGATCAAGTGCTACAAAGGAGCAGACTTTCTCTGCCTCTTTTAGAAAGGATAGAAAACTCTTGCCCAAAGAATAGCAAAAAAGTAATCCCAGCTTTATTTTCCATAATTAATTTCAGCTACTGTGGTCCCTCTCTCTCCCCAATGGGAGTTTTAGCCTTGGGTACCACTTAAGACAAAGATGTCCTGAGGCAGTAGTTTCTTTGGATTCCTTTTACTGATTCAGGGATTCATCAGATTTCACTTCAGCTTAACAAGTTTCTTTATGCCTCCCAAAGCTTCATTTCTGAAAAATAAACTATAAGAAAGATAATGACGACTACCTAATGATTACTGAACTGCCTTGGAGTTCACAGTTGCCAAGATTCTGAACCTCACATCTGGGTCTCTGCCATGGGCTTGGTTCAGTCCTGGCCCCTAGGTACGCAGATGCAGCTGAAGACTCAAAGGGACTCTGAACTACTTCTCTGAAAAAAAATCCCTTTTGGTTGACCTTAATTTTAAGAGCTTCACCTTTTTGGGTACTTCAGCATTCCTGATATTCTAGTCATACGAATAGTTGATGTTCATTCAATGCTTTAAGGTTTGCAAAATACTTTTCAATATATTATTTAAGATGAAGAAACTATGGCTGAAAGAGATTAAGTGACTTGCCCACAGTCATTAAGTGTACAAAGTGTGACAGCAATCCAGATCTTGCTTTTAAGTCCCATGTTTTATCTACCATGCTAAGATACTGCTAGCAGCACTATGTCAATATTTTTGCATTCATTCTCAATTTCATGACCTTGCTTCTATCTTCCGTACAACTCTATTAAAATAAGCACCACTGGTCCAAAAAACTCTTGGAGGTTTTCTGCCCCATTTGTACATCTGTGGATAAATCTTTGACTAAGAGAAAATATTTATCACATCATAAATATCAGATTTCACAATGAAAGGAAAAAGATAGAATTGTGTAGGTCAACAAAAAGTCAATTTGAGGAAATCATGATGATGCTCTAACCTCAGAAGGAAATGATTTGGCTGTGATTTAACTTTTTGTCAACTTAAACCAATTCATCTTTGTTTTACATTGAATGATTAGAAAGAAATGGCTTGGCCTTTTCTGACATGGTTTAATATGAGATGAACATGACAAAAAGGTTAATTTTCACTTGCGAATGTTATTGTTCCATTTTGGTTTCCCAGGGCCTTAAGAATGGGTGTATTTTACAAAATGAGCAAGGAAACACTGAGTTAACAGTCCATTTTTTATCATTTGAAATTATGAATACTTGTAATTGTATTCGGTTGCTTAACATTTAGGTACAGTTTATTTTAACAATTTCATCCTCTTAAACTGTGGGAGTAAAACACCGATGAAAAGCAACTGCTTAACTAGGGGTGGAGGGGATACGACTGAGGAGAGACTCTAAATGAACACTCTAATGCAAACACCAACAACATGGAAATGGGTTCGAGTCAAGAACACATGTGAAACCCAGTGGAATTGCATGCCAGCTATGGGAGAGGTGGTGGGAGGGGGGTAGGGAAGAAAATGATCTTTGTTTCCAATGAATAATGTTTGGAAATGACCAAATAAAATAATGTTTAAAAAAAATTTCATCCTCTGCCTAAATGAGATATATTTCAAAGAGGGTTATCCTTAGATTTAATTAAATGAACCAGTTTATAAAATTCGGATTAAATTGTAACATATTTGAATGCAAAATGAAAATAAAATATTTCTAAGCAATTGTAATTTCTTTATATTTCATATTTTTAAAAGAGAGTATCAATGCATTATACAATTCCGTTAAAACATTAAAAGCAAACTTTGTAGGAGCCACTATATTAGGCACTAAAGATCAAAAGGAAAAATAAAGTAATCCTTGCACTCAAGGAACTTACTTTATCCTGCTGAGATGTAAAGTGGAGGTATGCAAGTAAACCCAAAGCATATCCAAAGTAATACCATGTTGTTGTATCATGGAGAAACCATTTAAAATGAGAGGTAATAAGGAAAGATTGGGTGTAGGACATGGTACCTGAGATGCCTTTAAAGGAAGCTAGATAATATATTTGGGGTCACTAAAGAAGTTATACTATTACTAGAAAGTAAACCTACTATTCAACACTCTGCCCAAGTTGTTCATCTGTAAAAAGAATCCGTAAGTCTACAGTTCTGTTCTCCTGAATCAAAATCTTTATTATTATCAACAAACCATTTGCAAAATGGGATCGTATATTCTCTCCCTATTCATAGTGAAATAGTAAAGATGTAGCCCACTGTTGAAAGTCACTTTTGAAAGTCTGCTTGTTCCTATTTAATACTATCATCAAAGATACTGCTGATTTGTACATCAGGATTTTGTATAGTTGGGAGAATAAGCATGTAATTGTAGTTGTTGGTATATAATAGAGAGTTACTGATGTTCTCTGACTCTGTTTCTTTTCTTGGCATATCAATAAAGTTCAAAAACATCTCCACATTTTGGCATCTTCCCCTTCTTCATATATTCAATATGTAGGTGAATGCCTTCACATTTGTATTATCTCCAACCCACATCATCTCTTCTATAGTATCTGGAATAGTTTAGTTACTTTTCCTGTCTTTGATTTAGTCCTGTTTCTACCGCCTATACAAGCACATCCACCACCTCTCTAGGTCTCTCAATGCACTTTTGAATAGCTCTAATTGTTAGAAAGATGTTCTAATATTGAACCTAAATCAACCTTTTTTTAACTTCTACTGCTCTTGGGTCTGCCCTCTGTGGCCAAACAGAACAATTCTAATTCCTTTTTTTCATGCCAACTGTCTGCAGTCCTCTCTGTGGCTTCTCTTCTCCAAGCTAAACACAATTAGTGCCTCCAAACAAACTTCCTATGACATGGATTCAAGGTCCTTCACACCTCTGGACACTCTCCATCAAAGTGATTTAATACCTTGGACAAAATAACCTTTTGAGGCCCTCGAGAGGCAACCCTTTGAGATCTAAATCTAGAATCTCATGATCCATTTACCTGTCAAACATTGTTCCACTCATAAGAATTATTATTCATGCAATCTTTACTACTCTGGTAACAGTCCTGTTATAGTCATCCAGTATTATACATTGTTTTTTGAATATCTTATTTTGTTCTCTGGACAATTCATTAGTTGTAAAGTGGTTCCTTCTGTTTTCTTGCTTAATGTATGACAGCTGAGTTTTCTCTTTTTAATATGACTAAAAAATAAAGGCGATAGAGTGTACAGTTTGGATTAATATTATTATTACTTTATTAATCCCAGAGCCTTTTTGAATTCTTTAAAGTCATCTACTTAAACTTGTGAATAAGAACAGATATGCTTAAGTTGTTCTTCCATCTAACAAATACATTAAACTTACCAAGTGCAAAAAGATTTTTAAAATGCATTCCTACTCAAAGGCATTACTTCAAATTGGATATAATATTTAAATAAAGAAATATCTGACAAATTTCTAGAAATTTTGTCTCCATTACCTCTATGTAGAGAACTCAAAGATATACATATTTGGCTTTATTTTGTCTCTTCAGCTATCAACCTCTATGACTAACTACCTTTTGGATATTTCAGAGTCTTCATCTCATCAGTATCTGAAACTCAGAATGCCCAAAATCGAACTATGTTTCTTCTGAAACCTCCCCTTCCCTTCCTTCAATGTTCCCGATTACTGCTGAGGGCATCATAGTCCTTCCAGTCACCCAGTTTCACAATCTCAACGATATCCTTAACTCCATACTTTAATATACCCCACATATCTGATGTATTGCCAGATCTTGCAATTGTTGTCTTCATGACTCTTATATGTATCTCTATCATTCTCTCCAGTGACACAGAAATAACCTTATGGTAAGGCCTAGATTATTGCAATGATCTCTTCACTTGTCTCCCCAGTTCAAGTTTCTCTTCATTCCAATCATCCTCCACACAGATATCAGTGATTTCCCTAAATTTAGGTCTGATAACAGCACTGTTCAACCCTACTCAATTAAGTGAGGTGTCCTCCCTATTACTTCTAGGATCAAATTTAAAGTGTTTTATTTGGTATTTAAACTTCTTTCCAAGCCAAGTCTCTCTTACCTTTTCAACTTCCTTACAATCTATCCCCTTTAAACATACTCTACAATTCAGCCATATTGGCCTACTTGTTATTCCTAATACAAAATACTCCCATCTCCTGTCTCTATGCCTATGTACCAGCTCTTTCCAATGAGCGCATGTGTCTCCTTCCTCTTGGAATCCTTGTCTCCTTTCAATATTTATCTCAAGTGACATTTTCTGTGGGAGGCCTTTTCCAATCCTCTCATCAAATAGTGCCTTCTTCTCTAAAGTAACCTTCTGCTTACTGTGTATGTATAGTCCATAAATATATATGCTTAAGTATATGCACACACAAACACACACAGATTTTTATCTACATCATTTTGACCATAAGCTCTTTGAAGGAAGTGACTTTATTCTTTTGTCTCTCACATTTAACATTGTAACAGGCACATAGTAGCAATTGATGAATGCTTATTGACTGCCATATTTTGGAGTTGGGGAGGGATCACAAACAAATTGAGTGTATTTATGTTATACCAGAAAGTATGCTTCCTGCCCAAAGATAATTTCTATATAAATGAAATATACTGAGGAATGTTAAAACAATGAAATAAATGCAGCACATTTAACTAAAAGGAAAGTTGAAATGAAATACGTTTTCAAACTTAAGAGGTTTATGGTTACTGGAGTGCTTATGATTAATTTAATGATTATATAAGAATTAGAATTGTTCTATAAGTAGGGGGAAAACTAAAAATGCCAATCCAAGGTGAAAAGCTAACTACAATTTAAAAAATTTTTAAGTTTTATTTAATTAGTCAATTTAGTACATTTTTCCTTGGTTACAAGAATCATATTCTTTCCCTCTCCTCCCCTCACCCCTTCCCGAAGCTGACATGCAATGCCACTGGGTTTTATATGTGTCCTTGATCAAAATCTATTTCCATGTTGTTGATATTTGCACTAGGATGTTCATTTAGAGTCTACGTCCCCAATCATATCCCCATAGACCCACGTGATCAAGCAGTTGTTTTTCTTCTGTGTTTCTATTCCCACACTTTTTCCTCTAGATGTGGATAGTGTTCTTTCTCATAAGTCCCTCAGAACTGTCCTGGATCATTGCATTGCTGCTAGTAGAGAAGTCCATTTTGTTTGATTGTGCCAGTGTACCAATGTCTGTGTACAATGTACACCTGGTTCTGCTCCTCTCACTCTGCATCCATTCCTGGAGGTCGTTCCAGTTCACATGGAATTCCTCCAGTTCATTATTCCTTTCAGCACAATAGTATTCCATCACCAACATATAGCACAATGTGTTCAGCCATTCGCCAATCAGAAGGCATCCCCTCATTTTCTAATTCTTTGCCACCACAAAGAGCACAGCTATGAATATTCTCATACAAGTCTTTTTCCTTATTATCACTTTGGGGTACAAACCCAGCAGAGCTATGGCTAGATCAAAGGGCAGACAGTCTTTTATCACCCTTTGGGCATAGTTCCAAATTGCCCTCCAGAATGGTTGGATCAATTCACAACTTCACCAGCAATGCATTAATGTCCCCACTTTGCCACATCCCCTCCAACATTCATTACTTTCCATAGCTGTCATGTTAGCCAATCTGCTAGGTGTGAGGTGATACCTCAGAGTTGTTTTGATTTACATCTCTCTGATTATAAGAGATTTAGAGCACTTTTTCATGTGCTTATTGATAGTTTTTATTTCTTTATCTGAAAATTGCCTATTCATGTCCCTTGTCAATTTATCAATTGGGGAATGGCTTGATCTTTGTACTATTGCTTTAGCTCTTTATAAATTTGAGTAATTAGACCTTTGTCAGAGGTTTTTGTTATAAAGATTTTTTCCCAATTTGTTGCTTCTCTTCTAATTTTTGTTGCATTGGTTTTGCTTGTACAAAAAAATTTTTAATTTAATGTAATCAAAATTATTTATTTTACATTTTGCAATTTTTTTCTAACTCTTGCTTGGTCTTAAAATCTTTCCTTTCCCAAAGATCTGACATGTTGACTATTCTGTGTTCAGCCAATTATAATTTTAAAGTTAATCCTGTATCACTTTCTGGCAATAATGACTGTTCTAGGATTTGATCTGTTTAATACTAACTACTCTATAAGGCTATGTCTACATAAAATATTTCAAATTACTTGTTCAAAAAGTTCTTCTTTGTATTTTATATCTTCATGGACTTCACAGCTGAGGGATCAGGCAGGGTAGGAATTTGATGGTCAGTTAGAAGACACTGGTAAGAAAGCCAGTATTTCTGGATCTTTCAATAGACTGTGGCTTTACCAAAATCAGAATGAACATAGAATTTCCAACTTGCTTTTTTCTTCAATTAAATAAGGCAAACTGTCTATATTTCTAGATCAGCCAGTCAGTCAATGAACATTCATGATAAGGACTGGTCTACTCTGTGCCAGGCACTGTGCTGAGCAATAGGGCTACAAAGAAAAGGCAAAAATAGTAATTACCCACAAGGATTTTTCAAGGCAAATAGGGCATTTTTCAAGATCTAGTGTTTCATAATCTGAGGTCCATCTACTGAAAAAAAGTTTTTTTAATTGTATTTCAATATAATTAGGTTCCTTTGTAATCACATGTATTTTAGGTTATGCATTTAACACTTTTGTTCTGAGAAGGGTTCTGTAGAGGTCTATATGCAAAAAAAGTTAAAAACAGCTTTTCCTTTTTCTTAGACCTCCTCTATCCAGATCTCACTGGTTGGATCATCACTCATGTCTCATATCCTATGTGTAGGTATACTTATACATAAGGCCTTTATTCTAGAGCTTCTTCTCCCCATATACTCTGTGATATTATCAGTTCCCATGGGTTCAATTCCACATGGGATTATTTCTATGCATCTCTCTCAAAAAATCCTTTCTTTTATCAACGATTGTCTTCTAGACATCTCTACTTGGAGCCATCTTGAATACAATATTCTAAAAAGGAACTCACTCATTTTTCCTCTACATCCATTTCTCTTCCTAATGTGCCCATTTCTATTAAGGGTGACACCATCTTTTCTGTCTCACAGATTTACTTATCCTTCCGGTTAACTTTGCCTTGGCTTGTTCCTGAACCTATATTCAAATTAATTATCCATTCTTGAATCGACTTCTAACACAGTCATATTTCCTCAAATAATTAAATAAAAGTTTCTTACAGATCAAAGCTAATTTGGTGTTTTACCAACAACCATCTCCATTATTCTTTATATGAACTGAATGTTCATAAACTTTGTTCTGTACTCACCAGACAGACGAAATTCTCCATCAAAAGGAAAATGCAAAGAAGCTTATGATTGGGATATATATCCTAAAAAGAAGTGATTCAATTCTATTCAAGTAAACAAATACGTAAATAGAGAGGATATATGTAGAAAGCAGCAATGACAGTAAAGGAAAACAGCATACAGTTCATTAAAACTAGTTAGAAAACATGCCAGTACTAAGAAATATCTAAAAATGAATTTCATTCCTCTCTTCTCATAATTCTATCATGAGATCCTTTTATCAAATATCTTATCCCCAAACCTGGCAAATAAAAATTCATTTTGTCCATGAAAATCACCACTAATCCCTACCACTTTCAATATCTCATGTACTCTGCATTTGTGCTCATTTAAAGAAGGTACATATTAGTCTGGGTTATCAAACTGTCTCTTCTTTCGGATAGAGTCAGCATGAAATTATAGCTTAGGTTAATAATAACCCCCAAAATCAAAGACTTAAACCAGAATCCTTTGTCTAGTCAGCTGCCAGTGAATACAGGAAATAGAGATGCTTGACTAGAATAGATAAGGGTCTACCAAGTAAGCAACTAAATAATTTATGCAGAAAAGTCAGCTTACAAAAACACCAGAAAGGTTTTGTCTTGTTCTGGCCACAAACAAAAACTTTCACCAAGTAATCTTGAGTAGCAGGGTTAGGGGCCATGAAAGTTTTCTCCCAGGTTGCAGCTTTGCAAATTCACAAAACTTCTCCCTCCTAACAGACAAACCTGGGCAAGTTCTGAACCAAGAGCTGGTTCTAACTGATATGGAAATGTAAGGATGGGGGTTCAATTCTTATGACATGTGTAATATACTCTGTTTAGTGCGAACCCAGATGGAGGTTTGGGAAGCCTGCTTCTAGAAATGGATAATGGATGTGCTCTGTCCTCTGATTCAGAACACTCTCAAGTTGCCTGTTGGCTTATTGTACGGTGGAGAGCCTTTTAATCGGCTACTGAGCTGAAACCAAGTGTGTATACAAATAACTCCAACTGATGATAAACTCAACCTCTCAACGATGGCATCAACTGTCTATCTCCCCACCTAGGCTGCTGAGCATTGAGGAGGACCCGACGGTCTGTCACTGCTATTGCGATTTGGAAGAATGCTTCCCAGAGCCAACCTGCTATATATAATAATAGTTATCATAATAATTCTCAGCATCAGAGCTAGCACTTATTATGGGCTTTAAGGTTTACAAAGCACTTTAAAGACATCTCATTTTATTCTCAAGCCCTAGAAAGTAGGTGCTATTATTTTCACCATTTTTAGATGAGGAAATTAAGGCAGAACTTAAGTGACTTGTCTAGGGTCAAACAGCTAGTAAGTGCTTAAGGCTAAACTTGAACTCAGATCTTCCTGACTCCGACCCAGCCCTCTATATACTGTACCACCTAGTTTTATACACAGACATATATTTTAATGAATACACATATATGTATGTATACATATAGAAATGAGAAGCAGTATAATTTAGAGACTAGAGGCAGCCACAAAGATAAAAAGACCAGGGTTCATGTTCTGCTTCTAATATATCTTGGCTTTGTGCCCTGCGGGGAGATATTTAACCTTTTAGTGTCCCAGGCAACTTCCTAAAACTTTTTTTTTCTTTAAACCCTCACCTTCCATCTTGGAATCAATACTGTGTATTGGCTCCAAGGCAGAAGAGTGGTAAGGGCTAGGCAATGGGGGTCAAGTGACTTGCCCAGGGTCACACAGCTGGGAAGTGTCTGAGGCCAAATTTGAACACAGGACCTCCCTTCTCTAGACCTGGCTCTCAATCCACTGAGCCACCCAGCTGCCCCATTCCTAAAACTTTAAACTGAAGAACAGATGTCAATTTATGTTGGATCAGGAATTTTATATTCTAACTACATCATGACTGAACGATGAGGAGAGACATGGGGAAACTATGAAACTATAACTAGAAACAAAAGGTAGCCTGAAAACTTAGAAATTTACAATGGAAGGGAAATCATGAAAAAAAAATGCAAAGGAAGGTGGAGTGGCCAAAAATTGGAAAACGAGGGGATGCCCATCAACTGGGGAATGGCTGAACAAATTGTAGTATCTGTTGGTGATGGAATACTATTGTGCTAAAAGGAATAATAAAGTGGAGGAATTCCATGGAGACTGGAACAACCTCTAAGAAATGATGCAGAGCGAAAGGAGCAGAACCAGGAAAACATTATGCACAGAGACGGATACATTGTGGTACAATCGAAGGTAATGGACGTCTCCATTAGTATCAATGCAATGTCCCTGAACAATCTGCAGGGATCTAAAAATCACTATCCACAAGCAGAAGATAAACTGTGGGAGTAAAAACACCAAAGAAAAGCAACTGCTTGACTACAGGGGTGGAGGGGATATGACTGAGGAGAGACTCTAAATGAACACTCTAATGCAAATACCAACAACAGGGAAATGGGTTTGAGTCAAGAATACATGTGATACCCAGTGGAATCATGTGCCGGCTATGGGAGAGGTTGGGGGGTTGGGGAGGAAAAGAAAATGATCTTTGTTTCCAATGAATAATGTTTGGAAATGACCAAAATAATTAAAAAAAAGAAATTTACAATGGAAAAGACCTTAGGAACACTAAGGCCAAGCCTTAGTTCTGACAGCCACTTTAATATGGAACAATCCCAGGATCAACTCCATCCTATTTATAGCTTTACTCAGAAAAAGTGCTTGTATTTTGACAGTAAAATATCCAGTAATTTCTTCTTTATTGCTCTTGTATTTTGCTCCATCTGTAGACCCACAAATCCTCAAACAAACATGTAAGAGTCCAGGACACTACGGCCTTTATGCAACGAATGGTAACAATCAAGACTGAGTCTTATTCATAAAGAATATTTTGTTCAACGTATTATTTTTAAGTATCCACTAAAATGCTGATCTGATGACTTTTGGCATGGAGGAGCGAAGTGGTCACCTCGGTCACTAGTGGTGAACACCAGTAGAGAGTGTGTGTGAGTATGTGTGTGTAACCTGTCTTCACCCTGCAGCTTACTGAGCTGCTGAGGAAGCAGTCTAGTTGCTTTGGCTCACTAAGCATCTCAAACACTGGTCTTATAAAGCAGAGAAATCTTTAAGTACAGCTTTGGTGATGCCCATTGTCTGAGGGTTGGACTTATCACCAGGTTGGCTATAGGGTGATGAGTTTTGGGCATCATAAACACCTAAAGAACACCTTCTACATTTTATAGGAGACACACTGTGTGTGTAGAGGGTATCCACGCAAAGTTATATAACTGAAATATTTGAGTGGCGTTTCCCAAGAGAATAGTATTAAACATGGCCAAAGAGTTAGTTGTTGTTTCAGTCTATACTTCAGATAGCATCACAAATACAGGAATCTTTTGGCTTGAAAAATGCTTCATGTACTGCAACATCTTTGGTAAAAATAAATTGTAATCCAAATAAGGGAAAAAGATGATGTGGGGATGGGCTATCCTTTTTTTGGCCATGTTTATATTTTTGAAATTAATTTGAGCAATGAAAGCAATTCTAGCTTAGCTAGAAAAATATAAAAATAGAGGTTTCTGTTGTATTTTTCAATAATCCTTCAATTTTACTGTTTGCATGCATGCACTGCACTATGGACCTTGGAAAGGAAATCCTTCATCTAAACTAATCCTTCAATTATTTCAGTGTCAAAACAATACCACTGACAAAAAAGTCTATTTATTTGCAATGGAGTCATAAAGCAAAAAGACAACTGTCCAGTGGAATACAATGTGCTTCAGGTCTTTTTCTTTTTCACTGAGCTTCATCAAGTATAGAGGGAACTAAAATTTATTTCAATAAAGCAGAAGAACAACTATATGTTCTCTAAGTGTAAACGCTGTCAGAGGGAAATAATAATGGTTGACTTGGTCCATTCTAAAAGCAAATGACTTTTTTAAAGAATCAAGAAATGCTACCCACTAGCAAAGGAATTGTCATATAGATGGCATAACTTAGATTACAGATTTAGGTCATTTACTCCCTAAAACATCCAGAACTTGAGGTTAAAAGCAGTTTGAGAGGGAATACATTCATCTGAACATAGATCGTCATCTGCAGACTGTTAGAGAAATACTGTTTTTTTAAAAGTTCTGTTAGTCAGTTTTAATTGAAAGATGGAATGTAAGAATGGACACTGGCATTTGAAATAGACAGGACCTCAAAGCACTGATGAATCTTTTAGAGAGATGTAGAGAAAAAAGAATAGGGAAAACTCCCTCTACTAAATGAGAAAGGGTTTCTAAAATATTCATTGGAGTGATGGGGGAAGAGTTAAGATGGTAGAGAAGTTACATAGATGTACCTGATCTCCACCATATCATAATCCAAAGAAGTATTATATAATGCCTTAAAACAAATTCTGGAGCAGCATAACCCACAAAATACAGAGTGAAATAATTTTTCAGCCCCAAACAATTTAGAAGTCCGGCACAAAAGACCTAGTGCCACAAGGTGGAAGTAGAGCACAAAGCCTCATGCCAAGATACATCCCATCATGGCAACATGCCTTAAGAGCAGCTGAAGTAGCAGCAAAGGCTTCTGGAGATTTCAGTCATAGACAATAAAGGGGGTTGGACAACTACTCAGAGGAGAAAAGGGATTCCTTTCCTGGCTGTGGGTGCAAGGCTCTTACTGCATTGCCTAGTACAGATCCAGGTCCCAGTCTTGGGTCATGGTCTCAGGGTGAGGAGGAACATTAGCACACACCACAGCTTGTGGCCACAAGGTAGCAGGGAACTCAAAGCAGAGTTCCAAAGTAGAAATAAGGGCTTGTAGTTATTCACAGATCAGACTAGAGATTGGAAGAGCATTAAATACTCCTCTCCTTAGATCATACAAACAAGGAAGACCTGAAAACTTGTAGATCCCCAGAGCTAGCTCTGAAAACAGTTGCATGAAGAACCTGAAGCTTGAAACACGACTCCATTCATTACAGGTACAGAGCCAAACTTTAATAGTTTTTTTTTAATTAAAAGAAAAAACAAATCCTATAGAAAGTTAGTTTGGTGACAGAGAAGATTAAGACACAGTCAGAAAATGACAAAACCAATACTTCTGCATCCAAAGCCTCCAAGTAAAATTGCTCTCGAGTCCAAATAGAATTAATGGAGAAGCTTAAAAGGATTTTTAAAAATCAAATAAGAAAGTTATACAGGAAAATCATGAAAAAAGAGTCAACATTTGAATACAGAGGCACAAAAAATACTAAAAAAGTTAATACCTTAAAAACAGAATAAGCTAATTGGCAAAAAAGGCACAAAAGTCCATGGAAGAGAGGAACTTCTTAAAAAACAGAATTGGCCAAATAGAAATATATATAAATGCATTAAAGAGAAGAACTTTTTAAAAGGAAGAATTGGCCATATGGAAAAGACAGTACTGTGAGATTTAAAATGGTTGAGGTCTTAAACTGTAGTGATTAAAATAGTGGAAGATATAAATTGTGATAGATATAAGAGAGGGTGAGTAAATTTGACCGCAGAAATATGTTTCACTACAGTGTCTTGGGTTTTAAAATCAAATATAAGGTGGTTGCCAGGGAAATATTCCCAATTATTCAAATACCCAAGTCAATTGGGTTTTATAGAGATTCCAATTAACAATACAATGAGTAATCAAAGAAAGAGAGATAGAGTAAGAAAGGAATAAGTATACAAGGGCCTCAAGCCAATATGGCCTAGACCTGAGTCTTAAAAGAGAAATCAGTCAGTTTTTTAACACTCACCACAAGGTCTGACAAAACAAGGATTTTAGTGACACCAGGCCAGCTCCATCTCAGTGGTCCTCATCAGAGATCCTCCAAAAGGCTTTCTCCAAAAGGATCTCTCCCTCAAGAGATTCTGCTTTTTTCTTATATAGGGGTTTTTCTCCCATGTCACCTCCCCTAAGTCCCTACATCTACCAATCACTGTAGATGTTTTCCAAAAGACAGCCCATTTTGAATTCACAGCTGAGTAGATTAATCTCTTTGGTAAGAGAGAAAAAAATGCTGCTGTGTTGACTAATTTCATTAAGAGAAAACCTCTGATTAAGTTTTCACCTTTTAGATCTAAGTAGTTTACAAGTTTCCCCACCTTTATAGGCACTTAGCATCCCATTGTATCAATTCTAAAATAGTTCATGACTCAAAGAACTTCCTGTCCTTTCCATAAGCATGGGTCAAAGCACTTTTCATTGTTCTCAAGGAGCTCTCTGTCCTAAAGCAGTCCTAAGTAGGGTGGAGTAGGGATATTCCCAAGGCAAGGAGCCCTCACATTCAAGTAGAATTCTCACTATCTTTTTTAAGTAGAAGATTCCCCAAGGGGGGAAACCCCTAACATTCATAAGTCTGAGAAATTTTGAGGTTTACAGTACAAAAGTTCATTGAAAAAAAATAATGCCTTGAAAATTAGATATAGATAAGTGGAGGCTAAAGAAACATTAAGAAACAATCAAAGTAAAAAAAATTAAAAAATAGGAGAAAATGTAAAATAATTCGTTGGAGAAAACTGAGCTGGAAAATAAATCTAGGAGAGCTAATTTAAGAATGATTGGACTACCTGAAAGCCATGATAAAAAAGGACTTAGCTATTATCTTTCAAGAAATTATCAAGGAAAACTTCTCTGATATTCTAGAACCAGAGAGAAAAATAGAAATTAAAAGAATCAACTATCAGCTCCTGAAAGAGATTCCAAAAGGATAACTCTCTGGAATGTAATAGGCAAATTCCTAACTCCTAGGTTAAGGAGAAAACTATTTCAAGCAGCCAAAAAGAAACAACTAAAATATCATGGAGTCACAGTCAAGACAACACAAAATTTAACAACTTCTATGTTAAAGGATCAGAGGACAGAGAATATGATATTCCAGAGGGCAAAGGAGCTAAAAGTTCTAACAAGAATCACTTACTTTGAAAAACTGAGTATAATCCTTCAACGGTAGGCAATGAAATAAAGGACTTTATTTCAAAACACACTTGGTGAAAAGGTCAGAGTTGAATGGAAAATGTGACTCTCAAATACAAGACTAAAAAGAAGCATGAAAAAAGAGAAATCAAAAGACATTCAATAAAATTAAACTGTATATATTTGTACATGGGAAGATAATTCTTGTGATTCTTAAGAATGTTATCATTATTAAGGCAGTTGGAAGAAGTATACATAGAGGGCAAGGATATGCATTGAACATGATGGGGTATTTAAAAATAATTCAAAAATAAAACAAAATTAAGGCATGATAAAGAGGAATGCATTGAGAGAAGGGAAAAGGGGAAAACAGAATGGGATATATTATTGCATATAAAAGAGGCATAAAAGAGTTTTTATTGAAGAGAGGAAGATGGGTGAGGTAAGGAAGGGAGTACATGAACCTAACTTTCATTGGAATTGGCTCAATGAGGGAAGAACATACACAATCAATTGGGTATAAAATTATTTTACCCTACAGGAAAGTAGGAGGGAGAAGGGGATAAGAGAAGGAGTGTGAAAATGAGAGAAAAGAGATTAAACTGGGATAAGTGGTGGTCAGAAATTAAACGGGGAAAATACGATGGAAAGCAATACACAGTAATCAGAATGGTAGGACATTTTTTACAAGTTTCGAATAAAGACCTCAATTCTCAAATATATTGATAAATGTCAAAACATATGAAAAGGCAATTCTTAGACAAAGTAATTAAAGCTCTCTACAGTCATGCGAAAAATGCTCTAAATCACTATTAGAAAAATGCAAATTTAAACAAAATGTGAGCTTCTACCCCACATCTCTCAGATTGGCTAATTATGATAGAAAAGTAAAATGGCATAATTAGGAAAGGATATAAGAAAAATGAGACCTTAGCGCAATGTTGGAGGACTTGTGATCTAATTCAGTCATACTGGAGAGCAATTTGGACCTTTGCCAAAAGCATAAAACAATACATATCCTTTGACCCAGCATTACTATTACTACGTTTGTATCACAGCATGATCAAAAAGAATAAAAGGTGGGGGTGGGTTGCTCAGTGGATAGAGAGCCAGGCCTAGAGACAGGAGGTCCTGGGTTCAAATCTGTCCTCAGACACTTACTAACTGTGTGATGCTGGGCAAGTCACTTGACCCCCATTGCCTAGCCCTTACCACTCTTTTGCCTTGGAGCCAATACATAGTATTGATTCCAAGATGGAAGGCGAGGGGTTATAAAATAAAACAAAATAAAAAGGGGGATGATTTATATGTACAATGGTATTTAAAGCAGATCTTTTCTGAGGGCAAAGAATTGGAAAGTGAGAGGATATCTATAAATTGGAAAATGACTAAGTTAGAGTATATGATTGTAATGTAATGCTATTATGCTGTAAAAAATGATGAGCAGAAGAAGCTCACAAAGAGCTATAAAGACCTACATGAACTGAAATAGAGTGAAATAATCAAAACCAGAACACTATAAACAGTGATAGGAATACTATACAATAAACAACTGAGAATATTCTCCGCAAAACTATGATCCAAAATAATCCCAAAGGACTGATGACAAAAAAAATGCCATCTGCTTCCAAAGAAAGAATCAATAGAGCCCGAATCCAGATCAAAATAAACTTTTTTCATTCTTAATTTTTTTGTTCAAGTTTCCTTCCACAAAAGATTACTATGGAAACATGTTTTACATGATTGTATATATAAAATCTACATGAAATTGCTTACCATCTCAGCTATGGTGGTGGTGATGAACGGAGAGAATTTGAGACTCAAAGTTCTTTTTAAAATATTGGGAACTGTTTTTAAATGTAATTGGGTAGAAAACAAAATAAAATTTAAAAAATAAAATAAAGGGGGCAGCTGGGTGGCTCACTGGATGGAGAGCCAGGCCTAGAGACGGGAGGTCCTGGGTTCAAATCTGGCCTCAGACACTTCCCAGCTGTGTGACCCTGACCAAGTCACTTAACCCCCATTGCCTAGTCCTTACCACTCTTCTGCCTTGGAGACAATACACAGTATTTTTTCCAAGACAGAAGGTGAGGGTTTAAAAAAAATAAAATAAAACAAAATTCATTAGAGTGTGATATCTTGATAATCAATTGATAACAAAAAAGGAAATTATTATTATTGTCTTTTAATCATTTATATAAACTATGAGCAATTCATTTACAGTAATTTAATAAGTGATAACTGTGATTTATATTAATAAATATTCCCAGTTATTAGTTAATTGAATAAAATAATAATGTCATCATAAAGATAATACTCAGTAAGAATAATCAAGAAATAACAATAAAGTATGCTTAGTAATTAAAGTAAGATTAATTCTCTGTGCACTCTTGGCCCTCAACTCTCAGAATTGCCTCATGGAGAAGAGGCAAAGGAAACTCACCTTGTAGTTGTGAAACTCAATTGCTGACCTTCTTGTATCCCAAGGAGGAAGCCCACAGTGGCATCCCCTAAGAGAGAAGACTGAGCTTGAGACCAACGTACCCATTTCATTGCTGCCTATTTTTATACTTATGCTAGAAATATCTGTAACCTTTCGGACTTGGGGTCTCAGACCTTCCTGGGTGTCTGTAGTTCTCTGACTTTGTCACTACATTTTCACAATAGAGTTAGATTGCTCAGAAATCTTCGACCAATTTTTTTTTTCCTTTTTAACAATAAGAAGGCAAAAGAAAAAAGCATAGGACAATACTCCAATTAACTGATTTCAGGAGGATGACTACCCTCAACTTATATAACTTATTACCCTCTCTGCAATACTGAAGACGGTTTTTGAGAGGTGTAGCAACCAAAACAGTCATCTCCTTGTAGCCTATGTAGTGAGTGAACTTCTCTGATCTTAGGAAGGTAGTCATATGGATGTCTTATCACTAGGCCCCAAAGAAAAAGATATATGTTTGTGTGTTTCAGGGAATAGAATATTAAAATGGGCATTAGGAAGCCTTGGACACAAGTTTCACCTCTAATATTTACAATTCTTATCCATAGAATGAGGATAATGCTTCGTGCGGCACTTATCTCCTAATAGTGTTGGGAGAGTAAAATAAGAGAACATGTGCAAAAGATTTTATATATATTAAAGTGCTATGCAAGCATGTCTGTTATTTTTACTACTTATAAAAGCCTTGTCTTTGTTTCATGTTTTGTCACAGTCAAAGAAGCAATAACTTCATATACAAAGTGATGATTCTGCCTGTACCTATTTGGGTAGGTCCTTGAACAATAGACTCAAGTCTGTGATCAGAATATTAATATGGTATTTTAATATTTGTCAATGATTTTCTTTGGGACAATATTGAGATAGGCAATGCAAGAATTCTTCTTTTTGAACATTAATTTATTTTTAACATTCTTTACTTTTTAAATTTTAACTTCCAAATTTTCTCCATCCCTCCCATTCCCTTCACCAACTTAAAAGGCAAGCTATATGAAGTGAATTATGCATGTGAAAACATGCAAAAATATTTCCATATTAGCCATATTACAAAAAAAAGGCCCCAAAGTGAGAAAGTTATGATTCAATTTGTACTCAAGAGTTCATCAGTTCTCTCTCTGGGAGTATATACAGTTTTATAGGCCTTTTGTTTGCGCACAGTTCCAAATTTGTTCTCTATAGTGGTTAGACATGCTTACCTCTCCATCAGCAATTCATCAGTGTACCTATTTTCTCTCATCCCCTCCATCACTTGTCATTTCTGCTATGTATGAGGTGGTACCTCAAGTTGTTGTACTATGCATTTCTCTAATCAAGAGTAATTATGAATATTTTTCATGTAAATTTAGATAGCTTCAATTTATTTTTCTGAAAAGTATCCAATTTATGAATAGGGGAATGGCTCTTCTTTTTTTTATAAACTTGACTAAATTCTGTATATATGTTAGAAATTATGTTTTTATCAGAAAAACTTGCTATAAAATTTTTGATATTACTTCACTCTCTTAGAACTACCATTCAACAAAATTTAATCTCTACTTTCAAACCCTCATGACAACATTATCACTTTTCAGCCTTTTTCATTTCTGTTTATATGATCCTGTTTACATGGTCATATACTGGAATTTATTTCTGTGACAAAATTTCAAGGAAAAAAAGTATTCTTTTAAGAATATCTGATTTCTAATACAAATAATACAGTCCCCGTAGGCTAAACCCTTCTGTAATTCAGTGTTCTCATTAGTAGAAATAATGTTTTCATTCCAGTCTACCTCATGTAGTTTTCAAGGTGATAAATGAGATAATTATAATATATGATAACATAATGAGATAAGGATTGAACTGAACTCTCAGTTTAATTGATACGTGGAAATATTAGGTGAAGAATCTCCCTCTACTTGAGCAGGTAAGCATTACTGCAACTTATAATCAGAGTACTACCTAGAGAAGAGGTGTCAGACATGTGGCCAACATGTTGCATATAGCTCATAACACTCCCAAATGTGCCCAAGCCAGATTAAAATATAAATGGAAAATATTTGGCAAAATAAATAAAAATACAACAACCCCTGACCCCCGCTGCCTTTTCAGCTTGAGCACACTTCCCCAAGATCACCCACCCCTGAACCCTGGGATTCAATACTTGTAGACTAGGGCCCACAAACCTCTAGAAGTAGTAGAAAAAGGTAACAACCTTTTCAGTCCTTACCTTGTCCATCCTACTATAGAGCTGTGTTATAAAGTTAATATTTCAAAAAACAAATCAAGTTAATTTTTCAGAAATTGTGTTTAATAATTTTGATGCCCCAAGTCCATTTAAGTTATCTTTAGTTTATTCAGTTTAATGCATTCATTCTGGAGACAACTACGAGATCCACTTAGGTCACTGTGTTTTTCCTTTTACAAAACAAAAGCAAATACACTAGAAATCTTTGATGCAGTCTATGAAATATTAGCTGATCTTCCCTTAAGAGATGGGATAGGTTGAGAATGGTGAAAAATTATAGAACATGTTCTTCAAAAAGGCTAGACAAATAGACCTCCCACCAGCACCACCACCTCTACCAACACCAGCAAAAAGGCAATAACTTTTTACATTTTTTGTTGAGATGCAACCATCATATGGAAAGAAACCTGGTTTTAATGCTTGTCAACAACTTTATTTTTACTGAAAACACTTTAAATGTGCCTATAGAAAATTCAGAACACATATATTAAGCTTTGGGTTTGGGCCACCTTAACATTTCAGGCAAAAGTTGATCTACTACTATATTACTAATGTATAATGTGCTTAACATAACTGTGAAAACTTATCATGAGTGAGTCATTTTGGCATTCCAACACTAGACTAGACTCTTTTTCAAACAAACGGATTTTCTTGGTTTGTAGAAATCCACAATTGTACGAGAGGAATCTTGATATCGAGACAATATCTTGACAAAAGCAATGACTAGACAATTGGCCTCAGTTTTATACATTTTAAATACAGTCTAAATTAATCACTCATTAAAAGGGCAATACAATATTTTCCTACAAAATTTTTCTACTTAACAGGAAACATTTTTTGAACTGGGAAAGGATTTTCGTTGAAATAGAGAGGTGGTTATGATCTCCTGATGTGCAGATGTCCATGATGCTGAGTAAAGTAGCATTTGGTAAATAGTGTCCCTTATAGTTTGAAAAGGTCCGAAAGTTGTTTTCTTATTTCGTTTCTGACTTGTTACACCGATCCAATCAGGGACTTCTTGGGGAGGGTCATCAGCAACATCAGGTAGAAGGGAACTAGGTAAGACAAAACGAGAATACATTTTCTAACATTTTTGAAGATACTTAAAATATATTAACAAAGAGGAAGGACTGTAAACTATTGTCATCTTCTAGGACGTTCAATTCCACCAATGATGTGCGAGCTATAGGAGGGAGTCGTATCTACTTGGGAAACACTTCCATATGCTGGAAAGTGGCACTTTCTCATTACTACCTTACATGTGACTAGTTTGGGGATTAAGTAGATGTGGGAACATGGCCTCCATGAGCTATCCCTACAGAGACCACAAAAATTATGTGGCTGATTTTCCAGAGTTGATCATTACCATTTTCTTTGGAGTGGGGCTGTGGATGCTCCCCTCCCCCCAGCAGTTTTCTAAGAGAGATCGAGTCAAATCAAATTCCATGATTTCCCGAACTATGAGCAGCCACCATTAACCTCAAAAAAAGAAATTTCTAAGGTTAAAACCAAAAAGATGGAGAAAGAAACTGAAGGGGAGTATAGGGCTTGGAGGAAGGAGTCCCTGGCCTAGAGTTTGCTCACCTTTTCCACATCACTGGTTCAACTTGATCCGCAGGGACTCTGGCATGCTGGGTACTGGCGAAGGCGGAATCCTGAAGTACATCTTAACTGCATCGTAGGTGAACCACTGGAGTGCTGTGACGGCGCCAACCATGAGGATGCGGGAGGCTGAGCCCCTCCAGAGGCCCCAGAAGCCCAAGCGCTGCAACACTGCCAGGGTCCTGGTCCCCTTCTCCTCATTCAGCGCGGTCAGGATTTTGTCGGCTGGCTGGTAAACGATTGCGCAGAAGACGCCTGCCACATAGCCCGCCGAAAAGGTAACGGTTAATTGCTCGGCGCTGCTGCATCGGTTCTGCGGCTTCGGCATGGCGCGGAGGTATAATGCCTCGATCGCCCTCTCGAAGGCCACGAACTTCATCATGGTGTACGGCATCTGGTGGGCCCACAGCGGCAGCACGCCTTTGTAGAAGGCCCCGAGGCCTTCTTCTGCGAACATGCGCGGAATAGCTTCTCTCAGGGAGCCGGCGTAGCCGGGGTCCTTCTTCAGACGGATCTTCACCGCCTCCAGGGGTAACGACAGGGCGTCGGCGAAGAACTGGGCGCTGGTGGAAGCCATCATATAAAGGCTGGTTCTCCACAAGTACGCTGCCTCTTCCCCCATCAAAACCGAGTATCGCCCCTTGAAGGCCTCGTAAAGGCCTAACATGCAGAGGACCTGCATTGAGTAGCTGAATTAACTGAGAGACTATCTCTATAGCTGGTCTCCTCCTAATGGAGTCCTGAGGAGAGCGCTGAGGGAGATACCGACCTTGGCGAGAACGCACAATAGCTGTGAAGCGGCTCCGGCCAGCCGGGCGACCAAGATCAGGGCGCATCTCCGTATACAGCCGTACTCCTCCGCCAAATGGTGGTCGCTAAAGCTTGGAACACTTCCGGGTCTTGAGACAGGAAGGAGACTAGGTTCAGCACTGGGCCCCACCTTTGCGCCCCCATCTGCTATTAACAAGGCAACTCAGTTGTCTCGACTTTGCTACAGATTTCCTGCTGTGAGAAATGCCATGAGAAATTACAAGTCTAATGAGGCTACGTCCCCTTCATTTCTCAAGGAGGAAAACTGCCCATATTTTCACATAAGTAGAAAACAGTAGAGTTGGCGTTGGAAACCAGTCCTCATTGTCCTTTTATTGTTCCACAATCTGCTCCTTAAGAGACGCAGTGCGAGTGGCTCCCTTAGGTGAATCTTCTTAAATTCTGCCTCTAGGAGGCTTATTATCGTTGCACCCTATGCCTCAGTTTCCCCCTTTGTAACATGAAAGAGTTATGTTAGCTTCTGAGGACCCTTCAGTTCTGAATCCTATGAAATTCACTCTATGTATGTGAATGGAAAGGAAATCTTGAGTGAGAAACTGTAGTTATCTCATTTTGCACAAAGTCCTATTTCTATCACTCAAATAAACTGGTTTCAATGCATTAATGGAAAGGACCTTGTTTCAATCAACTCTAATCTCCACTAGTATCCACATAACGGATGTCAAACGATCTATTTAACAGGAGCCCTTTCAGGCTGAAGCTAATGAAAAATTGCCAATTTAACCAACACTTCTTAAGAAATACGTTTCATGAGATGGGGGAAAAGCTTGTATTTGAAGAGCCACATGCCACCCTTCCTACTGAGATTTAACAGGATCTCCCTAAGACTAACTCCATATATTTGTATGCATGACCAACATAATTTCCATCCTCAAATAATCAAGGTTTAAACTGAGTTTTCTTTGCAGAGTTTAGCTACCCCCTGAGAAGTTAAATACTTGCAAAGCAAATTATAGATCTCACCCAAAGCCATCTAAATGATGCCCAAACTTCTGAAATAGCCCCTGCCCTCATAAAGCTTAATTGCAATGTGTTGAGTAGAAAGACATACAAGACACACCCAGAAAAGTAAACTGAAGGTAATTTGAGAATGCGGAGTACACTAACAACTAGGGTGACCAAGAGAAGGCTTCCACTAGGCCCCATCACTTGAGCTGCATTTCTAAGAAGAGGAACACATTTGATGCATGACAGGGACCAGACTGGGCTAAGGAGAGGCACAGAAGCAAAATGCTGAAAAGGTATACATGGATCTACGATGACACCTATAAAGTTACCAATTATCCCTAGTAATGAAAGGAGGAACAACATGGATAATCCCCAACTCCTTCATAGTTACTACTCTGACAACAAATTTCTCTTCCTCATAAAGACCATATGTCCTAGACACAGGGGGAAAGAGAGCCAGGCACAGGCAGCCTAAAGGTATTATTAAAGCCAAAGATTGAAGAAGACACATTCCTGATGATACTAAAAAAAGAAAAGTGGACCCAAGGACCAAATCTGCCTCAAATCCATTGAAGGTGTTTTTTTAACTGATTAGGGGAAAGGAAAAAAATAGATTCAAATCTATTAAAAATCACAATCTCAGAGAAGTGAGGAACCAAGCAGAAAAATCCCAATCTCTTATCCACAGGATAGCCCTTCAAACATTGGAAAGCAACAGTCAAATGTAACTCCAGAATGTTATCTTCTCCAAGTAAGACAATCCTAGTTCCTTTAGCCCATTCATTTACAGTGTGATACTGAGGCTCATGGGGACAGGATGACCGGTGTTTTTTTGAAGAATATGTAATCCTTGGAGACTTAGGAGTTGCCCAAGACCAACTCTACTCTAGTTTTCTCTGTAGTTAATCTCACAATAATGTCCTCTTTGGACAATAATTGTCCAAGCTCATGGAGGCCTCCGTCAAAATAGTATTAATTCAGGCTCCTCTTGACTTGGTCAGCCTGAGTGTATCTATTTACACAACTGTATATTTTGTCTTGTTTACATCTGTTGCTTCCATAAGGCCATGCAGAATTCTGATCTGATTCTGGATGCTCTCTAGTTTGTCAATGTTCTTTCCCAAAATGTGGTGCGTGGAACTAAACATAATATTCCGGGTAGTGTCTGAAGAGGACAAATAGATAGCACCTACGATCACCTTCTTAGTTCTTGACCCTAGGCCTTAAAAGCTTCATATTGATCAATCTACCAATCAGTGGCACCATGTTACCAGAAGTCTATGTCACTCGAGTGGCAACAATGTGTTGTGCTTAAGGGAAGCACAGTTCCTGAAGCAGCACTAATGTGACTTGAACCATTCTTGGTTGGCTACAGAGGACTTGCTCATTTCCCAGATATTCCCCAAACAACTGCTTTCCAGGAAGCTTCTTCCTCCTGGTAATGAGTAGTTCATCACAATGTCTATAGAACTATTCAATTCCCTTTGTGATCTTAAGCAAACTTGAGCCTCTTTGTACTCGGTGTCCTTGAAACACATGATATGGTATTACTTTGAACTTTACTGCTACTGCTACTGCTGCAATTAAGAGGAGCCATTCTGGGGGCTGCTGCTGTCATCAATTGTTCTGAGCTGTGCTTACTGCCTTCTTAGTGGAAGCACTGGGATTTGAACTTAGGACCTTTGGTTTCACCATGATAAGCATCCTACAGGGATAAAATGGATTACCATAATTAGTTTAGCTCAGCAGAGAGAATCTATTCCACACATGCTTAAGCGCAACTCCAAAACTGTCCCTTGGCAGCAAAAGCCTATGTGGGAGCATCTCGTGACAACTATTTGTAGCTCACTAATTGCCCACATGGCATCAACTGTGAGTTTAATTACCATATTCAAAATAAATTTGAATTAGGTAAACTGCAACCAAGCTTCCAGAAGCTCAGTCTTAAGGACTCAAGTCATATGATAGAAATACTGAGCCTAGCTGACCTGGAGGGTAGAATTAGTTATGCTAAGTAGCAGTAATCCTGTAGGCTACCAAAAGCCAAGTAATTTGTCCACAGCTCTAATAATATTCATAATTAACAATAATAATAGCCCTGTGTGGGAGGTGAATGAAAAACACTTATTAAATACTTCCTATGTGTCAAACACTGTGATAAGTGATGAGAATACAAAGACAAAAGTGATATATCATCCCTACTTTCAAGGAGATTACATTCTGGTGGGTGGAGACAGCACCTATTGGGGAGTAGTGGCCAAGGAAGGGAGTTGTGGTCCAGGAAGTCGTAGGTTACCTTCCATCATGCTCTGTACGTCACTTGTTTGTACAGAGTTGATTTCATCTTGTTTCCTCCATTAGAATGTGAGCTCTTTGAGGACAGGCAAGGATCTAGATTTTGCTTTTGTATCTTCACTGCTGCACTTATACTTGGTATATTTATATTTATATAAACATTTTACATATCACTTGAAGGTGGAAACTTTTCATCTCTGTGTAAACGTGCATCATTAATTGCCTTGACTCCATGTCAACGGTGTGCTTTAGACAACATGAAAATAAGACTATCATATCACACTTCGTGCGTCATATCCTGGATAAAAGCTTTGGGATGCTTCCCAGTGGATTCGATTCCTCACTTGAAAGCGACATGCTTCTTTAAGGAAAGCCAGTTGAATAGGTTTCAACGCTGGAAGTCGAGCCAATGTAATTTCTCTTTTTAATTTCTAAGAAAACAAGCTTATGGAGTCTTTGAAGCACTAACTTGTAAAATATGTTGTGCAGGAAGAAGCAAACACAGCTGATATACTTAATAATTTCTCTTGCCCTCCACACATCTTTCCCCACGGGAGAATGTGAATATACTTTCCAATCAAATTACTGAGTGTGGCCTTATTTTGAAAATGACATAATTCATGGAAGAAAATAAAACTCGTATGGTGCATACACATTGACTATAAGACATCCAAGATGACAACAACAGAAAGAAAAGCCATTTCTGACAGGTAAAGAGAAAAAAAAACAATTAATGGAAGCAACAGTATGGCTCGGAAGTGTCTCTACCAGAATTAGCAAACCTTTAAAGAGTTCAAGTGCCCAGAGGGCAAATTCAAGGTGTCTGTGAGCCCCCACATAACCAGAGAGAGCTGAGGAGAAAGTGCTTGCTTTGGACCACTGGACAGAGGGGTGGGGCTTGCAAAAAAAATTGTCCTTGGGCGCTGGGAAGAGGAGGAATGGATTATCTCCCAGAGTGCAGGCTCTATGTGCCATGTCTTTGCCAACAAGGGTCTGTACTATCCAGGTTAGGAAATGAAAAACATCATTATAGCTGAATTAAAATACAGTATGGTTCCATATTTCAGCTGCCCAATGGAGGGAACATGGTATACGAATAGAGCACTAGGTTTGGAGGCAGGGAGTTGTAGTTTCCCATTCTACCTCTTGACACCTGTTAGCTCCTTCACCCCAAGCAAGTCATTGAACTGGCAAGGCTGGACAAATCCTTCCCAAGAGCCCCTTAATTTGAGTGAGTTTTCTGGGCTAATTATTTCCCTTTAATCCTGTAAATATCTTTTTTGCACTTGGTTTTTTGAATGTTGTCTCTTCCATTAGACTGTGAGCTCTTTGAGAGAAGACTGTCTTTTGCCTTTCTTCATGTCTCCATAGCCTAACACAGTGCTTGACACATAGAAGGTGCTTAATAAATGCTTATTAATCATCTGATTTCACCTCTCTGTGCCTCAAGCAGCTCCTCAGTTTTTATCTACCAAGTCATAATGAATTGCTAAAAATAATTAATTAGTAACTGAACTCTATATTCGAAAGATCAGTGCTTTCACTAGCAAAAAAAAAATACAATGATGAAATCAGGCCTAGAGTTGAGCTGGAGAAATTGAAACATTAAATCTTCTGAAGGAATGATTTTTACTTGGTTCTCTCAAGTGAAAAAGAATTTATTTTACTAAGTTCTATAATAACTTTAAACTGCACCAAGACTTCTGGACCACCCTACATAATGAAAAAGAGGGAGAGACAAGGGAGAAAGGGATCTGAGAGAAGTTGTGGCTCCCACCCCCAATGAACACCCTAGAACAAATATTCTTTTGGCTTCCCACTCCTAACTTCCACTTTTACCTCTGCCTCCAGTACTATTAAAGCACCCCTATTTATCTACTAAGCCAAAGATGAGTTGCAGTATGGTTGGTAGAGACAATTTTCTTACCAGAAGCCCTCTAAACCAATAAAATCACACAAATCCTTTGTGTGTTTAAATGCCTAGTAATAATCACTGGGGGATCTAATCATGATCACAGCCATCTATAGAAGGCTTTCTGCTAAGAAGCAAGCCTAACAAAAAGCTTCCTCAAGATTTTTACCCCTCCAGCCCCTAAGCTGGAATAAATGAACATTCTGAAACCTGTCCTGACTCAAGTAAATGCTCTAAGAATAAAAATTAACTTGGCAGGAACAAAGCATTGGCTTGGACTACTTTTCATGGCTTTATCTGGCAACAATACAGGTTTTCAGCATTCAACACTGTCCTTCAGCCTGGGAAGTCCCATCATAGCAAATAAGGGGAAACAAAACAAAAACCTAAGTGTCCCAAGCCCAACTAGCAAGCATGACGACTGAGATCAGTTCCAATCGTGCATCCCAAAGTTCCCTATGTAAATCTAACTTTCTTTGCATTCTCACTTTCTTTTTCTCTCCCAAGTTTAGTTCATTTATGATGTTCCCCATTGGAAATCATTTAACAGTTTAATGAACACATTAAAGGAAGGCTAACCACAGGGGTGGTGGATGGATGTGCTGATTCTTTCGTTGTATACCGAGTAGTACTACTCATCATTCTGTCCATCTGACAGACAGCAAACATTAAATTAACTGAAATGAAAACCTCATTCTGAACTGATTTCCCATACATCCCACACAGCCTGTGAACTGCTTTAGATTTTATATCCAAATCCATTAAACACACAGCAGAGAAAAGTGTGAAAAATGCTTGATTGACTATGTGATCACAGAAAGCTTCCATATTTTGTTACCTCCAGAGTAAAACTGATCCACAGGGTACAAGGCAAGAAGACTCTGAGCATGCCAAATGGCCTGGCAGATCTGGAAATGGAATCGCACACTGCATGGAGAATTCATCATTCAGAAGAAGCTCAGGAGCCAAATCCTTTTTGAGTTCGTGCTCTCACTGCTGTATACATGAGTTTAAGGATGAGCAAATGGAATTGGCCAGTGACTACAGCTCAGAGGCAGTGGCTGACTTTCATAGCAACAAGGCAGATAATCTTGTCAACAGTCCCTTGTTAGGCAATATTTTCAAAAATGCTGGTGTATCCCCACAGAGCCTTCACTCCACCACTAATCAATTTTCTTCAGCACCAAACTTTTCTTATGGCAAGGGGCTTTAATTTGCTCATCCTGATAAAAGATGATGAGTAGTGATGGAAAAAAAGTCATCAGAAAAAGGTTGATGGCAATGAACTCAAATAAAACTAAATGTCGCCACATCTTACTTTTCTGGGAAACCTTCTAAGTAGATCAGACATGTTCAGAAAGCTGTAAAATGTGCCCTTTGCTTACAAGAAAAAGGTCAATTCTATGCTAACAAATTGTAATGGGTTCGTCATAAATGATCATATCAGGATCTGAAATATGATATCTTGCATACTTTTACTAGTGTTACAATTACTTTGGCCGCAATAGAGGTTCTTCTCCCCAAAAAGAGTACCCTGAAACTCTGAAAAATCATGTAAAGAGGTGAAATTACGCATGAGATAAAGCCGATAAGTCATTGTGATCAGATTTCTATCCCCCACACAAATAGAAACCTTGATTCCTTATCTTTGCATATATTATTCACTATGGTTTACGCCTGGTAATCATAACAGAGTAAACTTCTGGACAATAGTTTTGATGGGCAGTGTAACAGAGTAGTACACAAAACTTTATTATACTTCTTTTGGTTTTATAAAATAGTTGTCAAAAAAAGGAAGCTACCCAACATGCCCAACATACGTCAACTAATGCTTCTACTATAGGAGTGGAATCAGAAGTATGGCAAGATTACTAGTGGATCTTCAACAGCACTGGGCATGTGTGTGTGTGTGTGTGTGTTTCCTAAACTATTTATTCAAAATTTTAAAATGATAAAGATCCATTTATTATGGCAACCATATGCATGGAAGCTATCCAAATGATTCCTGCAAATGAAATATCCCAAGCTTATTCCAAATAAGAGCTGACAACTTAGAGTTTCAAGTTATGACTAATAGGGCTATAGGAAATATCACAGGGAGCAGATGATAAACCTGAGTTTTATTTCAATGGCAAGGAAAAGTAATTATTTGTACTGAGAAGGTCTTACCCATCAGTGATAGTTAAGATGAAGGCAAGTTAAACTGAATGTAGAGGGCCTATGAGAAAATCTTGTGAGGCTTTTTCCCACTCTGATATTAGAAGGCAGTTAGGGCATGCTACAATGGATAGAGCACTGGCCCAGGAGTCAGGAAGACCTGAGTTCAAACTTCCATCAGACCCTTCCTAGCTGTGTGACCCTGGGCAAGTCACTTAGCCTGTTTGCCTCAGTTTCCTCATTTGTAAAATGGGAATAATAATAGTACCTCTCTCCTAGGGTGGTTATAAGACTCAAAAGAGATAATAATAGAAAATGCTTAGTATACTGCCTGGCACATAGTAAGCACTATACAAATATTAGCTATTATCAAATATGTATATGAGGGCAAGGAGAGAACCTGCTGTTTTTATTGACAGCCTAAGGAAAAAGGCTACAATGAGAGAGACAAACTGTGGGAAAAGGAGTTCTCACTCTATCCAACTGAACTCATTGCCCATTCTTCCCCCAACTCATGCCCTGTACCCTAGTCAGGGAGATTTCCTCATTCGTCTATGGATATGACTGCTCCCTTTTGGTTTTACCTCCATAATATCTCTAGTACCTGTCCTTTTCTCTCCATTCACAGGGAAAACACCCTAATTCAGGCTCTTATTTCCCTCTTACATGGACTTTTGCAGGAGCCTTCTGATTCTTCTCCTTGTCTCTGATCTCGCTGACACCATGATAAAATTCATTTTCTTTTTTTTTAAACCCTTACCTTCTGTCTTAGAATCAATACTGTGTATTGGCTCCAAGACAGAAGAGTGGTAAGGGCTAGGTGATGGGGGTTAAGTGACTTGCCCAGGGTCACACAGCTAGGAAGTGTCTGAGACCAGGTTTGAACCCAGGACCTCCTGTCTCTAGGCCTGGCTCTCAATCCACTGAGCCACCCAACTGTCCCCTAAAATTAATTTTCTTAAAAACAGAAACCTGACTGTGTCACCCCTCAGCTTGAGGAATTTTGTGGCTCTCTTTTTCCTCTCCAAACTCTCATTGCTAAAGCACTTTATAACTTAGTCTCACACTCTCCCTTTCTTTATTCTACATCTTTCCCCTTCATGCATTCTCTATTTTGCTCCATTTGGCTCACTTTCTCTTCCCTGAAAACAACATTCCAGAATGCTTTTAAGAGTCTTAAAATCCCTAGTTTCCTTCCAGGTTTGGCTCTAGTGTTATCTTTTTTTCCTGATCTCCATTTCTAGTTGATAGAGCTCTCCCACACTCCAGGTTACTTTGCATTCAGTTTTTATATAACTTTGATTGGGTGAGAGAGACGGCCTTAGAGTCAAGGAGACCTGGATTCAGATCCTTCCTGTAACTTTCTTGCTGTTCAATCATCAAGTCATTTGGTCTCTCAGTGACCCAAACATCTCCCTAAGACAGTAATAGAGAACCTATGGCATGGGTGCCAAAAAGGGCACACAGAGCCCTCTCTGTGGGCATGCCTGCAAGTCACCCACCAGAGTTCATTACTAGAGAGCCAGAAGGACTTGGGGTGGAGCTGTCCCCCTCCCCCTCTCCATGTCCCTGAGGACATTTTTCATGTGACCCTCCCCTCTGCCCAGCAGCCCATTGGGAATGCTTCTTCCCTCCCCTGTCTGGGGTAAGAGGGGTAGGGGGGGGAGGTGGAGAGGGGAGGAGCAGGACATAGCACTTGGTCTCTGGTGGGGTGGGGCATGGTATGCAGTGTCTAAAAGGTTCACCATCTCGGCCCTAAGATATAAACTGTAGAAGTGTTGATCTGCATTGGAAGAAGGTTCTCTATACTACTGAAATTACAGAGCAGGGACAGGTTGTCCTCTCCATCATCTAGAATAGAAGTTCCTTAAGCAAAGATACTGTTTCCCACCTTTTTTAATGCCCACTATCTAGCATAGTACCTGGCACATACTAAGACAGTGAGTACTGAATTAAATCTTGTTGAATTTCCAAAAATTATCTTCTCTTCCCAAATCAACCCTAAAGGAGGAAAGGGACCATTTCCTAAACACTGGTAACTCCTACATCACCTACCCTGGTACTGAGCATATGATGCTTTGTATACAGAATAAGAGGTTAGAAAACCATTTAAATCCTGAGAAAAAGGTCATCCTGGCATCTTTGGGCAAATTTCAGGGGAGGAAGTAAGTCTTTTTCCTCAGGCAGGTACTCATACTAAACTTAACAGTTCCCAAAGATGCAAGCATTATCACGGACACCCCTTCTTCCAGAAATACCTGAAAACACATATCTAAAATCATCTTCAAGGAAGAAAAATTTAATCGATGGGTAACTGCTTTTAGAAACCAGAAAAAAAACATTTGGATCCCAGGGTATATTTCAAAAAAGAGAAAGGTAATATATCTAGTTTTAAAACAAACAAAAACTTCCGTTGAGTATTGATAAAAACAAAGTTGGAAAGAGTAAAAAGAGAAAAGCAACCTAATGGTTTCTGAGAGCTCTCTGCAAGCGAAATAAACTGAAATATTTCTTTTAATCAAAAATAACCTAATGACTCAATACAATGTACGATGCATTATACTTTCCAACTGAAAAAATTCTAGTTTGGTCAAAAGCTCATCCCCCATGTTTTGTTTCTAGGCACAATGAAGCTGCCATTGATGACAAACAGTCATTTGGGTTGATGGGGGGGATGCTTAGGGGAGAGGAGGGAGTAGTGCTATATATAGCCAAACATTTCCTATAAATACTATAGATAGCTTGCATTCATGATATAATTTATTCCACTGACATCTGCACATCATCAATTGTAATGATATAAATAGAATTTCGTCCGTGTTCATTTGTTCTATAATGAACTGCATAGTTCATGAGTCATAGACAGCCAAGTTCTTAAAATAGTCTTAAAAGGCAGGTGTAAAATAGTAGAATTCAGTGCTGTGCAATCTCCCTTTGCTGAGGATTTTGTAAGAACTAAAACAAGTTGAAGTGGCTTAAATACTTTGTTTTAGCCATCTCAAAGGCATGTTTTGAACTACCGACACCTTGAATCTAAAATTTAATGTCAAGTGCTACTGCTACATGAACATAAAATAGGATCAGTCAGTTCCTTCAAGTGAACAAGCTGCCCTCTGGAAGTATGGCCTGCAGGAGAAAGCTCTCATAGGATAAAGAGCTGAAAGTGTCCTCTAAGGTTATCTAGTACAATGCCCCCAGTATGTGAGGAAGAAACCATGTTGCAAGGGGAGAAAGTAATTGGTCCAGGGTCAAACTGCTAAGTAACCCAGTTAAGATTTGGGGCATTCCCTACCCAGGAATCATTTTTCTGTAAAAGAAGTGGGGATGCTGTTCCCTTCTGTATGGCCCTGGCCAAGTCATTTAAATTCATAGTCATAAAATTATGTCAAAAAACATAAAATTCAAAGTCATAAAAAAGCAGTATTCCAGGGAACTGTGTAAGATCCAAAGTTGCAGAGTTGCCTATCAATGGAGGGACTTCTTTTGCCATAAACTTGTTGAGTGTTACTGGTTAAGCCATTAAAATTCTCAGTACTCCAAACAATATTCTTACAATCACAAGTTACAGTTGAATTGCCCATTTGTTCATCTTGCCCACCAAAGGCTTTGGAGGGAGTCTCCCTGCTGGAGTTTCATAATCCACAGTCTGGATTACAAAAACAAAATAAGACATTTTAAACACGCTTACTTTGAGACGCCTATAGATCAAACCATAATTTCGGCGTCTCCTAGGCCTTCGAATTATTCAATAAACCCTGGTTTAAAAAGCCATTCTAAGTTGACTGCTTTCAGGAATTTAGTGTCTATTTCTTACTGTAGAATAAACAATAACATTGAAAAGGAATGTGTAGTAGTGAATAGAGAGCTGACCGGGAAGTGACAGCTACATGGGTCCAAGTCCTGCTTCTGACAAATACTGACTGTGTGAGTCTGGGAAAGTCACTTAACCTGTTAGTGCTCCAGCTAACATGAAACCTCTAAGTTCAAAGCTGAACTCTGACTGCTGTTCTGCACTAATAGAAGGAATTTTCTTATTGGGAAGGTCCTGACACTAAATTCACAACGATCATAGTAACTCCAACAGTAAAAGAACAATGATTTTAGTTGATACTGCCATCTTGGATATTCATAATATCAAAACTACACAGAATGAAAAACTATCAAACGCAGAGCCCAAGATCAAATGTGCGTGGAAATAGGATGCTAATGTCAATCCTGTTCCTTGTTACTAATGTGTTGCATCCTAATCATTCCTATCATGCATACCTCTATTTCCCTCTGTGCTATGCTCATATATTGTTCATCAGAGGCAGTCATTCACATTTCACTGCTATAGCAGTAAAATAATTGTTTTGAAATGATGGGCCTTTATTGTTACAGGAAACTTGGGGTGATGTAGAGAACTTTCTAGTTTCCTGAAAACAATGCAGCCCTGTCTCCTCTGCCTTTTCATCTCTGGGCCCAGCTCATTATTCATCTATATTGTCTGTTGTAGATTGGCGAGATAGATAGATAGATCTGGACAAGCTTTAAAGGATGTTTATCCACATCCACTGCGAATCCTGGACAATAGACATTCTTTATCTACTTGGTTTTTCCTGTGCTTATGAGCATTGATTATGTAAAGATTAAATTTAACTCTCCCCTGATTATGAAAATGAAATTAATTAACTCTCCCCTGATTGTGAAGATTAAATTAACTCCTCTGCCCGTTTTTAGATTTAATCACCAAAAGTATAAACATCCCACTTAATCATTAAGTGGGAGAGGTCTGTGACCCACTTGTGAAATAGTGGGTGATGAATCAGAATCAAACTGACTGCCCCCTGAGCAGACCTAAACAAAGTTTCAACTATGATTTGTCCATGTAAAGTAGAGGAAGGCACAGGAAATGATGTAAAGAAGCATCTTTAAAAGTGAGTTACAACTTCCTGTGAGGAGATTCTTCAGAGATCTTTGGAGGACATCTTTGAAGAGTTCTCAAGTTCTTTATGCTTGAGACTTCTAACTTCTTCTTCTTCTTCTTCTGGGGTTCTGAGTTCAAGTTGGAGGCTGATGAAGAACCTGCTTACTAGACCTGAGACCTTCCCTGGTGAGAATGTTCTTAAATCACTCCCTTTGGACTGACACGTGGTGAGTGAAAGGCTGACTCACTTTCCTGGATTTTCCGAAGAGACTAGCCTCAGGAGAGACCTACCCTCTTGAGAGAGGCTCTCTGCATCCCCAGGTCCTTGGCTCAAAGCTGAGCCTCTCCAGCTAAGGACTAAAGTACCCTGCCTGGGTTGAGCCAGGGGTCAGAGCAAAATACTTAGTGCTAGGCTAGATATCTTACCTATCCTATCTCTGATTTCTTACTTCACTCTTTCTATATTTTGTAAATAAATCTCTTTGGAATTAATTAAATTCCTGGTGACCCTACTCTTGAATAATCCAGTCCAACCTTTTTATAAAACATCCCTTTCTCCCCCTTAAAAATATAAAGGAATAATAGTAGTATAGTAACTTGTCCCAGAATGATTCCTCTCTTAGCTCTACTAAAAAGATGAAAACAAGATAATGACAACATTAATAATGCAACTCAATGGTATTCTGAAATCAAACAGAATGGGAAGTCCACATTTAAAGGAATGAATTAACCTAAATAATAGCAGGTCTTAACATATACCTTTGGAAGTATAAAGTAGAGCATAAAATCTTTGGAAAGTACCTTTACCTTAACAGAAACCTAAGGTACATTAATAAAACTTTGGTCTATCATCCTATGGTAGCTATAGAAAAGATAAACATTTCCACACCAAAAAGAGGAATGGGATTAATACACATTCTTAGAGCATCTGATAGAAGGGTCAACAACCTAAAAGAAACACTTTTGGAAAAGCAGACCTCACTTCCTGGAGTTATAGTAAAGAATAACAACAGTTAATGTCATTGGGTTTGTCAAAGGCACCTGAATGTGGCTTACCTCCAGATGGAGTTTATGAAATGACTAATATCCAACAGAGGTTGGCATCCGCATGAACTCAGAAAAAAATACGATGACAGAAAAGAGTTAATAAAGCAGTAACTAAGCTGTGAGTGTTTGTGGAAGTGAAAGGGTATCTGATGGCAATTCAAGATCACTGCCACTGGCAATTACAGAAGGGTTATTCTTAAATGGTCTGGACTAAATGATCAATGTCAAGTATGCAAGGAAATGGCAGACATGCTGCAATACATTACTATAGGCTATAAAAATTTCACATCTTCTGAACATTTAGCCAGATATAACTCGATAGCCAGATTAATACATTAGAAGCTCAGTCTCCTTTACAAACGGACAGATGACAAATCCTCATGCTCTAAATACAGAACCCAAAATATCATAGAGAATTCAATTAATAAACTAGACTTGAACCAGACTATTATCATAGACTGAATTGTTACCCATAATCACGCGGACATAATATTGATTCAATAAAAACTGAAGTAATGTTTTAAATAGATGCTTACATCTGAACTATTCAAACACTCTAAGTAACATAATCAAAAGCTTTCCAAGAATAGAGATCTGGCCAGGGAAATCAGCTATATCTTCATTAATTTTTTCTTAAATTTCAATTTTATCCACCTGTTCAATAGTCTATAGACCATTGAGTATAAAAGAATAATAGTAGGATAGCAACTTGGCCTGGGGCAGTTATTAATCTAGAAGGGGAAAGCTTGATGAGGAGGAAAAGAAGTGAAGAGGAAGAATAAAGTGTATTGGAATCAGAGGATTATTACAGGCAACATTGTTGTCCATAATTGCCTGGACATAACAGTGACCCAAAAAAATTTAAGTGGAAAAATTTTAATAGTGGGGAAGAGGTCCATTTCTTGACAGGGGGTTAATGGACTAGATATATAGAGTGAGCTAGCCATTTTTGGACATAGATAATGTGGGAAGTGTTTTCCTTAACTATGAATATGTATTGTAGCAGTTTTTTTTTCCTTTTTTAAGTTGATAGGGGGAAATACTAAAAAGAGAGTACAGATGCTTGTTAAATGAAATTAGTAAAATATGAAAAGCATTAAAATAACCTTTAAAAGTTCAAAAGATTTTTTCAGTGATTCTACATAAGTTGATTTTGCATTCCAACATTTTCATTTATTTTGGTAAAATTATTTTACCCTCCTGAATAACCATTAATTAAACATTAAATATAAAAAGAAACCTATAGAATTGCATCTCGCCATAGAATAATTTCATTCTGAACTTCCTTGAACCTAATTATGACAACACTTAAATAATATTTATTAGTAGTATAAAATTAACATTAACATCATGCATATACCATACATGATACTATATACCTCAATGATTACACATAATAGATATTGTTGTTTGTTTGTCATGTAAGTCCAAATCTTTGTAACCCTGTGGACCATAACATCCATGGGATTTTCTTGGCCAAGATACTGGAGTAGTTCACCGTTTGCCTCTCCAATGGATTAAGACAGAGCTTAAGTGATTTACCCAGGGTCACACAACTAGTACGTATCTAAGACTGAATTTGAACTTAGGTCTTCCTAACTTCAGACCCAGTGCTTTATCAACCGAACCATCTATTGTTTCATAAGAGATATTACATGTTATCAAAATATGACAGTGGCTGTCTTCAAATACAGGACAATTACTAGTTTGTGTACTTTGTACAAAACATTTGCAGCTTAAATTACTTTTAAAAAGTGGCATAAATGCTTTCAAAGATAATATGCTGGCAGAGGAGCAACAAGAGTATAATAAATGGCCCCAGAGATATAATTATTTATTTAATGATAGTGAACGAGTCACCTGAAAGCACCTTTCCTTATTTTTGCAAAACTGAGTTATATACTCATGGCTTGGTCATGTATTGCAAACATATATAACAGATCCAAGCACAGTGAGAATGGCATAATATCTGATGTTAACATACAAAACTATTTCAAATGTGCAAAGAACACAACAGTGTCAAGAGTAATTGACATTAAAAAATGACATTTTAAGCCAACTATGGTCCTTCCTACCTTTAAATTCATTATTATCACTTCTAAATATAATTGACTAGGTTTCCATTTTAAATTATTATTTCTTTATTTTAAACATCCTTTTCCATTTTGATTTCCAGATTCTTTCCCTCCATTCCACCACTCTCCCCACTGCGGAGAAGGCAAACAATCTGTTATCAATTATAATGTGAAATCATGCAAAATACATTTTGACATTAGGCATACAGCAAATAAATCAGCAAATAGAGCAAGAATATTATACTTCTTTTGCACTCAGAGTTCATCGGTTCTCTCTCTAGAGGAGGTTAGAATTCGTTTATCATGAATCCTTTTGAATAGTCTTGGATCACTGAAGAGTCATTG
This sequence comes from Monodelphis domestica, assembly GCF_027887165.1. Lineage (NCBI taxonomy): Eukaryota > Metazoa > Chordata > Mammalia > Didelphimorphia > Didelphidae > Monodelphis > Monodelphis domestica. Next base: position 16,908,775 of record NC_077235.1, on the reverse strand, counting down.
GATCAGAGTAGCCAAGTCTTTCCCAGTTGATCATCACCAGAACATTGCAATTGCAGAGCACAATAATATACTGGTTCTTCTCACTTCGTTTCGCATCAATTCATATAGATTTTCTGAAACCATCCCACTAATCTTTTCTTAAATGGCAATAGTAATCAATCAAAAAGTAATTTGGAACTATTCCCTAAATGTTACTAAACCATGCATACCCTTTGACCCAGTGATACCATTAGCACCCTATACTGCAAGGAAATCAAAGAAAAGGGAAAATATTCTATTATAAGTACAAAAATATTTATAACAGCTCTTTTTGTTGGTGTCAAAGTACTAGAAACTTATGGGGTTCTCATCAACTGAGAAATAGCTAAAGAAATTAAGGCATATGAATTTAATGGAATGTTATTATGTTTAAGAAATACAAAGGGAAGTCAAGATTGCAGCTTAGAAGCAGCAAAAGTTGAGTCCTCGGTGAAAACCCTTCCACACCAATCAAAATCAAAGCACTTTGAAAGGGACAGAAAATGAAATATAATAACAGGAGAGAGCTGGAGACCCTCCTGTTCCATTCAATTTGAAACATATGAATTCTCTTGTTTCAGGAAAAGAAAGAAGGGAGGTCCCAGGACCCTCCCCCCACCTACTATGCTGAGACTTAGAAGGTTGCTGGGATCTCAGGGAGAAGACTCCACCCCATAGGGAGTGCCTTGCTACCACAGCTACTTGAGGCTCAGGGCTCTGACCACATCTGGCAGGGAGGCAACTGGAGAAGAGGGGCAGAGAGGAGAGTAGCCTGGTCATAGCCTTCAGCCACCACTGCTCCATCTTGGGTCTCTGCCTCTGGAAGTTTTGGGCTTAGGGCATTTTCAGCTCTGTAGATCAATTCAACTGGCTTAATCTCAATAGTGCAGATAAGAAGCACCTAGGGGCAGAAAACCTAAATCTCCAACACCCCACCCCTACCTATTGAGACCCACAGAAAATATCTAGCTGACTCAGACCCCAGAGCAAAGGCTGCAACCACAACAAAGTACCTTGGTACCAGGGAGGAGGCTGGCAGTAAGGAAGAGAGGAGAATGGAGGTAACTACGTTCAGCTTCCAAATCTTTACCTCACCCACACCTTTAGCTTCCGCTGGCAGCTGGGGAAAATCTGGCCTCAGGGCTCATTAATACAACTGGTCTCTTCCATCAACCTAATCCAGTTAATTAGCAGAGTAGATAAGAAGCCCTTTCTGGACAGAAAAGCCCAGACTCAGAGACTCACCAAATAAACAGAGGAGCAAGAATACAGCCAATGAGGGGAGGAAGGAAAAAATATGAGTAAACAAAAGAAAAAAAGAAATTACAATTGATAGCTTCTATCCAAATAATAAAGAAAGAATAAACGGAACAGAGGAGAACCAAGAAACACCAAGAAAAAACTCATTAACTCCAGCATATTGGACTCGGGCTTTGGAAGAATTCAAAACACAATTCAAAAAACAATTAGGAGAGGCAGAAGAGAATTGGGAAAAGAACTTAAAAAGCAAAATAGGTCATTTGGAAACAGAGGCACATGAACTTGTGAAGAATGAATTTAACTCTCCCCTGACTGGGAACAGGAAATTAATGAACTCTCTCCTGATTGTGAAGATTAAATTGTAACCCCTGCCTATTTTTTATTTTAATCACCAAAAGTGTAAACATCACACTTAATCATTAAGGGGGAAGTCTGTGACCCACTTGTGTGATAGTGCATGATGAATCAGAATCCACTAACTGCCTCATGGGCAGTCCTAAAGCAGGACTTCAACTGTGATTGGTAGACATAGAATTAGGGGAAGGCACAAGAAGTGAAGCAAGAGAAAGTGTCTTTAAAAGAGAGTTACAACTTCCTGCATGGAGTTCTACTTGCAGTTCTTCATTCTTTGAAGTGGAGGCTGGTGAAAAATGTGCTGACTGGTCCTGAGACTCTGTTTCCTTGTAAGGCTGTTCTAAAATCTCTTCCTTTGAACTGACATGTGGTGAGTGAAAAAGCTGACTCTTAACTGCTGAATTTTTCTGAAGAGACTTCCCCAGGTCTTTGGCTTTGCCGAAGCCTAAGGACTAACTCTTCCTACCCGGGGCCTGGAGTAAATTACTTAGTGCTTAAGCTAGATATTTTACCCTATTCTCTCTCTGATTTTCTTACTTCACTCTTTCTACATTTTGTAAATAAATTGTAAATAAATCTCTTTGGAATAAATTTCTGGTGACCACACTCTTAAATAATCCAGTCCAAACCTTTTAAAAATAACCCTTCCCCCCACCCCTTACAAACTAAAACAAAAATGTCTTGAAAGCCAGAATTGACCAGTTTGAAAACCAGGCAAAGAAAGTGAAAGTTGACCTACAAGGAAAAACAGATCAAAAGGGAAAAACAGATAAAAAAGCCAGGGATGAAATTCAGTCTTTCAAAAATAGATTCAAATACCTAGAAGCAAATGACCTCACAAGGGAGAAAGAGTCTATAAAACAAAATTAAAAGAATAAAAACATTGAGGGAAATATGGAATACTCATGGATAAAACAACAAACCTGAAAAATAGATCCAGGAAGACAATTTAAGAATTATTGGACTATCAGAAAATCATGACAAAATAAAAATCCTGGGCATTATTCTACAGGAAATTATCCAAGAAAACTACCCTGATATTCTTGAACAAGAGGGTAAAGTAGAAATTGAAATAGATAACAAAACCATACTAATGGGGGACCTCAACCTTCACCTATCAGAACTAGATAAATTGAACCCAAAATTAAATAACAAAGAAGTAAGGGAAGTGAATGAAATGTTAGACAAATTAGAGCTAATAGATATCTGGAGAAAAATAAATAGGGATAAAAAGGGATATACATTCTTTTCAGCAGCACATGACACATATACAAAGATTGACCATGTACTAGGGCATAAAAACATTGCAAACAAATGTAGGAAAGCAGAAAAAATAAATGTAATTTTTTCAGACCATAATACAATAAAAATCATAACCAATAAGAGCTTGTGGAAAGACAGATTTAAAATTAATTGGAAACTAAATAATCAAATTCTTCAAATCTGGTGGTTCAAAGAACAAATCAAAGAAACAATTACTGATTTCATTGAAGAGAATGACAATGAGGAAACAACAGATAAAAATCTACAGGATGCAAGCCAAAGCAATACTCAGGGGAAAGTTTATATTCCAGACTGCATATATCAAGAAAGCAGAGAGGAAAGAGGTCAGTGAATTGGGCATGAAACTTTAAAAAACTAGAAAGAGAACAATTTTAAATCCTCAGATAAAAACTAAATTAGAAATACTAAAAATCAAAGGAGAAATTAATAAAAATGAAAGTAAAAGAACTATTGAACTAATAAATAAGACTAGGAGCTGGTACTTTGAAAAAACAAATAAAAAGGATAACGTACTGCTTAATCTAATAAAAAAAGAAGAAAATCAAATTAACGCTATCAAAGATGAAAAGTGACCTCACTTCTAATGAAGAGGAAATTAAGGTAATTATTAAGAAGTATTTTGCTAACTATATGGCTATAAATATGACAATCTAGGTGAAATGGGTGAATATTTACAAAAATATAAATTGCCTAGATTAACAAAAGAGGAACTAGTTTAAAATTAAGTTTAAGTATTAAATCATTATATTAAAATAGTTTAAGTATTCTTAAACAACCCCATCTCAGAAAAAGAAATTGAACAAACCATCAAAGAAGTCCCTAAGAAAAAATCCCAGGGCCAGATGGATTCACAAGGGAATTCTATCAAAAATTTAAGGAACAACTAATCCCAATACTATACAAATTATTTGACAAAATAAGTAAAGAAGGAGTTTTACCAAATTCATTTTATGACACAAATATGGTACTGATTCCAAAGCCAGGCACACCAAAAACAAAGAAAGAAAACTACAGACCAAACTCCTTAATGAATATGGATGCAAAAATCTTAACTAGAATACTAGCAAAAAGACTACAGCAAGTTATCATGAGGATTATTCACTATGTTCCAGTAGGATTTATACCAGGAATGCAAGGATGGTTCAATATTAGGGAAATCATCCATACAATTGACTATATCAACAATCAAACCAACAGAAATCACATGATTAACTCAAAATATGCAGAAAAAGCCTTTGACAAAATCCAACACTCAATCCTATTGAAAACAGTATAAAGTATAGGAATAGATAGGCCTTTCCTAAAAATAATAAACAGTATATTTTTAAAATCATCAGCAACTATCATCTGCAAAGTTAAAATTTTTCCCAATGAGATCAGGAGTGAAGCAAGGATGACCATTATCACCTCTATTATTTAACATTGTACTAGAAACACTAGCTAATAGCAAATAGAGAGGAAAAAGAAATTTAAGGGATTAAAGTAGTCAATGAGTAGACTAAACTATCACTCTGCAGATCATATGATGGTCTACTTAAAGAATCCTAGAGAATCAACTAAAAAGCTAGTGGAAATCAACAACTTTAGCAAAGTTGCAGGATACAAAAGAGACCCAAATAAATCATCAGCATTTCTATATATTTCCAACACAACTCAGCAACAAGAGTTAGTAAGAGAAATTCCATTTAAAATCACCCTAGATAATATAAAATATTTGGGAATCTATCTGCCAAGACAAACACAAGAATTATATAAACACAACTAAAAATACTTTCCACACTATTAAAACTAGATCTAAATAATTGGAAAAAGACATTAATTGCTCATGGATAGAATGAGATAGCATAATAAAAATGACAATCCTAACTAAATTAATTTACTTATTGAGTGCCATACCTATCAAACTACTAAGAAACTTTTTTACTGAATTAGAAAAAAATATAACAAAGTTCATCTGGAAGAACAAGAAAATGTGAATGGCAGCCTAGCAGTACTAGATCTTAAACTGTACTATAAAGCAGTGGTCATCAAAACAATATGGTACTGGCTAAGAAACAGATGGGAGGATCAATGGAATAGACTTGGGGTAAATATCCTCAATAAGATAAGTGTACAATAAACCCAAAGATCCCAGCTTTTGGGACAAGAATCTACTATTTAATAAAAACTGCTGGGAAAATTGGAAAACAGTATGGAAAAAATGGGTTTGGATCAACATCTCACACCCTATACCAAGATAAATTCAGAATGGGTAAATGACTTAAATATAAAAAAGGAAATTATACATAAATTATGTGAACAATAGATACTCTCTACTCTAAGAGATGGAAGATTAAAGTAATGCTATCACGTGTGCCTTTTCTCCAATCTGTCATAATAAGGCTTTGCTTGAATGTCATTATAGAAACAGAAATTAGAATGGAAAAAAGCAATCATAAAATATTCATAAACATATTAATAGAGGGGAAATGTAAGTTTTAATGGAATTCAATTTACGTTTCCTATCACATATTTAAATGCATTCATAAACATGTTTTTAAATAGTTTTTATGTCTGCCAAACTTAATGTACTTTTTTAACCCCAGCCCTATGGATGTCATAAAAACATAAATGAAACCCAAGCATTAAATGTTTTAAGTGACTTTGTTGTTCGAAATCAGTCATATGTAATATAGTGTAAATGTAACTGAACGTTATAGCCACTGTACATAATGAACTGAAAATAACTAGCAAGAAATTATCATGAGAGAGGTATGGGTTGGGGAAGCTTTGATGGAAATCCTTCAATGGATGGTACAGATAGATAGCTAGTGGATGGGAAGTGTTAGACAGAATCATGAAGGCCTGGGTTTGAATCCTGCCTTTGACACTAGCTATGTATGTGAACATGGGCAAGACCTTTAACCATTTCTGCTCTTTTGTTCCTCATATGAAAAATACTTGTTGGAGCAATATTAGACTACTCTTGTGGTGCTCAGAGGAGATAACATGGAGCAGTGTTTCAAGATAAGTTAAAAGTAAGCTCTCCATCATTTGGTCCCAAATTCGTTTCCAGGACATGTCATCAAATTTGTTGATTTGAGTTTGGGGGAATGAATTATACTTTTCTTTTTCTGCTGAAGGCACCACCATATTTCTAGCCTCCTAGATTAGGTACTTGGGCATCATCCCAGACATTTTATTCACTTCTAATCCCCAGAGACGAACAGTCACCAATTTGTGTTGTTTTGATCTCCACAAAATCTCTCATATCTGTCTCCTCACTAGTCACACTTCCACCACTTCAGCTTAACTTGCATCATCTCTCATCCAAACTATTGCAATGGCCTCCTGATTTAAGGCTCTCCTCATTTCAATCTCTTCTCCTTTAAGTTGCCAAAGCAATTGTCCCATATCACTCTTCTCCTTAAACACCGGTGGCTTCCAATTGCTTCTAGGATAAAATATAAACTCCTGGTTAACTTTTAGTGTCCTTCACAAGTGGGCCCCTACCTATCTTTACATGATATGTTATGGCTCCATCCACCATCTAAGGCCTTGTCAAACTGGCCTTATTGCAGTTCCTCACACATGACACTCCTTCATCTCTCATCTTAATACTGACTGCCCCCCATCCCCAGGACCAAAATGATTTGTCTCACCCCCCCCCATCCAATTAGTTATTTCCTTCAAGTTTCAACTTGAGCACTGCCTTATACATGAAATTTGGCCTCTTATTCTCCATCATTAGTGTTCTTCTTCCCCATACTACCTTGTATTTATTCTGTACAAACTTATACATGTACATGTCATCTGCCTAGTTCTCCCCACACTTCTGGGCTGTTTTCTTCCCTCAGAACTTAAATTAGTTCCACTGCTGCTCACAAAGTGCTTGGCCTAGTCATACTGTGACTCATGGGCATGCCCATTAAGGCTCTGTCCCATGCCCACTCCTCTCCTCCCATGGATTCAGGTATTCCTCAATGAATGAATATCTACAAAAATATAAAATACTCAAAATAACAAAAGAAGAAATGATTTCAACTACTCAGTCCCAGAAAGCAAACCAGAATAAGCCACAAATGAACTCCCAATCTTGGTGCAGATATATTTAGAAGTGAATTCTATAAAATATTTAAAACACAATTAACACCTACTTAACAGAGTACATCATTTATTAAAGGAGTAGTGGGGGTATAATGCATTTGCCTCAAAGGCTTATGTTAGTTCTATGAATACACCCAGACACTTAAGCATATATGTATGCACATATATAATGATATACGTTATACACTTTCTGATTTATGGAAAATGTTTAATGATGAAAATTTCTCTCCCCGGCTTGTGGGAGGTCCAAAGAAGATCAATGTCTACACCTTTCACCTTGCTCAAGAGCTTTTTATCTGTTTAAAGGGATCAAAAATCTTTCTCAAACTTTTAACTTCTCTGGCCGTTAATCACACTAGATAGGGTCTTGGCAGCTATCTGATTTCACTTACATAAAAGGAGAAACAAACCCATAAGTAATAACAATGATAAAGATCTGAAGAATAAATCATCTGTAAGGAAACAGCTGCCTCAGCTGCTCATGGAAAGGAATAGAGCTAACTTCTTTCCCTAAATTCTAGCCTTTTCTGAAGGGAGGAAGGAATTCTATCAACTTAACAGAGAAATGAGCTTTGAGCTAAGTAGATTTTAAGAGGCAAGATGGAAGGCAGGAAGATCAAAGCTCCCTCCAGCTGTTTTTCAGTCTCACCAGTATGGTCTATTGCTTCTTGACTGCAGTAAAGGCCACGCCTCAGCTTGACCCTCCTTAGTATCTACCATAAAAACACAAAGGAAGCTGGAGAAAGGATTGGAGGAGCCAGTATCCAGAGATTAGAGGACCAGCTCAATCGAACCCATTTTTCTTCCTATCTCATAGTTTGAACAAGATGGAAAATCTTCTCAATTCCTTCTTCCAAAAGCTTACAAAATTGAGTTCAAGCAACACATGGAACAGAGGTGCTACAGTCCCTGTGGCCAGAAATATTATAATCATACCCTGGCAAAAACTAACGAGGTAAACCTGTAATATGCAACTATTCAGCAGAAGTAGGAAAAGAAGCATCAACGCTTTAAAAAATAAGGGTGACTATCTCAACATCACACATTGTCATTTCACAGTCTCTTTCCAAGTAAATGGACATTAACAGCACCTGCTATAGATATAGTAAAATACAAAGTGCTACATGGCATGAAAATTTAGTAAATAAAGTCTAAATGATGACATTCAGAATAGAGTCCATTCATATCCTGGGAGTAGAGATTTCTACAGCATATAAACAAACTTATAAAGAGTAAAAAAGAGAAAAGATTATAAGTAGTCATATCAATTTCAATAGGGCTATAAAGAATAAATATAAACTTTAGTGCATATTTAAATAAACAAGGAATGAAACCGCAAAGAGCTAACAGACAGATGTTGCTATACTATAGGCACATAAGCAAATAAACATAATAGCAAGCCAACACAAGAGAAGCATAACTCAGATATGTAGCATCAATAAGTATATGCATGTACATAGTACCTGTCAACCCAAAATAAAGAAGACTATCCTGATAGAAGCAATGAAGGCCTTTAAAGTAGGCAAGGGAATTGCAATTCAGTGTCACCATACAACAGTGGAGGGCAAGAGAGTCTGCAAGGAGCAGAAGGGGTCGGGTTTAACTATATCTCAACAGGGAGGAGCACTTGGAAGGGAGAGCAACAGGTAGGAGTTGAGTCGTTTTGCAAAATAGCCAAAGGCTGGAGAGTAACTGACATCTGCTCTCAACAAGGAGCTCAAGTCCAGAAAGTTACTAGAGATATCACAAGACCTGCTCTGGCCATGACGTCAAGGTAGCCCCTTCTTATGACTCTTTATTTAAACTCTGATATTCCATCTTAGAACGAATACTATGCATTAGTTCCATAGCAGAAGAGTGGCAAGGGATGGGCATTGGGGGTTAAGTGACTTGTCCAGGGTCACACAGCTAGGAAGTGTCTGAGGCCAGATTTGAGCCGAGGACTTCATGTCTCCAGGTCTGGTGCTCTCAACTGCCTCCCATGATGACTGTATTTAACAAAACAGAAAGATACCTTTAAACAGCTAGAACTTGAGTCCTTTAGCATTGCTTCTTGGCTCATCTTCTTTCAATCAGTCCTTCATCCTTTATCTTTTACCTGACAGTCATCCACAGATAAGTGAGTCAAAAAAAGCTGATTCAAGGGAGGGAAGGGAATCAGCATTTATATAGTGCCTAGTTTGTGCAAAGCATTTTGTTAAACACTGTAGAAACATTATCTCATTTAGTCTTCTCATAATAGCTTAGAGGTAGTTGCAATTAAAATTCCCATTTTATAGTTGAAGAAACTGAGGCAAACATTCAGTGATTCAATTATTTCCAAGGTCACAAAATCAGTCACTCTCAGGCTGAATTTGAACTCAGGTTTTTCTATCCCAAGGCTCAACATTCAATCCACACAGATCACAAAATCATAGTTCGGATCTTGAAGAGACCGTAGACCTCAGTTATTCCAACCTCTTCATTTCAAAGATAAGGAAACTTGGGCCTGGACACTTGAAATGACTAGCCCAAGACAATGTAAGAGTAAGGATATGAAGCTAGGTCTTCTGAATCCAAATTCAGAGCTCCTTTCAATACATCATACTAAAATTCCTGCTTTGGAAAATTCAACTAAAGCATAAAAATTTCAATTCCATCTCCTTACTTTAACTCTACACACGTCTTTATGTTTTATATGGGTTTTCATCATGTGGTAAATAGTTAAGATCAGGTTTCCAATCATTTTGAAACTCTCTTCCTTTTGTATAGGAGATCAAAGGTAAAAGAAGTCTAGTTAAGCCTCTAATATGCCCTCAGCTAACTAAATTTCTAGTCTTAAGTGTACATTGTGGATGAGTAAATTGAAGAAAACCTGAAAACAGAAGAAATGGATGAAGGTTTGCAGAAGCTGTCAATCAAGGAGCATTCTGGAAGAGAACGTGACCGGGAGAAGACTGTTAAAAAGAGGCATCCACACTGTTGGAGCTCTCTCTTTCTCCTGAAACAGGAAGGAGTAAGGACTGTGAAGATCCTCTTCTTTGACTCAAAGATCTTCAGCCCTGTTAGCCACATCCCTCATTCAAGACTCTACAATATTATTCTCAATTTAGGATTATTTAAGATCAGGGAAACACTAAACACTCTCTCCCATCCAATTTCCTTTTCCTCCCCCTTTCCTTAAATAAACCCCTTGTTCCAACCATTCAAAGAGTGAGTTATCTATTAGATATATCAGGAAACTTACTCAAAACTGACTTCCACTTTGTCACCAACTGAAGAGACTAACTGAAGGGGGAGGAAAAAGGGAGGAGGATGGAAGATCTGATTCCTCATTACCATAATCCTTAAAGATCAACCACCTAATACAACATGTACAAGGCAATGGTGCCCTGTGAGTGTAAATTGGGAGGGAGTAATTCAGAGGAGTGTCACGCCTTTATTGCACTATTTTTTGTTAAAGTCATATATTCCTAATAATAAAGTCTCTTGACCAACACTTATCATCTGTGTGACTGTGAATAGATTGCATTACCTCTATGGGTCTATTTTCTCAGCTATAAAATGGGACTATAACCACTACTTGTAGCATCTATTTTTGGAACCGCTGTGAAGCAGCATATATCCAATCTGCGAAGCACCAGGAAAACTTACCAGTCCTGTATAATTTTAATGCTGGTCATATGCCATTTTCACAACTGGCAGAGGTTTTTCTTTGAAGTTAAGTGACTCATCCGTGATCACACAGCAATCATCAACGGTAGAAATGTTATGTTAGACATGTGGTAAGAGAAATAACTGCCATGTGAAAAAATGGAGTACTCCACAGGTATCCTCAAGCTGTCAGGAGAAAGGCTTCCTACATAGGGGACCCAGTCGTCTCTGGTGGTCTTTTAAACCCTTCCCTTCCACCTTAGAATCAATACTATATATTGGTTCCAAGGCAGTCTGGTGTCCTTTTGGAGAACATGGACATAGGTATCACAGGATGGGTTGCAACATGCATCACTGGAAGGAACTTCCAAATCACTGAGATTGAAAATCCATATGAGTATTGAGTATGTAATGTACAGAGTAAGCACAATGACGATTGAACTTTATGAACTCCATATCCTCTGGCCCCCGTATCATAATGGTGGTTAGTATTCTCTTCTCACTCTTTTATTGACAAGGCAATAGAGAAACATGAGGATGCCATGTTGATCATCTTTAAGATGGATGAAATCCTTACAAGAGAAATGGAGTCTTCTTCCAATTCCACTAAGCTAGTAGAAGAACTGGGACTAGAGCTCAGATCCTCTGTCTCATAGCCCAGCCCTTTTCTGCCAGGCAATGTCATCCTCAAGATAAATGCTGGGAAAGAAGAGAGCCAGCCTTTACTTTTATAGCTCCAAAGCAGCTAGCATTACAATTAGAAACATTCTGAAAAAACAATAAACATCGGCATATCTGGAATCAATTTGTTATCTATAAAACTATCTACAACTCATAGGAATAATATGACGTTAACATTGTAAAACAGAATGAGGATATAAATGGGAAAAGATCACATATATGCCTTCTCAGGGTTGTACAGGCAATTGTATGTGCAGTAAGTCTTTAGCTGTGGTGAGATAGAGTACTCGTTCTGGTCTCCTAAGAGAATCAGGAAGCACAGACCACAACCCCACAGAAATTAGTGTGGGATGCTTTGATCTGGAAAAATAGGCTATCTGTTATTTTTCTTTGAATTTCGGTGATTTTTAATTAGTTGGGGTTACAGCCATTCCTCCAAAGTAATAGCTTTCTGGTTCATCTAGGTAGCACAGTGCTGGAGTTTGAGACAGGAAGTCTTGAGTTTGAATCTGACCCCAGATACTACTAGCTGGGTGACCACAGGCGAGCCACTAAAGCTGCCCTGACTATATAAAGGGGATAGAAATGGCACGTACTTGCCAAGGTTGTTGTGAGGATAAATAAGATAATTTTATTTATTTTTTTAAACCCTTATCTTTCATCTTGGAGTCAATACTGTGTATTGGCTCCAAGGCAAAAGAGTGGTAAGGGCTAGGCAATGGGGGTCAAGTGACTTGCCCAGGGTCACACAGCTGGGAAGTATCTGATGCCAGATTTGAATCCAAGACCTCCTGTACTGTCTCTAGGTCTGTCTCTCAATCCACTGAGCTACCCAGCTGCCCCCAAATAAGATAATTTTAAAGCCCTCTGAAAACCTTAAAGCACTCTATATGATGTGCTACATGTTGTTGTCATGTTGTTGTTATCATGTTTTACAGGTACAACACCTATGCAAATAGGCAGCAGAAGAGCAGCAGATGTGAAGGCAGAGGACCAGCTTGCTGTGAAGCCAGATCCTGTTCCTTACTTCTACTTCCTTGGGCTTCAGTCTCCCATCTATAAAATGACTTCTAAGGCCCCTTTCAGCTCTCCAGCCTAAATTTGGAAATGTGAAGTTTTTCATTCTAATTAATAGCTATCAGAGTCACCCCAGCTTTAGATGAAATACTCAACCTCTCTGGGTGTATTAAGATAGCAGATCATGTTTTTAGCAAACCTGTTTCAATCCCTAAACCTCAAGACAAAGAAAATGTGGACCTAGCTATAAAGTGATTAAAGCTGTTCTGCAAAACAAGATTGAATCCTTCCTCTTCCATCTTTTCCCATGCAAAGAAAGTCCACCGTGAATTGAGAACTTTAATATTTTGAACTCTTCTACAATGACCTTTTCCATATTTGCCCCATCCCATCCCATACACAATAGGCACAAGCAAACTAACTTGACTGTGAGACCTCAGGTGTAGTGATCCCTCAGAGCACTTACTCTTTGGTGAGGGTAAAAAGAGCAGACTGATTATGGCCAGACCCAGGAAAGGAAGGGGGAAAGGATTGTGCTGATACTAAGAAAGAGAACTGGAAATCTAGCTGAGGTCAATGGGAATTACTCAGGTCAAGGATCCAGGTCAAGTGACCCCTATATCCTTTTTCACCAGGAGAGCAACCTTTCAGAGGTTTATGCGCCAGTGGAAGGATCAAGAGACAAGGGATGAATGTTGAGTAAAAAAAAAGAAAAAGATGAAAGCACCATGAATATTGAGTGAGAAAGCCTCAGCAGAAGCCCAACACACAAGCAGATAACCTAAGAGAGGATACTAAAAATAGGAAGAACGAGTAAATCTGCAAATATTATAAAACCTTGAAAAGTTATGGGAAATGGCAAGAAATTCCAGAATGGTTCTAATGAGGAATAAAATTCAAAAAAGAGAATATTAGGAATAAATTGGTCAGAAATAAGTTCTCTCACTACAATTAAAAGCCACAATTGACAAAGGAAGTAAAATTGAATATATGATAATAAAAAAACTTTCCAAAGAAATAACATCTATGAAGAGAACAACATCTAGAACACACAAATATTGAAGAAGTGGAGAATCTGGCAGAAGAGAAGCAAAAGGCAAGACTATTAAAATTAACAAATGAATTCTCTGTAAGTCAAAATTACTGAATTTGAAGATAAGCTGTATAAACATAATTTTAGAATCACAGTTCTCCTAGAAAGACAGGACCATACTATCCTTCCCAAAACCCAAATATGATAATGCAGGAAATGAAATAAAATTATTCACAACTTTTGAATATAGACAACAAAGTATGGGATCAAGAGAATCCACAAATCACTAAGAATGAGAAAGGGTAGAGGCAAGTGGGGACACGTCCATGCCTCAAATACTAAGACATACAGTAGTTAAATTTAATAAATTTCCCTGTTAACTAGGAGAGGGACCTGATGGGAATGCAATCTGAATAATACAGTATTATTCTACAGTCATGAAAAATGGATAATGTAAACAAATGTTGCTAAGATTAGAACAAAAAAAGACAATTGTGAAAAATTTTCATGGACAGTCTCTCAGAGAGATGTTTCATATTTAACATTTATAGATAACTATGTCAAATTTATAAGAATAAGCACCATCCTCCGAATTGCAAATGGGCAAATGATATGAACAGTTTTTGAATGAAGAAGTCAAAGCCATGTATAAGTATATAAAATATGTTAAAATCACTCTTAATTAGAGAAAAGGAAACCAACACAACTCTGAGATATCAACCCTCACCACATTAGATTGGCTTAAATGATAAAAAGAAAAAATGACAGATGTTGGAGGGGAAGTGTAAAAATGGAGATACTGATACAGTGTTGGTGGAACTGTGAATTGAGCCAGCCATTTTAGAAAGCAATTTCGATTTATGCCCAAAGAGTTATAAAATTGTGTATACCCAGTAATATCATTTCTGGGTCTGTTTCCTAAGGAGATCAAGAAAAAAGGGAAAGAACTTCAGTTTTCAGAAATATTTAAAGTTGCTCTTTTGTGGTAGCAAAAAACTGGATGGCTAAAGAAATTGTGGCATACGATTGTGATGGAATACTACTGTGCTGTAAAAAAAATGATGAGGAGATTAATATTTTTAAAAGCTTGGAAAGAATTACATGAGATCATGAAGAGTGAAACAACTAGAACCAAGAGAACACTGTATACAGCTACTGATTTCATATTTGAAGACTAACTTGTGAATGTTCACCTCCAGAGAATGAACTGAAAAATGAAAACATGAAAGACACAAACTATATATACATAACTTTGCTGGATGATGCCTTCTATGGTGTGCGCATGGAAGGGAAGGGCTGAGATAACTAGAAATAAATTCTATTAATTTTTAAGCAGATAATGGAATGAAATAATGTATTCCAAAGAACAAAGACACGGGTAAGCTGAAATAAAAAATGATATATCCTGCAAACATGAGTCTAATAATGAACCACCAAAAAGGATGTTCAACAAAAGCAGTGCTATTATACAACCAACAAAAACCAAAAATACAAGTCCTAGGGGAGAATGTATTATTTATCCTCATAAAGAAGCTGGATGGAGGTAAATATAAATACATACAAATGTGCTAAAAATACTGAGTAATGGAATCCAAGATTAAGGAGAACTTTAAAAAAATCACAAAAAGCAAAGGTGAGAGAATTGAGATGGTTTACCATGTACTAAGTATGTGTTTTCTCCATGGGTCAATCAAAGTCTTCTATGGAACAGGATTGCCAATAAAAGAGTGCATAGATGGAAAGAGGGGAGGTGAGAGACAGGAAGTAACAGATGCCACATTCCTATCAAGTTCATAAAGGAGGAAAAGATAGTGATCTTCATAGTCTCTCAGCAAGTGGAACAGCTGAGGGATAACAGGAAGGAGACAAGAGAGTAGAGATGAACTTTGTATACTACAGTACGAGTTGGAAACCTTGGGAGTAGTTAGTGTATTGGAAGGCTATTTTTCTGGGAGAATGTTATGCCTCTATAGGCAGCATTCCATTCCAGCAGAACAGATTTATGATTTTTCTAGAGGCAACCACAGTAACCAGAGTGATAAGGGGTACCTGGAATCAAAGGCAGATAACAAGGCCTTTGGAATCACTGTGAGACCACGGGTAGTATTAGGTTTGTAATCCATCTCAAATATGAACTATGTAACCCCAGACAAATTTCTTAATTTCTCCAAGTCTGTTTATTTATAAAATGGGGTAAGAAAATAAAATAAGATGATATCTACAAAGTACTATGCAAGCTTTAGAGTTTTATGTAAATGTTTGCTATTATTAGTATTAGTTGTGTCAACCTGGAAAAACATAGAACCACTAAAGTAGTCAGCAAAACAAAATCTTTAATCAGGAAAGAGACAGGTCCTTAAATATTGGTTGCCACACAGAGCCAAGTGCTAAATACCACACAGAGTCAAACCCTGGGGCTCTGCGGACAGTGTCTCTGAGAGGATCACCACCCTAGATGATTGTCCAAAGAATAATGGAACATGGGGATCTTACATGCCTTTGGGGGAATTAAGCATGGCAAACATACACTGCCAGGTTGGAAGCAGGCTTGGGAAGGAGGCTGTAGTCAGAGGCTGGGGTATCAGAGAGTGGTCTACTACAATGGATAGAAAAAGAATGGTTCCTGCACAGGTGTTGGTCTTCTTTGACACAATGGGGGAAACTTCTACGACAAAAAGGGTACTTAACATTTGATTGTGTCTATTAGTCCCACCTAAATTGGGATCATTAAGTACTTTAAGGCACTTAATTTCAGTCTGAAACAAAGTAAGTCTGGGACTTCCCTTAAGGTAAGTTTCTAAGGGATGGGACAAATTTGGGTTTTCCAGATTTCATGTTGACAGTTATTGTAAGTAATATCTATTATTAGTAGTAATACCTATGATTAGATATCAATCAATCTGTTTGTTACCTTGATATGGACCATAATCCCAACTTTACCCAAACTCCAAAGAAGTATTGACTATCGAACTCCTCAGAAAGTAGGTATCACATAATATATGTATAACCCAGATTGAATTGCCATCTCTCGTAGGGGGGAGGGAGGAAGAGAGGGAGATCATTTGGATCATATAACTTTGGAAAACTTTGTTATTGCATGTAAGTGGTAAAAAATAATTTACAATTAAAAAAAAGTAAGTATCACAAAATCCAGTAGCTCCTTTCTAGTTTATAATGGCCAGACAAAAATGATTAAGACTTTCTTCTCCCCGTGAGATAGAGACAGGTGTCTCAGAAATCTATTTTGCATGCAGGGACCAATTTAAGAACATCATATTCCTTTCTCGATCTGACACCAATTGAGTTTAGTACTGGTTTCTTTTTCCAGCTGAACTGCTTTGCTTTCCACATTCCACTTAGTTAAAGAGTGGGCACATACACAAAAGTTGGCAAGGGGAGATGGCTGTAAGATCACTTATTCCCAGAAATATTCGCAGACACTGGGAGTTAATGTGGGAACACCTGCATAGGTTCACTCCATCAAAACTGGCTCATCCTCTAGTAATGAGTCTGAAGACAGCACAATTTAAACTCATATTTGCTTGAATTAAATTTGGATAAGGGAACTTGGTATCTTGGGATCACATTTGGAGGGTGGTTAAGGACCCATTTGGGCTTGGGTAGAATTGAGTTTCAACGGCAATCTATGCCAACTCTAAACAAAAGGTTTGGTGCCCTGTCAACGACACCAATAAAAAGTCTGGCAATTTCTAAGTAAACCCTTTTTCTTCCAGGAAAAATGGCAAAGGGAGAAAAAAAGATCCAATCAAGTCTTTACTTTGTAAAATATATAGTTTTTTCTAGAAAAGGACACTTGCTATTTCTTTGAGAATGCTTAGCAGATGCCAGATTGCTGTCTATTCAGTGCCGGCTATTATGCCATGTGGCATTTGCTACCAAACGTGCTGGGCAACCTGGAGAAGCATGGCAGTGAAATGGGGACTTTGTGAATAAACATTTGCTTAAAGACCACATTATGTGACCATTTTCTGCTTCTGCTGTGGCGACTCTTTTGTTGTAAATTGAAATAAAACCCACATGAAAAGGACTGAAATGCTTTCATTTTCATGATCATGGAAATTGATGTTGGTCATATGACACATTGGTGCAATAGTGTTGCCAAAACCCAAGCTTTCCATTAAGATGGGTCTCTTATCATTTTGCTCTTAGGGTTCCAGATGTCTAGCATCTGTTCCAGGTCAAATGCCCAGGTGATCGCCAGAAACCGAGAAAGAAAAGAGGATAAATGCTCTAGAATGAAAACAATGGTGAGCCTTCATTGGGACTCCAAAATTCCTCTGCCTGGAAGGGCACTCAATATTAACTGAAGTTTCCAAAAGGATTGTCCTAATTTTCATTAACTTGCAATCATTTTCAGCAGCTTAAAACTTGAAAATGTCTGCTTATAATAGCAGTATGGCTGAGGGGAACCTCACTGTTTAGTGAGTGAATTTGAACTTGTTAAGAAATCTATGTCAGGATAGATACAATTTCCTTTGTAAAAATAATTTTTGATTGGCACAAGACCTTAAACACTCTTTATAGTGTTTAGTCACTAAATGAATATTTTTAAGTCCCTACAATGTCCCAACCTCTGTGTTAACCCTAGAGATGCAAAAATCAGTCTCTGTTCCCAAAAAGCTCAGTCTAATAGGAGAGAGAAAATGCAAAACAACTACACTCTGACTGGATCTATAGAGGCCGATTTGGAGATAATCCAGAGTAAAGGAACTAGAATTTATGGGGATCAGGAAAGACTTCTTGCAGAATGTTGGATATTAGCTGGGTTTTGAAGGAAGGCAGAGTAGGCAAGATGAGGAGAGATGAAGCAGAGATAAGAAGGAAGTAAATTCCTGACTAGTGAAAATGTCCAGAATCAGGAGATGGAGGGCCTCAGGAGAGAAATAGCAAGAAGGGATGGGGATCAGGGGATGAAGGGTAGGTGAGAGAAGACTGAAAAAATAGGAAGGAGTCAGGTCATGAAGGGCTTTGAAAGCCCTAAACAAGATTTATATTTAAATCATGATGACTGCCTTCTCCTCCTGTGGATGCCTTGACTTAGAACCTCTCATGGTTCTTCTATCTTTCTGACTGTTCTCTCTCTCTCCCTGTTGTTCCTCTTGCACCTTAAAGGTATGTGGTCTTCAAAGTTGAGTTTCAATTGCCTCCTCATATCTTTATCTCCATATATCCTCTCCTTTGGCAATCACATCCCGTCTGTACTGAGGCTTCAATTATTTCCCGTATGTGGATGACTCCCACATGTTAATCTGTAATCCCAACCTGTCTGCTGAGCTTTGGATGTGCCTTTCCAACTGCTTGAAAGCTGCTTCAACTTTAATATTCCATTGGCACTTAAGACCTAATAACATCCAAAACTAGATGCCTCCTATTTCCCCACCAAAGCTCCTTTTGGTCTTCCGATTTCTTTTCACAGCACTCTCATTTTGCCAGTTACTGAAGACAGAAACCAAGGAGTTACTTTGACCCCCTTTTGTCCTTCCACCCCACCCCATATTCAGCGTCCTGTTGATTGTACCTTAGCATGAACATCTTGTAACCATGCTCTCCTTTCTATATGCATCGTTAGCTCCACAGTTTAACCCTTCATCACCTCTCGTCTAGATCATTACATTACCTGCCAAACTGGTCTCCTCAACTCTAGCGTGTCCCCACTTCACTCCATTCTCCACGACTTCAGCTCAGCTTGTCAGTATCAGGATTTGGTGGGCAGATGAGCAATGGACTCAGATGAGCTCGGAATAGATGGCTAGGACTCAGATACCAGATGGAGGATCCAGGAGAGAGCAGATGATCTGGGAAGTCTAGCTAGGAAACAGTTATCTGGTTAACAAGGAAGGAGACAATGTTTGTTCTATTTAAAGCATTCAGCACATTTTACCTTATATTCTGATTATCTGTCCAACAATCTTCACTCACCTATTAGAATATGATCTCCTTTATGATGGAGATTGATTAGGATATTTGTGTTTCCTAGAATCTATCACAAGGTTTTCAAGAACCAGAGAATGGCAGAGCTGGGTCTTGATAGGTATCCATGGAAACAATGAATGAATGATCCCAAAGATGAGAAACTGGAAAATGATGGTGGAACAATGAACATTTTTTAACCCCATGCCTTTCCATGTTTTAATTGCTAACTTTAACCACTGGAGACATGATTGAGTTAGTACAAAAAGAAAAGTCCAAACTGGCAGCTTTTCAGTCCCCCACAGTCCCCTCTTTAATATGGCATTTTGCACTATATACATGAAGGAAAATTTGAAATAAACAAAAGGAACTTTAGTCAAACTCCCCTTCCTCCTTCAGCTTTATTGATAGTTTAAAGTTACATTTCTATGTTCTAGGACTTCAGTTGCTTTTACCATTTGACTCTCTTCAAGAAAGCAATGATCATAATATTACTGCACAGCTACTAAGTCAGATATTGAAGCAAAGAGAAGGCCTCATTTTCCTTTTTTACACCATTCATAGGCTTATAGACTTAAGATTAGAAGTAATCACCTACCCCAACTCCTTCATGAGGCCAGAGAAGGAGATGAATTGCTGAAAGTCTCCAAAGCACAATAAGAAGCAGAGCCAGGTTCTCATTAAGGGTCCCTGGACATCAAATCTAGTGCTCTTTCCATGCTTTAATACTTATATGTTGATAGGCTAAATAACACGTGACTTGGTTCTATTATAAAGACAGGAAAGGCTATGTCTGAAAAATATATTTCCACTCCAATTGCCTGAGGTCTGCATGCTGTATGCCAGCAAAGGCACTGTCCTTTCAATTTCACATGGGACATAGGAGAAAGTCTCTTCCGAATTTGTAGTACGATCTTAAGTAAATCACTTATCTTTACTTGACCTCTGGTTCTTCATCTATGAAATGAAGATGATGGACAAAGATAGCAGTTGTGATGTCTTCCAGTTCTAAATCCATGTCCTTTCAAGGATGCAAAAAACATGACTGTTACTGTTTAAAAGAAATGTGATTGCTGGGATATGCAAGGCGAGGGAAAGAATTCAGGCACTGGTACCCAGTTCCCTTTTTTGCAAGAGTAAGTGAAAGACATTGTGCAAAGTGTTTACTTACTGCCATTGTACTGATAGTCATTTACAAGAAATCGAAATAGAAGTGACATGAATTGCTATGAGTTCAAGAAAAGGATCCAAGTTTATAGTCTCTCCGGAGATGCTAATGAGCTATAAAATAAAATTCTGCTGAAATTGACAAGATAGTCCATAAATTCATATTTCATCTGACATGGCGAAAGACCTTGGTAAGCAAAAATTTGACAAGCTCACAAAGATATGCATTGAGTCTCATCATATTTCCCGCCTGATTTCCCCCCCCCCAAGGGCATCTTTCCATCTTCCCCCTTCAACAACACAGTAGAGATTATTCCCTCTGGTTAGACAACAAACTCATAATTTCTCATGCTGAGCAGTGAGTCACAGAATCTCCTAGTTGGAAGGGACCTCAGTAATCATCGATTCCCATCTGTACTACCAAACCAAAAAAGAATCCCCTCCACAACATACTTGACAAATGTGACGTCAGCCAGCCTCTCCTTTCAGTGAGGGCAAGCCAATCTCTCATAAAGAAGGTCATTTCTTCCTATCAATCCTAAATTTGCCACTTTGAACCATGTACCCATTGCTCCTGGTTCTACCTTCTGGGGCCAAAGTCTAATACTCCTTCCATATGACAGCCTTTTTAATTCTTCAATACAGCTTTCATATCCTTACTGAAACTTTATTTCTCCAAGCTAAATATCCCCTGTTTCCTCCAGCTGATACTCATATGGCAAGAACTCAAGGTTCTTCATGGTTCTGGTTGCCCTTCTCTAGATGATCTCCAATTTATTAAGGTTCTTCCTAAAGTGTAATGTTCAGAATAGAACTCAAAAATTCATATATGGTCTAACTGGACTTCTGGAACTGTCATTTACAGTGTAGCCACAGATACCATTAGCTTTCCATGGCTGCAACTGTTTCCATAGCATGCTACTGTTTAAAATTAAACTTTCAATACACTAAGGCCTCCAGGACTTTTTCAGACAAATTACTATCGAACCAGGGCTCCCCTATCTTGTATATGTGAAGTCAACTTCTTGAACTTAAGTGGAAGACTATATTTATTCCTATTAAATCTCATCTTATTTGATTCAGCCCAATGTTTCAGTCTATCAAGATTATTTTGAATCCTGACTTTGTCATCCAGAATATTAGCTATCTCTCCTACTTTTGTGTCATCTGCAAATTTGATAAGTGTGCCCTCTATCCTTACAGTTGTCATTCAGTTGGTTCAGTAGTGTTTGACCCTTAGTGACCCTTTTGGGGGGTTTTCTTTGCAAAGAAAACTGGACTGGTTTGTCATTTCCTTCTCCAGCTAATTTGACACATGAGGAAAATGAGGCAAACAGGGTGAAGTGACTTGCTCTGTGATCCTATAAGGGTCTAAAGCTGTTTTTGAACTCAGAGAGATGAGTATTCAAGACTCCAGACCCTACACTATCCACTGTACTACCTCGCTGTCCCAATGCTTACATTACTAACTGGTTATTGGTTAAAATGTTAAATAGCACAAAGTCAGCCACATTCCAAATGTCAGTCATTGCAAACAAGACTATCAGCGAGCTTGAGCTTTCCTATATGAATAGCATAAGATGTTTTATCAAATATTTTGCTAAAATCTAGCATTGTCCACAACAATCATTTAATCTACCACTTTAAAAACCATATAAAAGGGAACTAAGTTTAGGCTGGCATGACCTGATCGGAGAAAGCCAAGCTGGTTCTCTGATTGCTCCTTACTTTCGTAAATGTTTACTAACCATCTCTTTAATAATATTGAAGAGGGACACTTCACAAATGAGTTCAAACACCTAGAATTTCAATTATTGGAAACGTAATTTATTAATAAAGAATCTACCAGCTGGGGCAGAATTCCCTAATAGAAAACTGCATCAGACTGACATTACAGGATAACTTATATACATTACAGAATTATACAGGTTCTTATCTGACAACAAACAAACTTTAATACAGGAATGGGAGGTTGGAGACAAGAAGCCCATCCTGGGGTTGTGATCTAAGGAGTGTTTATCTTTACTTAGTCAAATGTTAGTTCGCTGACCCTTTGATATTACTGAAATTCCTCCTTGTCTCCTGCCACCCAAGCAGAAACCAGTTTGTTATCTGCATAAACAGCTGTACCTCCTGGCAGGAAGGGAAGCCAGGTCTGTCCCCTAAAAATGCAGACAGGGGTAATTTTTCCATCTTTGGTCTTTTTGGGGCTACTTCAATATATTTTAGAATTTTCCTAGTAGTTGAATTAAGTCTTAAAGAACTACAAATTGCTGAATCCATTCTTTCTTCTTTTGAAAACTAAGACATTGCTGCCAGGAGACAGCTGGTGATGAAATGGATAGCATGCTGGAATGGAATCAGTAAGATTTGAGTTCAAAAGATACCTTGGACATTTAATATATGTATCAAACTAGGCAAGTCACTTATCTGCTGATGGACTCAGTTTCCTCAAATGTAAAATGGGGAAAATAATAGTACGTATCTTACAGAGCTGTCATAAGAATCAAATGAGATATTTCTAATGTGTTCACCTACCTTGCAGGGTTGCTGGAAGGATTAAGTGAATTATGGTTTTTAAGAGCACACATAGTAGGCACAAAATAAATGCTTATTCAATTTGCTTTTGGCCCCGCCTCCCTTTTCCAGGTCTATAAAACCTTTCCTTAGTCAATCTTTCACCTATTGTTAACAGAGACTCAGAAATGAATCTAAGTTAGAAAAGACCTCAAGGGTCATCTAGTTAAACCCCACTGGTGCCATGTGATGTTTCCCTCTGACGGTTATCAGAGTAGGAAAGAGGTCCCTTAGAAGAGGAAAGACCTAGACCTAGAAAAAAAGGAAAAACAGACTTGCAAGGAAGAAGGACAATAGGAAAGAGTCTAAGAAAAGTGGAATGTTCATATTAAAAGTCACATTTTATGATGACTGATGCATTGCAAAAACAGTTGAAAAATCGAATCTATAGTTGTTACCATTTACTACCAAGCACTCAGAATTAGTTCTTATACATATACAACTTTTACATACATATTCAATTGCAAATTCAAATTTAGAATGAGTTTAGCATTTTAAATCCATTAATGCCCTGTGGGGGAAAGCAAGGTTAATGGCTTCTCCAATTTACATTACTATGTGCATATGTACAAGTCAGGGTACTTATGTATTCATGGTTTTCTGTGTGAAATTCTCTAAATACCACAATCTATTAGTGTTTCTGGAGTACATGAACATACATTGGTCCAAATGGACACCCTGGAGAAGAGCTAGGTACATTCTAGTACTTTTTGTGACTGTGAGGAGAACAGCAAATAACTGGAACATGTCTTCTATGGTGCCTTAAGAGAAAAAAACCAAATTCTCCCTGCGTTGTCTTATTTTTCTCTTTCCTATGTCATGGTCAGATAGAGTTGCTAATTTCCATTATATACGGCTGCCCAAAGCTTGATGAATCATCCCCTTGTCAATGTTTTGGATGACCAAATGTGCTTGTTCATGAGCAGTGCTAAGTATGATTCTCTTACAATGATTCCACTCCATAGAATATGAACAAGTTGTCCTTCAATCAGCTGCTCCCATGTAACCCTCAGCTCTTTGTAAAGTCAGTAATGGGCAGAGACAGTTTCATAATCTTCTTGGTAGTATAACTCAACTCATTTATCATCACCTCAAAGGTGATCATGTTTACAGAAGAAACTCCTCATCCAGTACGACCCAATTATTCTGAGATATCATTTACCTCCAGAGACACGAGATACTCTTTGCCATCCACTGACCCAAAAGCTCCACCCCCTTTTTGCTTGTTCTTATGAAAAGAGCTGACTCTAATGTGTCTGTCATAACTTCAGATGAGTAGAGCCAAGAAGAGCCTTTGAACATCTGAAAGTAAGTAGGATTCTAGGCAATTTATAACGTTCTTTCTTAAATATTTCTGCAAAGTTTGATTTCATTTTTCAACTAGATCTGAAAATTCTTCAACCTGGGGCGGCACTGTATGTTGGGATTATAAGAGAAAACTGTATGGATGTTTTATAGGATATGGTATGAGTCCTTTGAACTTTCTACAGTGTTAAATAAAACTTGTTTTATAGTCAACGGCTTGTTAGAATAGGCTCTTGCTTTCTGAAAATCCAATGAGAAAATTCTGTATGAGGGCACAATTCAGAGATTGGTCAGAGGGTCTTGAGGCAAACCTGGTCGAAACTGTTGGGAGATAGGGCCCCCAACAGACAACAGGGATGACACCAATGCTAAGATAAGCTCTATAGATTGAAGATCTGAAGTAAAAGATATTGAACATTCAGAAAAATGTATCGGTACCCTGTTCTGGGGAAAGCTTGATTATAATTTGAAGGGTCATTTATAAAGGAGGTCGTTGTAAATTCCGGTATCTTTGTTTTCCCTAATGTTTACTCCACATTCTACTGGCTTTTCCAACACTCTATGCTTTAAAGCCAGCCCTCTCTAAACTAAAGCCAATATCCAATGATTTTTCTACTCCATCTTGAAATTTTATTGAAATGCTCTATTTCGGGGAATCCTTCATGTCTTAAGTTCCAAGTTAGGCCAGTCAATGGAAATGGACATTTTGCTTTATAGCTGGGAAGAGCTATGAGCCACAGGCTTTATGTTAGCTCATTCTAGAACTTGGATCTCTAACCTAGGGAAGCTACCCCACATAATTCAGTTCTTCAAGTAGGTAAGTAAGAAGAGAGGGGGTTAGGGGTGAGACTGATCAAAAGGCTCAGGCCAGGCCAGGCCCTGCTTAAATGTGGCAAAGGCTTCCTGTTGCTCAAGACTCCATTTCTACTGACTTCTTTTTTTAAACCAAGAATTCAGTTGTTTTTATTTTCTCTCTCTCTGGGAGCTCACTCCATTGATAATTCCTTCTGACTCTTATCTTCAGTTTCTATATACTAGCTCCTTCCCTATTGCCTATAAATATGCTTAGGTCAATCCCACATAAAAACAACAACCCTTTTCACTTGACTGTCCTCACAAGCGACGTCCTACATTACAGCTTTTACCACCAAACACAAAGAACGTAATCTTGCTGCCGGTATGCACTCACCACTCATTTATTTAGTCATTCCTCATGATCAGGCTTTGGGCCTCATCATTTAATTGAAATTGGGTTCTATTTAAGGTCCCCGGTGATTTTTAACAGCACAATCTTGTCATTTCTCCAGGCATACAAGTAAGGATGCCATCGTCAGAATAAGGAAGGGTAAAACCATCAAGTGTTCAGGTTAGGAGCTTCCACTGAATGAAGTCTGAGAGTATGCTGACTCATGGAGCTGATTTGATCGTTGCCATAGAAACCGACAGACTGGAAAGGAAGAGCATAAGATAAACATGAGAAAATGTTTCATCTGGGTGCCTGGAGATGCTGAATCCTTCCTTGAAGAAGCTCCTAGCTCCTGGTAGGCTTCTCTGATAGACTCTGAGAAGAAGAAATGGAGGTGATTCTTCTTGAGCCACAGGTCTGAGGTCTACAAGGGTCTAATGGAATCCAGAGATTTCCAAGTGGCACTGCACTGGGCATTGAGGTTATAAATTCAAAAGTGAGATTATCTCTGACCTCAAGGCTCTCACTTTTGAATTTGTAACCTCAATGCCCAGTGCAGTGCCACTTGGAAATCTATTTAACACCACTAAATAATTGATCTCTTTAAAAGCAATTTGGGAACAGTGCAGCCAAAGTCAACAAACAGGGGGCAGCTGGGTGGTTCAGTGGATTGAGAACCAGGCCTAGAGACAGGAGGTCCTGGGTTCACATGTGGCCTCAGACACTTCCCAGCTGAGTGACCCTGAGCAAGTCACTTAACCCCCATTGCCTAGCCCTTACCATTCTTCTGCCTTGGAGCCAATACACAGTAGTGACTCCAAGACAGAAGGTGAGGGTTTAAAAGAAAAGTTGACAAACTGTATATACTCTTTGATGTAACCATTTCATTACTAGATCTATGCCCCAAAGAAACAAAAGAAAAAAGAACTATTAGACAAAAGTGCTTAAAACAGCTCTTTTTGTAATAGTCCTACAATGGAAACTAAAGGTGTGTCCACCAATCTACTGGAAAATCACTAAGCACAAATAATGATATATGAATATAATGGAATATTCTTGTGCAATAAAAATTATAAAATGGGCAATTTCAAAAAACACTTGGAAGTGTCCCATGAACTAATGCAGAGTGAAGTGAGTAGAACTATTAATACAGTGACAATAGCATTTTTAAAACCCTTACCTTCCATCTTAGAATCAATATGACTCTAAGTCAGAAGAGCAGTAAGGGCTAGGCAATGGGGGTTAAGTGACTTGCCCAGCATCACACAGCTAGGAAGTGTCTGAGGCCACATTTGAACCCAGGACTTCCCGTCTCTAGGCCTGGCTCTCAATCCACTGAGCCACCCAGAGGCCCCAACAAAAGCATTTTAAAGAAAAAGAAGTGTTATAAATTTTAGAACTCTGATCAATGCAATAACAAACTTCTATTCCAGAAGAATGAACATGAAATATGCCACCCATATCCTACCATAATTGTGATCAACTTGAAATGTAGAATGAGACACATACTTTATAATTTTTTTCATTTTTAAGTAAGAAATATATTTTTACTAATCTGTCTCTTCTGTTACTCATTTGCTCCATTGATTTTTTTAAAAACCTGAAAAATCAGTCTCTTAATTCAGATCTACATATGACCAGTGTGAGAATTTACTCTGCTAGACTATGCATAATTGCAGTGCATGTTTTATTTTTTTTTTGTTTACTTGTTTATTTTTGGTCAGTGTGGGGCACAGGAAGGAGAAATCATTTTTAAAATTCATTTATTTTTATCAAGGCCATCCTAGTTTGGACTAGTCTTGTTTTCCAAACCTCCCTGGATTCTGTTCTATCACAGTCTAGAAAAATTTTGCTCCTTCCCCACCCTCTCACTATTGTCATGGCTCTCTCTTCCCAATATAAGCTTATAGACATTTTTCTGGGAGGTTGGGTTTCTGTATGGAATATTGTTCTTAGGCCATACCCAATGAAAAGGTTAAACAGGGAACTCATTCATTCCCCACTCTCTATATTCTTAAGTTCAACGATTTTTAAGACTGCCTAGAAAGATAGGACTTTCTCATGAACCTGACGCCACTACTGATGGGCATGGAAGCTTTGACCTATTCTGTTTCTGACTAAGCAGGCTTGCCCCTCTATTAGGCAAGCTAGTGTCCCCTACTCCTGGAAGATCATCATGTTGATGCCAAACTGAGCATGGATACCTGCTCAACATAGGCAGCTCAGAACTCCAAATCTTGAGATTTTCAAGCCTCTTTGTACGTTGGCATTACAGGTATGGGCCGCCATGCTCAGTAAAGTTCCACTGAGTAAAGTTCTACATTTCGATATCTACTCCATCAGGAAAGCAGAAGCTAGTGGTGAGTAGTTTGGAGCAAGATTGGGCACATGGTTCAGTCACTCACATCCATCATGGCTCTTAGACAAACCATGAGGTTCAATTACACTCTATCTCCCGTCCATGCACTTTTGAACTGCTTATCTTTCATGGCTGGGCTGCCTGGGGCATTCAAAGAATACTAGCACCTCTGGTGGGGGGGCTTTCTGAACTGAACCCTTTTCAGGGTTGCTCCTTTGGTGCCCACCTGCCACCCAATTCTCACCAATGAATTTAAGAAGCAACAGAATATACAGCAACCACACCCTGGTAAATTGTCTCATCAGGAGGGCTAAACCAGGATGAGGATAATTAACAGGCTTCAAAACCATCAGTGTGGTAAATGGGTATTCATTTCAGGCATGTAAAGACTTCCTCCTGCAGAAGGAGAAGATGAGAAAGATGTGTTCCAACAGTCATGAAGGTGACAGAAGCCGGTGCTATGGAGCATGTAGAGCTTGATTAGAGATAGAAGAATTCAAGGTCATCCACTGCATCCCAAGCCATCATCAGTCATCTTGACTTCTGTCTTGATGCTAAACTTATGACTCTGGAAGAAAGTGAGGCTGATGATTCTGCCTTGCTTCAATCCATTCTATGTCTGAGTTAAAAGCCATCACAAGTGATGTCATTAGGGTTCTTTTCAAGAAGGATTTTGAGATTTGGTCTTCTTGTCCTCAGAGGACAGAACTAGGAAGAACTAATGAAGTGGCAAATGAAGACTTGCTTTTGAAAACTATTTGAAAGTAGAATGCGTTGCCTTGGGATTATAAGAGAAATAAGGAGGAATTGCATTCCAACCTTGAGGTTTGGTTTGTTAGTGGTTGTCCTCCATTCTTGAAAAGAACCTTAATGACATCACTTGTGCATTCCTTTCTTCTTTGTACTAATAATTTCTTCATACACACGTGTACCACTATGCCCAGGCTGTACACACTTTCTTCTTCAAATCACATCATTTATAATGTTTTTTTTCACATTATTTACAGCATTTACTACAGGATCATTAGATTGGTGGCTGCCGTTCTTAATATTTCCTTTACCTTGTCCTTTTTCCTTATACATTTTTTCAAATTTGCTCTCCTAATCACATATGGCATTTGTCCTTTCCACCTGTTGTTACCATAATCACTATTGGCCTTTCTTATTATTTCTAATTTCTTTCCATGGCCCTAATACTTTTTCCTAGGTTTCAGATCGATATATTTTGTTGGATTTCATAAATGACACATTTCAACCAAATCATTCATTAGGTGGCATTCGCTGGCAGGCAAGACAAGCATTACTGCTTTTAAAAAATTAAATGAATGAATGGTCTTTTCTACAATTGCTTCTTGTACCCCATACCATCATCATATTTTTTAAGTTAAAGGTATTGGGTAAAATAAAAAAGAGGTAGAAATCCACCCTTAAATGGTTTCAAAACTGCAAGATGTATCTAAGGGTGCATAGGTCATCATCATTCTCCTTCCAACCTAGAAAGAAATAAGTATGGGGGAGCATCTCAAGGGCCCTGGATACTGTGGGACTAATGAATGAAAACAACTCAAAGCTATAGTGATATCTCTTTCATGATGAAGAACAGAATCATTTGAAACTCCCCTTTAAACCTTATGTATGCAGTCCAAAAATCAGCAACTCATAGGGGAGAAAGAGGACAATCTGACTGGCTGTAGGTCAACTCATTACTCTCTCTACTCCAATAAAACTCATCTGCATTTCATGTCTCACTGGAACTCTAATCTTATAGCACTTGAGAAGTTATCTGAACTAGGCTCTCCCTAAGATCCCTGCTATGATATTCCTAACAAGGGTCATTCAGACTTTGCTTGTATACCTTTAGCGAGGGGGAACTCTCCACCTTCTGAAGTAGCCCAATCTATTTTAAATAGGACTTTAAAAGCTGAAAGTTGAGAGTTTCTTGAGAGTCCAGATGAATTTCCCCAAATGCCTTAAAAGAATACTTTTTCTGTTTTCCCCAGGGCTTCAAGTCTCTCCTTGAAGTGCAACAGTACCAAGGTATGTGTGGCTAACAATAACAACAACCTTATCTTGACACACTATTGCTCTGCTTACACTGTCTACCACAATGTGCTGATGACACTCCAGAGTACCCCAGATATGTTAAATATCACGGTTGTTCCTATCCTGGTATCTTCTTGGCAATATATAGTGGGGCATCTGAGCAGGCCCAACTTCAAGGAAAAAATAAACACTTTTGCTTCAGAGTAAAACCATTTGCCTCTCATTATACTCCTTACACTTAGCTTTGCCCCTTTAAAAAGGGCAGGAGTCAGCAACCTGTCTTCTGCATTCCAAGTTCCAAAGGCCAGTGAATGAGTCCTTTTAGAATTCATTTTTCAATCAAGGGGTTCTACAGTATTTATAAATAGAAAGATGCTTCCCCAATTTAGTCTCATGACTCACTGGCTGCTATTGATTCTGGTAGAAGCACAGTAACGTCCTTCCCCGGGATCAGGGAAGTCCAAACTTGTGATTAATAAGAAGATGCCAAGTCCAACAATTTCCCTGATACTTTTTGTATCAGGAAAGGAAGGAATCTGGGAGGTACAGGCAAGTTATCATGCCCTCCTCACTTCCAGAAAGCCAAAAAAATATCCTCTTGGTAGCAGCTACAATTAGAATACAGAGTCATGCATGTAAGCACCTAACACAATCCAAGGAAAGCACATTATTTATTGATTCTCAGAACATCGTTTCTCATTCTATGTTCATTATTAACAGGAAGGAAAGAAATAGGAAAGGGAAGGGGAAGGCTTAACTGGTTCCAGTTACCAGGGAGACATTTATAATTATTATCCAGGGCAAACCACCAGACATTTTTAATTACTATTTATTTAGAAGGACAAACTTCTAAAAAATATCTTAATTTTTTTCAGGTTTCACCTCAAAAGAACTTACCCTTAGAAATGCAATTCTTCATTCTAAGCTTGACACTTTCTACCCATTCATTCTTGGTTCAGATTTTTGTACACAATGTATTTGAACATGCGATCTCAGATACTTCAAGTTCTATTCATATGAAGTAGATTTCTAATTAATTCTACAATCTGGCCAAACCAAATGTGTATCTTCCTATTTCATAGTTGCTGCTGGATGCAAAATATGAAATGAAAGCAGTAAGACTAAGGGATAATTTCTTTAAAATGAATGAGATATCTGCCAACAGCCCAGAAATATAGGTTGCCTATGGGTATGCTCTTAGCAATGGAGAGATGTCAAATCAGCATAAAGGAAAATAGTGCCAACTCAGAAAAAATTCAAGAATGAAGCACCAATACTAAAAATATATTTTTAAAACCCCTACCTTCCATCTTAGAATCAGTATTGGGTTCCTAGGCAGAAGAGTGGTAGGGGCTAGGCAATGGGGGTCAAGTGACTTGCTCAGCTCAGGGTCACACAGCTAGGAAGTGGCTGAAGCCATATTTCAATCCAGGACCTCCAGACTCTGGGTCTGGCTCTCCATCCACTGAGCAACCCAGCTGCCTCCACTAAAAATAATTATAGTCAATAATGCAAAACTTGTTCCAATGAGAGTCTGATTAAAATAAAAATAGAAATATCATAAATGGTTGGTATTCTGGGATTCTGAATTTCTGTACTGTCTTACTTGTGAAAAAGTGGTGCCCATACTGTTTACACACATACTGTCTAATCCATTTCCTTTCCTTATCTGATGAGATAAAGAAGTCTAAGTTGGGAAAAGACCAAACAGCCATCCTTGACCTTTCCTTGCCTAGATTCTTTCTAAGGAGACAAAAATCACCAATAGTCAACTCTGGAAGTCGAGTAAGCAAGAGTGTCTAAATACTGACAGTCCCGATTCCAACTATTCATAAATGTTTAGTGACTTCTATAAGAGAATGAAATAATGACTTTAGACTTCATGGAGATATAGATATTTCTATTATGCCATTTGATCATACATAAAATCTTGACTTCAGTGTTAAGATGTCTCCATCAGAATAATCTGGTCTGACTTGATTATAATAGCCACATTTATAGTTTCAGTCATAAAAGGCTGCGCATAAAAATGTGAAAGAAGCCTTAAAATTCATTCAGTGTTACAGGGACATTCTAGTAACTAAAGATTAAGGAAATAATAAAAGATAATTAGTTGAGTTTTGAAGAGATAACTTCAACAAGACAACTGAAAACCTTTCCATGCATATTTTGAACAGAAATAGTTCATATTCAGCGGAGTAGGATGAATGGATCTGGCCAAAGTATTAGAGCAAAAATCATATTATGGAATGAATTAGAAGAACTGTATTAGCCTTAATTTTTTTTCAATAGGAGGACAATCCTACTTTATCCTACCTTCAAAAGGAATAGTCTCTACTTGAGGCCCACATCAGCTCTTGCCTGGTCTATGATAAGAGCCGTTCAATTAAACAAGTTCAAGCATCTCCCCTCTCTAATCTCCCTCTGACACAGACACCAAAATAATTTTCCAAAAGTACAAGTCTGCCTGGGTCATTCCACTACTCATGAAACTTCAGGATTTCCCTACTGTCAAACCTTTATCTCTTAGAATCCTTGGTTTCCTCTAAGACTAAGCTCAGGTCCCAAAAGCAGTAGTGAGACACTGAAGGTTCTTGATACCCAATTTCTGATACCCAACTAATGTGGACTGAAAAAATTTTAACTTACAACAGCTTCTTTAGTCAATTCATGTTATTTTTATTGGGAAATGGCCAAATATGATGCATTAATACAAATTAATATTTTCATCGACCAACATTTATTAAGCACTTCCTATGTCTCAGGCCCTGTCCTAGGTGTTTGAGATACAGAGAAAGGTGAAGGGTAGTCCCTGATCTCAAGAATATTCCAGTCTAATGTGTGATGATAACATGAAAACAAGTATGTATAAATAAGATACATACAGGACAAACTGGGTAGTTAAATTGGGATAAAATGGGGCAGATATGTAGAGTCACACTGCAGAGTGCTGGGTCCGCAGTCATGAAGACCGCAGTTCCTCCTGCCTAAGATGAGGGAAAGAATTCAAATGCCTGGAGTTGAGAAATGCATTGTCTTGAGCAAGGAACAGCAAGGAGGCCAGTGTCGTAGGTTCGAATTTATATGGGGAAAGGGTGGGGTGCTAAGATTAAGGAAGACTGCAAAGGTAAGAGGGAGCCAGGTTATGATAGGTTTTGAAAGCTAAATATAGGGTGTCATATTTTATCCTGGAAGTGACAGGGAGCCTTTGGAGTCAGATCTGCACTTTTAGAAGATAATTTGACAACTGAGTGGACGATGGGCTAGAGTGCGTAGACTTGAGGCAGGCAGACTCACCAGCAGGTTACTGCACCTGTTCAGATATGAGAGGATGAAGACCTGCACCAGGATGTTGGCAGTGTCAGAGGAGAGAAGGGGGCATATATGAGAGATGTTACAAATGTAAAATACATAGGACTTGGCAGGAAGTTGGAGGTTTGTGTGTGATAGAGTGAGAGAATGAAGAGTTGAAGATGACAAGTAGTTTGTGAGCCTGAGTGACTAGGAGGATGGGGGTGCAATTCATAGCAATAAAGTTAGGAGAGGAGTGGTGAAGTTAGGAAGAGGGAAAGACTTGGGGTAGGGGAAAAGTAAGGAGTTCAATTTTGGACATGAATTTAAAATGCCTATAAGACATTCCGTTCTAAATATCTAATAAGTATGTGAAGATGTGAGACTGTAGATTTAAAGAGAGGTTAGGGCTGGATGATAGTAGAGATGATAGAAGGGGTAATCTGTTATAGAAGATGGATTAACATGAGATCATTTGTGCATGTAGAGGGGTTTGTTTGGCAAGGAGAAGGGTCACTTCTTCATATGAGATGGTAGTGTAAGAGGAGATAGTGTCAGAAGATATCTGAATGATTTGAGATGAAGAGAGAAGAGTAAACTCTTGACAAATAGCCTCGGGATCTTTTGTTGTTGTTATTCAGTAAAATATGAAGTAATGTTTTAACCTGAGAGGGTAGTTGGGGCTAACAAGGGGAAATCTGAGGAGGGAAGGAAAGATTTTTAAGTCACTCTGGAGCAAAATGTAGCTGATGTCAAAACAAGATATTAAGGTTTTGAAAATCTAATTCATTTTTAATATCCTGCTTTACATTCTTAGGTCTTCATTATTTCCAGATGATTTAAAATTATAAAACATCCCAAAAGGATAAAATGGAACTCAGGATCCAGAAAAAGCCTTCTTAGAAAGGACTCTTTTCAATAAAGAACATTGTCTTTATTATACTACAGGTTCAACCATCCCCAAACCTACTTCATGAGTTTAGAAAATTTCAGTGAGTAGTCAGATATTTAAGCCTGTAATACATGAGGAACATGTATATGTTTTGATATTGGAAAGCAGTTGATAAAACACCATTAAGTGTCCAAAATATGTTTCAGTTCTTTCATTATAATTTGTAAGCATCTGCTTCTTTGTATTATCTATATACTATGTATTACTGCATCCCTTCTCACAATTGGTGGTGGGAAGGAGACTTCTTAAGAAGTGAGAGAGCCTCAGCTTGTCTAGTAAGTTTGACAAATTCCAACAGGATTGATTTAGGGGATCTGTAGATTCTGGGCAACTTCCTTTTGGCTTAATGGAACCAAAACTACTGAATGAATGCTGCAAAAGGACCATTTCATTGTTTTCTAGCATCAAAAGCAAGAAAGGACTTCTCAATAGATTGTTACTCTTTTTGCTTCCTAAGTTTTTTAAAGATTGGCATTTGTAAACGGAGGCAGGTGAGCATTGCCAATTGTTCCACCATTCACTTTTCTACTCTACTTCTGTACAGACACTTAATTAAAGTTTTCTTATATATAGAAACATATATTTCATGCGCATTTGAATATTTTCACATATATGCACACATATATATGACAACGATATGTATATAAATATGCCATATATCCCACAGTCATAAAAAATTTGGAAGATTTTTTAAAATACAGAAGTTATGAAAGAATGGGAATTGCCTAAAATAAAAGATTTCAAATATATCATAGAGAAAACTACAATTCAATCTTGCCTGTTGACGATAACATATCCTAGAACAAATAATGGGGAATTACATGGAACAAAAAATCCAGTAGCAAACCACCTGCCACTGTCAGCTATATGCTACAAGAAAAACTGGGTGCTGTCCAAATTCTGCCAGGAAGGCCAATACCAAGAAAAAGCAGAGTCCTTTGATTAACAAACACAAAGAAAGAACATTCAGCTGGCCCTGTCTAAACAAGTGTGATCTTCCAAGTGCTCCCTTTCTTCACTGTATTTGTCTTAATATACATTTCCTTTTTTTAACTGACAAGAGATCCTTGTGGGGTATGTAGGGTTTCTTTTCTTTTTGTAGCAGTCCAGCCCATAGGCATTATGGGGAGACAAGGATTGTGAGTGAGCACATGGCCATCCTGTGCATGGCAATAAATTTTATTGCCAGCGTGGCTGAAGTTTAGGTGCGAAACCTGGCTTTCCTTTGTCTCACTCTCCCGGGGATAATAACCCCACCTTCACCTTGTCATAAGTTGCATTATCCAATGGGAATACCCCAGGTAACTCATCCATATGCATTGAGGTATCATATAACTGTTCAATATGTATTGAGCTGCCAAGATAATAAATAAACGAGCCGCAGCCAGCCCACCCACTTGGAGGACATCCACAGGTTTGCAAAGGAGCATCTTCTCCCCTGTCTCTCTCTTCTCTATCTTTCTCACTAAGGCCTGGTCTTTAGGCCAGGCCTGCCTTACTTCCTCTCTCTTTCTCCTAATGCTACCTAGCATTATTTACCTCCTTTAGTTTCTGATCTCCTTTCCATCTGAGCTAGCATTATCCTCTGACCAGTGTAGTGTTAAATTGAGATCATTGGGTGGGTCAGCCTGGATAGTAACACCCAGTGGTCGGAGCAGCTGTGGCTCTTATAAATGATAATTGTCTACTGACTCAATTATTTACATCTCTAAAGTCGGCTCGTTCACGCCCTTCGCGGGATCTAAAACTTCTACTCTATCTCTATCTTCTCACCTTGCAGCCTCTTGCGGGCCGGGAGGCAGCACTTTTTCTTTTCCTTTTCATGAGCTTATTCATCCTTTCCCACTGCAAAGTTCTCACTCGTTTTTCAGCTCCTCTTTATTCCAAACATTTGTCCTTATGGAAGCTATTCATTTCCCTAACTTTTCTCCTGGTCTCTTATCATGCCAGCTTGGCTTCTGATGTCCAAATCATCCTTTCTGGCAGTCTGGGAAACACGGTGCTAGACAAGGCACTGCCAAGGAAAGGATGCTGAACCTTGTCTGTCCTCTGCTGCTTCCCAGGAGTGTGGCCTCGGGTGTGGTGTTTGACCCCCCCGGAGCCCAAGTCTCCTATTCTGGAAAGTGCCAGAAATAACACTTGTACTTCCTGGGGTTTCTGGGAGGCTTGAAGGGGATATAAAAGGAAAGGTCTTTGTAATCACACCGCACTATGCCCAGGTACCTCTGATTCCTAGAATCAGGCTGGTCTAATGAATGAGATGCTGATTTCTCGTGCTGAAAACCGCACTTGGGGCAGGGAAGCCCTTTGTCACACTATAGGTACCACCCGTGACTGGGTGATCAAGTGAAAGTAAAGGGATCGTGCTCACTCACCTTTGCACAGCACACTAAAGCTGTCTTCATTTTTACCTACTTTACCTCACTTGATCCCTCCTATCCACCCTGTGAAGGAGGCTCCTTTGTTAGTCCCATTTTTGAGATGAAGAAACTCTGGATCACTGAGGTAAGCAGCCAGGCCCCGCCATACAAGTGAGAAGAGGCCGAGGAGGGCCCAGAACCCAGGCCTTCCTTTCGCCAAGTTCAAGATCAGTGACCTCAGCACCTTTGGAGACATCTGATAAGAAAATCGTGTGGGAGAGAACGTGAAATGATTATTAATGTACATCCCAACACAGTCAGTGAGCTTCTGTCTGCCATCACTCACTGGGCTCCTGATGTAAGGCCCAGCTCAGCCCCCAAGCTAGCCTCGGTTCTTCCCAAGCAAAGCACATATGCTTATGCCTGCCACCTATGGCTGGGTCTAAGGGAAAGTGATCAGGAAAAGGGGGATGAGAAGGGGGAAAGGAAATGGTTTCAGGGGTCAGGTCAGCATGACCCAACTCCTTCGCTCAGAATTCGGAGACCTGGCACCATCTTCCCGGGTACTCAGCTTTACCACCCAGGTGTTATCATTGATTCCCCATGCAATCTCCTTCACGAACCCTTGAGGCACCGAGGTGGTAGAGCAGCTTGTTTTCCAGTCCTACCTTACACACTTAGTGGCTTATGGGACCCTCTGGACAAGTCACTTGGTCTGTCAGCCTCAATTTCTTCATCTGAAAAGTAAGTGTACTAATAAGATCTAACTCACAGAGGACCAAGTAAGAGAATATATGTAAAGGGCTTTGCTAACCTTAAATCTTTATAGAAATGTGAGGATTATAATGATCATCACCCCCTCCCCCACTGGGTCAGTTCTACCTCTCACATCTGTCCCTTTGATGGTCAGCCCTCCATTTCAGGCCTTTGTCACATGAACTCTTGCTTAGCCTCTCAATTGATCTCTCTTGTCTCAAGTCTCTCCTTCCTGTCTACCCTCTACATAGATGTCCTGGTGATTTCCCCCGTGTGTGTCAGTCCTCAATTCAGTGAATGCCAAGTAGAAACTCCCCTGTTTGACCTTTAAAGACCTAACGACAACCTGGCCTCAATGGACCTTTGTACCTTTATTAAACGTGACTCTTCTTTGGGCCAGCCAGATTGGCTTTTTTGCTATTCCTCACATCGAATGCTCGAATGATCTCGTGGGCCTTTGCTCTGGCTAGGGACTCTGCCTGGAATGCATCCCTCTCAGACTCCCTGGCTTCCTTTACAACTCAGCTCAGCATCCTGTCTGCAGGAGGCTTTTCCTTCTCCCTACCAGCTGCTCTTGTCCTCCCCACTGAAGTTACTCGCTAGGTATTTTGTGAAGACAATATGTGGAGCTGTTGGCTCTCTCACCCCACTCCAACGGTCAGCTCCTTGAGGGCAGGGTCTCTTCTTCTCTGGTTTCATGTCCTCAGTGCTTGGCATACAGGAGTCGCTTATTGCCTGTTAATCAGCTTCCAAAGCAGAAGGAAGAAGCAGGGAGGAACAGAGGAAATGAAAGGGGTTCTGGCTGGGATTTCTGGACTAAGATGGTGGCAGAGTAAAAGCAAGGGTCTTCTCCTCACCACCAACCTATATAAACCAACTCAGCAGGACAAAAATCAAAATCAGATGAGTGAAGGGGCTCTACAGTAGGGCACAGTCTTGAAGGAAAGCAGGTTTGGGGCATTTCCACACTATACGGAGGGGGGTAAAATTACTCCTACCAAATCACAGGCAGATCACCCCTCCCCCACTCCACCACCAGAGTCAGAGCAAGTGCAGGGCAAACTCTAGGTTCTAGGGAGACTGGCTGAGGACACCACAGACTTACCATTGAGATCATCAAGACTTGGGACCCCAGGAGGCTGAGAAACGTGGAGTTCAAAAAGAAAATAACAGTTTAAAAGACAGAATCTCAGACTTGGAAAAAGAAGCACTGAAACCAAATGAAATGATAAGCAAATTGAAGACCAGAATTGACCTGATAGAAGCCATGAAAAAGCAGGATAGACCAAACTAAAAAGGAAAATCAAAAGATCATAGCTGAAAGCAAGTCTTTAAAGACTAGAATGGGGCAAGTAGGAAGCTAAGGACCTCACAAGACAGCAAGAATTAATAAAGCAAAGTCAAAACAATGACAAAATAGAAGGAAACATGAAATATCTTATTGAGAAGGTGACTAACTTGGAAAACAGGTCCAGGAGAGACAATCTGAGAATCCTAGGTCTACAAGAAAACCTAGAAATAAACAGAATCCTTGACATCAAACTACAAGAAATTATCTAAGATAACTGCCCTGATGTCTTGAGCAAGAAGGCAAAATAGATATTGAAAGAGTTCATAGATCACCCTCTACACTAAATCCTCAAAAGACAACCCCCTGGAATGTTAATTGCCAAACTGAAGAGCTTTCAAGCTAAGGAGAATATATTAAAAGAAGCCAGAAAGAGATAATTCAGATATCAAGAAGCACCAATCAGAATTACACAGGATCTGGCAGCCTTCACACTAAAGATCCTTAAGACTTGCAATATGATATTCAGAAAGGCAAGAGAATTGGGTCTACCACCAAGGATCACCTACCAATCAACATTGACTATATACTTCAAGGGGAAAGTATGGGCATTTAACAAAATAGAAGATTTCTAAGTATTTGTAAAGGAAAAAAAAACAGAAAATATAATGTCCAAATACAAAAATCAAGAGAAACATGATAAGGTAAACAAAAAGGGAGGGGAAAAAATTCTAAGGGCTTCAGTGAAGTCAAATTGTTTATATTCCTATATGTAAAAATGTTATTTGTCACTCTCAAAACCTGTATTCATTATCACAGTAGTTAGAAGAATTATTCATAGATAGAGGTTGGGGTACTAAGTGCTTTAAGATGATCTGTAAAAAAAGAAAAGAGGGGGATAGAAAATGGCACCAAGAAAAACCTGAAGGAACAAGAAAAATAGGATAATTTATACCACATAAAGAGACACATGGGAAGGGGAGGGGAAGAATATTATTATAAGAAAGAAAGGAAGCCAGTGCTAATAAGTAACACTTAAACCTTACCATCAGTGGAATCAATTTTGAGAAGGAAGAGCATCTAGAGTCATTGGGGTATTGAATTCAATCTTAACCTTCAGGGAAGTTGAGAGGGAAAAACCTGGGGGGGGAGTACCAAAAGGGAGGGAATGAGAGGGGGGAGAGAATGAGAATTTAATAGACCCTAAAGAAAACAAGAGGGAAATAAGAAGGGAGGGGGTAGGAAGGGGAATAAAATAATGCTGGGAATTAGGGGAACTGATTAAAAGCAAACCACTGGTGTAGAAGGAAACAGTGAAAGAAGAAAGGTAAGGACTAGGAGAGGAAATCAAAATATTGGGGAATGCACAGGTGGTAATCATAACTCTGAATGTCAATGGGATGAAATCACCCATAAAACAGAAGCAAATAGCAGGGTGGATTAGGATCCTGCCGTATGTTGTCTACAAGAAACACACATGAGACAGGTAGACACATAGGTTAAGGGTTAAAAACTGGAGCAAAGCCTATTGGGCATCAATGGAGAAAAAGAAGGCAGGAGTCACAATCATGAAATTTGACAAAGCCAAAGTAAAAATAGATCTGATTAAAAGGGATAGGGATGGCAAAAATTGCCCTGATAAAAATCAGTATAGACAATGAGGAAATAGCAGTACTCAACAAGTATACACCAAATGGTATAGAATCCAAATTTCTAAAGGAGGAATTGGGGAGCTCAAGGAGGAAATAGACAGTAAAACTGTACCAGTGGGAGACCTGAAACTTCCTCTATCGGATATAAATAAATCAAACCAAAAACTAAGTAAGAAAGAGGTAAGAGATGAGAATGAAATCTTAGAAAAATTAGAGTTAATAGATATGTGGAGAAAACTAAATAGGGACAAAAAAGAATACACCTTCTTTTCAGTAGCACATAGTACATCCACAAAGACTGACCATGTACTAGAGCATAAAATATGGCAAACAAGTGCAAAAGAGCATAAATAATAAATGCAACCTTTTCAGATCATAATGCAATAAAAATAATAATTAGTAAGGGTACATGGAGAGGGAAATCAAAAATTAATTGGAAAATAAATAATATAATTCCCCAAGACTGGTTTGTTAAAGAACAAATCATAGAAACAATTAATAATTTCATTGAAGAAAATGACAATGAAGATACATCCTATCAAAATGGGATGCAGCCAAAATTTATATCCCTGAGTGCATTTATTATCCAATCAGAGAGGGAAGAGGTCAATGAATTGGGCAATTGAATTAAAAAACTAGAAAGAGAATAAATTTAAAATCCCTAGATAAAAACTAAATAAGAAATCCTAAAAATTAAAGGAGAAAATAATAAAATTGAAAATGAAAAAAATTTGAATTAATTAATAAGACTGGAGCTGGTACTTCAAATAAATGAATAAAATAGATAAAATACTAGTTAATCTAATCAAAAAAAGGAAAGGAGAATACCAAATTAACAGTATCAAAGACGAAAAGGGAGACCTCACCTCTAATGAAAAGGAAATTAAGGTAAATTATTAAGAACTATTTTGCTCAATTATATGACAAAAAATATGGCAATCTAGGTGATATGGATGAATATTTACAAAAATATAAATTGCCTAGAATAACAGAAGAAGAAATAGAATACTTAAATAATCCCATATCAGAAAAAGAAATGGAACAAGCCATCAAAGAACTTCCTAAGAAAAAATCCCCAAAGCCAGATGGATTCACAAGTGAATTCTATGAAATATTTAAAGAACAACTAATCCCAATACCA
This sequence comes from Monodelphis domestica, assembly GCF_027887165.1. NCBI lineage: Eukaryota > Metazoa > Chordata > Mammalia > Didelphimorphia > Didelphidae > Monodelphis > Monodelphis domestica. The sequence continues at coordinate 16,867,401 of NC_077235.1, read as the reverse complement.
TGCAAACTATTTGACAAAATAAGCAAAGAAAAAGTTCTAACAAATTTCTTTTATGACACAAATATGGTTCAGAATTCAATGTGAGGCAGGTCAAAAAGAGAGAAAGAAAACTACAGACCAATATCCTTAATGAACAGACATGCAAAAATCTTAAATAGAATTCTAGAAAAAAGACTCCAGCAAGTGATCACGAGGGTTATTCATTATGATCAAGTGGGATTTATACCGGGAATGCAAGAAGTTAATATTAAGAAAACCATCCACATAATTGACCATATCCACAAGCAAACCAACAAAAATCACATGATTATCTCAATAAATGCAGAAAAAGCTTCTGACAAAATACAACACTCATTTCTATTGAAAACACTAGGAAGTATAGGAATAGAAAGGCCTTTTATAAAAATAATAAACAGTATACATTTAAAACCATCAGTAAGCATCATCTGCAGTGGAGATATATTAGAAACCTTCCCAATAAGATCAAAAGTGAATCAAGAATGTCCTTTATCACATCTATTATTAATCATTGCACTAGAAACACTAGCAGTAGCAATCAGAGAAAAAAAAGAAATTGAAGGGATTAAAATTGGCAATAAGGAGACTAAGCTGTCACTCTTTGCAGATGATATGATGGTGTACTTAAGGAATCCTAGAGAATCAACTAAGAAGCTAGTGGAAATAATCAACAACTTTAACAAAGTTTCAGTATACAAAATGAACCCACATAAATCATCAGCATTTCTATATATCTCCAACACAAGTCAGCAGCAAGAGTTAGAAAGAGAAATTCCATTTAAAGTCACCCTAGGCAATATAAAATACTTAAGAATCTATCTGCCAAGATAAACACAGGAACTATATCAACACAACTACAAAACACATTCTACACAATTAAAACTAGATCTAAACAATTGAAAAAACATTAATTGCTCATAGGTAGGACAAGCAAACATAATAAAAATGACAATCCTACCCAAATTAATTTACTTATTAAGTGAATTAACCTATCAAACTACCATGAAACTTTTTTATTGAATTAGAAAAAATATATAACAAAGGTCATTTGGAAGAACAAGAGATCAAGAATATGAAGGGAAATAATGGAAAAAATGTGAAGGATGGGGGCCTAGCAGTACCAGATCTTAAACTATACTATAAAGCAGTAGTCATCAAAACAATATGGTACTGGCTAAGAGACAGAAGGGAGGATCACTGGAATAGACTTGAGGTAAATGACCTCATCAAGACAGTGTACAATAAACTCAATGATCACCGCTTTTTTCCACAAGAACCCACTATTTAACAGAAACTGCTGGGGAAATTGGAAAACAGTTTGGGAGAGATTAGGTTTAAATCAACATCTCACACTCTACCCCAACATAAATTCAGAATGGGTAAATGACTGAAATGTAAAGAAAGAAATTTAAGTAAATTTAAGTAAATTAGGTGAATATAGAAGAGTATACCTATCAGATCTAAGGGAAAGGAAGGATTTTAAGACCAAGCAAGAGACAGAGAATATTAAAAAATGTAAAATGAATAATTCTGATTACATTAAATTAAGAGGGCTTTGTACAAACAAAACCAATGCAACCAAAATTAGAAGGGAAGTAACAAATTGGGAAAATCTTTATAATAAAAACCTTTGACAAAGGTCTAATTACTCAAAGAAAGAAAACAATTGATTGATCACACGGTTTGATGGGGATGTGATTGGGGGTGTAGACTCTAAACAATCACCCTAGTACAAATATTAATAATATGGAACTAGATCTTAATCAGTAACACACATAAAACCCAGTGGAATTGCTTGTTGGCTACGGGAGGGAGTTGGGGAAGGAGGGGAGGGAAAGAACATGAATCATGTAACCATGGAAAAATATTCCGAATTAATTAATTAATTAATTGAACTTTTAAAAAAGAAAACAGTTTTGGTTGCTCAAATCCTAGTTCCAATGGCACCCACCTCTTTAAAACATTTCAATTTGATTCAACAAACAATGATTACATACCTGCCATGTTCTATCCCGTGCCTCCTATTGGAGAAAGAAAGACAAGTCTTTAGGAAACGTACATCCTACTGGATCATGGGAAGAACCCTCAAACCCTTTATGAATCATTGCATCTTACTGCATCATTTTACAGATGTGAAAAACAGAGGTGATAGTGGTTTAGAGACTTATCCAAGGTCAAACAGCAAGTGGAGACAAAGGCTAAGCCAAACACTCAGTTTCCAGCTACATAGTCCAGAAGCCCTGCTCTCATTCTCTATTTCTTGGCTGGGGTATTTGGGATTTGTGGCACTGAGATAGGGATGAGCATTACAAAGCCAGAATAAGTCAGGCCAGTTCAAACATAGGCCCAAAGTTAGGGAGTAATAGAATGGCAGCTAAAACAAGAAGTCAGATGGGGTGAGGGCAGTTCTGAAAGCAAGAAGGCTAGACACTGTGGCCCCTCCTTCTGTCCAGTCCCACTGTCTCCCTTGTCCTTTCTTCCACCTTTCTCTCCCTTTACTATGTCTCCTTTAGCTTGTCTTTAAAGATCCCCCTTAATCTTTCATCCATGGACTTTTACTAAATCTTTATTTATCCTCCTTATTCCCACAATTCTCTCCACCCCTCTTTCCTGCATCGTTTTGGACCAGCACTCTTCCCCCTTTCTTTTTTCCCTTCCCTCATTACCTTTGTCTCCCTTTGGTTCACTTCTCTTTCCTTCCGGACTCCCACATCTCCAACAGTGAAGCCAGAGTTGAGATGGGCAGCTCAAGTCTCAGGGTCAGGGTTGGGACACTCGCGGCTGGATCCTCTGGAAACTCCTATGGAAAGAGAGTGGGGTGGCTTTAAGAGAGGAAGGTGCCCCGTGCTCCTCCTCCCCCCAGCCTGTCTTTGGGCTAGATCTTTACTCACCAACTGTTCTTCTAGTGGGTTGAGAAATGACCATTCCGTTGCCATAGCTGGGTGATGTCAGGGCGGAATGCCATGACATCACAGATGTGAGGGGGCCCTGCAGCTGCTGTTTCTTGGCAACCACTTTTATCAACAAGACACCAGTGTGGGGAGAGAGGGAAGGCAGTTCTGACCTAGGAGGTTTTTTCCTGCCTTCCCTACTCTCCTGTCCCAGGCAGGCAGAAAAAGAGGTCCCAGACAGAAAAAATATATAGGAGATAGCCCTCCCCCCCCCCTGGGGGGGATAGACAGGGATTCCAAAGCTTAGTAGGATTTATTGTGATAAAATAAAAAGGGGGGTTGGGAATCCAGGTACTGAGGAGAAGACCAAGACCAAGACTGTGAAGGTGAAAGGTCGCACCTTAGACCTGGCACAACAGAAGTCAAGGGCACACCTTTGGAGGACAAGTAAGCTTACTTTCTGTGTTTTTACTAGTTTCACTTCTTGAAGGGTGATGTGATGGTCCCCTCCCCCTGCTGATTCCATTGACCCTTGAGAGCCTGATAGCTCAAAGACTTGCTTTAGGCTTGGTTATAAGCTTTTGGTCTTTGATCTGGGTCAGGTCAGGAACTACTTAAATGATATAGGTGTAAGTTTTTGGTCTTACTGTGTATTTGTTCTAATTGGGCACACCCTTGATTTCCCTGTCCTGGAACTCTGCCCTAAGCTTTAGGCAAAAGTATCTTGGGGGGAGGGGGCCCTGGTACTATCAGCCATCCCAAACTCTGGACTATGTCCTCATCCCAAGCCCGGACTCCGACTCCCAGCTTCCCTCTGGGCCCACATGGATCAGCCCACCCCAGCCCAGACTGCCCTGGGCTGGGACTCCAGACTTCTCCACAGGTTTGAAATTTCAAGGGGTGTGGGTTGGCCCAGGAAGGATCTGGGGGATCTGAATATTGGCTTGGGCTCAGGTTCCAAACCTGGGACAGCAGATGTGAAGTGGGCGGTGTGGCCTGCTCTTCCCTCCTTGCTACAGCCTCTTGCTGACTCTGTTCCCCTCTCACCCCAGTGCCCCAGATGGTCTGTGCCTACCCTTTGGGTTTTTCTTGTCTTGACAGTTGTTTCATTGTGTCTCCTTGTTGATTCTTTCTCTCCTGTATTTATTTTGTGGCGATGTTTTAATATTGGTTGTAGAGGATTCTTGTGGTGATTTCAAGCTGCTCGGGTTTACTCTGACATCTTGGCTCCACCTGCTGAAGGCAAAGGGCAAGTTTTTGAAGCTTGACGATGAGGGATGGATACTCTATGGAGACTCATAATCAAGCACTCCCTGTTCATCCAACTGTTGCCAAGACAACCGCCTACCACCTTTGCCACCACCACGAGCACCACCACACCAGTGGTGGCCCCTATTATACCAGCCACTGGGTTCCCGTTGACACTGTTCTTCTTCTGCATCCTGTGATTCAGAGGAAAAGAAGGGCTCCTAATTTGCCACCAACCACAGGCTTTAGTTTCTTGTCAGTATTCTTCTTATTATAATAAAGTGTTAAATGACCAAAGTCTTGTCTTGTGTGTTTAATGCGGGTAAGGGAGCAGGGGAGCTCCAGAGCTGCATCCAGCACCCAGAATGTTGCTCTCCATAGAACAGCACAGACTTCCCTGTCCTTCCTCACATACTCTGCCCATGACACGCTGCTTATTCTTGCTTTGGATGGACGGAGTCCAAGGCCTGGGGTGAGGAGGAAGACAGTTGGGAAGCCTTTAAAAGTTTAGCCACTTTTTGAGTTGTGTCTACTCTTGGTGACGTCTTTGGGGGGGGGTTGGGAGAAATGCTGGAGGGGGTTGCCATTTCCTTCTCTGGCTCATTTTACAGATGAGGAAACCAAGGCAGAGTGAAGTAACTTGCCCAGGGTCACACAGTCATGAGGCCAAATTTGGACTCGGGAAGAAGAGTCTTCCTCACTCCAGGCCCAGCAGTCTAACCTAGCTGCTCAGGCATGTAATCAGGGCCTTGTGAAATGGTTTGCCTATGCCAATCTCAGTCTCCTAACGATCCCAGAAGTGAGGGATGAGCAGGTACTAATCGTCTTGGTAGGGAAGGAAGAGGGCCTAGATCACTGGCCTGTATGTAGGCTCAGTGCTGACCGGGGTGGTGGATGGGCAGCAAACCCTTCTGTGGACTGTGCAAGACTTTTAAAAGTGTAAAGAGGCCAAGGAGGGCCCAGAACCCAGGCCTTCCTTTCGCCAAGTTCAAGATCAGTGACCTCAGCACCTTTGGAGACATCTGATAAGAAAATCGTGTGGGAGAGAACGTGAAATGATTATTAATGTACATCCCAACACAGTCAGTGAGCTTCTGTCTGCCATCACTCACTGGGCTCCTGATGTAAGGCCCAGCTCAGCCCCCAAGCTAGCCTCGGTTCTTCCCAAGCAAAGCACATATGCTTATGCCTGCCACCTATGGCTGGGTCTAAGGGAAAGTGATCAGGAAAAGGGGGATGAGAAGGGGGAAAGGAAATGGTTTCAGGGGTCAGGTCAGCATGACCCAACTCCTTCGCTCAGAATTCGGAGACCTGGCACCATCTTCCCGGGTACTCAGCTTTACCACCCAGGTGTTATCATTGATTCCCCATGCAATCTCCTTCACGAACCCTTGAGGCACCGAGGTGGTAGAGCAGCTTGTTTTCCAGTCCTACCTTACACACTTAGTGGCTTATGGGACCCTCTGGACAAGTCACTTGGTCTGTCAGCCTCAATTTCTTCATCTGAAAAGTAAGTGTACTAATAAGATCTAACTCACAGAGGACCAAGTAAGAGAATATATGTAAAGGGCTTTGCTAACCTTAAATCTTTATAGAAATGTGAGGATTATAATGATCATCACCCCCTCCCCCACTGGGTCAGTTCTACCTCTCACATCTGTCCCTTTGATGGTCAGCCCTCCATTTCAGGCCTTCGTCACATGAACTCTTGCTTAGCCTCTCAATTGATCTCTCTTGTCTCAAGTCTCTCCTTCCTGTCTACCCTCTACATAGATGTCCTGGTGATTTCCCCCGTGTGTGTCAGTCCTCAATTCAGTGAATGCCAAGTAGAAACTCCCCTGTTTGACCTTTAAAGACCTAACGACAACCTGGCCTCAATGGACCTTTGTACCTTTATTAAACGTGACTCTTCTTTGGGCCAGCCAGATTGGCTTTTTTGCTATTCCTCACATCGAATGCTCGAATGATCTCGTGGGCCTTTGCTCTGGCTAGGGACTCTGCCTGGAATGCATCCCTCTCAGACTCCCTGGCTTCCTTTACAACTCAGCTCAGCATCCTGTCTGCAGGAGGCTTTTCCTTCTCCCTACCAGCTGCTCTTGTCCTCCCCACTGAAGTTACTCGCTAGGTATTTTGTGAAGACAATATGTGGAGCTGTTGGCTCTCTCACCCCACTCCAACGGTCAGCTCCTTGAGGGCAGGGCCTCTTCTTCTCTGGTTTCATGTCCTCAGTGCTTGGCATACAGGAGTCGCTTATTGCCTGTTAATCAGCTTCCAAAGCAGAAGGAAGAAGCAGGGAGGAACGGAGGAAATGAAAGGGGTTCTGGCTGCTCACACCCTAGTTTCAATGGCACCCACCTCTTTAAAACATTTCCATTTGACTCAACAATGATTACATACCTTCCATGAGCCATCCCGTGCCTCCTATTGGAGACAGAAAGGCAAAAATGAATCTGTCTTCAGGAAACTTACATCCTACTGGATCATGGGAAGAATCCCCAAACCCTGTAAAAATCATTGCATCTTACTGCATCATTTTACAGATGTGAAAAACAAAGGTGAGAGTGGTTTAGAGACTTGTCCAAGGTCAAACAGCAAGTGGAGACAAAGGCTAAGCCAAACACTCAGTTCCAGACACTTAGTCCAGAAGCCCTGCTCTCATTTTCTACTTCTTGGCCGGGGTGTCTGGGGTTGGTGGCATTGAGATGGGGATGAGCATTACAAAGCCAGAATAAGTCAGGCCAGTTCAAACATAGGCCCAAAGTTAGGGAGTAATAGAATGGCAGCTAAAACAAGAAGTCAGATGGGGTGAGGGCAGTTCTGAAAGCAAGAAGGCTAGACTCTGTCTGCCCCTCTTTCTGTCCAGTCCCCCTGTCTCCCTTGTCCTTTCTTCCACCTTTCTCTCCCTTTACTATGTCTCCTTTAGCTTGTCTTTAAAGATCCCCCTTAATCTTTCATCCATGGACTTTTACTAAATCTTTATCTATCTTCCTTATTCCCACAATTCTCTCCACCCCTCTTTCCTGCATCGTTTTGGACCAGCACTCTTCCCCCTTTCTTTTTTTCCCTTCCCTCATTACCTTTGTCTCCCTTTGGTTCACTTCTCTTTCCAGACTCCCACATCTGCAACACTGAAGCCAGAGAGTTGGGATGGGCAGCTCAAGTCTCAGGGTCAGGGTTGGGACACTCGCGGCTGGATCCTCTGGAAACTCCTTTGGAAACAGAATGGGATGGCTTTAAGAGATGAAGGTGCCCTGTGCTCCTCCTCCACCAAGCTGTTCAAATATTTCTGTCTTTCTCTGGGTTAGATCTGAAAGGCCTTAGTTAAGTTTACTCACCAACTGTTCTTCTAGTGCGTTGAGAAATGACCATTCCGTTGCCATAGCTGGGTGATGTCAGGGCGGAATGCCATGACATCACAGATGTGAGGGGGCCCTGCAGCTGCTGTTTCTTGGCAACCACTTTTATCAACAAGACACCAGTGTGGGGAGAGAGGGAAGGCAGTTCTGACCTAGGAGGTTTTTTCCTGCCTTCCCTACTCTCCTGTCCCAGGCAGGCAGAAAAAGGGGTCCCAGACAGAAAAAATATATAGGAGATAGCCCTCCCCCCCCCTGGGGGGGATAGACAGGGATTCCAAAGCTTAGTAGGATTTATTGTGATAAAATAAAAAGGGGGGTTGGGAATCCAGGTACTGAGGAGAAGACCAAGACCAAGACTGTGAAGGTGAAAGGTCGCACCTTAGACCTGGCACAACAGAAGTCAAGGGCACACCTTTGGAGGACAAGTAAGCTTACTTTCTGTGTTTTTACTAGTTTCACTTCTTGAAGGGTGATGTGATGGTCCCCTCCCCCTGCTGATTCCATTGACCCTTGAGAGCCTGATAGCTCAAAGACTTGCTTTAGGCTTGGTTATAAGCTTTTGGTCTTTGATCTGGGTCAGGTCAGGAACTACTTAAATGATATAGGTGTAAGTTTTTGGTCTTACTGTGTATTTGTTCTAATTGGGCACACCCTTGATTTCCCTGTCCTGGAACTCTGCCCTAAGCTTTAGGCAAAAGTATCTTGGGGGGAGGGGGCCCTGGTACTATCAGCCATCCCAAACTCTGGACTATGTCCTCATCCCAAGCCCGGACTCCGACTCCCAGCTTCCCTCTGGGCCCACATGGATCAGCCCACCCCAGCCCAGACTGCCCTGGGCTGGGACTCCAGACTTCTCCACAGGTTTGAAATTTCAAGGGGTGTGGGTTGGCCCAGGAAGGATCTGGGGGATCTGAATATTGGCTTGGGCTCAGGTTCCAAACCTGGGACAGCAGATGTGAAGTGGGCGGTGTGGCCTGCTCTTCCCTCCTTGCTACAGCCTCTTGCTGACTCTGTTCCCCTCTCACCCCAGTGCCCCAGATGGTCTGTGCCTACCCTTTGGGTTTTTCTTGTCTTGACAGTTGTTTCATTGTGTCTCCTTGTTGATTCTTTCTCTCCTGTATTTATTTTGTGGCGATGTTTTAATATTGGTTGTAGAGGATTCTTGTGGTGATTTCAAGCTGCTCGGGTTTACTCTGACATCTTGGCTCCACCTGCTGAAGGCAAAGGGCAAGTTTTTGAAGCTTGACGATGAGGGATGGATACTCTATGGAGACTCATAATCAAGCACTCCCTGTTCATCCAACTGTTGCCAAGACAACCGCCTACCACCTTTGCCACCACCACGAGCACCACCACACCAGTGGTGGCCCCTATTATACCAGCCACTGGGTTCCCGTTGACACTGTTCTTCTTCTGCATCCTGTGATTCAGAGGAAAAGAAGGGCTCCTAATTTGCCACCAACCACAGGCTTTAGTTTCTTGTCAGTATTCTTCTTATTATAATAAAGTGTTAAATGACCAAAGTCTTGTCTTGTGTGTTTAATGCGGGTAAGGGAGCAGGGGAGCTCCAGAGCTGCATCCAGCACCCAGAATGTTGCTCTCCATAGAGCAGCACAGACTTCCCTGTCCTTCCTCACATACTCTGCCCATGACACGCTGCTTATTCTTGCTTTGGATGGACGGAGTCCAAGGCCTGGGGTGAGGAGGAAGACAGTTGGGAAGCCTTTAAAAGTTTAGCCACTTTTTTAGTTGTGTCTACTCTTGGTGACGTCTTGGGGGGGGGGTTGGGAGAAATGCTGGAGGGGGTTGCCATTTCCTTCTCTGGCTCATTATACAGATGAGGAAACCAAGGCAGAGTGAAGTAACTTGCCCAGGGTCACACAGTCATGAGGCCAAATTTGGACTCGGGAAGAAGAGTCTTCCTCACTCCAGGCCCAGCATTCTAACCTAGCTGCTCAGGCATGTAATCAGGGCCTTGTGAAATGGTTTGCCTATGCCAATCTCAGTCTCCTAACGATCCCAGAAGTGAGGGATGAGCAGGTACTAATCGTCTTGGTAGGGAAGGAAGAGGGCCTAGATCACTGGCCTGTATGTAGGCTCAGTGCTGACCGGGGTGGTGGATGGGCAGCAAAGCCTTCTGTGGACCGTGCCTGGTGCTCTGCGACGTAGGCTGGTGGGTGACTGAAGAGGGGGAGCAATGCGCTGCTCCCTCGGGGACGTCAAGGTCCCCCAGACAACCAACTAGCTAGAGGGAGTGACCAAGAAGGAGGTAGCCAAGGGTATGGCTGCCCGTCTTAGCTACACGGAGATCCAGCCCGAGATTAGGGTCTGCAAAACCTCACCGGAGGAGAGGAGAGAGAAGGGCTGACAGTGGCCGGGCCCCTGAGGCAGGCAGCTTGGGTTGGAAAGTCAGTTCGGAGTCCTTCCTCCCGCCTCCCCCCTATGTTCGAGAAGAATTTCTGTGTAAGAGGCAGAAAGGAGGCCACCCGGAACTCGGCTCCATCCAGCATCAGCACAGCGCGGCGTTGGTCTGTCCACCAGAGCCCGAAGGCTCCTGAAAACAGGAGCCTGCCATGTGCCTGGACCTGCTCCCACCCCTGCCAGTTGGGCCCATTCCTGCATGCCCTGCCAGGGCTTCACTGACCCTCGGCAACACCTTGCCATCTACTGCGCTTCTTGAAGGCCGCACGAGGACCAAAGGTCCTTAGATAAGCCCAGGGAGCCGGAGCCCAGGCACCGAGACGGTGGCCGGCCTGGCCATGGCGTGAGGGGCCCCACCTTGTAGGCCTCTGGCTTCTTCCCTTTTGTCTGGCCTGAGGCGGCAGGAAGGCAGTAAGGGCTGCTTCCAGGCCGCTTCCTGTGGCCAGCCCTTCCCCAGGGCTCAGGAGGGGGCTCCTGCCGGGCAGGGAGTTAACCAGAAGCAGTGGCATGTTGTGGGGGAGGGGAGGGTTCTTTTTCAGTTAGGGCTTGCACCAGACAGCCTCTGAGCTCCGTGCCCCTGGAATTCTAACGGAAACCATGGCAACCAGGCAGCATGGTGAGCTCAGCCTAGGGACCAGCCCTCTGCCAGCAGCCCCTGGCTTGTCATGGGGAGGCTCGCTGTCCGCCTTGTCTTTGATGCTCTTTCTGATGCCACTGGAGAAACATATGGAGGGAGATGCAGTGGCCTCTGATTCAGGAAGGCCTGGCTTCTAATTCTAGTCAGTGCATTTCTCCCGACCTCCAGGAATCTCTGTAAGCCCGGAAACTGCAGGTGATTGCTGATTGCACGGGGAGGAGCTCCCTGGGCAGAGAAAACGCAGGCATAGACAAAAACCCCGTTAGCAAGTTCAAATAAAACAGTTGGTGTAAAATGCAGTAAAACCCGTTGGAAATGCATCAGGTGGCTGAAATCCATGGCCTTGTAGTTTTCAGACTAGAGGGTTCCTAAGGAGGATAGTTGTGGACTCAGGACCAGGCCAGTGTTTTCAACTCTCACTTTCCACCTTAGAATCAATACCAAGTACGGCTTCCAAGCAGGAATTCTGGTAAGGGCTAGGCCATTGGGGTTAAGTAACCTGCCCCCGGTCATACAGTTAGGAAGTATTGGAGGCCAAATTGGAACCCAGGACCTCCCATCTTTAGGCCTGGCTCTCTAACCACTGAGCAACCTAGCTTCCCCCAGGCCAATATTTTTTAACTCATTCATCCCTCTATTCACCTCTAGATCTCTTTCTTGCTCCTCTCTTACCCCCTTCCCAAACACTCAACAGAGGGTGCTAGGCTGCTCTTACAAAATGAGTTTCCACTAAGGCTGCATACAGAGTCACAGTGAAAGTTGCCAGACTGAGGGATGCAAGTCCTGAAATGTGGATGCATAGACAAACAATCTACATATTACAATCAAAGGAAACCATCCCTAGCCCTACTTCTGGTCTCATTTTTCATGACTTTGTGTTCTTTAGAATTGCCTTGGTTCTAGATATTAATGAGAAACATCAGGATTGACCCGCTGTGGGGCTGGCAGACACCCTGAAATAGATCTTTGTGAAGCTCCTGCAAAGAACCTCAAATCCCTTTCTCTCTCTCCTTTGGCCAACATTCCAAGCTGTTGATAAACATCTCCTGTTGCTGGACAGAAAATTCTCTCTTGTTTAATCCCAGAGACCCCCTTTCCTCTCTCTTACAATACTATAAAACCTGTAACCTCCTTCTACTCCCCAGAACCTGGTATTTCCCTTTCGCAAAGGAAATTAAGTTGCTGAGCACAACAGGGATAATATGTATAATAACTCTTGGGTTTTCAGGAGAAAAGGAAAACCATTCCTCTCTGTTTTTTGGGGGGAGGGTTGTTATGTCCCAAAATCTATGTTTTCTTTTTAATTACAGATAGGTGATGACTTTGGATATTTAAAAAAGCTGAAGTTAGTCTATTTTCACAAAGAAGATAGCCAAGAAACTAGACAATTCACTCTAAGTCCCTTCCTCCGCATCAATACTTTTTCCCCTTTTTTTCTTTTGAATATTTTTCCATGGTTACATGAGTAATGATTCCCTCCCCCTGCCCTCCTCCCTTCTGAAGCTGACAAGAAGTTCCACTAGGTTATACATGTATCATTGTTCAAAATGTATTTCCATGTTATTCATATTTGCAGCAAAGTTATTTTTTAACATCAAAACCCCAACCACATCCCCATTGAATTACATGATTCTTCTACATGTTTTTCTTCTGCATTTCTGCTCCCACAGTTCTTTCTGTGGATGTGGATAGTTTCTTTCTCATGAGTCCCTCAGAATTGTCCTGGATCACTGCATTGCTGCTAGTAGAGAAGTTCATTACATTCGATTGTGCCACAGTGTATCAGACTCTGTATACAATATTCTCCTGGTTCTGCTCCTTTTGCTATGCATCACTTCCTGGATGTTGTTCCAGTTCCCATATATTCCTCCAGTTCATTATTCCTTTGAGCACAATAGTATTCCATCACCAGCATATACCCCAATTTGTTCAACCATTCCCCAATTGAAGGGCATCCCCTCATTTTCCAGTTTTTGGCCACCACAAAGAGCACAGAAATGAATATTCTTGTACACGTCTTTTTCCTTATTATCTCTTTGGGGAACAAACCCAAGAGTTCTATGGATGGATCAAAAGGTAGACAGTCTTTTAGCGCCCTTTGGGCAGAGTTCCAAATTGCCCTCCAGAATGGTTGGATCAATTCACAACTCCACCAGCAATGAATTAAGGTCCCAACTTTGCCACATCCCCTCCAGCATTCATTACTTTCCTTTGCTGTCATGTTAGCTAACCTGCTAAGTGTGAGGTAATACCTCAGAGTTGTTTTAATTTTCATTTCTCTGATCAGGAGGGACTTAGAACACTTTTTCATGTGCTTATTGGTAGTTTTGATTTCATTGTGTGAAAACTACCTATTCATGTCCCTTGACCATTTGTCAATTGGGGAATGGCTTGATTTTTTGTGAATTTGACTATTTATATATATATATATATATATATATATATATATCCCTTACCTTCTGTCTTAGAATCTCTATATTGGTTCTAAGGCAGGAGAATGGTAAGGACTAGGCAGTGGGGGTTAAGTGACTTGCCCAGGGTCACACAGCTATGAAGTGTCTGAGACCACATTTGAACCTAGGACCTCCCATCTCTAGGCCTGGCTCTCCATCCACTGAGCCACCCAGCTGACCCCTCCTCATATATTTGTGAAATTAAACCTTCGTCAGAGAGTCTTGTTATAAAAATGTTCTCCTAGAATGTTGCTTTTCCAGGCTTCTTTCCAATACAAAATACTGCTACCTTTGGACTCCATTGGCCTAGGCTGATATTTTTTTACCCAGTGCATATTCCTCAAGTAATCCCACTCTCAAACTCCTCAGTAAGAGAATGTAGACCAAGAAGGGAATGTTTATGTTCTTTAGTTAAATCCCCTCATTTTACAAAGGAGGAAACTGAGGTGAAAGTAAAAGAAAGGACTTGCTCAGGATGTGCCTAAGAAATGCTTGTTTCCTGGTCACGACCGGCATGACAGGAAATGAGAACTGAAGTTCAAACCCAGGATCTCTGAAGCTAAACCCCTTGAACTCATTCCAGCAGGCCGTCCTGACAAAGCTAGGTGGAGGCTCCAGCCTTCCAGATATTCTGGCCTCCTTGTCCTTGAGCTCTCTGGACTTATTTCTGCACACGCTTGGGAGAGTTGCTCGGGAAGTAGAAGCTTGCTCAGGATAAGTCATTTCTATTCTGTGTGATGATGCTCTTCCCCACCTCTTTTTCCACCACTGTAATTACATTATGTCATTTTCTAATGGCAATTAGACCCAAGGCAGGAAATGTTGCCAGGGGTATTTTTCTCATTTACTGATGTGCTGTTTATGTTAGACGTGTCTGTGTTAAAGCTACTGATTGTGTAAATTTCTATAATTAACTGGGTAGTGTCGGTGCCATTTACCCTAATAGCTTAAATGCTTTCTCTTTTCCTGGCGAGGATAAGCAGCAGTGAATTGGATCTCTTCAGCAGATGTGGACGCAGGAGCTTTCATTGGAGCAAGAAAGACTCCAGGCTGCCTTCATTTAATACGCAGTTAGATAACGCTGTTAACAAGAAGCAGGTACCCAAAGAGAAGCAGGGATGCTCTCCCAGACAGGGGCTCCTTGGCATTCACTGCTTTCATGCTAACTTAACATCTCAGGAGAAGGGAGCAGCCTTTGCCACAACAGTGAATATCCCCAGTCTCTGCTGCTCTTCAGGGTGGCTCCAAAGCCTGATGTTTCACTGGTTCTTGGTCCCCAACACTGACCTCCGGCATTAAAAAAGCATAGCATCCTTTTGGCATTAAGGAAGGGGAGATAAAAGTTCTACCCCATGTCATAGACTGCAGACAAGTATCATAATTTCCCTGGGCCTGTTTCTTGATAACTATAAACTAGGCCTAATAATGTCTGCATTAGGAGGCACTTTGTGGATGGAGGAAGACACGGGTTCGTGGTCAGGCTGACATGTGATGCCAAGTGGCAGAGAAAAAGTGACAGTTTGCAGAGAGACCATGTGTCACTGGCAGTTCTCTATAAGAATGAAATCAAAGATCTAGTTAAACAAACCAAAAAGATGCCTGCAGTCGCCACTTTACAGTGCTCCCCAAATGAAAGAGTGGATGTAAAAATGTCATGTGTGTGTATGTGTGTGAATGGGTAGTCAGGAGGCATGGCGGGTGGAGCACCAGGCCTGAAGTCAGGAAGACCTGAGTTCAAATTTGGTCTCAGACTCTTATTAGCTGTGTGACCCTGGACAAGTCACTTTACCCTATTGGTCTCAATTTCTTCAGCTGTAAAATGGTCTGGAGAAGGAAATGGCAAACCACTCTAGGATCTTTGCCAAGAAAATGCCAAATGAGATTCAGACATAACTGAAAAACTACTGAAGTAGCAACAGCAGTAGTAGTAATACCGAATTCTAAGTTCCTTAATGAAAATCAGTTTCATGTCAGCTGACAAGGTTCTCAATGGAGTTAGAAGAACTGAGGTCAAAATTCTACCTCAAGTATTTACTACCTTGTGATACCTTGCTTTAGCCTGGGCAAGTAACTAAAGTAACTCCTTTGAGACTCAACCTCCTCATATGTAAAACAGGGATAATAAAAAACAGATAAGGATCAAAGAAAATGAAAGTTTTCTTATAACTCTATATAAATGTTAGCTATTACTAATAACCAGATTCAATGGTTCTAATCCAGAAGCAGAAATGTAATGTAAGTGAAAGTCTTTCATTTCTTGCCTATGTATTTGTTTCCCTTTTGTTGTTCAGTCATTTCATTCACGTCCAACTCTCTGTGACTCCATTTGTTTTTGTTTTTGTTTTTGTTTTTTTTGGGGGGGAAGTATACTGGGATGATTAGTCATTTTCTTCTCCAGATCATTTTACAGATGAGGAAACCGAGGCAAACAGGGTGAAGTGACTTGCCCAGGGTCAGTAAGTAAGAGCTAGTAAGAGTCTGAGACCAAATTTGAATTCGGGACTTCCTGCCACCAGATCTAGTGCTCCATGTAGTATGCTGCCCCCTTTGGAACATAGAGAAATCGTATTCGATTTAGACCAAATGAAAGAAGGAGATTGTAAATGGTAATTGGGGTTTGAAGCCATTAACCAAGAAGATCACTTTGGAGGAAGTGATACAAGGCAAGAAAGATAGAGACTTGGGCATTAAGAAGAAGAGAACGGTGGGCAATAAGAAACAGAAACAGAACAGGAAGGAAGTCGATATGAAGTTCGAAAGCACAGAGGCTCCTCTTTGTTGAGGGATGAGAGTAGGGAAGAAACCAGGCAGACAGAAATGTGCCCAGGGAGCCAGGAAAGCCCGGGGAGTGAAGTATGGCAGAAACAAGGCACTGAAGACTCAAGTGAGGCCACAGCTACAGGCACAACTCTCCCAAAGCCTGGAAGAAGTGGAACTGGTGCTAGATGCTAAAATTAGCACCAAGAAAATATCCTTCTTCCAAAAAGGCAATCCCCAAGTCCTACTTCTTGAAAACTGAAGTAGAAGAGCAAATTTAGGCTCTTTCTTCAATGAGGCAGATGCCAGGGTCATCCTGAGAAGGGGCACGAGTGCAAAGGGGCAAACAAGATTGACCTACTGAACACTGACTACATAGCTTCTGTCCATTCCATTCAGAGTGGTATCAAGGGCACCAACGACTAAAGAAAGATTGAATGGAAGAAGCTTTGGGCAGTGAGTTTTCACGATGAAACCAAATCAGTAGAAAGAAATCAAACACTGGCAGCTCTCTAGGAAATGGCACCACTTTTGCCCCTGCCCCTCACCAGAGGAAGAACAGGGAAGCCATGAGGTTCTCCATAAGGCTTTGCACAGAGGACTGGCTGCCATTTGGAATGATAAAAGCTGGGCATTTTCATGACTAGGATGCTCTCTTCCCAAAGATATCATCCAAGCTTGCCACACAGAAGGAGTGATTAGGTAATGACTAGGTAGAGACTATAATCCTGCTGCACAGATGATGGCCCAGTTCCAAATGTTCTAATAGAACAAGCGTTAGGGCTGAGTCTACTGAAAGGTACTGAGAGTGCCCCGTGTTTTAGTATTTCTGCCCTCACTTTTACACTGGGCAGATGAACAGAAAATCATGGATCTGGCAATCTACTAGGTACGAATTTTGCAATCTCCTTGGAATCTGGCCAAGCTGAGAACACCACTCCTCAGTGGCCTCCAAAGCCAGGCAAAGTGACCAGAAGCTGAAAGGAGGGCTGCAAATTCAGCCCACAGACAAAGGAGCGTCTGGGAAAAGTCTGAAGCAAAGGGATGACATGATCACACTTGTACCTTGAGATGATTTTAGCAGTCATGTCAAAGGCAGATGAGAGACTATGCACGGAGATACCAGTTAAGAAGAGACTATTACAATATATAGCTAGGAGGCACAGTGGATAGAACACTGGACCTGGAGTCAGGAAGACTAATCTTCCCTAGTTCAAATCCAGCTTCAGGCACTTACTAGTTGTGTGGCCCTAGGCAAGTCACTTCACTCTGTTTGCCTCAGTTTTCTCATCTGTGAAATGAGCTGGAGAAGGGAAAGGCTAGCCATTCAAGTATCTTCGCATAGAAAATCCCAAAGGGGGCTTGAAGAGTCAGATACAACTGAAAATGACTGAACACCAATATGTGACAGGGTTCTGGGGTTACAAAGACCTCTCTTCTAAACTGCAAAGATGGCTCTCGATTATCTTCTTGCTGGACTTTATCTCCAGTGATGAAACTTTTCTTACTGTTAGGTAGTCCTGACAAAAATTGACTCCGGACCTCTGGACCACTCAACTTCACCAAGTCACTTCCAAACAAGGACACATGCAGCTCAAGAATCATGTTTAACTCCTGAGTCAGGAAAGAAAACATAAAGTAGAAAAGCAACTAGTTGAATCAGTGTTCTATGTGAGAGCAAAAATGAGGTGGGGTGAAAGCACAAGCCATTGCCACTATTCGTCTCATCCAGAGAATACTACTTTCCAGGAAGAAAAGTGACAGAGAGTGAGTCAGAAATGATGCCTTCTTTTTAATGGCCCACTGGGTTATTTTCTCCTCTAGTTCAGCAGCTGATGGGAGAATGACTTGGAGCTCTCAAAGCACCCTTCAGGGATGAGCCAGCACATAGAAGCAGACGGGGAGCTCATCACATCCAATGTGTCCAAGTTTGGAGCCAGCCCACATGGTCAGCCAGAATCAGGAAGAGCTTCACTGAGCATGTGCCCTGAGATGGTCTTCATTACACAATCAGTTCAACAACTGGGTGGGTAGGTGGGAGAATTTAATGTTAGGTTCTAGCTCTTTTCAGTATAACCAACAACAAAACAGGGAGTCACGTGACTGACACGATGGACCATCCAGCTGGATTCTGATCTAAAGCTAGAGAATTCCAAGGGGATACCTAGGGCAACTCTGAGAACTAGCTCGCTAATAAAAGTCATTGCCGAAACTCTAACAGAGAAATCCTTTATGCTGGCTGCCAGTCAAGCTTCTTCCGCAAAGAGAAGGCACAGTCCTGCTTGAAAGAGGTTCAAGCCACACTGGTAGTTAAATATAGCAAATGGGCTTTCCTTCATTGCGAAGAACTGAAATGCCAAGCTGACACAGTGTGATGAAGGTGTCATGTTTCCTAGTAAAATAGGACTGAAACCTCAAGGGGTGCAGCTATCAGCCAGAGACGCGATGACATTCACATATAGATATCAAAGGAGCATCACTCAGGATTCAGAACACACTACAAAATTCACCTCCCAACACAGTCAAATGTCTAGGGCTTTGGCAAATAAGCACCATATTTCTCTCTACTACATTCTGGCACAGCTTTTCAATCTTAAAAAGTTAAAAATGGCAGTTCCTGTCACATTCCTCTCAACATATATGGCATCTTAAGTAAGTTGGGTATTTCTGGCTAAGGAATGGATTTGTGAAACAACAGATTATTCTAGGCACCTTGGCCTGTCCTTCTGAAAATTAGAGACATGGCTGCCATTAATGCCTTCAATTGAGGCACACAGAAATAAAAGCCCATGGAAATCTCAGCAAATCCCCCAGCTTAAGAATACTATAAAATCCACTCTGCCAGATCACCAAGCTAGATTTTGACAGAGGACCACAGAGTTGTTGAAAGTTAGTGACAAAGAAATGAACAATCACCTCAACCAAATTACCCACTGAACTCCAATATTCTTCCTTTAATCTCGGATCTCATGAATGTGCGCATTTTCTCCAAGGATGCATACGGCGAACAATTTCTGTCTATCCCACGGACTCTCGTGCACAACTTCCTATAAGCTCACAACCAAGGATCCACGTGCCATTTCAGGAATCTTCTGTATGACACAGGGGAGGAAAATGAAGTCCAGAGTAGTTTAATGTATACTCATGGAAAGCCTTGAAAGACATTTTGCACCTAAAATCTCAGACCCCTTAAAAGCAATCACATTGCTTAGATTAATGCCCAACAATGTCCACACTCACCAAATTATGAAAAATGCTCAAAATCAAGCGCCAAATCCCTATCCGTAAGGCACAGGGTATAAAGTAAGAGAGAAAATGTCAAGGTAGAGTCGTTCAGGTTGGCTTTTAACTTATAAATAAATTAATAAGCATTTATTAAGCACCTAATATGTGCCAGGCACTGTTCCAGACACTGGAGTTAAAAATGCAAAGAATGATACACTCTCTGTCCTCAAGGAAAATATTTGATTGGCTGGAAAACAAGTATATTATGTAGTTATATGCAGTATGATTAGAGAGCAAATACAAGTTTGTTAAAGTCCAACGTGGTTTGGGAGGGAAGGCACTGATTGTGGGGATCAGGAAAGAATCTGGGTAGATGGATGGTGTCTGACTCTGTCCTGAAGGAATACCGGAATTCTCTAAGGTAGCAGTGAGGAGGGAGAGTATTCTGTGCATGGGGCCAGTCCAAAGGCATAGAGACAAGAGACAGACTGTTCTGTGTAAGGAACAAAGAGAAGACTAGCTTTCCTTGTCCATAAAGTACAAAAAGGAGCACAATAGCCAATGAAGCAAGAAGAAGTTGGGCCAAACGGAGCAGTCTATACTTGATCCTAGAATAGCGATTCCTCCCCTTTTTTGAGTCAAAGACTCTTCTGACAGTCTGGTGAAGCCTACAGATTCCTTCTTAAGATATTTTCATAAATTGAAGGAAATGCTAACTTTCAGTTAGAGGTTGGTGAACCTAAAGCTATATGTAGGGATTATTCCCCTTTAAAGTTCCCAGACTTCTGGAAATCATTTCTTAGAACCTTTGTGGAACAAGAGATCTTAGGTCAAGAACCTCTGTCCTAGAGGCACTAGAATCAATTAAGTAGGATAGTGATATGGATAGATCTGCTCTGTAGAGGACGGGTTGGAGAAATCATTAAGATTAGGCAGAGAGATCATTTAGGGGGCCACTCTCAGAATCCAGGAGACAAAACATGACTAGGGTCACAGCCATGTGACTAGAGAGAAGGGTTCCAATATAGAAGTAGAAATAAGAATGTGTGGGCTAAGGGGTAAACTAAGAAAATGAGGATAGTGCCAAAGTAATGAATCTGGGAAGCTGGAAATATGTTGGTACCTTTGAGAGAAATAGGTAAAAAAACAGATTTGGAAGAGAGAAGGGTTTGGGGGCTGGGGAAAATAACAAGTTCTGTTTTGGAGATTCTGAGGTTGGACTGAAGCTCAGGGCAGACTGGGGCAGGAGATGCACTTCTATACTCCACTCCCAAACACACACATGCACATACTTGCCCAAATATACATACACGTGCATGTACACACACATAGGGAGTTTACCATAAAGGTAATGATGAAAACTAACATTTACATAGTACTTTAAAGTTACAAGTTTACACCCAGAATCACAAAGCTAATAAATGGCAGAGGAAAGATTTAAACAAACACCTAATTGACTTTCAGGGGACTATTTCATCTAGTACACCATGATACAAACAACTAACTGCCATGATTTAAATGATGATGTATCTGTAGTGAGATACATTATATTAATAAAATGCTATTTGAGGAACGTTATGGTGAACTCAGGGTACAATAATTTGTATACATTTAATCCTCACTAGTTGATTGGGCAGACCATCAGACAATGAGTTCTGATATGAAAATTCTAGGCATAATAGTGTTAAGTTCTCCACTGTCTTCAAGCTGGAAAGATTTGCAGTTTCCTCTGTTTCTCTTCCTATCCCTATCTCTGTCTCTGTCTCTCTCCCCCACTCCCAACACACATATTATGGATTTTAGGCCCTTGATAAACTAACTCATTTCAATTTCTTAGTTCTAGTCCAGTCTACTCAAGCTTCAGGATTATTGTATGAATATTGGGCCAGGGCTTGTCAGGGCATGTGGATATGTGAACTTATTCACATGTGGATGTTAAACAGCAAGGGAGACCTGAAGCATTTAAGACTGGTTACCTACAAAAATGAATTTCCTCACCACCAGTTTTGTTTCCATTCTGTGGGTCAAGCCTAAGAATTCTATAATTTAAAAACCTAGGTAGCAAAGTACATGGACTCCTATATTTAGAATCAGATAGACCTGAACTCAAATCCAATCTATGATAATTATTAGTTTTCTCAATCTTGGAAATTCACTTAACTTCCCTAAGCCTCGGTTTCCTCATCTGGAAGGAAGAAGGAAGAAAGGAAGGAAAGGAAGGAAAGGAAGGAAAGAAGGAAGGAAGGAAGGAAGGAAGGAAGGAAGGAAGGAAGGAAGGAAGGAAGGAAGGAAGGAAGGAAGGAAGGAAGGAAAGTAGATAACATTTATTTATTAAGTCCGTACTTTCATTAAGTGCCAGGTTTTGAACACATTTTATAGATGCTATCACATTTAATTCTCACAAGAACCCTAGGTTAGTGATTTTATTATGCCCATTTTACAGTTAAGAAAAATGAGGCAGACGCTAAGTGATTTGTCCAGGGTCACAGATCTAGAAAGGATCTGAGGCTAGATTTGAAGTCAGGTATTCCTCACTCAAAATCCAGAGTTCAATACACTCTGTCACCTAGTTGCTTGTAAAATGAGGATAATGGCACCTACTTCCCAGTGTTTTCCTAAGAATTAAATGAGCTAATAGCTGTCAAATGATTTGTAAACCTTAAAGTATTATGGAAATGTTATCTGCTATTATTTATCTTTTGTTCACAATTTGAAATTTATTCAGCTAAAGCTTTGTCTACGGGAAGGAAGTCTGTTTTCTCTAAACTGTCCTTTCTTCCTCTGTTAATATTAATTTTTACAAACTTCTAACAGGCTAGTAATCCAGGAATATAAATAAATACAAATCTAGTCTAATTAACTTCATTAGCACAATAATGGATTAATTAATCACTGGATTTTAGGCTAGTGGACACAAATAAAATAATAATAATAATAATAATAATAATAATAATAATAACCAACATTTATATATTTATATGTGCCAGGCACTGTGGAAAGGGTTTTAGAATTAATCTTTCATTTGATCTTCAGAACAACTGTGAAAGTTAAGTGATATAATTATATTCATTTTACAGATGAGGAATATGAAGCAAACAGAAATTAAGTGACTTGCCCAGGGTATCTAACGATAGATGGAACTCATCTTTCTGACTCCAAACCCAATAGCTTTATCCATTGCACCACCTTTGGAAAGAAGTACACTAAGGGCAATGAAGGAAAAAGTAAGTAGCAGGGGAAGGAACAAGCATTTATTATGCACCTGTGATATGAAAAGCACAAGGCTAAGTACTTTTAAAATATTGGTTTATAGGGAGAAAAGAAGGGTTTTTGAATCACTAAATAAGACAGATTACAGAAGTTAGATATCTATATCTATAGATAATAGTAGATAGATAGACAGACAGATAAGAGAGGTGGACACACAGATAGATACATACATAAATAGATACATATATAGACAGACAGACAGATAGGCAGACAGACAGGCAGACATAGGTAGGAGGGCAGATAGATATACAGATAGCAAATAAACACATAAACAGACACAGACAGAGAGGCAGGCAGGAAGACACAGAGAGACTCACAGACACAGAAACAAGAATGAATGAATGAGAGAAAGAATGACAAATAGAAAGAAAGATTGATAGGCTAATAGAAAGAGTGTATGACAGACAGCGAGCTATGTAAGACAGACAGACAGATGATGTACAGAGAGATGGAAGATGGGATGGACAGACAAGCAGACTGAGAGATAAACAGAAAGTCAGGCAGATAGATACACAGACACACAGACAGAAACACAAAGACATATATAGATAGACAGACAGACACAAATAGACAGTTACAAAGACAGATAAACAGATAGATCCATAGAATGATGTATAAACAGAATGACAGACACAGACTGACAAATGGACAGACAGAAAAAAAAAGACAGACAGACAGACCAAAAGACTGACAGATTCATTTATCTGTCATTCTGCCTACCTCCTACCTGTCTTGAGTATCTATCAGTCTGTCTGTCTGCCCGTCCATCCTGTCTGGCTATCTATCTCTATGTATGTATGTACGTACGTATAGATGTATTATGTATCTATCTATCTCCATGTGTCTGTCTGTCCGTCCATCCATCCATCTGTAGGACTTTCTGTCTCTCCATCCAACTAGCTATCTATCTGTTTTTGTATTTGTGTCTACCTATCTATTTCTATATTTATGTGTGTGTATGTGTGTGTCTTCGGATTTCTGTCTGTGTAATCTATGTATCTATCAGCCTGACTGCCTGTGTATCTATCAGTCTGTCGGTCTATTAAGGGTTTCAAAGTGTTGTGGCCTGGGGAACTGCATCTCCCAGCATGCCTCAGAGGTCCTTCCCCCTTATTTCCTGGGAGGGATTGGTCTTGAATTGGACCAATCCTGGGCTGGGCTAGGGATGATGCTCCTCGGTGCAATTGGTCTTGAAATAGACCAATACCATGCTAATAAGTAAGGGACATGGTCCCTCCCCCAACACGGGATTGTTCCAATTCAAGACCAATCCCAAGCCAGGATTAAAAGGGGTGGGACTCCTGGGGCACACTGGGGGTTGTAGTTCTCCAGGCTACAACACTTGAAAACCCACAAAAGAGAGACAGACAGACTGATAGATGCACCAACCAGTAGCGGAGTAGACAGAATAACAGATCAACTAATCTGTCTGTCAGTCCTTCTGTCTGTCCAGCTGTCCATCTCTCCGTCTACATAGATACATAGAGAAAGATCCTGTGGGTTTTCAAGTGTTGTGGCCTAGGGGACTATATCCCCCACCATGCTCCAGGGGTCCCTCCCCCTTATTTGCGGTGAAGGATTGGTCTTGAATTGTACCAATCCCATTCTAAGGAGGGACCATGGGAATTGTCCCTCCCTCAACACGGGATTGGTCCAATTCAAGAACAATCCCAAACCAACTCAAAGGGGAGGGACTCCTGGGGCACACTGGGAGTTGTAGTTCTCCAGGCTGTCACAACACTTGAAAACCCACAAAAGATAGACAAACTTACAGATGCAAAGAGAGGCCGGCAAATAGATACATAGACTACACAGACAGAAACACTAGACATAGATAGATCGATCGATCGATCGATCGATCGATAGATAGATAGATAGATAGATAGACAGACAGACAGACAAGACAAGACAGACAGACAAGACAGACCAGACAGACAGACAGACAGACAGTTAGATAGATAGATAGATAGATAGATAGATAGATAGATAGATAGATAGATAGATAGATGATGGATGGATGGATAGATGGATGAATGGATGGATGGATGGATGGATGGATACATACATACATACATACATACATACATACATACATACATAGCCAAACGGATATATACATACATAGAGAAAGAGAGACAGACAGGACAGAGTGGCAGATAGACAGAATGAAAAAGAAACTAATCCGTCAGTCTTTCTGTATGTCTGTCCATCCATCTGTCTCTCTGTCAGTTTGTTTCTCTGTCATTCTGTCTATATAGCAATCTATTGATCTAGCTGTATCTATCTATCTATCTGTATTGCTATCTGTCTATCCCTCTCTGTCTGTCTATCTGCCTGATTTTCTGTGTATCTCTCAGGTCTGTCTGTCTTTCCATCCCATCTTTCATCATTTTCTATCCATCCTTCTGTGTCTGTCATTCTGTCTTTTTATTACTCTATTGATCTCTCTATCTCTATCTCTCATTCTGTCTGTATGTGTTTCTGCAACTTTTGTGTCTATCTATCCAAATATCTATCAGTGTAGAGAAACAGACTAAAAGACACAGATTAAAAAGCAGACAGATGGACAGACAGAAAGACTGACAGAGATAGATAGATAGATAGATAGATAGATAGATAGAGCGAGAGAAAGATAGATAGATAGATAGATAGATAGATAGATAGATAGATAGATAGATAGACAGACAGAGAGACAGAAGGACAGACAGAGAGACAGAAGGACAGACAGAGAGACAGAAAGGTATATCTAAAGATAGATATGTATGGCCTCAGGTGTAAGTTATCTAACTCAGGAGAGTACATAATTTTCTTTTAAAGTAACCGATGATTATGTCAGTTCTTCTATGTTTAATTTTTTAAAGAATACTTTAGTGAAATTATTTCATCTAGACCAGTGGTTCTCAACCTTTCTAATGCCGTGACCCCACAATACAGTTCCTTATGTTGCAGTGACCCCAAAACAAAAAAATTATTTTGGTGGCTACTTCAAAACTGTAATTTTGCTACAGTTATGATTCGGAATATAAATACCTGATGTGCATTATGTATTCTCATGGCTACAAATTGAGAGGTTGAGAACTGCTGATCTAAAAGTTTCTGAAAATCATTCAAGTTTTTAAAACAGTTTCTACTAATTTCTATTCTTTGTGGTCTAATGTCCTGTTGACAAATAAATGTCCCTACATATTTAAAATTTGGATATATTCTAAATTTCTCTGAAGCATAAACCAATTTAGGTTTTTCATTTGAACTACTGTACAGAGGATTAGCTTTTCTGTTGACTAATTCCAGCACTGGTGGTACAAACTTTTGACCTAAGGTGAAGGTGTTATGACACCCTCATGGCAGGATTAATTTATCAAACTGCTGGAGTGACTTTCTCTTTACGAGCCAAGCAAGCCATGTGCTTGGATCAGGGAATGTACCTTTATATCTAATTAAAAGCGTTAAAAATTATTTTTGCACTGTGGTGCTTATAGTTAGACTAAAATTCATTACAGATAAAACATCTCTTGTCCAAAGAGACCCTAGTATATGAAAAATACCAGAAAATGGTTCCCTTTTCACATAAAGTAACATCAGCAGTTATTTCTTTTTAGTTTGCTGTGTCCAATATAAATTGAAGCTGTTTAATTTTAAATTTGACTTCACAGTAATGCCTGCATTTAGCAAAGATCTGTTTGAAAAAAGAATCGGGTGTATAACTTCTTTGCCCTCACCAATTGCAAAAATGTGAAAGGCTTTAGGTGTGATTCTATTACTCCCTTATGATACTTATTAGGATTTTCGGGTCTTGGGTTAAAAAAGTTACTGTCTCCCAGATCCTCTTTTCATAAGCTAAAATTGAAATTCTGTTTGCATGAGAGTAAAATTTCTGCCTGTTTTAACTTTTTTGGGATCACTAGCCCTTTCTTTGGTAACCTGAATTTTAGAAGGGCTAAGGACTGCCCCGCCAATCAGTTGAAATGTTGTAGGTGATTGGGCTTGGTTGTTTGGGCCTGTGGTATTGGGAGACATGGTGTGACCCAATGCTGTTCTGTGGGACACCCTTTGAAAAATTCAGACAATCTCAGCTTTAATTTGAGACATGATCATTCAACATGTCCAGCTTTGCATTGGGCAAAGCAAACACATTTTGTCTTTTTAAATCAAGCTGTCATCATATGCTTGTGGTAAAAAGTTTTTATGTCTTCTTAAAGCCTCTTTGTGAGGAATTGTCTCCTCAAAGAAATCTGTAGCAGTACCTTGTTCAGTTACAATTTCTCATGCTTTTTTAGCAGCTAGCCCAACTTGATTAAAGGTTTGTTCTGAATATAACAATTGCCTATGGGTCTGTACCCCAAAGAGATAATAAGGAAAAAGACTTGTACAAGAATATTCATAGCTGCGCTCTTTGTGGTGGCCAAAAATTGGAAAACGAGGGGATGCCCTTCAACTGGGGAATGGCTGAGCAAATTGTGGTATCTGTTGGTAATGGGATACTATTGTACTAAAAGGAATAATAAAGTGGAGGAGTTCCATGGAGACTGGAACGACCTCCAGGAAGTGATACAGAGTAAGAGGAGCAGAACCAGGAATACATTGTACACAGAGACCGATACACTGTGGCACAATCGAACGTAATGGACTTCTCCATTAGTGGCAATGCAGTGATCCTGAACAACTGGGAGGTATTTACAAGAAAGAACACGATCCACATTCAGAGGAAAAACTCTGGGAGTAGAAACACCAAAGAAAGACTGTGGGCTGTGGAAAGGGTGGGTGAAGGGGAGGGAGGGAAAAATGTGATTATTGTAACCAATGTTCTAAATTGACTAAATAAACTAATTCAAATGGAGAAAAAACAATTGCCTATGAATACTTCTAAATTTACTAATTCATAATAGGCAATGGGTACATGGGTTTCCCTCACTTTCTCTAGCTTGTTCCTTGCATAACTTTTGAAATAGCAATTTCCAGGTTAAGAAATCTTTCCTAATGAGCACAGATTCAACTGATACCAATGATCTGGACTTAGAGATTGCTTGCATATCTTGTCCATCAGCTCCATGGTGATGGGAGTCTCATTACCATACTGAATTACACTGCTTTGGAGTTCTTTAAGAGTCAGGAATGCAACATCTTTATGCTGTTCTCAGTTTACTCTGCATTCTCAGGATTATCTCTAATTTCTGTTAGAGATTCTGATTTCTCTGCTTTCTTCTCCTGATTTAGGATAATTATAATCCTGCATTTGGTTTTTCTTTTTTTAAACCCTTACCTTCTGTCTTGGAATCAATACTGTGTATTGGCTCCAAGGCAGAAGAGTGGTAAGGGCTAGGCAATGGGGGTCAAGTGACTTGCCCAGGGTCACACAGCTGGGAAGTGTTTGAGGTCAGATTTGAACCTAGGACCTCCTGTCTGTAGATCTAGCTCTCAATTAACTGAGCTACCCAGCTGCCCCTGCTGCATTTGGTTTTGAGTAGGGTTGGAGGTTCAGGAGTGGGGGGGGGGGGAATGATTGAGAAAAGTCTCCTAAGGTAGGGGTGGGTCAGATTCACCTTCAGCTTCTGCAGCAGCTTCCAGTAAGAGAGTGAGGAATTAATTGTTAGATGAGAGTCAGTTAGAGCCATGAAAGTTGAAAGAGCTACAGTGAGATAAGAGTGAGTAGAAGCAGTGAAAGGTGGGGCTGCAGGTGAGGAACAGCTCAACTCTCCACAGTTTGTGCAGTATCCTCACTAGAGTGCATGGGACCTCAATGGCGGCTAACACTCTATGTCCTTTTGCCTCACTTTGTTTCATAGCCTGCCCGAGGAAATGCCATTCTTCTTTAGTAAATGCTCCTTTTTGGGAAATGTCAGGACAACAGGTTAAGATCCCTATGAAGTAATGCTCAGAGCTTAGCCTCTGAGCTATTGATTCCTTGCTTTCCTATTCAAGACTTCCAGCGCCTCATGGAAGAGTCAAAGAAAAAGGGTTTGGACGCATCATGCAGTCTGCCACAGCCACTCACCTCACTGGCCAAAGTAGAGGTCTGCCACTCCCCCTCCAATGTTGAACCAAATACATCTTCTGAGCCATCTGAAAACCCCGTGTGGTCGCTGTAAAGGTCAGAATGGAAGGGGTTAATATAAAAGATTGGACTAGATTATTCAAGAGTAGGGTCGCAGATTTATTTTAACCATTTCTTTATTTTATAAAGAAAGAATGAAAGTAAGAAAAACAGAGTGAGGATAGAGTAATATATCTAACCTATACACTAAGCATTTTTCTCTGGCTACTGGCTCCACCCAGGCAGGGCTAGTTAGCCCTTAGCCAGAGGGGCTTCAGCCTTGAGCTGAGGACCTGGGGATGCAGGAAGCCTCTCACAATAGGTTAGGTCTCTCCTGAAGCTAGGCTCATCTGAAAATCCAGGAAAGGAGTCAGCCTTTTCCACTCACTCCAGGCAGTAGTTTTTTTTTATTTATTTAATTTTTTTATAACCCTCACCTTCCGTCTTGGAATCAATACTGTGTATTGGCTCCAAGGCAGAAGAGTGGTAAGGCCTAGGCGATGGGGGTCAAGTGATTTGCCCAGGGTCACACTGGTAGGAAGTGGCTGAGGCCAGATTTGAACCTAGGACCTCCTGTCTCTAGGCTTGGTTCTCAATCCACTGAGCTACCCAGCTGTCCCCCAGGCAGTAGTTTTAAGGAAAGTAAAAGCAGTCTGAGATCCTCAGTCAGAGCTCCTGCCAAGTCAAGTTGAAGACAAAAGACCCAAAAGACCTCTTCACAGGAAGTTCTTGGCATTTTTAAAGATCATTTCTTTTCATCACTTCTTGTGACTTCCTTCCATTATACGCATACCCATTACAGCTAAAGCTTTGCTTAGGACTGCCCAGAGTGGCAGTCTATCACAGACCTCCCCCACTCAAGTGTAAGTGTAAACTTCTGGTGATTAAATCCGAAAATGGGCATGGGAGAGTTAAATTAATCTTCAGAGAGCCATATGCAGTGGCTGCTTTCAAACACTAATTAATATTTTTGTGGGTGTACACCTGAGAAGGAGAATTGGAAACTGAGGGGAAATGAGCAAGGGGGATAGAGAGAGAGGGAACATAATAAAGGAATAAAGACTCAGAGACAAAGAGTTAAAACACATGGGTTCCACCTTGTGTGCTCCTCTGATGGCGGTACAGAGAGAGAAGTCTGCATGTGTTCCCAAACTATTACTGAAGAATCCAGGAATGTGGAGTGAGAGGTAGCTAATGAACATGTAACATGGCATAGGATTTAACGCTGGCTCAACTGACAACCACATGATAATAGAGGAGGAGGATGGTCCACCATGTGACCTGGTATGGTAGGTGGTCTGAAAAAGTGGGAACTAGGACCCTGTGGCAACTAATGTCCTGCTCAGGAATTCTTTTGTCCTTTGGACTGAAGATTTGGAACTACAGTAATCAAGAAGTACCATGACCATGAGTCTGGTACATGAGCATATATGTTACAAATTATCAATACATCAATAATACTTTTAAGATGATAATATACCTGGGATGCTACATTAATCTATGAATCCCTCAGTCTACCTTTATGTCTATCTGTCATTATGTCTTTTCATCTGTGTCTCTATATATCAGTCTGCGTCTCTGTGACTGTGTCTATCTTTTATCTATCTCTCTGGGAATCTATCTTTCTCTCAACCTTTCTTTCTTTCTTCCTTTCTATGTATCTATCTATCAATCTATCTATCTATCTATCTGTGTTTCTCTGTGTGTCTGCCTGTATCTGTCTGTCTATCAATCTGACTGTCCATTTATCCCTCCGTCTGTCTGTGTCTATCTCTCTATCTCTCTATCAACTATCTATCTGTGTAGAGAGAAAAACTGACACAGAAAGACAAAGACTGACAGACGCAAATAGATACATACATACCAACATACATACAAACATACACATATACACAGTGTGAAGATTGAATTATAGCCATGTAAAAAGAGTATCCTTTGTTGATAATGAATAATTGACAATATTGATTATATTTAACTATTATGATAAGAATTTCCTTTGATGGATCTGTACATTTTTGTTGCACTTTATTTCTGCCATACAGTATTTGATTTTTTCCTCTCATTTTCTGCATCTGAAGCACATATCACCAGTATTGAGAAGATTTTCTTTTAAAAATGTTTTATTTTTTAACCTAAGATATCCATTTGCTTAGCATATAAATGCATACTCAAGAACTTTAGACTACGGAAACCTGCCATTTATTGATAAATATTATGGGACTGTGATTAACGTTTGAGTCTGATTCTAGGAAATGGGATCAAAAAGGAACACAGACTTCATATATACAGTGCCATAGAAGCACAGACTTAAACTGAATAATGACAAAAAGAGCACCCAGGTCAAAAAAGAAACCAATCCATGTGTGATTGATGAACTTCTATGCCAATTTAAAAGGACTTGAGGGGGCAGCTGTGTGGCTCAGTAGGTTGAGAGCCAGGCCTAGAGATGGGAGGTCCTAGGTTCAAAGTTGGCCTCAGCCACTTCCTAGCTGTGTGACCCTGGGCAAGTCACTTGACCCCCATTGCCTAGCCCTTACCACTCTTCTGCCTTGGAACCAATACCCAGTATTGACTCCAAGACAGAAGGTAAGGATTTTTTAAAAATAAAATAAAAAGACTTGAACCTAGTGTGAGACTTGAGGTTGAAGCACTTGGCATATATTAAGACAGAGGAATTCTTGAACCACATACCTTGAGAAATAATTTCTATGAAAATACATAACAATTGGCTGTTCTGGCTCCTCTATCCCTGAGAAATGATGAAAGATCAGACTAGGGAATAACACTTCCCTTTTACACAAAAATCTAGTCCTCTTTTCTCTATTATAGTATGACAACTTCCTGTAGTCCTGACTTATAATGGATAAATACAATATTACTGCTTTTTTCCTCTACAAATTTATAGGACAGAAATTTATTATAATTGGACCCTAACACAAGGACCTGTTATGAATTTATTCTTATTTTATTCAGAAACTTTATATATATAGTTTTTGACATTTTGATTCTGAATTTAAACTTTTTATTTCTCCAAAAGTTTAATTTTTCTTTTCATGTGTTTGGTTTTCTTTTGATAACTGACTCATACACCCCATAACTCAACCATGTATTGAGTTGATCCAGGTATTAGTGAACACCCTTTTCAGGGAGAAATGTGTTGTATTTTATTAAAAAAAATTCAAGATTTAAAATTTTGTTTGAGAAAAATTTCAGAAAAGAAGTTCGCTAACTAGAGAATAAACTATTTGAAGAAAGATGCCTGCAGAAATCTACATTG
Organism: Monodelphis domestica; assembly: GCF_027887165.1. NCBI lineage: Eukaryota > Metazoa > Chordata > Mammalia > Didelphimorphia > Didelphidae > Monodelphis > Monodelphis domestica. Next base: position 16,835,817 of record NC_077235.1, on the reverse strand, counting down.
TATCAAGAATATCCAGAATAAACCTTTGGGTACAATTAATTGAACTAAAGGGGGTTGAACACTTATTGTAAATGTACACTTTTATGCCAAAGGGGACTTTCCCCTAACTGGCTTTTTGTCAATGTGCCTAGCAAAAATATTTCTTTTGCTTTCTCTATTTTCTATTTCTCTCTTACCTCTAACTATTATAATTTCCTCTTAGAAAGTGAAATATTGTATACATCTGTAGTTACAAGATTATTATGTTAAATGATCCCTGGGGAGACTAGTCTCCCAATGATCATCAGGGGGGATGGTGAAGATTGAATTTGGCTCTCTCAGATTGTAACTCTTCCCTGATTGAAAAGATTTAAATTGTAACTAATGTCTGTTTTTAGATTTTAATCCCCCTAAGTGTAAACACCCTACTTAAAAGTTAAGTATTGAGACCAGCCTATTTTTAGATTCAATCGCAAAAAGTGCAAACACAATACTTAAAGATGAGTGGGAAGATCCACCCGTGTTAGATCTAATCCCCAAAGGTTTAAACATTCCACTTAATAATTTAGTGGGAGGTCTGTGACCCAAGTGTGAAATAGTGGGTAATGAATCAATATCCACTAACTGCCTTCTGGGCAGACCTAGAGCAGAGGGTCAACTATTATTAGTAGTCCTGAAATTCGGGGAAGTGATGCAGGAAAAAAGGTCTTTAAAAGAAAGAGACAAGAACCTGAACGGGGTCTTCTGGGAGTTCATCTTGGAGACACTTGGAGTGGAAACTCCTATGAGAGGACAATTCTTCACTTTTGGAAGTGGAGACAGGAGGAATTCTTCATGCTTTCAAGTTGAGGCTGTTGAAAAGAGGTAGAAGAATCTGCTGACTGGACTGACACATGGTAAGTGAAAAGGCTGACTCCCTTTCCCTTGGCCTTTCTGGAGGCACCAGCTTCTGCAAAGGTCCACTATCCTGAGACTCCTTTCCCTTGGCAGGGACCTCTGAACTTCTGCCTGGCTCAAGAGGAACTCTCTCTTTTTCCTCTCTCTCTTCCTTAATATCTTTCCTCTTTTTTTGTAAAAATAAACTACCATAAGATCCATTCTGACTTTATAATTGATTTGGGATTTGGTAATTAAATCCCTGGTGACCAAACTCTTATATAATCAAGTCCAACCCTTTTTAAAATAACCTCTTTTCCCCCCTTAAAATAGATACGTACATAAGGATACAGATACATAAGGATATACAGATGGGATGGACAGGCAGACATACAGAGAGAATCATAGATACCCAGACATGCAGGTAGATCGTTATATAGACTACACAGACAGAAACATTAAGAAATAGATAGATAGAAAGATAGATAGATAGATACATACATACATACATAGATGCATAGATAGAGAGAGATTCATAGATTGATAAGATATAGATGGATAGACCGACAGACAGATTGATAGACACTGAGAGATAGATCGATAAATAAATACATACATACACACATAAATATTTAAATACATACATATAGATAGATAGATACCCATACGGAACTGACAGGCAGACAGACAGACAGATAGATATACACAAAGGAAGACAAATAGACAGAATAAGAAATAAACAAATCTGTCTGTCAATCCTTCTGTCAGTCCATTTGTCCATCTCTCTTTCTACATAGATACATAGATATAGTGTGGGTTTTCAGGTGTTGTGGCTTGGGGAACTGCATCCCCCAGTGTGCTCCAGGGGTCCCTCCCCCTTATTTCCTGGTGAGGGACTGGTCTTGAATTGGATCAATCCTATGCTGTGCTAGGGATGATGCTCATTACTTCCTGTCATGGGATTGAGGCCCATGCTGGGTGAGCGATGATGCTCCATACTTCCCTGGGTGAGATTGGTCTTGAAATGGATCTGTAGCATACCAGGTATATTAGCATCTTGAAAGTATGAATGGTGTAATGATAATGTATCTTATATGTTCATATACCAGACTTATGGTCATGTTACTTATTGATTATTGTATTTCCAAATCTTCAGTCCAAAGGACAAAAGAATTCCTGAGTAGGACAATATTTGCCACAGGGTCCTAGTTCCCACCTTGTTAGACCACATTTCTTACCAACTCACATTTTTGATTAACCCCCTCCTCTCTGATTATGTGATTGTCAATTGAGTCAATGTTAAAGCCTATGCCATGTCACATGTTCATTAACTACCTCCCACTCCACATTCCTAAACTCTCCAATAAAAGTTTGAGGGCACATGAAGAGCCCTCTCTCAATTCCATCAGAGGGGAAAGCACAATGGAGCCCATATTTTTTTAACTCCTTGTCTCTGAGTCTTTATTCCTTTGTTGCTCTCTCTCTCTCTCTCTCTCTCTCTCTCTCTCTCTCTCTCTCTCTCTCTCTCTCTCTGAATCTCTTTTTTTCTCCTCTATCCATTTTCCCTAAGTTTCCAATCTCCTTCTCAAGTGTCCACCCATGAAAATATTACCATGTAACTGCAGGAACTTCCATTATGGAGCCCAACAGATTATAAATCACCTGAGGAGACGTATTAGGTTCAAGATTAGAGATGGATCAGCAGACCTGAACTTGGCCAGTGAGGTGAGTTGCTGTTCCATTCTGGAATATGGGTCAAAAATCTGTCTTCTCATATTATTAAGTCTTCTAAAATAGGAATTAAGACCTCAAAAGTTTAGCTCCAGGCCTTACTTAAAGTTATCTTTAAATGCTGTCCTGATGTTCCAGAACAAGGAGCATTTACTAAACAAGAATGGCATTTCTCAGGGCAGGCTATGAAACAAAGTGAGGCAAAAGGACATAGAGTGTTAGCCGCCATTGAGGTCCCATGCACTCTAGTGAGGATACTGCACAAACTGTGGAGAGATGAGCTGTTCCTCACTGTCACCTCCACCTTTCACTAATTCTACTAACACTTATATATCACTATTGCTCTTTCAACTTTTATGGCTTTAACTGACTCTCTATCAATTGATTCTCTACCCTCTTACTCCAGGCTGTGGCAGAAGTTGCCAGTAAGTCTGACTCTCCCTCACCTTAGGAGGATTCTCTCCATCATCCCTTCCCCCAATTCCTCCTAAATTTCAACCTCCACCTCCATGAAAACCTAATGCAGGATTACAAACATCTGAAATCTAGAGAAGAAAGCTGGTAAATGAGCTCCTCCAACAGAAATTAGAGATAATTCTGAGAATTCAGAAGTAAGTTTAAAACATCATAATAATGTTTATTATTCCTGACTCCTAAAGAGATCAAAAGCAGGCTAATTCAGTATGGTAATGAAGCTCCCATCACCATGGAGCTGCTGGACAAGATCAGCAAGTAATGTCTAAGACCAGATCATTGGTATCAACTGAATCTGTGTTTTTTGCCAAAAATTTCTTAACCTGGAAACTGCTATTTCAAAAGTTATATAAGGAACAAGTTAGAAAAAATAAGAAAATCCATGTGCTCACTAGCTATGATAAATTGACTGGCACAGGTAAATTTAGAAGTCTTAATAAACAATTGTTATATTCAGAACAAACCTTTAATCACCTTGGGCTAGCTGCCAAAAGAGCATTGCAAATTGTAACTAAACAATGTAATGCTACAGAGTGCTTTGATGAGACAATTCCTCCCAAAAAAGCTATAAGAACATGCCAAGACATAAAAACTTTAATCCACAAGAATCCGATTGCAGCTCAATGTAAAAACAGAACACGTGTTTGCTTTGCCTACCACAAAGCTGGACATTTTAAATGATCATGTCCCAAATTAAAGCCGAGATGGTCTCCTGAATTTTTCAGAGTGTCCCACAGAACAGCATTGGGTCACACCATGTATGCAGAGACCACAGGCCCAAACTACCAAGTCCAATCATCTACAACATTTAAACATTGGTGGAATGATCCCGAGCGCCTTTAAAATTCAGGATACCAAAGAAAAGGCTAATGATCCCCCAAAAGTTAAAACAGGCAGAAATTTTGCTCTCAAGCAAGTAGCCAGAGCAACTGGCTTTTCTGTATCAGCAAAGCTCAGAGCAATTTTAGCATATCAAAAGGGGATCTGGGAGACTACAGTAAATTTCTCTAAAACAGACCCAGAGAATCCAGCTCATCTATTGTTTAAAAGTAAAAGCATCAATCTTCAGGATTTACAGACTTTAAGCATTTTAAGGGAGAGATGCAATCACAACTTAAGCCTTTCACAATTGGTAATGACAAAAAAAGTATACACCTGATTCTTTTTTCAAACAGATCTTTGCTAAATGATGGAGTTACTGTGAAGTCATTTAAAATCAAATAGCTCAAATTTATATTGGACACAATTAAAAAGAAATAATTGATTATATTCTTTCTATGAAAAGTAAAAAAAATTTCTGATATTTTTCATATACAATAGTCTCTTTGGACAAGAGATATTCTATCTGTAACAGATTTTAATATAAATTTTTAGTCTAATTTTAGTTTACGCACCACAGCGCAAATGGAATTTTTAGTGCTTTTAATTAGATATGAAGCTACATTGGCTGATCCAGCCACGTGACATGCTTCTAAACCTATTTGGATATTAAAAAGAAAATTACTCCAGCAGATCGATAAATTAATCCTGCCACAAGGATGGCATAACACTTTCACTTTAGGTTAAAAGTTTTTACCCCAAGTACTGGAATTAGTCAACAGAAAAGTTAATACTCAATACAATTGTTTAGATGACAAGCCTAAAGTGGTCAATGCTTCAGAGAAATTTCAAATATATCCCAATTTTATATACGTAGGGACAATCGTTTTTCAACAGGACATCAGGCCACGAAGAATAGAAAAACTGAATTATTTTCAGAAACTATTTGAGGCACATTGACTTAGGCATTAAAAAATTCTTTTAAACACAAGAGAGCTAATATAATCATTAGTACGTTAAAAGAAAATTATGTTCTCTCCTCAGCTAGAAAACTTAAAAATGAGACTAAGGAAGAAATGCAAAAAGTTGATACAACTTTATCCAAAAACAAATTATTTCGAATTCATTATTCTCAAACTTTTCTAGCCTCCATTTTCAAGGTGAGACACACTCTCATTGATGCATTGCATCAGAGTGGACACATTATTGGACAGATTCAAATTTTTAACCAATAGACAGTTACTTATTAGTTGTTTAGAAATGGCAGAATTCCTACTTACTCAAATTACAAACATTGGTCTTGATACTGATTTTAGTCTAAACCCAATGACAAGAATACAAGTTCCAGTGTTACTTGCACCATATCTATTTTGGCAATTGAATTTTGTAAAGTTTATAGGTAAAATTGATAATCATATTCCTAGTATCAAAATATTTTTTATTTTAAATTTTATTTTAAATTTAATTTAAAATAATTTTAATTAATTAAATTAATTAATTAATTTTACTAATGTTAAATTATTTTTATTAATTAAATAAATATATTTTATTTATGAATGAATAAATGAATATATTGAAATTAATTAATTTAATTAATTTTAAAAATTAAAATTAAAAGTTTAAAAAAATAACATCCTTGTACCTTATTGCTAATGCTATGAATACATTCACTGCATCAAACCAGGAAAAAGCAGAAGCTGTATTTGCCAATGGTGGCCGTTAATGCAGGCACAGTATGGTTTTTTACTGGAAACACAATTGCTTACAGTTTGACACATGATGAAGATCATAGCACAGACTTGTAAAATCCCATGTGATTCCTTTTCTGTTGTTTATCTGGTTATTTGTTAAAAAGCAGTAAAAATTACAGGAATGTAAGATGTAGAACATGTTCTGTGGATTCACACCACCATGAATCGTATCTTGCAAAGGCAGAGTTGAAATTTTAGAACACACATTTACTCTCACATGAACCTCCCTTGACCTATGTATGAGGGAGTTTTAAAAGGAAATGGCCTAACAGCCACTGCTTTATAGGAAGCAGATAATTCGCACTCACTACTATATCAGAGTGGCAGATCTATTGAACCTTAATATTCTATACAAGCAAGTGGAATTACTTGGCAGTGCAAATTTTGTGGACTATATAATGTCACTCCTTCACCTCAAGGAGGTAACTGCAGAATTTTAAGAACTGCAAAATTTTGGCAAAGGGATGCTTTTCAATATGCTCCTGTTGTAAAAATTGAAAAATAATATGTGGTTGGAGATAATTCCACTCATGAGGTACGAGCTAAAGCTCAAAATGAAGAAGTATGCAATGTTATTGCACATCTTTTAAATAATCTTGCACATTTGGTCATTCCTAAACAGTTAAAAAATTAAAATAACAGTGCTTCTACCAGCCATAGATGGGCTAAGTTGGACAAATCATGAAACATATCTCATAAGACCAGTATTCCAGAAAACTCTTAAAAACAAGAAATTGGAGAAAGGGCTAAAAGAAATTTAAAAGCATAAATTCAAAAACAAAAAGGATATTTTCAGTCACTTTCTAATTGGATAGGTCCCAATAAGTCTTTCCTTTGGGGTCAAGATTTTGCTTCTCTTTTCACGGATATCAGAAATCCATGGCAGAAAACCAGTCATCAAGCAATTCCAAAGAAAGCCAGCCCAAAGAGAGGAGAAAGCAGATGTCTGTACAGCACCAACCACAGCACAACACAGAGGCCAGACACCAGAAGAAACAGCAGATGAACAAACAAGGCAAAACCATTGACTTAGGGGCAGGTCTAATGAACTCTCCTCACAGATGAACTTTTACTAAGAGGCCATATATCTACAAAAGATTATCATTAATTTGCTTACAGACATTCTATTATAAAAGTATGTGGGTATTTGTTGTAATATCAACGCATATAATGTACCTGAATACTTCAAATTGTATTTGTACAATATATACCTTGCAATTATTTTATTGGAATTGTTCCATGTAACTCAATTTGATCAAGAAACAAATTATACAATTGGAAGTGTTATAAAATAACATTGTGTACTGTTTAATTGCAACAGAAATTATTTATATTGTACAAAATGTATAAATGATAATTGTCTTAATCGGTTCATTTTATATTTACAAAAAAACATGTCTTTATTAGAATCAGACTTATTTCATTGTCTATTGTTTATCTGGTTATTTGTTGAACAGCTGTAAAAATTAAAGGAATGGAAGATGCAGAACATGTTCTGTTGATTCACACCACCATGAATCCTATCTTGCAAAGACAGAGTTAAAATGTTAGAACACTCTTTTGCTCTCACACCAATCTCCCCATTCCCCTGTCTGTGGGAATATCAAAGGACCATGGCCTTCCCGGTTTTTCTATTGTCAACCTGGAATCAAGAAACCCTAAACTTGTGGCCTAGAAGTATCTGGTGTAGCCTGGGTTTCCGGAGGAGCTTGTAGGTTGGAGACTCCAAAGTTTGTACTTGTTCCCTGATCCCGTGAGAATCCAGAGAGATAGAGACAGACAGATAGAAAGACCGATAGGCAGGCCGACTGGCAGATGGGTAGTGAGATAGGTAGGAGGGCAGATAGATGGATATAGAGATAGCACCTAGAGAGACACATAGTCAGACACAGACAGAGAGATAGACAGGCAGGCAGACAGACAGATAGAGAGATAAATAGATAGGAAAATAGAACAAAAAGACATAGAAACACAAACAGACAGAATGAGAGATAGTCAGAGAGATTGAAAGATTAATAGAACAGCAGAATATCAGAGAGTGAAACAAAGGGACAGAGACAGATAGATGGAAGGACAGACCGAGGGAAGGTGGAACGGAGAGACAGACAGAGAGACACAGAAAGTCAGGCAGATGGACAGACAGACAGACAGGGATAGACAGATAGCAATACAGATAGATAGATACAGCTAGATCAATAGATTGATATATAGACAGAATGAGAGAAAAACGGACTGACAGACACAGACAGATCGACAGACATACAGAAAGACTGACAGATGGACTAGTTTCTCTGTCATTTTGTCTATCTGTCTGTGTGTCTATCAGCCTGTCCTTCTGTCTGCAAGTCCCAAATGGCTATATCTATGTGTCCATGTGTTTATGGATGTATAATCTTATCTATCAATGTCTTAGTATTTCTGTCTGTGTAGTCGATATAACTATCTACCTGCCTGTCTGTGTATCTAATGAATCTGTATCTCTGCCCATCAGTCAGGTCTGGCTATATATCTCTCTGTGTGTTTTTATGTGTCTATGTTTTTATGTATCTCTTTATGTATCTCTCTATGTATCTATATAACTACTGTTGACTTGTAAAAACACAAAACTATTAAATAGTCAGAAAACTCACTCTTTAGTCAAGGAAAAGGGGGTCAATGTGACTGTAGAGCTCTAGACAGAGCTGGGCGCCACAAGGCTACGGAGAGTGCCAGGACTGAACTCTGGTGGCTCTGGACACTGACCCCTGGGAAAGGCAATAGCACCAGATTGGAAAGTTTAAAGAAGAAAAGAATTTGGGGAACTTCTCTACCATTTGGGGGAAATCCAGGGTCAGGGAAAGATGATTGACTTTGCTCTAGCTACAAAGAAAATGGGAGTGTTCAAACTCTACTGACAGCATCCAATGAAGCTTGGGAAAAGAATCACAGCTTGAGGAGAGGGTGTAAGGGAAAGGGCTGCTGACAGTGGAGACTAAAGGATGGTCCCTGATCAGGTGGGGATTTACTTGGGGAAACATCTCTGACCCACAGGGGAGACTACCTAAAATAAATGGGGTCCTTACCATCTGCTTAGTCCCATCCAAGTAGAATTACCATTCACTTGAGACTCCATTACTCAGTCTGAACCTGCTACCCTGAGGTTCCCTTCTGGGTGGATTCTCACAGAAACAGGGAACAAGTACAAACTTTGAGTCTTCAATTTAGAAGCTAGTCCTAACCTTGGGGTACATCTGATCATACTATGCTACAAGTTTGGGGTTTATAGATTCCATGTTGACATGCTATCTGTCTGTCTGTCTATCTATCTATCTATCTATGTAATTCTTTCTTTGTGATTGTCCTTCCGTCCATGTCTGCTCCTTGCTCAGACTCTCTCTCTCTCTTTCTCTTTTTATATCTGTCTATCTGTGTGCTGTCTATCAATATATCTATATTTTCTGTGTATCTCCTTGTGATGTCTATGTATCTATCTGCCTGTCTATATGTGTATCTATCCATCTGTCTGCCAACCAGTCCCTTCTGGTTATCTCTATGTATGTTACTATGTATGTATGTATCTATTTGCTTCTCTTAGTTCTTCTCTTTCTGTGCATCTATTTGTCTGTGTGTCAGTTTTTTCTCTACAGAAATAGATAGCTATTTGTGAGAGAGGAATAGAGAGAGAGAGAGAGAGAAAGAGAGAGAAACAGAGAGACAGACAGAGAGAGGAAAAGCAACAAATATGCAGATTGATAAATGGACAAGTTGATAGACTGATAGACTGATAGACATATACAGGCAAACTCATAGAGAGACACACAGATAAAATTAGATAGATAGACAGATACATAGATAGACATACAGACAGACAGATACAGACAGATATATAGAGACACAGTTAGATATAATGAAGGATGGACAGAAAGGTAGACTGAGCTATCGATAGATTAATAGAACGAGAATGACAGATAGAGAGACAGAGAAAGTCAAGCGATCGATACATAGACAGAAAGAGACAAATATCTAGAGAGACAGACTTGGGTAGAGAGATTCAAAGAGAGAGAGATAGACAGAAAGATCACTAAGTTGATATGAAGACAAAGAAAGAGAACCAGACTTCCAGACAGAGACAGACTGATGGACATAAAGACAGGACAGAGCGACAGACAGACAGACAGATTAATTTCTCTGTCATTCTTTTTGTCTGCCTTCCTTTCTGTGTATCTACAAGTCTGTCTCATTGGGTGTACAACTGTCTGTCTGTCTGTCTATCTATCTATCTATCTATCTATCTATCTATCTATCTATCTATCTATCTATATCTTTGTGTTCTTGTCGGTGTAATCTATATATCTCTCTGCCTGCCTGTTTGTGCATGGATCAATCTGTGTGTATGTGGTTTCTGTGCTTTAAAATGTTGTGACATCCTGGGGAACTACAACGCCCATTGTGCCCCAGGAGTCCCTCCCCTTTGAGTCCTGGATTGGGATTGGTCTTGAATTTGACCAATCATATGTTGGGGGAGAGATAATGGCCATAGTCCCTCCTTAGCATGGGATTGGTCCATTTCAATACCAATCCCATGAAAGGAAATAATGGGCATCTTCCCTCGCCAAGAAAAGAATCGGTCCAATTCAAGACCAATCCCTACCCGGAAAAAAGTGGGAGGGACCCTTGGATCACTCTGGGGGTTGTAGTCCCCCAGGCCACAACACTTGAAAACCCAAAGGATCTCTATCTATGTATCTATGTAGAAGGAGAGAAGGACAACTGGACAGACAGAACGACTGAAAGACAGATTAGTTCATCTGTTATCCTGTCTATCTGCTTGCTGGTGGTACATCTATCAGTCTGTCTGTCTCTCTTTTGTGTGCATTCAAGTGGTGTGACAGCCTGGGGAACTACAACCCCCATTGTGCCCCAGGAGTCCCACCCCTTTGAATGCTGCATGGGATTGATCCCGAATTCGACCAATCCTGTGTTGGGGGAGGAACAAGGCCCATGGCCCCTCCTTAGCCCAGAAATGGTACATTTCAAGACCAATCACACACATGGAAGTAGGGAGCATCATCCCTCACACAGCCTAGGATTGGACCATTTCAAGACCAATCTTGTCCAGGACATAAGTGGGAGGGACCTCAGGAGCACACTGGGGGATGCAGTTCCTCAGGCCACAACAGTAGAAAACCCATACTATCTCTATCTCTATATCCATGTAGACTGAGAGACGGACAACTTGATAGACAGACAGGAGGATTGACAGACAGAGAGCTTCGTTTATTTGTTATTCTGTCTTACTACCTTCCTGTCTGTGTATCTGTCAGTCTGTCTATCTGTCTGCCCATCAGTCCTCTCTGGATATCTATCTCTACATAGGTATGTATGTGTGTACCTATCTATGTATGTATCTGTTTATCAATCGATCTCCAGTGTCTGCCAATCCCTCTGTCCATTGGTCTATCCCTCTATCTAATTTATAAGTCACTCGATCTTTCCCATTCTACTTCTCAGGTGTCCACTCTAGAAAATCAGGATAAGTGGTTGCAGACAAGCAAAGCATGTGATGGTGCCCCAGTTGGGTTCAGATGGCTCAGAAGATGTATTTGGTTCAAGATTGGATGGGGAGTGGCAGACCTCCACTTTGGCCAGTGAGGTGAGTGGCTGTGGCAGACTGCATGATGCGTCCAAACCCTTCTGATCAGACTCTTGCATGAGGTGATGGAAGTCTTGCATAGGAAAGCAAGGAATCAAGATCTCAGAGGCTAAGCTCTGCGCCTTACTTTATAGGGATCTTAACCTGTTGTCCTGACGTTTCCCAACAAGGAGCATTTACTAAACAAGAATGGCATTTCCTCGGGCAGGCTATGAAACAAAGTGAGGCAAAAGGACACAGAATGTTAGCCACCATTGAGATCCCATGCACTCTAGTGAGGATACTGCACAAACTGTGGAGAGTTGAGCTGTTCCTCAGCTGCAGTCCCCACCTTTCACTGGTTCTACTCACTCTTCTTTCCCCTTTTAATGAGATGCCAAAGAGAAACACCCCTTCCTTAATGCTGCAGATGCCAAGAACCAGCCCCATGGCCTGGGACAAACCTCCTGCCCAACCCCCTTGTTTCTGGGTCCTGTCCTCACTGCTGTCAAAAGATAGCTAAACCGCAGCATGGAGGCATGATGTCTGGCTGTCCTCCCAAGGAGCAGCTTTTGCACCCATGCTCTTCCACCTCGGCTGCCTCCTGACCACATTCAACATGACTTTCCAAATCAATAAAATGTCTCTTTTTCTTTTGAAGCCAAGTTTCAGAGTCTTGCATTCTTGACAATGGTATCCCTCCCATCTCCAGGAGTGCATCTCTGAACCCCAGAACAATCATCCTGGGTGCCATTCAAAGAAAATGATGTAGACTCCTCAGGGAGAAAACTGACACCTGAGGCCAAGGAAGAAACGCAAAATTTTGAAACAGCTGCAGACCAAAACCAAGTCTTTTTTTTTCATCTTCCAGATATTTTATTTTATTTTTTCCTATTTGAATTACTTTATTTAGTTAATTTAGAACATAATTCCTTGGTTACAATAATCACATTATTTCCCTCCCAACCCTGCCCCCACCCTTCCTGCAGCCAAAGCGCAATTTCTTTGGGTATTACTTGTGCCCTTGATCAGAACTCATTTCCATGTTGTTGTTTACACTAGGAAGTTCATTTAGAGTCTACATCCCCAAGCATATCCCTTCAATCCATGTATTCAAGAGTTGTTTTTCTTCCATGTTTTTACTCCCACAGTGTTTCCTCTGGATGTGGATAATGGTTTTTCATTGCCACATCTCCTCCAGCATTCATTACTTTCCCTTGCTGTAATGTTAGCCAATCTGTCTAGCCTCTATTTTAAAGACGAGGCACATTCTCATTGATGCATGGCATAACAGTGACCACATTATTTGGTAGATTCATATTTGAAACACCAGGCAGAGCCACCTATTAGTTGTTCGGGATTGGCAGAGGTACTGCTTACTCAAATGACAAAAAGGGGTCCCAGTACTGATGTTCGTCTAAACCCAATAGCAGGAATGCAAGTTGCAACGTTCCATTCACTGTATCGGTCTTGGACATTTAATTTTGCAAATGTGCTAGGTAAAATGGAGAATCCTCTTCCTAGTGCTGGAATCTTTCAAACTGTGAATTTCTCTATAATTGTTCTCCCAAAAGTAACATCCTTGAACCTGTTAACATGGAAATAATGCCAAACTCTCAAATATTCCGAAAAACCAAGTCTTGAATCAGGATAGGGATAAATCCCATAATATATTCTTTACTCAGAGTCTGGCGCCACAACTTTTCCAGGGCATAAACCCTTCACTCTGTGGATATTATCCCTGGGAGAGCCACCAGGTTAGGTGATAACTCCAAGTAAAAAAAAATTGGGGGAACCACATGGAGAAAATCCAGGAGCTGGGAAAGATGATTGTCATTACTGTATCTACAAAGGACATCACTGACAGTATACAATCAAGCTTAGGAAAGGAATCCTAGCCAAAGGCTAGGGTCTAAGAGAGGGGGCTACTTACAGTGGATACTGAAGAATGGTCCCTGCCAGGTGTGGATCTTCTTGGGAAAGGGTCTCTTCATACAATAGGGAAGACTACCTAACTAGGATTGTCATTCACCTGAGGGTCCCCCACTCAGTCTGAAACTACACACCTGGGATTCCCTTCAGGATGGATTCCCATGGGAACAGGGAACAAGTACAATCTTTGGGGTCTCCAACATACAAGCTCCTCCGAAAATCTGGACTTCACCAGATCCCACTAGGCCACAAATGTGTGGTTTCCAGATTCTATTTTGATACACCTTATTGCTGATGCTGTGAACACATTCACTGCATCAAATCAGGAAAGAGTAGAAGCTGTATTTGGCAATGGTGGCCTGTTAATGCAGGCACAGTATGGCTTTTGCAGGAAACAGAATTGCTGACAGTTTGACACGTGATGAAGATCATAGCACAGACTAGTAAAATCCCATGTGATTCTCTGTATGTTGTTTATATGGTTATTTGTTACACAGCTGTAACAATTGAAGGAATGCAAGATGCAGAACATGTTCTCTTGATTGACACCACCGTGAATCCTATCTTGCAAAGACAGAGTTAAAATTTTAGAACACTCATTTGCTCTCACACCAATCTCCGCAATCTCCTGTCTGAGGGAATGTCAAAGGTCAATGGCCATCCCGGTTTTCCTATTGTCAACCTGGAATCAAGAAACCCCAAACTTGTGGCCTAGACGTATCTGGTGTAGCCTGGGTTTCCGGAGGAGCTTGTAGGTTGGAGTCCCCAAAGTTTGTACTTGTTCCCTGATCCCGTGAGAATCCAGAGGGATAGAGACAGACAAACAGAAAGACAGATAGGCAGGCCGACGGGCAGATGGTTAGTCAGATAGGTAGCAGGGCAGATAGACGGATATAGAGATAGCACATAGAGAGACACATAGTCAGACACAGACAGAGAGATAGACAGGCAGGCAGACAGACAGATCGAGAGATAAATAGATAGGAAGATGGAAAGAAGTCATAGAAACACAAACAGACAGAATGAGAGATAGTCAGAGAGATTGAAAGATTAATAGAACAGAATATTGGAGAGTGAAACAAACGGACAGACAGAGACAGATAGATGGAAGGACAGACCGAGGGAAGATGGAATGGAGAGACAGACAGACTGAGAGAGACACAGAAAGACAGGCAGATAGATAGACAGACAAACAAGGATAGACAGATAATAATATAGATACATACAGCTAGATCAATAGATTGATATAGAGACAGAATGAGAAAAAATCAGACTGAGACACAGACAGACGGATTGACAGACATAGATAAAGAGTGACAGATAGATTCATTTCTCTGTCATTCTGTCTATCTTCCTGCCTGTCTATGCGTCTATCAGCCTGCCCTTCTGTCTGCACGTCTGTCCCATCTGGCTATATCTATGTATCCATGTGTTTCTATATGTATCTCTGTCTTTCTGTCTGTCTCCTTATCTGTCTCCCTATCTGTCTATCTGTCTACCTATCTAAATATCTATCTATCTATCTATCTATCTATCTTTCTTTCTATGTCTTAGTGCTTCTCTCTGTGTAGCCTATATAACTATCTACCTGCCTGTCTGTGTATCTTATGAGTCTGTGTCTGCCAATCAGTCTGGTCTGGCTGTATATCTCTTTGTGTGTTTTTATGTATCTCTCTATGTATCTATATAACTACTGTTGACTTGTAAAAACACAAAACTATTCAATAGTCACAGAACTCACTCTTTAGTCAAGGAAAAGGGGGTCAGTGTGACAGTAGAGCTCTAGACAGAGCTGGGCGCCACAAGGCTCCACAGAGTCCCAGGACTGAACTCTGGTGGCTCTGGACACTGACCCCTGGGAAAGGCAATAGCACCAGATTGGACAGTTTAAAGAAGAAAAGAATTTGGGGAACTTCTCTAACATTTGGGGAAATCTAGGGGCAGGGAAAGATGATTGACTTTGCTCTAGCTACATAGAAAATGGGAGTGTTCAGACTCTACTGACAGCATCCTGTCAGGCTTGGAAAAGCAATCATAGCTTAAGGAGAGCTTTTTCCCATGGGAATCTACCTTGAAGGGGATCCCAGGCTAGCAGTTTCAGACTGAGTGCGCACACTCTGGGAAATCCAATTCTAGTTGGGTGGGACTAAGCAGATCCTAAGGACCCTCCTTGTTTTAGGTTGTCTCCCCTGTGGAATCAGAGCTCTTGTCCCAAGTAAATCCCCACCTGATCAGGGACCATTCTTTAGTCTCCACTGTCAGCAGCCCTTTCCCTTACACCCTCTCCTCAAGCTGTTATTCTTTTCCCAAGCTTCATTGGATGCTGTCAGTAGAGTTGGAACACTCCCATTTTCTTTGTAGCTTGAGCAAAGTCAATCATCTTTCCCTGCTCCTGTATTTCCCCCAAATGGTGGAGAAGATCCCCAAATTCTTTTCTTCCCTGGAGTCCATCTAGTGTGGTGGCACTACCAGTGGTCAGTAACCAGGGCGGTCAGAGTTCAATCCTTGGACTCTGTGCAGTAGTGTGTGTTAAGCAGCTCTGTTGTCCAGGCCTCCTGGAGCTGATTTCCTTTTGCCCTTGATTAAAGAGTGATTTTGACTATTTAATAGTTCTGTGTTTTTTCTACTTGATCTATCTATCTATCTATCTATCTATCTATCTATCTATCACTGTGCTGTCTATGTATCTGTCTGCCTGTATGTATGTGTATCTATCCATCTGTCTGCCAGCCAGTCCCTTCTGGTTATCTCTAGGTATATATGTATGTATGTATTTGCTTCTGTCAGTCTCTGTATTTCTGCCCATCTGTCTGTCAGTCAGTTTTTTCTCTACACAGATAAATACCTAGTTGATAGAGAAAGAGATACAAATATACAAAAAGGCACAGACAGATGGACAGATAAACAGACAGTCAGGTTGATAAATAGAAAGACATATACAGGCAGACACATAGAGAGACACAGATAGAATGAGATAGATAGACAGACAGACACAGACAGATATATACACAGTTAGATATGACAGATGGACAGAAAGGTAGACTGAGGTATCGATAGATTAATAGACAGAGAATGACAGAGAGACAGAGAGAGTCAAGCAGATCAATACATAGACAGAAACAGACAAATATCTAGAGAGATAGACTTGGGTGGACAGATTCAAAGAGAGAGAGATAGACAGAAAGATCACTAGGTTGATATGAAGAGAGGGAAAGAGTAAAAGACTACCAGACAGAGACAGATTGATGGACAAAAAGACAGGACAGAGCGACAGACAGACAGACACATGGACCGAGAGATTAATTTCTCTGTCATTCTGTCTATCTGCCTTCCTTTCTGTGTATCTACAAGTCTGTCTCACTGGATGTGCATCTGTTTGTCTATATATCCTGATTTTTGTATCTGTCTATCTGTCTGTCTCTATCTGTCTCTATCTTTGTGTATCTGTTGGTGTAGTCTATGTATCTATCTGCCTGTCCGTTTGTGCATCTATCAGTCTGTGTGTCTGTCTTTTGTGGGTTTTAAAGTGTGGTGACAGTCTGGAGAACTACAATCCCCAGTGTGCCCCAGGGGTCCCACCCCTTTGGGTCCTGGCTTGGGATTGGTCTTGAATTGGACCAATCATGTGTTGGGGGAGGGACAATGGCCATGGCCCCTCCTTAGCATTGGATTGGTCCATTTCAAGACCAATCACACAGGGAAGGAGGGAGCAGCATCCCTCACCCAACATAGGATTGGATCATTTCATGGCAAATCTCATTGGTCATGCCCAGTAATGGGCATCATCTCTAGTGTAAGGAATAAGTGTTTCGTTTTACAATATAATGAACATGGAGATATATATTATATGTACAACATGTATCATATTACCTATCTTCTTTGGGAGTTCGGGAAAAAATGGAATGTAAAATGTTAGAAAATGATTATTATAAACATATCAACATGTAATCTGGAAAAAAATTTTAAAAATAAAAAAGAATACATAATAGCTACATGGTAATTAACCTAAGATGATAATGACCTAAATAAATAGAGGAATATCCACACTGAATAGACATTTTAGATTAGATTCCTCAAATATTCCAATGAACCAGTATCAAAAATTAAGAGTGACTGTATCACTGTGAAGAAGTAAAAATAAATATTAAAATTATTTTGCCCAATTATATGCTAATAAAATTGGTATTCAAAGTCAAATGGATGAATATTTACAAAAACAAAAATTGCCCCGATTAACAGAAGTGGATATAGAAATTTAAAAAAAAAAACCTATCTTAGAAAAAGACATTGAACAAGTCATCAATGAGCTCCCTAAGAAAAAATCACCAGATCCCGAAGAATTCACAAATTAATTGTGCCAAATAAATAAAGAACAATGAATTCTAGTACTATATAAACTATTTTGAAAAATAAGAAAAGGCTCATTACCAGATTCCTTGTAGGACAGAAATGTTGTTTTTATATCTAAACCAGGTGGAGCGAAAGAAAGAAAGAAAGAAAGAAAGAAAGAAAGAAAGAAAGAAAGAAAGAAAGAAAGAAAGAAAGAAAGAAAGAAAGAAAGAAAGAAAGAAAGAAAGAAAGAAAGAAAGAAAGAAAGAAAGAAAGAAAAGAAAGAAAAAAAGAAAGAAAGAAAAGAAAGAAAGAAAGAAAGAAAGAAAGAGAAAGAAAGAAAGCCATACACTGCTATATCTAATGCATATCAAAGCAAAAAAAAATTAAATATATAACAGAGTTCAGACACTATGGCCAAATAGGATTTATATATAGATAATTCAATATTAGGAAGAGTATAAATAATGCATACAAATCATAAGATTATCTCAAAAGATGCAGAAAAGAGTTCTAACAAAATATGTCTACTCCTATTTTTCCTTATTATCTCTTTGGGTTACAAACCCAACAGTGCTATGGCTGGATCAAAGGGCAGACAGTCTTTTATTACCCTTTAGGCATAGTTCCAAATTGCCCTCCAGAATGGTTGAATCAATTCACAACTCCACCAGCAATGAATTAGTGTCCCTACTTTGCCACATCCCCTCCAGCATTCATTACTTTCCATAGCTGTTATGTTAGCCAATCTGCTAGGTGTGAGGTGATACCTCAGAGTTGTTTTGATTTGCATCTCTCTGATTATAAGAGATTTAGAACACTTCTTCATGTGCTTATTAATAGTTTTGATTTCTTTACTGAAAATTGCCTATTCATGCCCCTTGCCTATTTTTCAATTGGAGAACGGTTTGATTTTTTGTACAACTGATTTATCTCTTTATAAATTTGAGTAATTAGACCTTTGTCAGACATTTTTGTAATGAAGATTGTTTCCCAATTTGTTGCTTCCCTTCTAATTTTGGATGCATTAATTTTGTTTGTATAAAACCTTTTTAATTTGATGTAATCAAAAGTATTGATTTTCTATTTTGTGATTTTTTCTAGATCTTGCTTGTTTTTAAAGTCTTTCCTTTCCCAAAGATATGACAAGTATACTATTCTGCGTTCACCTAATTTGCTTATAGTTTCCTTGTTTATATTCAGGTCATTCACCCATTCTAAGTTTATCTTGGTGTAGGGTGTGAGATGTTGATCCAAGCCTAATGTCTCCCACACTATCTTCCAATTTTCCAAGCAGTTTTTATCAAAAAGTGGGTTTTGTGGTCCCCCAAACTGGGATCTTTGGGTTTATCATAGACTGTCTTGCTAAAGTCATTTACCCCAAGTCTATTCCATGGATCCTCCTTTCTGTCTCTTAGCCAGTACCAAATTGTTTTAATAACCACTGCTTTATAGTATAGTTTGAGATTTGGGACTGTAAGTCCTCCTTCCTTTGCATTTTTTTTCATGATTTCCCTGCATATCCTTGATCTTTTGTTCTTCCAAATGAACTTTGTTATGTTTTTTTTTCTAATTCCATAAAGAAGTTTTTTGGTAGTTCAATGGGTATGGCACTAAATAAGTAAATTAATTTGGGTAGGATTACCATTTTTATTATGTTAGCTCTTCCCACCCATGAGCAATCAATGATTTTCTAATTCTTTAGACCTAGTTTTAATTGTGTGGAGAGTGTTTTGTAGTTTTGTTCATATAGTTCCTGTATTTGTCTTGGCAGATAGATTCGTAAGTATTTTATATTATCTAGGGTGATTTTAAATGGAATTTCCCTTTCTAATTCTTGCTGCTGAGATAGACTGGAGATATATAGAAATGCTGATGACTTATGCGGGTTTATTTTGTATCCTGCAACTTTGCTAAAGTTGTTGATTAGTTCCATTCGCTTTTTGGTTGATTTTCTAGGATTCTTTAAGTATAGCATCATATCATACACAAAGAACAATAGCTTGGTTTCCTCATGGCCAATTTTAATACCTTCAATTTCTTTTCCATCTCTAATTGCTACTGCTAGTATTTCTAGTACAATGTTAAATAATAGGGGTGATAATGTACATCCTTGTTTCACTCTTGATCTTACTGGGAAGGCTTCTAGTTTGTTCCCATTGCAGACAATGTTTCCTGATGGTTTTAGATATATACTGTTTATTATTTTTAGGAAAGACCTTGCTGTTCCTAGGCTTTCTAGTGTTTTTAATAAGAATGAGTATTGTATTTTATCAAAGGCTTTTTCTGCATCTATTGAGATAATCATGTGATTTTTGTCAGTTTGCTTGTTAATATGGTTAATTATGGGGACAGTTTTCCTAATGTTGAACCATCCTTGCATTCCTGGTATGAATCCTATCTAGTCATAGTGAATAACCCTTGTGATGACTTGCGGGAGTCTTTCTGCTAGTATTATATTGAAGATTTTTGCATCTATATTCATTAGGGAGATTGCTCTAGTTTTCTTTCTCTGTTTTTGACCTGCCTGGCTTTGGGATCAGTATCATGTTTGTGTCATAAAATGAATTTGGTAGAACTCCTTCTTGGCTTATTCTGTCAAATAGTTTGTATAATAATGAGATTAGTTGTTCCTTGAATGTTTGATATAATTCATTTGTGAATCCATCTGGACCTGGGGATTTTTTCTTAGGAAGTTCTTTGATGGCTTGTTCAATTTCTTTTTTTTGATATGGGTTTGGTTAGGTAATTTATTTCTTCCTCTGTTAGTCTAGGCAATTTATATTTTAAATTTTTGTAAGCATTCATCCATTTCACCTAAATTGCCATATTTGTTGCCATTCTGGAGGGCAATTTGGAACTATGCCCAAAAGGCAATAAATGACTATCTGCCCTTTTATACAGCCATAGCACTTCTGGGTTTGTACCCCAAAGAGATAATAAGGAAAAAAGACTTGTACAAGAATATTCATAGCTGCGCTCTTTGTGGTGTCCAAAAGTGGAAAATGAGGGGCTGCCCTTCAATTGGGGAATGGCTGAACACATTGTGGCATATGTTGGTGATGGAATACTATTGTGATCAAAGGAATAATAAAGTGGAGGAATTCCATGGAGACTGGAACAACCTCCAGTAATTGATGCAGAGTGAGAGGAGCAGAACCAGGAGAACATTGTACACAGAGACTGATACACTGTGGTACAATCAATTGTAATGAACTTCTCCATTAGTGGCAATGCAGTGATTCTGAACAACTTGGAGGGATCTATGAGAAAGAACCCTATCCACATTCAGAGGAAACACTGTGGGAGTAAAAACACCAAAGAAAAACAACTGCTTGAATACATGGGTCAAGGGGATATGGTTGGGGATGGAGACTCTAAATGAACATTCTAGTGCAAACATCAACCTGGAAATAGGTTCTGATCAAGGACACAAGTAATACCCAATGAAATTGCAAGTCGGCTGCGGGAAGCGTGGATGGAGGGGAGGGAGGGAAATAATGTGATTATTGTAACCAAGCAATAATGTTCTAAATTGACTAAATAAACGTATTTTAAAAAAAGAATGTTGTATTAGATGGCCTTTGAGGTCCCTCCCAGCTCTGAACCTATTAAGTGAGAAAAGGGAGACAGAAGTTTCTATGCATAGAGAACTGGATACTTCTTTCATGTCTTTCTTCTTTCAACCCCCCAATACATTTATTCATTTAGCCCCTCCTAGGACATGTAAACATAAATTCTTCCCCAAAGAGGAAAGCCCATATGATATAAAGGAAAGCTGATTAGACTTGGAGTTCTGGGCTCAAACTCTAGCTCAGACTCTTTTGTGTCACATGACCTTGAGGTAAGTCACTCAGTCCCTCTGAGACTGTTTCTTCCTCTTTACAATGGCAGAATAATACTTGTAATTTATATTTGACAGAATTATGGAGAGGAAAGCACTGTATACACAGTAGAGAGTTATATAAAGTGTGTGCTGAGTAACTGGTCTATTCCGAGTACTGATATTGGCTTAGCTATTTTTTAACTGAAAACAAGGCTATGGAATTATATTAGATGTGGAATATTATGGAGAGAAAGTATATAGCTGTCCATGTGATATGCTTGGAGGATTACCTACTCGAAACTTCTCCCCGGCCTGCCATAAAGCCTGAAATTCCCATCAAAAGAATCCCTTCTTTAAGGACCCTTTGGAGGCCCACCGCATGAATTTTAATTAGATAGACTCTGTAGATGGACAATGAGCTGGAAGGAATGAAACAGAAGGAAGTAAATGGATTGTGCTGCTTTGGGTAATTGCGCAGTGCTTTTAATAATCTTACTTTCCCCCATGAAAAGAAGTTCTGTCTGTTTGTTTTAACATTGATATTCTGCCAAGGAAGCTCTCATAAGAATTTAAGTTGGGTGTCATCCAAAGGGTGCATAGTGGGTGGTGGCTACAGGTTATTTCCAATGAGGAACTTCATAGGAATAGTCATATAAAGGTTGCGAGCAGAAAAGTGTATGACTAGAAAAGGAGGTGGGTTGGTCATGCAATGAAACAGAAGAAAAATGACAGATAGTTGTATACTCTGTTGGTACTCACGGAATATCAAGACCTAAGCTCCAGAGGAAGCATCAGTGTGCATGTGGGGAATGTCTGGTGGACGATTTACTGGAAGACACTGAACAAAGTTATTTAGGATGAGAAGGTGGGAAGTTACACTTCGAACAGAGGAAAGATACATCAAAATATGAAGTCGTGAGGTAAGGTTGAATACCCTGTGGGAGGGGTGAGGGTATAGGAGGAGATATTTACTTATTTAGTGATATTTTATCTTTTCCCCAATTACATGTAGAAATAATTTTTAACATTTGCTTTTTCACATTTTCAGTTCTAAATTCTCTCTCTCCATCCTCCCTTCTCTCTTCCCTGAGACAGTAACCAATATGAGAGAGGTTATACATGTGCTTGTGAAAAGAATTTATAACCATCCACTGCAAAGTATGAAGCAAGCATGCGAGGGAATGGGAAACAGAATGAATAACTTGGGAATGGAAAAAGAGTAGATGGAGAAAAATCCGGAGAGTTGGTTGCTCCTGGCCTCTCTGAGATCCCATAGTCACAGATCGTAAGCATCATGAGGACATTAAGATGATGGGGAAGTTCTCAAAAGGGAGACAGTCCAGAAAGCATGTGGGAAAGGGGCCTAATAAACTTTCGTATTGTTTAGAAATTATACAACTGGGTGCTGCATGGCACAACAGTATGCATGATCATATTAAGATAATCACTCAAAACTTCGGAGCTGTGAGTGTCTAAATAGTACCCCAGTGACCCTAAAAAGAAGATAGTAGACTTCCCCAAAGTATTTACACTGTGCATATTTGGCATGAATAAATCCACTATTTTCCACTTGTTAATACGAGACTTTTATATTACATTACCAAGCAATTTATGAGCTCATCAGCTGATCCCGTCATATCTATCTCATCATAACTCTAGTGCTGCCAGGCACTTAAGGACCTCCCTGTGTAGTCTACCCAACTCAGTTGTTAAGATGACCCCACCAAAGAAGTCACATCTAAAACATTTAAAGGAAATTATTTTGGTGATTTCTAGCTGCAAATACCTGTAGGTCAGTCAGATATAAATTTGAAATACATCCCTCAGTTACTGTTTCATTGATGAAGGAACAAAAAATAATAACGATTTGTTGGCGTTTAAAGTAAGCATTTTTCTTCCTCTGAGCCAGAAAACCAACAAGAAATTTCAAGGACAAACGGGAGAATGATATTTGAAATCAAAATGAAAAAAAGATAACTCTGGGAAGCCATTAAATTAGCAGAAACAGAGTATTCCGATCTATATCTGCCCAAGAATCTCTTCCTACATCTCCAACAAATTGTCATCCAACCTCTTGTCAAAGACATTCTTTTTTTTAAAAACCTCACCTTCCGTCAGCAGTCAGTGGCACATTGGATAGATTGTAACAGGGAGATTTGCTGTAATTCAGCCCACAAAATCACCCTGGTTATATGGAGCATGTAGCAGTCCACCCCTGTCTATGGGCAAGGGAAACAGTGTGTACAGATTGTCTTAGAAGAGAGCATGCTCAGTCTTGAGCATGCTCAGTATTGCACATGGCTGGGAAAGCCTCTGACCCTTGACCCCAGCTTCTCCCAGGTTAGGCTGGAACTCAGGTTTCTTTGTGCTCACCTGGTTAAGAGAAACCACACCTATACCTTGTCATTAACCAATGATAATCATCCCTATGTACTGTGTATATTTGCATATCAAAGAGATTAAATATGACCCAGCCAGCTCCGCCTTTCTCTCTTCTGCTCTTCCTCTCTTCCAGTTCCCACTGATGCCTGTCCTTGCTGGAGCCTGGCCTTTGGCCAGGCTCCATCTCTAATCTTTCTCTATCATCTCTCCAACCTGTGTGGTATTAAATCTGGATCTCTGGACTGGTATAAGCCTTCAGAATGGTCCTTTGATCAGAGCTTGGCTGTGGCTCATTGATAATTAATAAAGACTCATTCCTGCCACCTCACTTCTCTAATTCGACTCCATCATCTCCCTCATGGTATCTAAAACTTCTATCCTTTCTCTATCTTCCTACCTTAAAGCTCCTCTCTCCCCTCAGAGGAAGCTTTAGAGCACAAGACCTACAAACCAGTTTCTAGGCAGATAATTAGCTCATAGGGTCTTCACTTATATTCAAAATCTGAGGAGGAATTACTTTTCAACTATGCCAAGAAGGAAATAACCCCATCTGGTGAAAAGGGGAAAATTTCAAAAGCAAAGTTCTGCCTTGAAAGTGTTTGATATTTGATCAGGCAAAGTGTACAGGGGAAAATGTTCTCTTGGTATAGGATGTTATTATACTGAAGTATATATTC
This sequence comes from Monodelphis domestica, assembly GCF_027887165.1. Taxonomy (NCBI): domain Eukaryota; kingdom Metazoa; phylum Chordata; class Mammalia; order Didelphimorphia; family Didelphidae; genus Monodelphis; species Monodelphis domestica. The sequence continues at coordinate 16,811,430 of NC_077235.1, read as the reverse complement.
TCAAACATTATTTCTTGGGAAAATCTAATTGATGTTAATTGACACTGGGGAGATGTTAATTGGTGAAATGATATTTAAAAGAACACACACAGGATAGAAGTTTATGAGCTCTAATATTAAATATCCTTAATCTCTCAGGATTTTCCCTAGAATACAGCCAGGCACACCCTGGGGACCTGACATGCTAATCAGAAGGTGGGCTGGGAGAGTTAACCTTTGAGTCTGTGCTAAGGACTGATACCTACCTCACTGGCTCATTTGTACTACCATTGCTTTACATGAGGCATATAAAAATATGGATGGAAGGATTGATTGGATGAATTCCTACCAGTCCTTTAAAAGCTACCTTAGATGGCCCTTTTTCGATGAAGCTTTCATTATTTCTCTTGCTCTACATTAGACTGTTAGAAACAAAGTGTTTCTGGCCATAATTCTAAACTTAAGATGTAAACTTTAATTGTGGAAAATTAAAGCTGGCGACCACACCCAGTTTTTTATAAAACCCCACATAGATGCTTGACAGTATGTTTTATAGGTTTTGGAGAGGTAATTAGCATGTCATTCACAGCAGAATGTACAGGAAGATGTTAAGAAACATGCAATGGTGCTTGATAACAAGGGTTTGAATCATTTGCTACCAAGTCCTCACAGTTCAGTGCAAAGTTAACTTCCATACTAGTAGGTCAGAGTAACCTTTTCTGATCACAATACTCTGGGAGCCTGTAGTGGCAAAAGTCTTTGAAGGATCAAAAAACAGAAGAAAACGAGGTTGTTTTCATATTATCTTATCAGGCCAACTGGACACTCTCCACTCCCAATGAACCCAGATTCTTCTGCCTTGGTTTCAGCTTCCCTAGAGAAAACTACCCAAACCTAAAGTTTTTATTCGTCCAACAGAAACTCTTAATATATATTAGCTGCTATAATATTCTAATATACCAAACTATATCCTTTCTAATACTATACTTAATATTCTATTATTATAATTGCCATCTTCTACACAATTTACTATCTGGGCCTAACGCTTTCTAAAACTTAGAATTGCCATTTGTTATCTAAAAGATTATATGTGATTACTCAGTTCACAGTCAATCATATAAAGACAATAGAACAGTTTTCCTTTTGAGACTTGATCTATTCCTGTTTACCTCGTATGTTATTGTGTTTTGTAATTTCCCAATATGTTTATTATCACATAAGGTTCTATGTCACTGTGTCTTTTTTATTCCCCAAATACGCTATGATCTCCAAGAGGGCCTGCTTCCTCTGTCTTACTTTTCAAAATCTCTCCTTGCAACCCCATGACCCCCACAGTGTTGACTTTTATGCCCTGTAGAACTTGAAAGGGAGAATCAGAATGTTCCTCAGGACTAATGCTGCCTGTAATAGAAAAGAGGCTATTTTCTGACCACTGGGCAATATAGGGGGGAAAGTAATTCATTGAATGAGTAGATTTTGAGAAATGATTATATGCATAACAATACAGTAGGCAATGCGACAGTACAATAGGAATTTATAGGCTAGTTGTAACAACAAAACATGCCCAAATGAAACAATTCAAGAGCATCATAAGAAAGTGTGAGTATGTGCTAAAGGCAATGATAATTCCCTTTGAAATGTTTCAAGAAGCATAAGAGACTTCTCTCACAACTCTGTAATGTTCATTTTCCAGGTAATGATTTGATGTTATGAGGAGGTAAATGAATTGCCAGTGGTCATAGAGTTTACAGAGTGTCTCAGGTACAATTTGAACACAAGTCCTCTGACTCCCAAGTCCAGCATTCTTTCTAAAACCAACAAAAACTGAGATGTCAAGAAGGGAAAAGGAGCAAAAGTTAAGGGAATTGGTTGGGGGAGAATGTCAATATTGCTAGAGTGATTCAGGAATGCCTTTATCAAAGTAGAGGCACATGAGCTGGACCTTAGAGATGGCTAGAATTTAAGTAACTTGAAAGAAATGGGAGGAGTAATTCCAGGTAGAAGAAGCAATATGAATAAAGTCTTGGAGCCAAGTATAAGCAATTATATAGGGCTTTCAGGTTTATGAAGTTCTTTAAAGACAACATCTCATCTGATTTTATAATAACCCGGAGAGTCAAGTACTACAAAGGGAGCAGCAGTAGTCACCATCTCTCTTTTTTAGGAAGCATTTCCCATAGTAAAACTAACATTTGAAAAGCACTTCTTCCTTGAGGTGGGGGTGAGGATTATAAATGATACTGAATAAATTTGAATTAGCCAAAAGACCAATGGTGGAGACAGTAGTTTGTTGGATGTAACTGTTAAGTACATTCTCAATCAATTTAGAAACTGAGGAGGAAATGCCTAATTTGAAAATCAAAGAATGCAAGATACCGAATGGTCATGAAGTATTTTTATGTTGAAAAATGATATATATTTTTCCCATAATGATGCAATTGTATAATGTTGAGAGAAGGAACTAACGGTGCATTAGTCTGTGATTCGTGCTCACACTTACCTATCACTTGATTGCTTCATTTGTTGGGAGTTGGTAATCCACAAGCACATTTAAACAAGTCCACAGAATTCAACTCAAAGAGCTAGGGATTCGGAATGCATCACTAGAAAACAAGAATATTGCAAATGCTAGAGAAAATGGAGTTTTATTCCAGGATAACTAATAACAGTAATTCTAGAGTCATAAGCATGGCAATCTATCTGGTTCTTCTGAAATACTTCATCTGAAAAAATAATTTTTCATTTTCAATCTATATACACCCTAGCTCTTCAGTGAAACTAGGAAAAAAGAATATGAAAATATCGTGATGAACAAATCCATCATGTGTACTCAGCCTACAAAAGCATTTCTTAAAAAGATTGTGCTATTCTGATAGGTAGATCAAGCATTTGGAAGCTACTGATACACTGTATTTGTAACCAATGTTTTCAACAAAAAAGGGGTAATTTTTTCTCATTATTTTTGCCTTCATTCTGCCATTTGTAGGCAAGTCTTTTTAGTCAAGTTGGGGAATGCATAACCCAAGGATATCTTAACATGTGCACTTGTCAATCTCCTTTGTGACTTTTAATTCATCCAATATTTAACAATATATTGCATCATATGAATAACATCCCACAGCTTGATAATGAAAAGTGCTATGAAAACTGTACGGAATTCATTTTGTCATTTGATATTGACACCTGAAACCCATTAGACATTTCTGTCTGTTCATCTGCCCTTCTCTCTTATTCTACATCAGTCTGTCTGTGTTTGTCAGTCTCTATTTCATTCTGTCTTTATATTAATCTACTGATCTCTGTCTATCTCTGATTTTGTCTGCATGTATTTCTGTGTCTTTTTTGTCTATCTATCTAGTAGTAGTCTCTCGGTAACCGAGGATGACGATTGTCTTTGTGCGTTTTCATCTATGATAGATGAGTGTGCCCAAAGACACTTGTGCGTGAAGGAGATTTAAGTGGAAAAGTCGATGCACAGAGACAGTCCCACTCTCTCGGTGTTGGAAGCCTGGGTCCAGTGGCACGAAAAATCGTTACACCTGGAGACCTCCTCAGCTGCTTTGGATGGCCGTGTTGTCTTTTGTGCTCCAACACGCCCTAAGCACTTCACAGTGCTTTGCTGTGTCACCCTCACAGCCATTGAACCTTCTTATTGGTTTCTTCTGTCTGTTCCGCCGAAACAGTCTTCACATGCTGGGTGAGCAAAGCCCTGGTTCACCAGGGGTTGACCACCCGATGGCCACCCTCACAAGGTTTAGCCGGCCTGTCAAAGCCATTGCCCGGGGTTTGGCTGCTGCCGCATGCTAGCAGCTACTGGGAGCCACAAGTGAGAGCTGGGTGTCAGGTGAGGGTCAGAGGCTGGAGAGCTGCCCTAGGAGGGCACAACAAGCCCTCCATACCAGAGATACTACCCCTCCCTGAACACCCCATACACCCTTCTATCTATCTATCTATCTATCTATCTATCTATCTATCTATCTATCTATCTATCTGTCTGTCTGTCTACCCTCTCTTTCTGTCTATCTGTCTGTGTCTGTCTATGTGTCTATCTACGTGCTATCTATATATCCATCTATCTGCTCTCCTACCTATCTGACTACTCCTCTGCCAGTCAGCCTGCCTATCTGTCTTTCTGTTTGTCTGTCTCTATTCTGTTCTATGTCTCTCTCCATCTTTATGTCTCTGTCTCTGTCTCCGTCTCTCTCTATTCACTGTGTTTCTTCCTGCTATTGTGCCCAAAGGAATAATGAACTGGAGGAATTCCATGTGAACTGGAACGACCTCCAGGAATTGATGCAGGGTGAAAGGAACAGAACCAGGAGAACACTGTACACAGAGAATGATACACTGTGGTACAATCTAATGTAATGGACTTCTCCAGTGGGGCAATACAGTGATACTGAAGAACTTGGAGGGATTTAGGATAAAGAACACTATTCACATTCATAGGAAAAACTGGGAGTAGAAACACAGAAGAAAAACAATTGCTTGATCACATGAGTTGATGGGGATATAGATTCTAAATGATCACCCTAGTGCAAACATCAATAATATGGAAATAGGTTTTGATCAGGGACACTTGTAAAACCCAGTGGAATTGCACCTTTTTCAACTGTCCATCAGGGCAATCATAGTGACTATAACTTGGCGGGAGCCATCAGGTCACGATGTCTTGAAAAGTCACTCGTGGTAGATAAGGAGGCCACAGAGTGGCCCTTGGCAAGATGTGATTACCCATTCAATCCCCTTTGCATAACCTCTCTCATTAACATCCCTTACCGATGGAATTGACATGATTAATATTCCCCCTGGTCTCAGAAAGAATAATTCAAGAGTAAAATACCTGTACCCTAATTCTAGAAAACATCACCAAAAGATCAGACCCTCAAACCCAATCCCAAAAGACTATCATGGGTTAACTTTTACTTAGCTATAAAACTCCCAGCAAAACTGTAGCTACAAGCCAAGCCCAGAACTTTCTCACTCACAGAAACTTATTCTCATGAAGCCAGCATACAAATCAATAATGAAGACCCATACAAAACATACAGGTACAGCAAGCTTCATCATGCCTCAGTGACTTAATTCTTCCCCTTGAGAAACTCCGTAGAAAACCCTGAAAAATGATCAGACTAATATTAAATCTGAATTGTGTTCCCAGTACCTCTCAACCTCAATGATATGATTGTTGAATTGTCTTTAAGAACTTCTGATTGAATTCTTTTTATTAAAAACAATAAGTAAATTTCCTTGATTGTTTGTAAGCTCAAAAACTCCTCACAGGGTAATTAAAAAATTAAGCTACCTGAGACAAAATAATTTATCTTGTTCAAACTTTTATTCTGTTAATAATCTGTAATCACAATACAAGAATATAGAATATTAATCAAGTGATTTGTTAGAAGTTAATGTATCACTTTTCCAATTATATCTATTTACACATGTGTGTTAGGTTATGTATCTGTGTGACAACAAAATGGGTATAAAAATAAACACCAAGCCTGGGGATGATGGAGCAGCTATCAGATGCAAAGCATGCCCATGGCCGTAAATATACAGCTGTCTATCGTTTGTTATTTTCCTGACTGATTGTTCACCACCTCTTGGGAACCCCTGGAGTCCTGAGTGAGGCTGGTCCTTGCCAGTGGCAATAACTAAAAGAGGAGTAATGTCAGTCTTTAGCATGTGTGTAGTCACCAGTGAGCATCTTGCCAGGTGTGTCTTGAGTGGCTGGTGTGCCAGTGATTGATGTAATTGGTGCTATTGGTTCGTGTGTTTCTATTCCTGGTCCTGGGCCTCATGAAGTGTCCTGCTCGGTCCTGGATACATATTTGCTCCTTCTGCATCTGGATCAGGTCCTTTCCATGGTTTGCTGTGCTTGGTGGGTATTCAGATATACCCATTATCTGTAGAAATACAAGCAAACCCTCGACCCAAAGTGATCATCCTGTTGGGTCCCCGGTAGTCTTTATATCCTGGTCATCTCCAAAGAAACCTTATCATTACACTCAAAAAGCTTTTGCAGAAGAGGAGAAGATAGCCTTTCTGGGATGGAGAAGTGATCAATGGTTAGGGGTACCACGACATCCCTTTTTTCATTTAAAAGATTAAATGCCATTTCCAGCTCAATTGGTTTTGATACAAGCATAACTAATCCTAGTCAAGAAATGCTTTTTTGCAGACAGTGAAGAAACCAGTCAGTCAAGATAATGATCATCTATACATTTTGAACAATAGAAACCATTTCTGTTGCAATTGAACAGTATCCAATATACTGTTATAACATTTAAAACTGTGAAATTTGTTTTTTGGATCAGATTTGAGTAACATGGAGAAATTCCAACAAAATTATCGTAAGTTACATATTATACAATACAACTGAAAGTATTGAGATATGTGAAAAGAGTCCATCTTGTAACAGATATGCATATACTTTTATTTTTTGTTCTTTTTTTTTACTTTTAAACATTTTATTTGGTAATTTTCAAACATTACTAATTGCAAACAAAGATCATTTTCTTTCCCCCCTCCCTCCCGCCACCCCTCCCATAACCGACACGCGATTCCACTGGGTATCACATGTGTCCTTTATCCTAACCCATTTCCATATTGTTGGTATTTGCATTAGGATGTTCATTTAGAGTCTCTCCTCAATCATATCCCCTCAGCTCCTGTAGTCAAGCAGTTGCCTTTCCTCGGTGTTTTTACTCCCACAGTTTGACCTCTGTTGTGGATAGTATTTTTTAGATCCCTGCAGATTGTTCAGGGACATTGTATTGATACTAATAGAGAAGTCCATTATGTTCGATTGAACCACAGTGTATCGGTCTCTGTGTACAATGAATGTTTTCCTGGTTCTGCTCCTTTCTCTCTGCATCACTTCCTGGAGGTTATTCCAGTCTCCATGGAATTCTTCCACTTTATTATTCCTTTTAGCACAATAATATTCCATCAACAACATATACCACAGTTTGTTCAGCCATTCCCAATTGAAGGACATCCGCTCATTTTCCAATTTTTGGCCACCACAAAGAGTGCAGCTATGAATGTTCTTGTACAAGCCTTTTTCCTTATTATCTCTTTGGGGTACAAACCCAGCAGTGCTATGGCTGTATCAAAGGGCAGACAGTCTTTTATCGACCTTTGGGCATAGTTCCAAATTGCCCTCCAGAATGGTTGGATCAGTTCACAACTCCACCAGCAATGAATTAATGTCCCTACTTTGCCACATCCCCTCCAGCATTCATTACTTCTCTTTGCTGTCATGTTAGCCAATCTGCTAGGTGTGAGGTGATACCTCAGAGTTGTTTTGATTTGCATCTCTCTGATTATAAGAGATGTAGAACACTTCTTCATGTGCTTGTTAATAGTTTTGATTTCTTTGACTGAAAATTGCCTATTCATGTCCCTTGCCCATTTTTCAATTGGGGAATGGCTTGATTTTTTTGTACAATTGATTTAGCTCTTTGTAAGTTTGAGTAATTAAACCTTTGTCAGAGGTTTTAGTTATGAAGATCGTTTCCCAATTTGTTGCTTCCCTTCTGATTTTAGTTACATTGGATTTGTTTGTACAAAACCTTTTTAATTTGATGTAGTCAAAATTATTGATTTTACATTTTGTGACTCTAAGTCTTGCTTGGTTTTAAAATCTTTCCCTTCCCAAAGGTCTGACATGTATACTATTCTCTGCTCACCAAATTTACTTATAGTTTCCTTCTTTATGTTCAGGTCATTCACCCATTCTGAGTTTATCTTGGTGTAGGCTGTGAGGTGTTGATCCAAACCTAATCTCCCCCACACTGTCTTCCAATTTTCCCAGTAGCTTTTATCAAATAGTGGATTTTGGTCCCAAAAGCTGGGGACTTTGGGTTTGTCATAGACTGTCTTGCTGAGGTCACTTACCCCAAAGATATTCCACTGATCCTCCTTTCTGTCTCTTCACATATACTTTTAGAACAGAATGTCTGTAAGCAAATTCTTAATCATCTTTTTAGGTAAACTGCCTCTTAGTAACAGTTCATCTGTGTGGAGAGTTCATGAGGCTTGTCCTGAAGTCAGTGGTTGTGCCTTCTTTGTTCAGTAGCTATTTTTAGGAGATCTGGTCGCTGTGTTGTGCTATGGTGAGTGCTGTATAGACACATGCGTTCTTTGCCCTCTGGTCTAGTTTTCTCTGGGAATCTTTGATGATGGGTTTTCTTCCACGGATTTCTGATATCGGCAAAAAGAGAAGCAAAACATCGACCCCAAAGGAAAGACTTCTTGGATCTTATTTTGATAGAAACTGTCTGAAAATATACTTTTTGTTTTTCAATTTGGGCTTTTAAATTTCTCTGAGCCCTTTCTCCAATTGCTTGTTATGAAGAATTTTCTGGAATACCAGCCTCACGAGATGTTCCATGATTTCTCCAATTTTGCCTATCTCTTGCTGGTAGAAGTGCTGTTATTCCAATTTTTCCAGTGTTTTGGAATGGCCAAATGTGCAAGATGCACCTTCTTCATTTAGAGCTTTAGCCCATATACCATGAGAATAATTCTCTCCCATCATAAATCTCATTCCCATTTGGACCAAAGGAGCATATGGTAATGCATCCATTTTCTACAGTTGTACAGGTCTTAAAATTCAGCAGTTACCTCCTTGAGGAGAAGGAGTGACAGAAATTTTCACTACCAAGTCAATTCCTTGCTTGTCTAGAATATGGAGGTTAAATAGATCTGGCACTCTGATGTAGTTGTGAGTATGAATTATCTACTTCTTGAAAAGCAGAGGCAGCTAGCATTGACCTTTGACATTCCATTAGACAGAGGTTTGGGGAGATTTGTGTAAGAGAAAAACTGTGTTCTAACATGTTAACTCTGCTTTACAAGATAGTATTCAAGATGGTGTAAATCAATAGAACATGTTCTGCATCTGCCATTTCTTTAATTTTTACAGCTGTTCAACAAATAACCAGATAAACAAAAGACAATGAATCATATTTGCATTAAAAGTCTGTGCTATAAGCTTCATCACATGTCAAACAGCAAGCAACTCTGCTTCCTACAAAAAGCCATACTGTGCCTGCATTAGCAGGCCACCATTATCTAAAATACCTTCTGCTTTTTCCTGATTTGATTCAGTGAAAATATTAACAGCCTCAGCAATAAAGTGTGTCAACATGGAATTCAGAAACCACATACTTGAGGCCTAGTGGGATCTGGTGAAGCCCAGGTTTCAGGAGGACCTTGTAGATTGGAGACCCCAAATATTGTACTTCTTCCCTGTTCCCATAAGAATCCACACTGAAGGGAATCCCAGGCGAGAAGTTTCAGAATGAGTGGGGGACCCTGAGGTGAATGACAATCCTACTTAGGTAGTCTCCCCTATTGTATCAAGAGATCCTTTCCCAAGAAGATCCACACCTGGCAGGGACCGTTCTTCAGTATCCACTGTAACCACCCCCCTCTCTTAGACCCTTGCCTTTGACTAGGATTCCTTTCCTAAGCTTGATTGTATCCTGTCAGTGATTTCCTTTGTAGCTACAGCATTGTCACTCATCTTTCCCTGCTCATTGATTTCTTCCATATGATAGAGAGGTTCCCCAAATTCTTTTGTTCCTTGGAGTTGTCACCTAGCCTGGTGGCCCTCCCAGGGATAACACTGCCAGAGTCCAGGGTTTATGCCTTGTAAACGTTGTGGCGCCAGACTGAAGAAAGAATACAATGTGGGATTTATTCCTATCCTGATTCAAGACTTGGTTTTTAGGACTATTTGAGAGTACTGTGTTATTTCCAAGTGAGGTACACACAAGAACCCATTGAGCTCAGTCAGGCAGGAATGAGCTGGGAGGGTTCGTTTAGGTAAGCCAAATTCTCGGCAAAGGAACCTCTCTTTAATCAGGAACCAACTGTGCAATCGTGTTTCCATGCATGCCCCAGCCTACACCCCAGTGGGACTGCTGCCATGTTCATGTTCATATATGGACATAGTTATATCTATTATATATGATGGACGAGGTACCTGGGAATGTTAGAAAGTGTGTGGAACATCAATCAAATCTGGTTCCAAGATAAGTCGGCCAAAATGGAGCCCGGGTCAACCCGACCACAAGCTCCACCATTGACTAAGTTTTGTGTGTGACTGAGTGTTGGTTCCTGTGTATGTGAGTGAAGCAGTATTTCTACTAGAAGGAAGAGCGAGGATTGTATAGGTGACCTGTGTAAATGGTTGGCTGAAAGCGTTGAATGGGAAGCTTGAGTTGGAGTGTGAGAGCCAGAGTGTTCTATAGAGGCTCTGAGTAACTTTAAGGCTATTAAAATAGAGAAATTTTTTAATGAATGGAAATGTCCTGACATTTGAGGTCTTTAGACTTGAGATCTAAAGAGTTATCAAATTTGGTTTATGAAAGAGCTTCTCCTAGAAAATGAAGAACTTAAGTTCTCGGTTTCTTCTCAATGTTCTGTGGGTTTTGGGTTATACTGTATGTCTAATGGATTTCTTCTACATGCAGGTGATAGAAACGTTAGCAAATAATGTCTATCAAGTTGTTTTACAACAGTTCATTCCTCTGAAAAGCTAGAGAAAAGGGCAGGAGCTGGTCATCTGCACAGGGGATTATGGAGCAGAAAGCCAAAGGAGGTCCAGAAGTTCTTGACTTTACTGTCTAATCTTTTCTTCCCATGCCTTGCTAGGACTAATGTGTGAAATCATGTAAATCAAGAGCAGTGAATTTTGAGTATTGCCAATAAGATGCATTTTCTTCGAGGTATTAACGTGGTTATTTGAGTGCAGTCATTTCATATTTTGTCAAGCTGGTATTTATTTTCGAAGAGCAAGAGTGGTTTTTTTTTCAGATTACTCTGTGTGTGTCTGTGTGTGTGTATGTGTGTGTATGTGTTATTTTAGGTTCATTTGAAGATGGGCAACTACAGACCTGACTGGTCTTTCTATTCTTGTCAAAGGACACAAAATATGGGGGAAAGTCTTTGCTTTAAATGGCAAGGAAACCCGGAACATTTTTTAACAGAGCCACAAATTTCCTCTCTAGGAGCAGCTTTAGCCATAGGACAAAGTGTTTTGAGGCAAGGAGAAGAGAAAGGCAAATTGACAGCCCAAAGGAAATTAGAGATCAAAAAGAAAAAGAGGAGGGAATTGTAGAGGTGTTCCTAGTTAGAGATAATTTTGAACATTTTCCTTAGTAACCTTAAGTTTTGTTTTTGGAGAGAAAATGTTACAGGTTTGAGTTTTTGAAAAAGGAAAAGCATCATCCACTATAACCTGATTTGGGGCATTTTGAAGGTCAATTTCCAGTGTGCAACCATTCCAATAGATAAGTTTTTGTTTGAAAAGACCAGCGAATACTGAGAACTAATTTTCCTGTTGAAGTGGAGAGAACTAATATTTTTGTCCACATTATTTCTGATGATCATTGGCACATGACCATTAATAGAGAAAGGAATTCCCCACCTGGGAAACTCCCAAGACATTTCTAGGAACGCCCTGGATTTTACCCCTACCCCTCCCCGCAGTTCTGGTGTGGGGGTGAAGAGATGAAAACCTATGAAAGGAAAGATTTACCTCAAGACATTTCTTAGGAGCCAAAAGCCTGGACCAGATTTTCCCGCAGCCCAGAATCTGAAGAATTGCTCAAGGTGACATGTTTAAGAGAAATCCGAAGGAGCCCCCAAAATACACAATCCAGAGAAGGATTGTTTCCTGTCCTTTTCATTGACTTGAGAAATATTTCTGCAGCAGAGGGAAAACTGGCCATTTGATTTCCCCTGAGAATTCTATTTACCCGGAGCCAAGGCTCTTTAAGTTGAGAACCTGGAAAGGTCAGAGTTAGTCCCCATTCTGAGTTGAAGGAGGAAAGTTGAAAATCGGAGCATTTTATCTTGTTAAGAGGATGGAAAGGAACATCTGTTCATTGGAGAAGTTGCAGACAAGATTCCAGAGTGCTGGGTTGTCTCAAAGTCAAATCAGAAGACGTTAGGAAAGAAATGAGGAACCTAGAAGGAATTGGTAGTAAGAAAGATAATCTTAGCACGGCGAGAGAGAATTACAATCTAAGAGTGAATTCTATGGAAAGATCATGGGGAAAAGAAATGCTATGGAGGAAAATGGGTTAGGAAACAGTCACAAGGGCCAATGGAAAGGCTGAGGATTGGCTCAGCTAAGTTTCTATCAAGCTCTACAGCTGACTGCTGGTCATTACCAACTTATACCTGACATTCTTTTTCCAAATTAGGGAGCTTTTCTCCCCCATTTTAAGTTACTTCCCACTTTTCTCCTGTTAGATCAAATGTTCTGTCATCCTATGATGAAATCCTCAAAAAGGCAAGGGCTAAGATATGGGGCTTATTTTAACAATCATTTTGCTTTACAGACTGACATGATTATATTTGTTCAGTAGTTAAAGGTGAATGAAAACAGTTTTTAAATTCAGAGCATCCCAACCTCCCAAAAGATAGGTTGGGAGGGTGTGTGTGTGTGTGTGTTTTTCTGTGAGTAAGAGTTTGAAACTTTTAAATATGAATTTCAAAATTATTTTGAAGGTGAAATTGTGGTTAAAAACTTGGGTTTTTCTGACTATTTGATATTTCGTCATTATTTCCAAGTTAACAGGTGCAAGGATGTTACCTTTGAAAGAACAATTAGAGAAATTCACAGTTTGCAAGATTCCGGCACCAGGAAGAGGATTCTCCATTTTACGTAGCACATTTACAAAATTTAATGGCCAAGACCGATACAGTGAATGGAACGTTGCAACTTGCATTCTTGCTCTTGGGTTTAGACGAACATCAGTACTGGGACCCCTTTTTTGTCATCTGAGTAAGCAGTACCTCTGCCAATCCCGAACAACTAATAGGTGACTCTGCCTGTTATTTCAAAGTTTGAATGTATCAAATAATGTGATCACTTTGATGCCATGCATCAATGAGAATGTGCCTCTTCTAGAAAATGGAGGCTAGTAGATGGGCTAACATGACAGCAAGGGAACGTAATGAATGCTGGAGGGGATGTGCCAATGTCAGGACATGAAGGCATTGCTAGTGGAGAGGCGAATTGATCCAACCACTCTGGAGGGCAACATTCAAGGGAGCCTTTTGATGCAGCCATAGCACTGCAGGGTTTGTACCCCAACGACATAATAAGGAAAAGACTTGGACAAGAATATTGATAGCTGCTCTCTTTGGAGTGGCCAAAAATTGGAAAAGGAGGGGATGCCCTTCAATTGGGGAATGGCTGAACAAATTGTGGAATCTCTTGGTGCTGGAATACTACGGTGCTCAAAGGAATAATAAAATGGAGGAATTCCATGGGAAATGGAACGACCTCCACGAATGGATGCAGAGGGAGAGGAGCAGGACCAAGAGAACATTGTACACAGAGACGGTTACACTGTGGTGCAATGGAATGGAATGGACTTCTCCATTAGTGGCCATGCAGTGATCCTGAACCACCAGGAGGGATCTACAAGAAAGAACACTATCCACATTCACGAGGAAAACTGTGGGAGTAGAAACACCCCAGAAAAACAACTCCTATATTACAAGTGTCCAGGGGGTTAGAGTTGGGGATATAGACTCTAAATGAATATCCTAGTGTAATCATCAACAACATGGAAAGAGGTTCTCATCAAGGACACATGTCATACCCAGTGGAATTGCCCCTCGACTAGGGGAAGGGTGAGAGTAGGGGAAGGATGGACAGAATATGATTCTTGTCACTGAGGAGGAATGATGTTCTAAATTGACTACATAAAATAGGAAAAGCAATAAAATAGGCAATTGCTGAATAAATAAAGAAATAATAGGCTGCCTAGAAAAGTTTTAGAATGATCAATTCTCAAGACTTGGTTTGGGTATCCAACTGTTTCAAGATTATGCATTTCTTCCTTGGCCTCATGTGTCAGTTTTCTCCCTGAGGAGACGACATCATTTTCTTTGAATGGTACCCATCATGATTGTTGCGGGGTTGAGAGATGCACCCCTGTAGCACGGGAGGGATACCATTGGCAAGAATGCAAGACTGAAACTTGGCTTCAAAAGAAAAAGAAACAACTTATTGATTTGGAAAGTCATGTTGAATGTGGTCAGGAGGCAGCCAAGGTGTAAGAGCATGGGTGCAAAATCTGCTCCTTGGGAGGACAGCAACACAGCTTGCCTCCATGTGGAGGTTTAGCTATCATTTGACTGCAGTGAGGACAGAGCCCAGAAACAAGGGGTTTGGGCAGGAGGTTTGCCCCAGTACAAGGGGCTGGTTCTTGGCATCTACAGCATAAAGGAAGGGGTGTTTCTCTTTGGCCATCTGATTCAAAGGGGCAAGAAGAGTGGGTAGAAGGAGTGAAAGGTGGGGGCTGCATCTGAGGAACAGCTCAACTCTCCACAGTTTGCATTATCCTCACTAGAGTGCATGGGATCTCAATGGCAGCTAACATTCGGTGTCCTTTTGACTCACTTTGTTTCATAGTCTGCCTGAGGAAATGCCATTCTTGTTTAGTAAATGCTCCTTGTTGGGAAATGTCAGGACAACAGGTTAAGATCCCTGTAAGCAAGGCGTAGAGCTTAGCCTCTGAGATCTTGATTCCTTGATTTCCTATTCAAGACTTTCATCAACTCATGGAAGAGACTGAGAAGAAGGGTTTGGACCCATCATCCCGTCTGCCACAGCCACTCACCTCACTGGCCAAAGTGGAGGTCTGCCACTCCCCCTCCAATCTTGAACCAAATACATCTTCTGAGCCATCTGAACATCACAGGGACACCATAATATGCTTTGCTTGCCAGCAACCAATTATTCTGATATGTTTGGGTGGACATCTGAGAAGGAGAATGGGAAAGATCAAGTGACTTATAAATTAGATAGAGGGATAGACCAATGGACACACAGATTGACAGACACTGGAGATCGATTGAAAAACAGACACATACATAGATAGGTACATACATACATATCTATATAGATACCCAGAGAGGACTGATGGGCAGACAGATAGACAGACTGAAAGGTACATAGACAGGAAGGCAGTAAGACAGAATAACAGATAAAGGAAGCTCTCTGTCTGGCTGTCCCCTTATCCATCTTTCAGTCTACATGGATTTAGAGCTAGAGATAGTGTACCTTTTCTTGGGTTGTGGCCTGAGGAATTGTATCCCACAGTGTGCTCCAGGGATCCCTCCCCCATATTTCCTCAGAGGTAGGCTCCCGTGAGGAATGATGCTACCTACTTTAGTGTGTGTGATTCGTCTTGAGATGGACCAAACCTTGGCTAAGGAGGGGCAACGGGCATTGTCCCTCCCACAACACGGGATTGGTCCAATTCCGGACCAATCCCAAGCCAGGACTCAAAGGGGAGGGACTCCAGGAGCACAATGGGGGCTGTAGTTCAAAACACTTGAAAACCCATGAAAGAAACACAGACAGGCTGACAGATGTACAAACCAGTAGGCGAATAGACAGAATAACAGATCAAATACTCTGTCTGTCAGTCCTTCTGTCTGTCCAGCTGTCCATCTCTCCTACTACATACATTCATAGAGAGATATCTTGTGGGTTTTCAAGAGTTGTGGCCCCAGGGGACTATATCTCCTAGCGAGCTCCCGGGGTCCCTAACCCTTATTTCTGGTGAGGGAATGGTCTTGAATTTGACCAATGCTATGATGGGCAATGGATGTCTTGAAATGGACCAATCCCATGCTAAGGAGGGACCATGGACATTGACCTCCCCCGGAATCCTGGAATGGTCCATTACCAGACCAATCCCAATCCAGGACTCAAAGGGGGGGACGCCTAGAGGACACTGGGAGTTGTAGTTCCCCAGGATGTCACAACACTTTAAAATGACCTACACATAGACTGATCCATGCACAAACAGTCAGGCAGATAGATATATAGACTATACCAACAGATACACAAAGATATAGATAGATAGATAGATAGATAGACAGACAGACAGACAGACAGATAGAGTGACAGACAGACAGATAGAAAGATAGATAGATTCGATTATACATCCATAAACACATAGACACATAGATATAGCCAGGTGGGACTTGTAGATAGAAGGACAGGCTGATAGACACACAGACAGGCAGGCAGATAGACAAAATGACAGAGAAACTAGTCCATCTGTCAGTCTTTCTGTATGTCTGTCGATCCGTCGGTCTGTGTCTGTCATTCCGTTTTTTTCTCATTCTGTCTTTATATCAATCTATTGATCTAGCTGTATCTATCTATCTATGTGTATTCCTATCTGTCTATCCCTATCTGTCTATGCATTTGACTGACTTTCTGTGTCTCCCTCAGTCTGTCTGTCTCTCCATTCCATCTTCCCTCGGTCTGTCCTTCCATCTCTCTGTCTCTGTCTGTCCCTTTGTTTCACTCTCCAATATTCTCATGTTCTATTAATCTTTCAATGTCTCTGACTATCTCTCATTCTGTTTGTGTTTCTGTCTGTTTGTAATATCTTGCTATCTATTTATCTCTCTATCTGTCTGTCTCTCCCCCTGTCTATCTCTCTGTCTGTGTCTGACTATGTGTCTCTCGATGTGCTATCTCTATATCCATCTATCTTCCCTCCTACCTATCTGACTACCCATCTGCCAGTCGGCCTGCCTATCTGTCTTTCTGTTTGTCTGTCTCTATCTCTCTGTATTCTCACGGGATCAGGGAACAAGTACAAACTTTGGGGTCTGCAACCTACAAGCTCCTCCGGAAACCCAGGCTACTCCAGATCCCACTATGCCAAAAGGTTGGGGTTTCTTGATTCCAGGTTGACAATAAGAACATCGGGAAGTCCATTGACCTTTGACATTTCCTCAGAGAGGGGAATGGGGAGATTGGTGTGTGAGAGAAAAAGTGTGTTCTAAAATTTTAACTCTGTCTTTGCAAGATAGGATTCACAGTGGTGTGAATCGACAGAACATGTTTTGCATCTTAAATTCCTGTAATTTTTAGAGCTTTTTAACAAATAACCAGATAAACAACAGACAAGGTATCACATGGGATTTTATAAGTCTGTGCTATGATCTTTATCACGTGTCAAACTGTAAGCAATTGTGTTTCCTGCAAAAAACCATACTGTTCCTGCATTAATGGCCACCATTGACAAATACAGCTCCTGCTTTTCCTGATTGAATGCAGTGAATGTATTCACAGCATCAGCAATAAGGTGTGTCAACATGGAATCTAGAAACCACATACTTGAGGCCTAGTGGGATCTGGTGAAGCCCAGGTTTCAGGAGGAGCTTGTAGGTTGGAGACCCCAAATATTGTACTTCTTCCCTGTTCCCATGGGAATCCACCCTGAAGGGAATCCCAGGCGAGCAGTTTCAGACTGAGTGGGGAACCCTTAGGTGAATGCCAGTCCTAGTTAGGTAGTCTCCCCTCTTGTATCAAGAGACCCTTTCCCAAGAAGATCCACACCAGGCAGTGACCATTCTTTAGTATCCTTTGTAAGCATCCCCCTCTCTTAGACCCTAGCCTTTGGCGAGGATTCCTTTCCTAAGCTTCATTGTATCCTGTCAGTGATTTCCTTTGTAGATACAGCATTGTCACTCATCTTTCCCTGCTCCTGGATTTCCCCCATGTGGTAGAGAGGTTCCCCAAATTCTTTTATTCCACGGAGTTGTCACCTAGCCTGGTGGCCCTCCCAGGGATAACATTGCCAGAGTCCAGGGTTTCTGCCCTGTAAAATCTGTGGCACCAGACTCTGATAAAGGAATAGAATCTGGGATTTATACCTATCCTGATTCAAGTCTTGGTTTTTCAGATTATTTGAGAATTCTGTGTTATTTCTAAGTTAACAAATGGCGAGGCATCCAGGATGCTCAAATTATGGCTACCTAAACTTCCAGCCAGTTTGACCGCCAGATGTGAGGTACATGCAAGAACCCATTGAATAGAGTCAGGAATCAGCTGGGTGGGTTCGGTTAGGTAAGCCAATCTTTCAGAAAATGAACTTCTCTTTAATCAGGAACCAACTGGGCAATCGCGTTTCCATGAATGCCCCAGCCTACACCCCAGTGGGAATGCTGTCAAGTTCTTGTTCACATATGGACATAGTTATATATATGATATATGATGGACCACTTACCTGGAAATGTTAGAAAGTGTGTGGAACATCAATCAAATCTGGTTCCAATGTACGTCGGCCAAAATGGAACCTGGTTCAACCTGACCACAACTCCACCATTGACCAATTTTTGTGTGTGACTGAGTGTTTTTACCTGTGTATGTGAGTGAAGCAGTATTTCTAGTAGAAGGAAGAGCAAGGATAGTATAGGTAACATGCGTGAATGGTTGGCTAAATGCTTTGACTGGGAAGTTTGAGTTGGAGTGTGAGATCCAGAGTGTTCTATAGAGGGTCTGGGTAACTGCTTTAAGGCTATTAAAATAGAGAAAGTTTCAACTTCAGGTCAAGATGGCGGCTTAGAAGCCACAAAAGTTTAGACCTCTGAAAACCATTCCTTATCAATCAGAAAATGAATGCTCCTAGGGGACTGAAATTCAAACTCAACAACAGGACAGAACCGGGGAACCCACCTTCTGGACTGAAATCAAAAGGTATGCCCCCGAAAAGCCAGAATCCTAGAACACTTGGGTCTTAGGGGACTGTAGCAGTCCAGCCCATAGGTATTATAAAGAGACAAGGTTTGTGAATGGGCACATGGCCATTCTGCGCATGGCAATGAACTCTTTCCCAGCGTGGCTGAACTTAGGGCACGAAACCTTGCTTCCCTTTGTTTCACTCACCTGAGGATAAAAACTCCACCTTCACCTTGTCGTAATTTGCAATTATCCAATGGCAATACACTATGTAACTCATCTATAAGTATTGAGGCATTATGTAACTTATCAATATGTATTGAGTTCATTTGCGTATCAAAGAGAATAAATTGGGAAGCCCTGGCCAGCTACAGGTTTGCTATCTCCACCTTTCTCTCTTCTCTCTATCTTCACCTGAGGCCTGGCCTTCGGCCAAGTCTCTCTCTCTCTTTCTTTTCCAATGCTAATACCTAGCATTCTCTAATTCTATTGGTCTCTATTAATTCTCCCAGCTGAACTATATCATCCTCTGACCAGTGTAGTGTTAAAAGGGATCTCTGGGTGGAATATACCCTGTCAGTAACGTCCAGTGATCAGAGCGTGGCTGCGGCTCCAAAATATTAATAATAATTGATTACTGACTCATTATTGACATCTCAAGGATAGGCTCCTTCACGACCTTCGCAGGATCCAAAACTTCTATCCTATTTCTATCTTCCTACCATAAAGCTTCTCACTGGCGGGAGGCTTTAGGGACGGCAGAAGGAAGGTACCAGGACCCCTCCCCCCCAACCCAGAGTGTTGAGCCCACAGCAGCAGCAGAAGCCTCGGGGCCTGCAAAGGTGCTGGTTTGAAGGGTGTACCTTGAAAGCAACCTGGGCCAATCTCAGGGTGTCCAATACAGACAGCAGGGAAGCAGCCTGAGAGAGACGGGGTCGGGGGGGGGGGAGCCTGTAGCCCCCTGGCTGGGTCCTTCCATCTGAGTCTCACAGGAGGTTTTTGCCTTGTGGCACATCCAGACCAAACCAGCTGAAACTAATCCCATCCCTGATGGGGATTGAGCCCTTAGAGCTCAAGGAGGCCAGGACCTCTTCCCCCTTAGAGTGCAGGGCCCTCTGAACGGACAGGAACCTCAGGGCCAGCACAGGCACTGAGGTATCTTGATGCAGTGCTGTGCCTGGCTCAGAGCGTGGAAGTAAGGCAGCAGGGGAGCAACTGGAGGGAAATGAAAGCAGTAACACCCGAAAAGGCGGCAGGCATGGGAGAGCAAACCCTGGGCTTCCCCGGGAAAACAGCGCAGCTGAGGAGAATGGATAATTTGCCTGGGGATTAAGCCTCGGACCATCAGACAGATACACTAAGAGCCAGTCGTCCTCACTCAGATCTCTGAGTGGAAAGGGGAAGAAAAACCATAGAGATGGAAAACAGTACAGAAATGCAAAAGCCTTCAATCACCAAGAAAAGTAAGAAGAAGGGGGGACTTTGGACATATTTTATGAAGCAAAAATACAAAATACAGAGGAGGTAGAAGAGGAAACACAAACAAATGCTCCAAAACCTTCCAAAGGAAATGGAAATTCTCCACAAACTCTTGAAGAATTCAAATCGGAAATTATCAAAAAGATGGAAGCCTTCTGGCAGGAAAAATGGGAAAAAATGCAAAAGGAACTCAGCAACCTGAGAGACCAAAATATGCAAATGCAGAAACAGCTCGAAGGCTCAAAAACAGGTCAGACCAAACTGAAAAGGAAACCCAGTCTTTAAAGGTCAGAGTCAGGCAACTGGAAGACAATGATCTTGAAAAAGAGCGAGAATTAATAAAGCAAAGTAAAAAGACTAAAGAATTAGAAGATAACATAAAAAATCTCACTGACAAGGTGACAGACCTGGAAAAGAGAGGAAGGAGAGACAATCTGAGAATCATTGGTCTACCAGAGAAGCCAGAAATAAACAGTAATCTTGATATCATAATACATGATATCATCAAAGAAAACTGCCCAGAGATTCTAGAACAAGGGGACAAAATATGCATTTAAAGAGTCCACAGAACACCCTCTACACTAAATCCCCAAAAGACAACTCCCAGAAACGTAATTGCCAAATCCCAAAGCTTCCAAGCAAAAGAAAAAATCTTACAAGAAGTCATAAAAAGACAATTTAGATATAAAGGGACACCAATCAGTGTCACACAGGACCTAGCAATTTCCACTCTGAATGACCATAAGGCATGGATCATGATATTCAGAAAAGCAAGAGAGATGGGTCTTCAACCAAGAATCAGCTATCCATGAAAACTGACTATATACCTCCAGGGGAAAGTATGGGCATTCAACAAAATACAAGATTTCCAAGTGTTTGTAAAGAAAAGACCAGAGCTCTGTGGAAAGTTTGATATCCAAACAAAAAGACCAAGAGAAACATGAAAAGATAAATATGAAGGAAAGGGAAAAGGAGAAAAATGTTATCTTTTTATTTTATTCAAACTCTCTTCTATAAGAACTACATTTATATCAAATTATATATATTAATATGTGGGGAAAATGTAATGTGTAACTCTCAAAAATTGTATGCATCATTAGAGTAGCAAGAAGATTCATGCATAGGGAAAGTTTGGGGCATCAAGATGATATGGAGAAAGTGGGGATAGAAAGAAAAAGGGAGGGGAGGAATCATTGATGGTAGTAAGATATACTCCAAGAAATAAAGAAAAAAATTTAAATAGAATAATCTTTCTCACACAAAGATACACATGGGAAGGGGAGGGGAAGAATTCTCCTATAAGAGGGAGAGGAAGAGAGTTTTTACTTAAACCTTAGTCTCAGTGAAATCAACTCTGAGAGGGAAGAGCATCCAGATCCATTGGGATCTTGTATTTTTCTTATCCAACAGGGTAAGGAAGAAGAAAAAACCAAGGGGGGTAAGAGGGAGGAAACACAAAAAGGGAGGGAAGGAGAAAGGGCAGGGGAAGGGAACAAAAATGGAGGGGCTAGAAAGGGAAACATATCAAGGGAGGGGACTAGGGGGACTGATTTAAAGTAATTCACTGCCTTAAAAGGTTATGGCTAAAAAAGAAAGGTCAGAATTAGGGGAGGATATCAAAATGCCAGGGAGTCCACAAGTGACAATCATAACTTTGAACGTGAATGGGATGAACTCACCCATAAAATGTAGACGAATAGCAGAATGGATTAGAATCCAAAACCGTATGATATGTTGTCTTCAAGAAACACACATGAGGCAGGTAGACACCCACAAGGTCAGAATTAAAGGATGGAGTAAGACCTTCTGGGCCTCAACTGATAGAAAGAAGGCAGCAGTTACAATCATGATATCTGACAAAGCCAAAGCAAAAATAGACCTGATTAAAAGGGATAGGGAAGGTAACTATATTTTGTTAAAAGGGACTACAGATAATGTAGATAATGATGAAATATCACAAATCAACATGTATGCACGAAATAGTATAGCACCCAGATTTCTAAGGGAGAAACTAGTAGAAGTGAAGGAAATAGACAGTAAAACCATATTAGTAGGAGATTTGAACCAACCACTATCAAATTTAGATAAATCAAATAAAAAAAATAAGAAAGAGGTGAAAAAAGTGAATGAAATCTTAGAAAAATTAGAGTTAATAGACATATGGAGAAAAATAAATAGGGACAAAAAGGAATACACTTTCTTCTCAGCACCACATGGCACATTCACAAAGACTAACAATACACTAGGTCACAGAAACATGGCATACAAATGCAGAAAACCAGAAATAATAAATGCAGCCTTTTCAGATCACAAGGCAAAAAAAAATGATCTGTAAGGGTACATGGAGAACCAAATCAAAAATTAATTGGAAATTAAACAATATGATACTCCAAAATTGTTTACTTAGAGAAGAAATCATAGAAACAATTAATAATTTCATTGAGGAAAATGACAATGGTGAGACATCCTTTCAAACCTAATGGGATGCAGCCAAAGCAGTACTTAGAGGAAAATTCATATCCCTGAGTGCATATATTATTAAACTAGGGAGGGCAGAGATCAATGAATTGGAAATGCAAATAAAAAAACTTGAAAGCAAACAAATTTAAAACCCCCAGAAGAAAACCAAACTAGAGATCCTAAAAATTAAGGGAGAAATTAATAAAATCAAAAGTGATAGAACTATTGAACTAATAAACAAGACTAGAAGCTGGTACTTTGAAAAAACAGACAAAATAGACAAAGTACTGGTCAATCTAATTAAAAAAAGGAAAGAAGAAAGGCAAATTAACAGCATCAAAGATGAAAAGGGGGACAGCACCTCCAATGAAGAGCAAATTAAGGCAATCATTAAAAACTACTTTCCCCAACTATATGGCAATAAATATACCAACCTAGGTGATATGGATGAATATTTACAAAAATATAAATTGCCTAGATTAACATAAGAAGAAACAGAATTCTTAAATAATCCCATATCAGAAAATGAAATCCAACAGGCCATCAAAGAACTCCCTAGAAAAAATCAGGGCCTGATGGATTCACAAGTGAATTATATCAAACATTCAAGGAACAGCTAATCCCAATACTATACAAACTATTTGACATAATAAGCAAAGAGGGAGTTCTACCAAATTCCTTTTATGACACAAACATGGTACTGATTCCAAAACCAGGAGTTCAAAAACAGAGAAAGAAAATTATAGAGCAATGAATATAGATGCAAAAATCTTAAATAGGATACTAGCAAAAAGACTCCAGCAAGTGATCAGAAGGGTCATCCACCATGATCAAGTAGGATTTATACCAGGGATGCAGGGCTGGTTCAATATTAGGAAAACCACCCACATAATTGACCATATAAACAAGCAAACCAACAAAAATCACATCATTATTTCAATAGACGCAGAGAAAGTCTTTGATAAAATACAACATTCATGCCTATTAAAAACACTAGAAAGCATAGGAATAGAAGGGTCATTCCTAAAAATAATAAACAGTATATATCTAAAACCATCAGCTAATATCATCTGCAATGGGGATAAACTAGATGCATTCCCAATAATATCAGGAGTGAAACAAGGATGCCCATTATCACATCTATTATTTGAAATTGTACTAGAGACACTAGCAAAAGCAATTAGAGAAGAAAAAGAAATGGAAGGCATTAAAACAGGCAATGAGGAGACCAAGTTATCGCTCTATGTGGAAGACATGATGGTCTACTAAAAGAATCCTAGAGATTCAACCAAAAAGCTAATTGAAATAATCAACAACTTTAGCAAAGTTGCAGGATACAAAATAAACCCACATAAGTCATCAGCATTTCTATATATTTCCAACACACCTCAGCAGCAAGAACTAGAAAGAGAAATCCCATTCAAAATCACCTTAGACAAAATAAAATACTTAGGAATCTATCTCCTGAGACAAAGACAGGAACTATATGAGCACAACTACAAAACACTCTCCACACAACTAAAACTACACTTGAGCAATTGGAAAAACATTAAATGCTCATGGGTAGGAGGAGCCAATATAATAAAAATGACCATCCTACCCAAACTTATTTATATATTTAGTGCCATACCCAATGAACTTCCAAACATTGTTTTACTGATTTAGAAAAAACCATAACAAAGTTCATTTGGAAGAATGAAGGATCAAGGATATCCAGGGAAATAATGGAAAAAAAAATACAAAGGAAGGGGGCCTTGCAGTCACAGATCTCAAACTATAATAGAAAGCAGCAGTCATCAAAACAATTTGTTACTGGCTAAGAGACAGAAAGGAGGATCAGTGGAATAGACTTGGGGTAAGTGACCTCAGCAAGACAGTATATGATAAACCCAAAGATCCCAGCTTTTAGGACAAAAATCCACTATTTCATGAAAACTGCTGGGAAAATTGGAAGACAGTCTGGGAGAGATTAGGTTTGGAACAACACCTCACACCCTACACCAAGATAAACTCAGAATGGGTGAATGACCTGAACATAAAGAAGAAAATTATAAGTAAATTAGGCAAACAAAGAATAGTATACATGTCTGACCTTTGGGAAGGGAAAGATTTTAAAACCAAGCAGGACTTAGAAAGAGTCACAAAATTTAAAATCAATAATTTTGATTACATCAAATTAAAAAGGTTTTGAACAAACAAAACCAATGTAACCAAAATCAGAAGGGAAGCAACAAACTGGGAAACAATCTACATAAAAACTTCTGACAAAGGTTTAATTACTCAAATTTACAAAGAGCTAAATCAATTGTACAAAAAATCAAGCCATTCTGTAATTGATAAATGGACAAGGGACATGAATAGGCAGTTTTCAGATAAAGAAATCAAAATTATTAATAGGCACATGAAAAAGTGTTCTACATCTCTTATAATCAGAGAGATGCAAATCAAAACAACTCTGAGGTATCACCTCACACCTAGCAGATTGGCTAACATGACAGCAAAGGAAAGTAATGAATGCTGGAGGGAATGTGGCAAAGTAGGGACATTAATTCACTGCTGGTGGGGTTGTGAACTGATCCAACCATTCTGGAGGGCAATTTGGAATTATGCCCAAAGGGCAATAAAAGACTGACTGCCCTTTGAGCCAGCCATAGCATTTCTGGGTTTGTACCCCAAAGAGATAATAAGGAAAAAGACTTGTCCAAGAATATTCATAGCTGTGCTCTTTGTGGTGGCCAAAAATTGGAAAATGAGGGGATGCCCTTCAATTGGGGAATGGCTGAACAAATTGTGGTAACTCTTGGTGCTGGAATACTATTGTGCTAAAAGGAATAATAAAGTGGAGGAATTCCATGGAGACTGGAGCAACCTCTAAGAAATGATGCAGAGCGAAAGGAGCAGAACCAGGAAAACACTGTACACAGAGACTGTACACTGTGGTACAATCGAAGGTAATGGACTTCTCCATTAGTGTCAATGCAATGAACCTGAACAATCTGCAGCAATCTACGAGAAAAAAACACTATCCACAAGCAGAGGACAAACTGTGGGAGTAAAAACACCGAGGAAAAGCAACTGCTTCACTGCAGGGGTTAAGGGGACATGACAGAGGAGAGACTCTAAATGAACACTCTAATGCAAATACCAACAACATGGAAATGGGTTTGAATCAAGAACACATATGATACCCAGTGGAATCACGTTTCGGTTATGGGATAAGTGGGGGGTTGAAGGGGGGAAGGAAAAGAAAATGATTTTTGTCTCCAATGAATAATGTTAGGAAATGATCAAATAAAATAATGAATAAAATATAGAGAAAATTTCTTCATGAATTGAAATGTCAGGGCTTAGGGTCTAAAGAGTTATCAAATTTGGTTTATGAAAGAGCTTCCTCTAGAAGCTGAAGAACTTAAGCTCTCTGTTTCTTCTCAATATTCTGTGGGGTTTGGGCTATACTGTATGTCTAATGGATTTCTTCTACATGCAGGTGATAGAAACGTTAGCAAATAATGTCTATCAAGATGTATTACAACAGTTCATTCCTCTGAAAATCTAGAGACAAGGGCAGGAGCTGGCCATCTGCACTGGGGATTATAGAGCAGAAAGCCAAAGGAGGTCCAGAAATTCTTGACTTTACTGTCTAATCTTTTCTTCCCAAGTTTTGCTAGGAAAAATGTGTGAAATTGTGTATGTCAAGTGCAGTGAATTTTGAGTATTGCCAATTAGATGCATAGTCTTAGTGCAGAGTCATTTCACATTTTTTTGTCAAGCTGGTATTTGTTTTCAAAGAGTTAGTGTTGATTTTTTCGGATTACCGTGTGTGTGTGTGTGTGTGTGTGTGTGTGTGTGATTTCTGGAGTAAAGAATTTTCATTTGTGGATTGGCAACTACAGACCTGACTGGTTTTTCAATTGCTGTCAAAGGACATGAAATACGGGGGAAAAGGTTTTGCTTTCAATGCTAAAGAAACCCTGAACATTTTTTAATTGAGCCACAAATTTCCTCTCTAGGAGCAGCTTTAGCAATAGGCCAAGGTGCTTTGAGGCAGGGGGAAGAGAAAGGCAAATTGGCAGCCCAAAGGAAATTAGAGTAAAAAAAGAAAAAGAGAAGTGAATCGTAGAGGTGTTCCTAGTTAGAGGAAATTTTGGACCTTTTCCTTAGTAACCCTAAGTTTGTTTTTCAAGAGAAAATGTAACTGGTTTGAATTTTCGAAAAAGAAAAAGCATCATTAACTATAACCTGACTTAGGGTATTTTAGAAGGTCAATTTCCAGTGTGCAACCATTCCAATAGATAAGTTTTTGTTTGAAAAGACCAGGGAATAAGGAGAACTAATTTTCCCTATGAAGTGGGGAGAACTAATGGCTTTGTGCGCATTATTTCAGATGATCATTGGCACATGACCGTTAATAGAGAAAGGAATTCCCCACCTGGGAAACTCCCAAGACATTTCTAGGAAGGCCCTGGATTTTACCCCTACCCCTCCCCGCAGTTCTGGTGTGGGGGTGAAGAGATGAAAACCTATGAAAGGAAAGATTTACCTCAAGACATTTCTTAGGTGCCAAAAGCCTGGACCAGATTTTCCCGCAGCTCAGAATCTGAAGAATTTCTCAAGGTGACATCTTTAGGAGAAATTCAAAGGAGCCCCCAAAATACAGAATCCGGAGAAGAATTGTTTCCTGTCCTTTTCATTGACTTGAGAAATATTTCTGCAGCAGAGGGAAAATTGGCCTTTTGATTTCCCCTGAGAATTCTATTTACCCGGAGCCAAGGCTCTTTAAGTTGAGAACCTGGAAAGGTCAGAGTTAGTCCCCATTCTGAGTTGAAGGAGGAAAGTTGAGAATTGGAGCATTTTACCTTGTTAAGAGGATGGAAAGGAACATCTGTTCATTGGAGAAGTTGCAGCAAAGATTCCAGAGTGCTGGGTTGTCTCAAAGTCGAATCAGAAGACGTTAGGAAAGAAATGATGGAGCCTAGAAGGAATTGGTAGTAAGAAAGATAATCTTAGCATGGCGAGAGAGATTTGCAATCTATAGGTGAATTCATTGGAAAGATCATGGGGAAAAGAAATGCTACAAAAGAAAATGGGTTAGGATACAGTCACAAGGGCCAATGGAAGGGCTGAGGATTGGCTCAGCTAAGTGTCTATCAAGCTCTACAGCTGACTGCTGGTCATTACCAACTTATACCTGACATTCTTTTTCCAAATTAGGGAGCTTTTCTCCCCCATTTTAAGTTACTTCCCACTTTTCTCCTGTTAGATCAAATGTTCTGTCATCCTATGATGAAATCCTCAGAAAGGCAAGGGCTAAGATATGGGGCTTATTTTAACAATCATTTTGGTCTACGGACTGGCATGATTATATTTGTTCAGGAGATAAAGGGGAATGAAAACAGTTTTTAAATCCAGAGCATCCCAACCACCCCAAAGGTAGGGATAGAGGGTGTGTGTGTGTGTGTGTGTGTGTGTGTGTGTGTGTGTGTGTGTGTGTGTGTATAACTTAAATTTGAATTTCAAAATTGTTTTGAAGGTGAAATTGTGGTTAAAGACTTGGGTTTTTATGACTAATTGATAGCTCGGCATTATTTCCAAGTTAACAGGTTCAAGGATGTTACTTTTGCATGAACAATTATAGAGAAATTCACAGTTTGAAAGATTCCAGCACTAGGAAGAGGATTCTCCATTTTACCTAGCACATCTGCAAAATTTATTGGCCAAAACCAATACTGTACGTGTAACATTACAACTTGCATTGTTGCTATTGGGTTTGGACGAACATCAGTACTGGGACCCCTTTTTGTCATTTGAGTAAGCAGTACCTCTGCCAATCCCGAACAACTAATAGGTGGCTCTGCCTGGTGTTTCAAAGTTTGAATCTATCCAATAATGGTGTAACTCTGATGCAAAGTATCAATGAGAATGTGTCTCCTCTTGAAAATGGAGGCTAGACAGATTGGCTAATATGACAGCAAGGGAAAGTAATGCATGCTGACAAAGTGGGGATATGAAGGCATTGCTGGTGGAGTGGTGAATTGATCAAACCATTCTGGAAGACAATTTAAAATTCTGCCCAAAGGGTGCTAAAAGACTGTCTGTCTTTTGATCCAGCCACAGCACTGCAGGGTTCGTACCCCATAGACATAATAAGAAAAAAGACTTGTTCAAGAATATTGATAGCTGCGCTCTTTGGGGTGCCCAAAATTGGAAAAGTAAGGGATGCCCTTCCATTAGGTAATGGCTGAACAAATTGTGGTATCCCTTGGTGCTGGAAAACTATGGTGCTCAAAGGAATAATTAATCGGGAGAATTCCACGGGAACTGGAACGATCTCCAGGAATGGATGCAGAGTGAGAGGAGCAGAAGCAGGAGAACATTGTACATAGAGATGGATGCACTGTGATACAATGGAATGGAATGGAATGGACTTCTTCATTAGTGGCCATACAGTGATCCTGAACCATCCAGAGGGATCTTCGAGAAAAAACACTATCCACATTTACAAGGAAAACTGTGGGAGTAGAAACACCCAAGAAAATCAACTGCAAGATTACAAGGGTCCAGGGGGTTAAGGCTGGGGATATAGACTCTAAATGAACATCCTAGTGCAAACATCAACAACAAGAAAAGAGGTTCTCCTGAAGGACACATGTCATACCCAGTGCAATCGCCCCTCGGCTATGGAAAAGGTGGAAAGAATATTATTCTTGTCCCGGAGGATGAATAATGGGCTAAAATGACTGAATAAAATATGAAAAGAAATAAAAAAAGATAATTGCTGAATAAAGAAATAAATAAAAGGCCAGCTAAAACAGTTTGAGAAGGATCAATTCTCCAGACTTAGTTTCTGGTCTCCAGCTATTTCAAGATTTTGCATTTCTTCCTTGGTCTCAGGTGTCAGTTTTCTCCCAGAGGAGACGACATCATTTTGTTGAATGGCACCTGGAATGATTGTTGTGGGGTTCATAGATGCTCCACTGGAGCTCGGAGTTATATCATCGTAAGAATGCAAGACTCTGAAACATGGCTTCAAAAGAAAAGGGGACATTTTATTGCTTTAGAAAGTCATGTTGAATGTGGTCAGGAGGCAGCCGAGGTGGAAGAGCTTGCGAGCAAAATCTGCTCCTTGGGAGGACAGCATGCCTCCATGCTGGGGTTTAGCTATCATTTGACAGCAGTGAGGACAGAAACAAGGGATTTGGGCAGGAGGCTTGCCCCAGGCCATGGGGCTGATTCTTGGCATCTGATGCATTAAGGAAGGGGTGTATCTCCTTGGCCATCTGATTCAAAGGGTAAAGAAGAGTGAGTGGAAGCAGTGAAAGGTGGGGCTGCAGCTGAGGAACAGCTCATCTCTCCACAGTTTGTGCAGTATCCTCACTAGAGTGCATGGGATCTCAATGGCGGCTAACATTCTGTGTCCTTTTGCCTCCCTTTCTTTCATAGCCTGCCCAGGGAAATGCCATTCTTGTTTAGTAAATGCTCCTTTTTGGTAAACGTCAGGACAACAGCTTAAGATCCTTGTAAGTAAGGCACAGAGCTTAGCCTGAGATCCTGATTCCTTGCTTTCCTATTCAAGACTTCCATCACCTCATGGAACAGTCTGATCAGAAGGGTTTGGACCCATCATGCAGTCTGCCACAGCCACTCACCTCACTGGCCAAAGTAGAGGTCTGCCACTCCCCCTCCAATCTTGAACCAAATACATCTTCTGAGCCACCTGAACATCACAGGGACACCATCATATGCTTTGCTTGCCAGCAACCACTTGTTCTGATTTTTAGGGTGGACAGCTGAGAAGAAGAATGGGAAAGATGGAGTGACTTATAAATTATAAAGAGGGATAGTCCAATGGACAGAGAGATTGACAGACACTGGAAATCCATCGATAAACAGATACATTCATAAGTAGATAATTACATACATACCTATATAGAGATAGAAACCTAGAGAGGACTGATGGGCAGACAGATAGACAGACTGACAGATACATAGACAGGAAGGCAGTAAGACAGAGAAACAGATAAACAAAGCTCTCTGTCAGTCCTCCTGTTTGTCGGTCCAGTTGACCATCTCTCAGTCTACATGGATATAGAGCTAGAGATAGTGTGGCTTTTCTTGGGTTGTGGCCTGAGGAACTGCATCCCCCAGTGTGCTCCAGGGGTCCCTCCCCCATTTTTCCTGGGCGGGATTGGTATTGAATTGGACCAATCCTAGGTGAATGAGGAATAATGCTCCCTACTTTACTGTATGTGATTGGTTTTGAGATTGACCAATGGTGGGTTAAGTAGGGTCCCAGGGTATTGTCCGTCCCCCAACATGGGGTTGGTCCAATTACGGACCAATCCCAAGCCAGGACCCAATGGGGAGGGATTCCGGGTGTTCAATGGGGGTTGTAGTTCCCCAGGTTCTCACAACATTTGAATACCCACAAAAGAGAGACAGACAGAAAGATAGATGCACCAAACAGTAGCCGAGTAGACAGAATAACAGATCAAATAATCTGTCTGATAGTCCTTCTGTCTGTCCAGTTGTCCATCTCTCCATCTACATAGATTTATAGAGAGAGGTTCTGTGGCTTTTCAAGTGTTGTGGCCTAGCGGACTACATCCCCCAGCGTGCTCCAGAGGTCCCTCCCCTTATTTCTGAGGAGCGAATTGGTCTTGAATTGGACCAATCCTATGCTGGGCAACGGATGATGCCCATTTTCCTTCAAGGGATTGGTTTTAAAATGGACCAATCCCATGCTAAGGAGGGACCATGGACATTGTCCCTCCCCCAACACGGGATTGGTCCAATGCAAGACTAATCCCAAGCCAGGACTCAAAGGGGTTTGAACACTGGGAGTTGTAGTTCCCCAGTCTATCACAACACTTTAAAACACACAAAGGAACCACACACAGACTGATCCATGCAGAAACAGGCAGGTAGATAGATACATAGACTACACCGACAGGAACACAAAGAGATAGATAGATAGATAGATAGATAGATAGATAGATAGATAGATAGATAGATAGATAGATAGATAGATAGATAGATAGATGAGAGATAGATACATAGATACATAGATACATAGATAGATAGGCAGATATAGACAGACAGAGAGACAGAGACAGACAGATACAAAAATCTGGATAAATAGACAGTTGCACATTCAGTGAGACAGACTTGTAGATACACAGAAAAGAAGTGAGATAGACAGAATGACAGAGAAATTAATCTGTCGGTCAGTCTGTCTGTTCATGTGATTGTCTGTCTGTTCCTCTGTCCTGTCTTTTTGTCCATCAGTATGTCTGTGTCTGGAAGTCTATTTCTCCTTCCTTCTCTTTTTATCAACCTAATAATCTTTCTGTCTATCTCTCTCTCTTTGAATCTGTCTACCCAAGTCTATCTCTCTAGATATTTGTCTGTTTCTGTCTATGTATCGATCTGCTTGACTCTCTCTGTCTTTCTTTCTTTCTGTGTCTGACCCTCTGTCTCGCTATCTGTCATTCTCTCTGTCTATTAATCTGTCGATACCTCAGTCTACCTTTCTGGCCATCTGTCATTATATCTGTGTCTCTCTGTCTGTCTATTTATCTATCAATCTAACTATCTCATTCTATCAGTGTATTTCTATGTGTTTGCCTGTATATATATATATATATATATATATATATATATATATATATATATATATTTGTGTGTGTGTGTGTGTGTGTGTGTGTGTGTGTGTGTGTGTGTGTCGGTCTATCTATCAAATTGTCCATTTATCATTCTCCATATCTGTGGCTTGCTTTTTCTCACTCTGTCACAAATAGCTAGCTATCTATCTTTGTATAGAAAAAAAAACTAACAGACACAGACAGACATAGAGATGGACAGAAAGACAGAGAATGAGAGAAGCAAATAGAAATATACATACATACATTCATACATACATAGTAATATACATAGAGATAACCAGAAGGGACTGGCTGTCAGACAGATGGATAGATACACATACAGACAGGCAGATAGATACATAGACATCACAAGGAGATACACAGAAAATATAGATATATTGATAGACAGCACACAGATAGACATATATAAAGAGAGAGAGAGAGAGAGAGAGAGAGAGAGAGAGAGAGAGAGAGAGAGAGAGAGAGAGAGAGAGACCGAAGAAGGAACAGACATGGACTGAAGGACAATCAAAAAGAAAGAATTACATATATAGATAGATAGATGGGTAGATAGACAGGTAGGTAGATTGATAGTAAACATGGAATTTAGAAACCCCAAACCTGTAGTATAATAAGATTGGATATATCTGAAGGTTATGAATAGCTTTTAAATTGAAGACTCAAAGTTTGTACTTGTTCCCTGTTTCTGTGAGAATCCACCCAGAAGGGAACCTCAAGCTATCAGGTTCAGACTGAATAATGGAGACTCAAGTGAATACCAATTCTACTGGAATGGGACTAAGCAGATGCTCAGGACCCTCTTTGTTTTAGGTAGTCTCCCCTGTGGGATCAGAGATGTTTCCCCAAGTAAATCCCCACCTGATCAGGGACCATCATTTAGTCTCCACTGTCAGCAGCCCTTTCCCTTACACCCTCTCCTCAAGCTGTGATTCTTTTCCCAAGCTTCATTGGATGCTGTCAGTAGAGTTTGAACACTCCCATTTTCTTTGTAGCTTGAGCAAAGTCAATCATCTTTCCCTGGCCCTGGATTTCCCCCAAATGGTGGAGAAGTTCCCCAAATTCTTTTCTTCTTTAAACTGTCCAATCTGGTGCTATTGCCTTTCCCAGGGGTCAGTGTCCAGAGCCACCAGAGTTCAGTCCTGGGACTCTCCGTAGCCTTGTGGCGCCCAGCTCTGTCTAGAGCTCTACTGTCACACTGACCCCCTTTTCCTTGACTAAAGAGTGAGTTCTCTGACTATTTAATAGTTTTGTGTTTTTATAAGTCAACAGTAGTTAGATACATAGAGAGATACACAGATGCATAGAGAGATACATAAAAAGGTACATGAAAGACACAGAGAAATATACAGCCAGACCTGACTGATGGGCAGAGAGATACAGAAAAACTCATAAGATACACAGAGAGGCAGGTAGATAGTTATATAGACTACACAGAGAGAAACACTAAGACATTAATAGATAGATAGATAGATAGATAGATAGATAGATAGATAGATAGATAGATAGATAGATAGATAGATAGACAGACAGATTCTTATATATATCCATAAAGATATGGACACATAGATATAGCCAGGTGGGACTTGCAGACAGAAGGACAGGCTGATAGACACACAGACAGGCAGGCAGATGGACAAAATGACAGAGAAACTAGTCCATCTTTCAGTCTTTCTGTATGTCTATCGATCTGTCTGTCTGTGTCTGTCATTCCATTTTTCTCTCATTATGTCTATATATCAATGTATTGATCTAGCTATCTATATTGCTATCTGTCTATCAATGTCTGTCTGTCTCTCCATTCCATTTTCCCTTGGTCTCTCCTTCCATCTATCTGTCTCTGTCTGTCCCTTTGTTTCACCTTCCCTCATTCTGTTGTTCTATTAATCTTTCAATCTCTCTGACTATCTCTCATTCTGTCTGTGTTTCTATGTCTTTTCTTTCTATCTTCCTATCTATTTATCTCTCTATCTGTCTGTCTGCCTGCCTGTCTATCTCTCTGTCTATGTCTGACTATGTGTCTCTCTATGTGCCATCTCTATATCCATCTATCTGCCCTGCTACCTATCTGACTACCCATCTGCCCGTCGGCCTGCCTATCTGTCTTTCTGTTTGTCTGTCTCTATCTCTCTGGATTCTCACAGGATCAGGGAACAGGTAGAAACTTTTGGGTCTCCAACCTACAAGCGCCTCCTGAAACACAGGCTACACCAGACCCATCTAGGCCACAAGTTTGGGGTTTCTTGATTCCAGGCTGGCAATACAAACACCAAGAATTCCATTGACCTTTAACATTCACTCAGACAGGGGAATAGTGAGATTGCTGTGAGAGCAAAAGTGTGTTCTAAAATTTTAACTTTGTCTTTGCAAGATAGGATTCATGGTGGTGTCAACAAGAGAACACGTTCTGTGTCTTGCTTTCCTTTAATTTTTACAGCTGTTCAACAAATAACCATATAAACAACAGACAATGAATCATGTGGGATTTTACAAGTCTGTGCTATGATCTTCATCATGTGTCAAACTGTAAGCAATTGTGTTTCCAGTAAAAAACCATACTGTGCCTGCATTAATGGCCACCATTGGCAAATACAGCTCCTACTTTTCCTCATTGAATGCAGTGAATGTATTGACAGCATCAGCAATAAGGTGTGTCAACGTGGAATCTAGAAACCCCAAACTTGGGGCCTAGTGGGATCTGGTGAAGCCCAGGTTTCAGGAGGAGCTTGTAGGTTGGAGACCTCAAAGATTGTACTTGTTCCCTGTTCCCATGGGAATCCTCCCTGAAGGGAATCCCAGGTGAGCAGTTTCAGACTGAGTGGGCAACCCTTAGGTGAATGACAATCCTAGTTAGGTACTCTCCCCTATTGTATGAAGAGACCCTTTCCCAAGAAGATCCACACCTGGCGGAGACCATTCTTCAGTATCCACTGTAAGCAGCCCCCTCTCTTAGACCCTTGCCTTTGACTAGGATTCCTTTCCTAAGCTTCATTGTATCCTGTCAGAGATTTCCTGTGTAGATACCGCAATGTCACTCATCCTACCCTGTTCCTGGATTTCCCCCATGTGGTAGAGAGGTTCCCCAAATTCTTTTGTTCCTTGGAGTTGTCACCTAGCCTGGTGGCCTGCCCAGGGATAACATCCCCAGAGTCCAGGGTTTATGCCCTGTAAAAGTCGTGGCACCAGACTCTGAATAAAGAATAGAATATGGGATTCATCCCTATCCTGATTCAAGACTTGGGTTTTCGGACTATTTGAGAGTTCTGTGTTATTTCCAAGTTAACAAAGCCAGGATACCCAACTTATGGCTGCCTAAACCTCCAGCCAGGTTGACCACCAGACGTGAGGTACACGCAAGAAACCATTAAGTACAGTCTGGAGTAAGCTAGGTGGGTTCGGTTCCATAAGCCAAACTTTTGGGAAATAAACTTCTCCTTAATCACCAACCAGCTGGGCAATCACATTTCCATGAATTCTCCAGACTACACCCCAGTGTGAATGCTGCAATAATTATGTTCATATTTGGACATATATATATATATATATATATAGATATAGATATATTATATACGATGTACCAGGTACCTGGGAATGTTAGAATGGTGTGGAATATCAACCAAATCTGGTTCCAAGATAAGTCGGCCAAAATGGAGCCTGGGACAACCTGAACATATTCTCCAAAACTGACTAAAGTTTGTCTGTGACGGAGTGTGTTCTGTAGAGGGTCTCGGTAAATGCTTTAATCCTATTCAAATAGAGAAAGTTTCTTCATGAAGTGAAATGTCAGGGCTTAAGGTCTAAAAAGTTATCAAATTTAGATTATGAAAGAGCTTCCTCTAGAAGCTGAAGAATGTAAGTTCTCGGTATCATCTCAATGTTCTCTGGGGTTTCGGCTAAACTGTAGATCTAATGGATGTCCTCTGAATGCAGGTGATAGAAAAGTTAGCAAATAATGTCTATCAAGATGTGTTACAACAGTTCATTCCTCTGAAAAGCTAGAGACAAGAGCAGGAGCTGGCTATTTGTACAGGGGATTACGGAGCAGAAGGCCAAAGGAGGACCAGAAATTCTAGACTTCACAGTCTAATCTTTTCTTCCCAAGTTTTGCTAGGACTAATGTGTGAAATTGTGTATATCAATTGCAGTGAATTTTGAGTATTGCCAATAAGATGCATTTTCTTTGAGGTATTAACTTGGTTGTTTGAGTGCAGTCATTTCACATTTTTTGTTAAGCTGGTATTTGTTTCCAAAGAGCAAGGTTTGATTTTTTCAGATTACTCTGTGTGTGTGTGTGTGTGTGTGTGTGTGTGTGTGAGCGTGTGTGTGATATTTCAGGAGTAAAAAAATTTCATTTGAGAATGGGCAACTATGGACCTGTCTGGTCTTTCAATTATTGTCAAAGGACACGAAATATGGAGGAAAATCTTTGCTTTCAATGCTAAGGAAACCCTGAACATTTTTTAAGTGTACCAGAGATTTCCTGTCTAGGCGTAGCTTTAG
This sequence comes from Monodelphis domestica, assembly GCF_027887165.1. Taxonomy (NCBI): domain Eukaryota; kingdom Metazoa; phylum Chordata; class Mammalia; order Didelphimorphia; family Didelphidae; genus Monodelphis; species Monodelphis domestica. Next base: position 16,774,827 of record NC_077235.1, on the reverse strand, counting down.
CCATAGGCCAAAGTGCTTTGAGGCAAGTAGAAGAGAAAGGCAAATTGGCAGCCCAAAGGAAATTAGAGTAAAAAAAGAAAAAGGGAAGAAATACTAGAGGTTTTCCTAGTTAGAGGTAATTTTGAACCTTTTCTTTAGTATCCCTAAGTTTGGTTTTTGGAGAGAAACTGTTACGGGTTTGAGTTATTGAAAACGGAAAAGCATCATCAACTATAACCTGATTTGGGGTATTTTGAAGGTCAATTTTGCAAGTGCAACAATTCCAATAGATAAGTTTTTAATTGAAAAGACCAGGGAATACTGAGAACTAATTTTCCTTTTGAGGTGGAGAGAACTGATGGTTTTGTGCGCATTATTTCTGATCATCATTGGCACATGATCACTAATAGAGAAAGGAATTCCCCACTTTGGAAACTCCTAAGACATTTCTAGGAATGCCCTGGATTTTACCCCCCCCATTCCAGAAGGGGGGTGAAGAGGTGAAAACCTATGAAAGGGTAGATTTACCTCAAGACGTTTCTTAGGAGCCAAAAACATGGACCAGATTTTCCTGCAGCCCAAAATCTGAAGAACTGCTCAAGGAGACATCTTTAGGAGAAATCGGAAGATGCCCCCAAGATACGGAATCCGGAGAAGAATTGTTTCCTGTCCTTTTCATTGACTTGAGAAATATTTCTGCAGCAGAGGGAAAACTGGCCATTTGCTTTCCCCCGAGAATTCTATTTACCTGGAGCCAAGGCTCTTTTAGTAGAGAACCTAGAAAGGACTGAGTTGAAGGAGGAAAGTTGAAAATAGGAGCATTTTACCTCATTAATAGGATGGAAAGGAACATCAGTTCATTGGAGAAGTTGCAGACAAGATTCCAGAGTGCTGGGTTGTCTCAAAGTCGAATAAGAAGAGGAAAATGGGTTAGGATACAATCACAAAGGCCAATGGAAGGGCGAAGAAATGGCTCAGCTAAGTTTCTATCAAGCTCTACAGCTGACTGCTGATCATTACCGACTCATACCTGATATTCGTATTCCAAATTAGGAAGCTTTTCTCCCCCATTTTAAGTTACTTCCCACTTTTCTCTTGTTAGAGCAAATGTTCTGTCATCCTATGATGAAATCCTCAGAAAGGCAAGGGCTAAGATATGGGGATTAATTTAACAATCATTTTGGTCTACAGACTGGCATGATTATATTTTGTTCAGTAGTTAAAGGGGAATGAAAACAGTTTTTCAATCCTGAGCAACCCAACCTCCACAAAGGTAGGTTGGGAGCGTGTGTATGTGTGTGTGTGTGTGAGACTGTGTGTATGTGTGTATATGACTGTGTCACATTTTTAATCTGGAGAATTTTTGAGCTAATTTCAATTTTGAAACTTATATATTTGAAATTTAAATTTTTTTTGAAGGTGAAATTATGGGTAAAGACTTGGGTTCTTCTGACTATTTCATAGTTCAGCATTATTTCCAAGTTCTTTTGAAAGAACAATTATTGAGAAATTCACAGTATGTGAGATTCCAGCACTAGGAAGAGGATTCTCCATTTTACCTAGCACATTTGAAAAATTTAATGGCCAAGACCGATACAGTGAATGGAACGTTGCAACTTGCATTCCTGCTATTGGGTTTAGACGAACATCAGTACTGGGACCCCTTTTGGTCATTTGAGTAAGCAGTACCTCTGCCAATCCCGAACAACTAATAGGTGGCTCTGCCTGGTGTTTCAAAGTTTGAATCTATCCAATAATGGTGTAACTCTGATGCAAAGTATCAATGAGAATGTGTCTCCTCTTGAAAATGGAGGCTACACAGATTCGCTAACATGACAGCAAGGAAACATAATTAAGGATACTGGGGATGTGGCAAATTTTCGACATGAAGGCATTGCTGCTGGAGTGCTGCATTGATCCAACCATTATGGAGGGCAATTTGGAACTTTGCCCAAAGGGCGCTAAAAGACTGTCTGCCTTTTGATCCAGCCATACTACTGCAGGGTTTGTACCCCTTAGACATAATACGGAAAAAGAGTTGTCTATGAATATTGATAGCTGCACTCTTTGGAGTGACCAAAAATTGGAAAAGGAGGGGATACCCTTCAATTGGGGAATGGCTGAACAAATTGGGGTACCTCTGGGTGCTGAAATAGTATAGACCTCAAAGGAATAATAAACTGGTGGAATTCCACAGGAACTGGAAAGATCTCCAGGAATGGATGCAGAGTGAGAGGAACAGAACCAGGAGAACATTGTACACAGACACGGATACACTGTGGTACAATGGAATGGAATGGACTTTTCCATTAGTGGCAATGCAGTAACCCTGAACCATCTGGAGGGATCTATGAAAAAGAACACTATCCACATTCAGAAGGAAAACTGTGGGAGTAGAAACACCCAAGAAAAACAACTGCTAGATTACAAGGGTCCAGGGGGTTAGGGATGGGGATATAGACTCTAAATGAACATCCTCGTGCAAACATCAACAACATGGAAAGAGGTTCTCATCAAGGACACATGTCATACCCAGTGGAATTGCCCCTCTGCTACGGGAAGAGGGGAAAGAATATGATTCTGGTTACCGAGGAGAAATAATGTGCTAAATTGACTAAGTAAAATCTGAAAAGAAATAAAAAAAGAAAATTTCTGAATAAAGAAATGTAGCATCCCAAGCATATTCACATCTATGAAATATAAATGACTGTATTATTACTGTGTCTCCAAGCATGAGGCTTTACCGATAAGGTTTATGAAGGTAACCTTGACCTGATCACGCGACCTGTTGCCCAATACAAGCCCATTAACATGTTCGGAGCCTTGCCCGGGAAAGTGCGGTTATGTCCTACAGGCCCAAAAGGTGTTCCCTCCACTATACCACCCAATCTTGATTGTCTAAGATATGTGATGTAATTGTTACGTGATTAGAGGCATCCCTCTGCCACCTCATCAATAAAAGCAAGGCAACCCCTGGAATTTTCTCTTTTTAGGAAGGTTCTTTCCCTAGCTAGGATCACCGTTTCTCTCTCTCTTTCTCCTCCAAGTCCTTTCCTTCCCCGAGGCTGTGACCATCTGGCCTGCATTCTCTACCTTAATCTCCTCAACCACCTCGTATTCCATTATCCTCATTTTCCGCCTTGAAGAAAATCATAGGGGTTGCCTGCCCTATCCTACCACTGATTTGTCGGTGTCTTTCATTTCCACCCTGGTTCTCGGTTCCTATCTCTCCTTGATCCCATTACAAAGGTGAGCCCCTTCCCTTCTGGGACCCTGCTGGTCAGGGTAGTTCATTAGGAGCGAACCCACAAGAAATAAATAAAAGGCTGGCTAGAACAGTTTGAGAAGGATCAATTCTCCAGACTTAGTTTCTGGTCTCCAGCTGTTTCAAGATCTTGCATTTCTTCCTTGGCCTCAGGTGTCAGTTTTCTCCTTGAGGAGACGACATCATTTTCTTTGAATGGCACCCATGATGATTGTAGCGAGGTTCAGGGATGCACCCCTGAAGCTCGGGAGGAATACCATTGGCAAGAATGCAAGACGCTGAAACTTGACTTCAACAGAAAAAGAGAAAACTTATTTATTTGGAAAGTCATGTTGAATGTGGTAAGGAGGTAGCTGAGGCGTAAGAGCATGGGTGCAAAAGCTGTTCCTTGGGAGGACAGCCAGACAGCATACCTCCATGCTGAGGTTTAGCTATCATTTGACAGCAGTGAGGAAAGGGCCAGGAAACAAGGGCTTTGGTCAGGAGGTTTGCCCGAGGCCATGAGGCTGGTTCTTGGCATCTGCAGCATTAAAGAAGGGGTTTTTCTTTTTGGCCATCTGATTCAAAGGGGAAAGAAGAATAAGTAGAAGCAGTGAAAGGTGGCAGGTAACATTCAGTGTCCTTTTGCCTCACTTTGTTTCATAGCCTGCCCGAGGAAATGCCATTCTTGTTTAGTAAATGCTCCTTTTTGGGAAATGTCAGGACAACAGGTTAAGATCCCTATGAAGTAATGCTCAGAGCTTAGCCTCTGAGCTATTGATTCCTTGCTTTCCTATTCAAGACTTCCAGCGCCTCATGGAAGAGTCAAAGAAAAAGGGTTTGGACGCATCATGCAGTCTGCCACAGCCACTCACCTCACTGGCCAAAGTAGAGGTCTGCCACTCCCCCTCCAATCTTGAACCAAATACATCTTCTGAGCCACCTGAACATCACAGGGACACCATCATATGCTTTGCTTGCCAGCAACCACTTGTTCTGATTTTCTAGGGTGGACACCTGAGAAGAAGAATGGGAAAGATCGACTGATTGATGAATTCCATAGAGGGACAGACCAATGGACAGACAGATTGACAGACACTGGAGATCGAGAGATAAACAGATACATACATAGATAGGTACATACATATATAACTATATAGAGATAGATACCCAGAGAGGCCTGAGGGGGGGAGAGATAGACAGAATGAAAGATATGTACACAGGAAGTTAGTAATAAAGAATAACATATAAACGATGCTCTCTGTTTGTCAGTCCTCCTGTCTGTCGGTCCAGTTGTCCAAATCTCAGTCTACATCGATATAGAGCTAGAGATAGTGTGACTTTTCTTCTGTTGTAGTCTGAGAAACTGCATCACCCAGTGTGCTCCAGCTGTCCCTCCCCTATCTTTCCTGGGAGGGATTGGTCTTGAATTGGACCAATCCTAGTCTGGGTGAAGAATGATACTCCCTACTTTACTGTGTATGATTGGTCAGAACAATCCTGGACTAAGGAGGGGCCATGGACATTGTCCCTCCCCCATCACGAGATTGGTCCAATTCCGAACCAATCTCAAGCTAAGACTCAAAGGGGAGGGATCCCTGGGGCACAATGGGGCTTGTAGTTCCCCAGGCTGTCACAACACTTGAAAACCCACAAAAGAAACACAGACAGACTGATAGATGCACCAATGAGTAGGTAAATAGAATAACCGATCAAATACTCTGTCACTTCTTCTGTCTGTCCAGCTGTCCATCTCTCCATCTACATAGATTCATAGAGAGACCTTGTGGGTTTTCTAGGGTTGTGGCCTAGGGGACTACATCATCCAGAGTGCTCGAGGGGTCCCTCCCCCTTATTTCCGGTGAGGTAATGGTCTTGAAATGGACCAATCCCATGCTAAGGAGGGGCCATGATCATTCTCTCTCTCCCCCAACACGGGATAGGCCCAATGCAAAACCAATCCTAAGCCAGGACTCAAAGGGGTGTGACCACTAGGTCCCATTGGGAGTTGTAGTTCCCCAGGATGTCACAACACTTTAAAACACACAAAGGATATACACACAGACTGATCCATGCATAAAACAGGCAGATAGATACATAAACTACACTAACAGGAACAAAATTAGATAGCTCTGTCTAGAGCTCTACTGTCACAGTGACTCTCTTTTCCTTGACTAAAGAGTCATTTTTCTGACTATTTAATAGTTTTCTGTTTTTAAAAGTCAACAATAGTTAGATAGATACATAGAGAGATAAACAGATACATAGAGAGATACATAAATAGATACATAAAAACACACAGAGATATACAGCCAGACCTGACTAACTGGCAGAGATACAGACAAACTCATAAAATACACAGAAAGGCAGGTAGATAGATATATAGACTATACAGACAGAAACACAAAGACACAGATAGATAGATAGATAGATAGATAGATAGATAGATAGATAGATAGATAGATAGATAGATAGATAGATAGATAGATAGATAGAAACACAGACAGACAGAGAGATAGATAGATAGATAGATAGATAGATAGATAGATAGATAGATAGATAGATAGATAGATAGATTCGTACATACATCCATAAACACATGGACACATAGATATAGCCAGGTGGGACTTGCAGATAGAAGGACAGGCTGATAGACACACAGACAGGCAGACAGATAGACAAAAGGACAGTGAAACGAGTCCATCTGTCAGTCTTTCTGAATGTCTTGTCGAACGTCTGTCTGTGCCTGTCAGTCCTTTTTTCTCTAATTCTGTCTATATATCAATGTATTGATCTAGCTGTATCTATCTATCTATACTGCTATCTGTCTATCCCTGTCTGTCAGTCTATCCATCTGCCTGACTTTCTGTGTCTCCCTCAGTCTGTCTGTCTCTCCATTCTATCTTCCCTCGGTCTGTCCTTCCATTTTTCTGTCTCTGTCTGTCCCTTTGTTGTACTCTCTGATATTCTGTTGTTCTATTAATCTTTCAATGTCTCTGACTATCTCTCATTCTGTCTATTTGTGTTTCTATCTCTTTTCCATCTATCTTCCTATCTATTTATCTCTCTGTCTGTCTGCCTGCCTGCCTTTCTTATCCCTCTGTCTGTGTCTATGTGTCTCTCTATGTGCTATCTTTATATCCATTTATCTGCCCTCCTACCTATCTGACTACTCATCTGCCAGTCGGCCTGCCTATCTGTCTTTCTGTTTGTCTGTCTCTATCCCTCTGGATTCTCACGGAATCAGGGAACAAGTACAAAACTTTGGGATCTCCAACCTACAAGCTCCTCCGGAAACCCAGGCAACACCAGATCCGTCTAGGCCACAAGTTTAGGGTTTCTTGATTCCAGGTTGACAATAGGGAAACCAGGAATGCCATTGACCTTTGACGAAGGTCTCTGTCTGTCAGTCCTCCTGTCTGTCGGTCCCCTTGGCCATCTCTCAGTCTATATGGATATAGAGCTAGAGATAGAATGTGTTTTGTAGCCTTGTGCCCTGAGGAACTGCACACTGCAGTGTTCTTGAGCAGTCCCTCCATCTCATTTCCTGGGAGGGATTGGTCTTGAATTGGACCGAGGCAGGGATAGGGATATTCCTCGCTACTGCTGTGTGTGATTGGCTTATAAAGGGATCAATCCTGGGCTCAGGAGAGGCCATTCGCTTTGTCCCTCTCCTAACTCGGGATTGGTCGAATTTAAGTGGGGGGACTCCTGGAGCGCACTGGGGGTTGTAGTTCCCCAGGCGGTCACAACACTTGAAAACCCTCAAAAGATAGACGGACAGACCGATACATGCACTAAACAGCAGGCAGATAGACAGAATATCATAGCAACTAATCTGTCTGTCAGTCCTTCTGTCTGTCCAGTTGTCCATCTCTCCATTTTCATAGATACATAGAGATAGTATGGCTTTTCAAGTGTTGTGGCTTGGGGAACTGCATCTCCCAGCATGCTCCAGGGGTCCTTACTCCTTATTTCCGGGGAGGGATTTGTCTTGAATTGGACCACTTCTATGCTAGTTGAGGGAATGATGCCCAGTATTTCCTTTATTGGGATTGGTCTTGAAAAGTATTAATTCCGTGCTAAGGAGGGGTCATGGCCATTGTCCCTCCTCTATCTCGGGATTGGTCCAATTGAAGAACAATCACAAGCCAGGACTCAAATGGGTGGTCCTGCTGGTGCACACTGGGGGTTGTAGTTCGCCAGGCTTCAACACCTTAAAACCCACAAAAGTCCGACACACAGGCTGATAGATGTACTATCAGGCAGGTAGATAGATACATAGATTACACCGACAGGAATACAAAGAGATAGAGAGAGAGAGAGAGAGAGAGAGAGAGAGAGAGAGAGAGAGAGAGAGAGAGAGAGAGAGAGAGAGAGATACATCCATCCATCCATAAGCACATGGACACATAGATAAAGCCAGGTGGCACATGCAGACAGGATGGTCTGATAGACACACAGACGGGCAGGAAGATAGATAAAATGACAGAGAAACTAGTCCATCTGTCAGTCTTTCTGTATGTCTGTCGATCTGTCTATCTGTGTCTATCAGTCCTTTTTTCTCTCATTCTGACTATATATCAATCTATAGATCTAACTGTATCTATCTGTCTATATTGCTATCTCTCTATCCGTGTCTGTGTGTCTATCCATGTGCCTGACTTTCTATGTCTCTCTCAGCCTGTCTGTCTCTCCATTCCATCTTCCCTGGGTCTGTCCTTCCAACTATCTGTCTCTGTCCCTTTGTTTCACTCTCTAATATTCAATGTCTCTGACTATCTCTCATTCTATTTAGGTTTCTATTTCTTTTCGTTCTATCTTCCTATTTATTAACCTCTCTATCTGTAGGTTTCTCTGTCTATCTTATCCCTCTGTCTGTGTCTGACTATGTCTCTCTCTGTGCTATCTCTATATTCATCTATCTTCCATCTATCTAAACAAAGCTCTCTGTCTGTCAGTCCTCTTGTCTCTCGGTCCAGTTGTCCATCTATCAGTCTACATGGATATAGAGCTAGAGATAGTGTGGCGGTACTTGTGTTGAAATCTGAGGATTTGTATCTCCCAGTGTGTTCCAGGTAACCCTCCCCCATATTTCCTGGGCAGGATTGGTCTTGAATTGGTCCATTCCTAGGCTGGGTTATAAATGATGCTCCCTACTTTCCTTTGTGTGATTGGTCTTGAAATGGGCCAATCATGGGCTAAAGAGGGGCCATGGGCATTGTGCATCCCCCAACTCGCAATTGGTCGAATTCGGGAAGAATCCCAAGCCAGGAGTCAAAGAAGAGGGACTCCTGGGGCACCCTGGGGGTTGTAGTTCCAAAGGCAGTCACAACCCGGGAAAATCCCCAAAAGTGAGACAGGTAGACTAATAGATACACCTATCAGCAGGCGGATAGACAGAATAATAGATAAACAGATAGACAAATCTGTCAGTCCTTCTGTCTGTCTAATTGTCCATCTCTCCCTCTACATAGATCCATAGAGAGACATAGCGTGGGTTTTCCAGTGTTTCGGCCTAGGGTACTACATCCCCCAGCCTTCTCCAAGGGTCTCTGTCCATCTTTCCCTTGTAGGGAGCATTCTTTAATTGGACCAATCCTATCCTGGGCAAGGGATGATGGGCATATCTTCCTTTTATGGGATTGGTTTTAAAGTGGACCAATTCCCTAAGGAGGGACCATGAGCATTTTCCCTCTTCCAACACGGGATTGGTCCAATTCAGGATCAATCATAAACCAGGGCTCAAAGGGGTAGGACTCCTGGGGCACACTGGGGGTTGTAGTTCCCAAGATTGTCACAACACTTGAAAACCCACAAAAGAAACACAGACAGGCTGAGAGATATACCAACCAGTAAGCAAATAGACAGAATAACAGATCAAATAATCTGTCTGTCAGTCTTTCTTTCTGTCCAACTGTCCATCTCTCTGTCTACATAGATTCATAGAAAGAGATCTTGTGGGTTTTCAAGGGCTGTGGCCTAGGGGACTACATCTCCCACCATGCTTGACGGGTCTTTCCCCCTTATTTCCGTGGAGGGAATTGGTCTTGAATTGGACCAATACTATGCTGGGAAAGGGATGAAGCTCATTATTTCCTTTCATGGGATTGGTCTTAAAATTGATCAATCCCATGCTACAGAGGGCCATGGCCATTGTCCCCAAAAGCGGGATTGGTCCCATGCAAGACTAATCACAACCCAGGACTCAAAGCGGTTTGAACACTCGGTCACACTGGGAGTTGTAGTTCCCCAGGATGTCACAACACTTTAAAACACACAAAGGAACCACACAGACTGATCCATGCACAAACAGGCAGGTAGATAGATACATAGACTACACCGACAGGAACACAAAGAGATAGATAGATAGATAGATAGATAGATAGATAGATAGATAGATAGATAGATAGATAGATAGATAGATAGATAGATAAAGAGAGACAGACAGACAGATGGATGGATGGATTGAGAGACAGACAGACAGACAGATAGAGAGGCAGACAGAGATAGAAAGATACAAAAATCTGGATAAATAGACAGTTGCACATCCAGTGAGACAGACTTGTAGATACACAGAAACGAAGGCAGATAGACAGAATGACAGAGAAACTAATCTGTCGGTCAGTCTGTCTGTTCATGTGATTGTCTGTCTGTTCCTCTGTCCTGTCTTTTTATCCATTAGTCTGTATGTGTCTGGAAGTCTCTGTCTCTTTCCTTCTATTCATATCAACCTAGTGATCTTTCTGTCTATCTCTCTCTCTTTGAATCTGTCTACCCAAGTCTATCTCTCCAGATATGTGTCTGCTTCTTTCTGTGTATCGATCTGCTTGACTTTCTCTGTCTCTCTATTTGTGTCTGAGCCTCTGTCTCGCTATCTGTCATTCTCTCTGTCTATTAATCTATCGATACCTCAGTCTACCTTTCTGTCTAAATGTCATTATATCTGTGTCTCTACATATCTGTCTGTGTCTCTCTGTCTGTCTATCTATCAATCTAACTATCTCATTCTATCTGTGTGTATTTCTATGTGTCTGCCGGTAAATATCTATTGGTCTATCTATCTATCAAATTGTCCATTTATCATTCTCCATATCTGTGGCGCTCTCTCTCTCTCTCTCTCTCTCTCTCTCTCTCTCTCTCTCTCTCTCTCTCTCTCTCTCTGTCACACACACACACAACTATCTATCTTTGAAGAGAAAAAAAAAAACTGACAGACACAATCAGACAGGAAGATGGACAGAAAGACAGAAAGACAGAGACTGAGGGAAGCAAATGTATACATACATACCTACGTAAAAACATACATACAGGGGGCAGCTGGGTAGCTCAGATGATTAAGTACCAGGCCTAGAGACGGGAGGTCCTAGGTTCAAATCTGGCCTCAGACATTTCCCAGTTGTGTGACCGTGGGCAAGTCACTTGACCCCCATTGCCTAGCCCTTACCACTCTTCTGCCTTGGAGCCAATACACAGTATTGATTCCAGAATGGAAGGTAAGGGTTTATAAAAACATACATACATAGAGATATCCAGAAGGGACTGGTTGGCAGACAGATGGATATATAAACATAGAAACAGGCAGATAGATCCATAGACAGCACAAAGAGACACACAGAAAATATAGATATATTGATAGACAGACAGCACACAGATAGACAGATATTAAAACACACACACAGAGACAGAGACAGAGTGAGACAGAGAAAGAGAAAGAGAGAGAGAGAGAGAGAGAGAGAGAGAGAGAGAGAGAGAGAGAGAGAGAGAGAGAGAGAGAGAGAGAGATACGTACATACATCCATAAACACATGAACACATAGATATAGCCAGGTGGGACATGTTGAAGGAAGGACAGTCTGAAAGAACACAGACAGGCAGGAAGATAGCCATGACTTAAAAGGGACGGATTCCTGGGGCACACTGGGAGTTGTAGTTCGCCAGGATGTCACAACACTTTAAAACACACAAATGACATACACACCGACTGATCCATGCACAAAAAGGAAGGCAGACAGATACATAGACTACACCCAAAGATACACAAAGACAAAGATAGACAGACAGACAGACATATATAAAGAGAAACAGATAGACAGATAGAGAGAAACAGACAGATAGATTTATACAAAAATCAGGATATATAGACAAACAGATGCACATCCAGTGAGACAGACTTGTAGATACACAGAAAGGAAGGCAGATAGGCAGAATGACAGAGAAACTAATCTGTCTGTCAGTCTTTCTGTTCATTTGTGTATCTGTCTGTCGCTCTGTCCTGTCTTTTCATCCATCAATCTGTCTCTGTCTGGTAGTCTTTTTCTCTTTCCTTCTATTTATATCAACCTAGTGATCTTTCTGCTTATGTCTCTTTGAATCTGTCCACCCAAGTCTATCTCTCTAGATAATTGTTTGTTTCTGTCTATGTATCGATCTGCTTGACTCTCTCTGTCTCTCTGTGTCTGACTCTCTGTCTTGCTATCTCTCATTCTCTCTGTCTATTAATATATCGATACCTCAGTCTACCTTTCTGTCTGTCATTATATCTAATTCTATCTCTAAATAACTGTGTGTGTATATGTCTATCTATCTATCTATCTATCTATCTATCTATCTATCTATCTATCTATCTATCTATCTATCTATCTATCTGTGTGTCTCTCTACATGTCTACCTGTATATGTCTATCAGTCTATCAATCTACAAACTTGTCCATTTATCATTCTCCATATCTGTGGCTCTCTCTCTCTCTCTCTCTCTCTCTCTCTCTCTCTCTCTCTCTCTCTCTCTCTCTGTCTCTCTCTCTCTCTCTCTGTCTCTCTCTGTCTCTCTCTGTCTCTGTCTCTCTCTCTCTCTCTCTCTCTCTCTCTCTTATACTTTCTATTTGTCTGTCTCTATCTCTCTGGATTCTCACGGGATCAGGGAACAAGTACAAACTTTGGGGACTCCAACCTACAAGATCCTCCGGAAACCCAGGCTACACCAGATCCTTCTAGGCCACAAGTTTGGGGTTTCTTGATTCCAGGTTGACAATAGAAAAACCGGGAAGGCCATTGTCCTTTGATATTCCCTCAGACTCGGGAATGGGGAGATTGCTGTGAGAGCGAAAGTGTGTTTTAAATTTTTAACTTTTTCTTTGTAAGATGGGATTCACGGTGGTGTCAATGAAGAGAACACGTTCTACATCTTGCTTTCCTTTAATTTTTAGAGCTGTTCAATAAATAACCAGATAAACAACAGACAATGAATCACATGGGATTTTACAAGTCTGGGCTATGATCTTCATCATGTGTCAAACTGCAAGGAATTCTGTTTCCTACAAAAAACCATACTGGGCCTGCATTAACGGCCACCATTGGCAAGTATAGCTCCAGCTTTTCCTAATTGAATGAAGTGAATATATTCATAGCATAAGCAATAAGGTGTGTCAACATGGAATCTGGAAACCCCAAACTTGGGGCCTAGTGGGATCTGGTGAAGCCCAGATTTACGGAGGAGCTTGTAGGTATATAGATATATAGATATAGACTCTAAATGATCATCCTAGTGCAAACATCAACAACATGGAAAGATTTTCTCATCAAGGACACATGTCATACTCAGTGGAATTGCCCTTCGGCTACCGGAATGGTGGACATACTATGATTCTTGTCACCGAGGAGGAATAATGTGCTAAATTGACTAAATATAACATGAAAAGCAATAAAATAGAAAATTGTTGAATAAAGACATAAATAAAAGGCCGGCTAGAAAAGTTTGAGAATGATCAATTACCAAAACAGGGAAGGCAGTAAGACAGAATAACAGATAAACGAAGCTCTCTGTCTTTCAGTCCTCCTGTCTGTCGGTCCAGTGGTCCATCTGTCATTCTACATGGATATAGAGCTAGAGATAGTGTGGCTTTTCTTGTGCTGTAACCTGAGGAATTGTATCTCCCAGTGTGTTCCAGGTAACCCTCCCCCATATTTCATGGGAGGGATTGGTCTTGAATTGGACCAATCCTAGGCTGGGTGAGGAATGATGCTCCCTACTTCCCTGTGTGTGATTGGTCCTGAAATGGACCAATCTTGGGCTAAAGAGGGGCCATGGGCATTCTGCATCCCCCAACTCGCAATTGGTCAAATTCGGGGTGAATCCCAAGCCAGGAGTCAAAGAAGAGGGACTCCTGGGGTACCCTGGGGGTTGTAGTTCCAAAGGCAGTCACAACCCGGGAAAATACCAAAAAGTGAGACAGGTAGACTAATAGATACACCTATCAGCAGGCGGATAGACAGAATAATTGATAGACAGATAGACAAATCTGTCTGTCAGTCCTTCTGTCTGTCTAATTGTACATCTCTCCCTCTACATAGATCCATAGAGAAACATAGCGCGAGTTTTCCAGTGTTTCGGCCTAGGGTACTACATCCCCCAGCATTCTCCAAGGGTCGCTGTATGTCATTTCCTTGTAGGGAGCGTTCTTTAATTGGACCAATCCTATGCTGGCCATAATTTCCTTTCATGGGATTGGTTTTAACATGGACCAATCCCGTGCAAAGGAGGGACCATGAGCATTTTCCCGCCCCCAACACCGCATTGGTCCAATTCAGGATCAATCACAAGCCAGGACTAAAAGGGGTGGGACTCCTGGGGCACACTGAGGGTTGTAGTTCCTAAGACTGTCACAACACTTGAAAATCCACAAAAGAAACACAAAAGAGAGAGATATACCAACAAGTAGGCGAATAGAGAGAATAACAGATCAAATAATCTGTCAGTCCTTCTGTCTGTTAAGCTGTCCATCTCTCCGTCTACATAGATTCATAGAAAGAGACCTTGTGGGTTTTCAAGGTTTGTGGCCTAGAGGACTACATCTCCCATCGTGCACCACGGGTCTTTCCCCCTTATTTCTGAGGAGGGAATTGGTCTTGAAATGGACCAATCCCATGATACGGAGGGCCATGGCCATGTATATCTGTCCATCCGTCTCTCTGTGTCTGTCTGTCCATTATTCTCTAATTCTGTCTATATATGAATGTATTGATCTAGCTGTATCTATCTATCTGTATTGCTATCTGTCTATCCCTGACTGTCTGTCTATTCATCTGCCTGAATTTCTGTGTCTGTCTCAGTCTGTCCCTCCATTCCATTTTCCCTCGATCTGTCCTTCCATCTATCTCTGTCTGTCCCTTTGTTTCACCTTCCCTCATCCTGTTGTTCTATTAATCTTTCAATGTCTCTATCTCACATTCTGTTTCTGTTTCTATGTCTTTTTGTTCTATGTTCCTATCTATTTATCTCTCGATCTGTCTGTCTGCCTGCCTGTCTATCTCTCTTTCTGTGTTTGACTACGTGTCTCTCTATGTGCTATCTCTATATCCATCTATCTGCCCTCCTACCTATCTCACTACCCATCTGCCAGTCGGCCTGCCTATCGGTCTTTCTATCTGTCTGTCTCTATCTCTCTGGATTCTCACGGGATCAGGGAACAAGTACAAACTTTGGAGTCTCCAACCTACAAGCTCCTCCAGAAATCCAGGCTACACCAGATCCGTCTAGGCTACAAGTTTGGGGTTTCCTGATTCCAGGTTGAGAAAAGAAAAACCGGGAAGGCCATGGTCCTTTGATATTCCCTCAGACTCCGGAATGGCGAGATTGGTGTGAGAGCAAAAGAGTGTTCTAAAATTTTAAATTTTTCTTTGTAAGATGGGATTCACAGTGCTGTCCATCAATAGAACACTTTCTACATCTTGCTGTCCTTTAATTTTTACAGCTGTTCAACAGTTATATACATAACCAGATAAACAACAGACAATGAATCACGTGGGATTTTACAAGTCTGTGCTATGATTTTCATCACGGTCAAAGTGCAAGCAATTCTGCTTCCAGCAAAAAACGATACTGTATCTACATTAACAGACCACCATTGGCAAATACAGATTCTACTGTTTCCTGATTTGATGCAGTGGATGTATTCACAGCATCGGCAATAAGGTGTGTCAACATGGAATCTAGAAATCCCAAACTTGTGGCCTAGTGGGATCTGGTGAAGCCCAGATTTATCGAAGAGCTTGTAGGTTGCAGACCCCAAAGTTTGTACTTGTTCCCTGTTCCCATGGGAATCCACCCTGAAGGGAATCCCAGGTGAGCAGTTTCAGACTGAGTGGGGAACCCTTAGGTGAATGACAATCCTAGTAAGGTACTCTCCCCAATTGTATCAAGAGACCATTTCCCAAGAAGATCCACACCTGGCAAGGACCATTCTTCAGTATCCACTGTAAGCGACCCCCTCTCTTAGACCCTAGCCTTTTGCTAGGATTCCTTTCCTATGCTTGATTGTATTCGGTCAGGGAATTCCTTTTAGCTATAGCAATGTCACTCATCTTTCCATGCTCCCAGATTTCTCCCATGTGGTAGAGAGGATCCCCAAATACTTTTCCTCCTTGTGAAGGAGATCTGAGTTGGAAATTGCCCAAGCCTTGAGATATTCAGTCAAGAGAAATGCTAAGCTACAGACAGATAAAATTTTGGGACCTGTCCAAGGTCCCAACTACTGACAGATAAACTTCAGGACGAAGGTCCCAGGTGCAAAAAAACTCGGAAACTTTCCAACAAGAGCATGCAACAGATAATGGCCTGGAATGAGGAAGGGAGGGGGGTTATTCATGCTGAAAAGTATTTAAGACTGAATCTTCAGGAGGGAACTCAGAACTCTTTAGAATGAGTTCCCACTAGTGCGCATTAGTTCAATAAACGGCCCTTTCTTTGCCTGATTGCGTTGTCCATGGGTCTTCCTTGGTGCTGGGTGAAATCCCAGACCTTAACACTTGCAGTAGTCATCTAGGCTAGGGGCCATCCCTGGGATAACATCCCCAGAGTCCTAGGTTTATACCTTGTAAAAGTCATGGCACCAGACTCTGAGTAAAGAATACAATATGGGATTCATCCCTATCCTGATTCAAGACTTGGTTTTTTGGACTATTTGAGAGTTCTGTGTTATTTCCAAGTAAACAAATGGTGAGCCGGCAAAGATTCTCAAGTTATGGCTACCTAAAACTCCAGCCAGTTGGACCACCAGACTTGAGGTACACACACGAACCCATTGATTACAGTGAGGAATCAGCTGGGTGGGTTTGGTTTGGTAAGCCAAACTTTCCTCTCTAACCACAAATTTCCTCTCTAGGAGCAGCTTTAGACATAGGCTAAAGTGCTTTGAGGCAAGGAGAAGAAAAAGACAAATTGGCAGGGCAAAGGAAATTAGAGTACAAAAAGAGCAGAGAAGCGAACCCAGAGGTTTTCCTAGTTAGAGGTAATTTTGAACCTTACAGTCAAAAGTAATCTGAGTGGGTTCGGTTCTGTAAGCCAGACTTTCGGGAAATGAACCTCTCTTTAATCAGGCAGCAGCTGGGCAATCATGTTTCCGTGAATGCCACAGTCTACACCCCAGTGCGACTGCTACGAAATTTATGTTCATATATAGACATATATATATATATATATATATATATATATATATATATATATATATATATATATGAGGGACCAGGTACCTGGGAATTTTAGAAAAAGTGTGGAATATCAACCAAATCTGGTTCCAAGGTAAGTCGGCCAAAATGGAGCCCGGGACAACCTGAACACATGCTCCATAACTGACTAAAGTTTGTGTGTGACTGACTGTTGGTATCTGTGTATGTGAGTGAAATAGTATTTCTAGTAGAAGGAAGAGCGAGGAGAGTATAGGTGACATGCATGTATGTTTGGCTGAAAGCGTTGAATAGGAAGCTTCAGTTGGAGTGTGAGAGCAAGAGTGTTCTATAGAGTGTCTGAGTAACTGTTTTAAGGCTAATAAAATAGAGAAAGTTTCTTCCTGAATGGAAATGTCAGGGCTTGAGTTCTAAAGAGTTATCAAATTTGGTTTATGAAAGACTTTAACTAGAAGCTGAAGCACGTAAGTTCTCCATTTCATCTCAATGTTCTGTAGGGTTTGGACTATACCGTATGTCCAATGGATTTCTTCTGAATGCAGCTGATAGAAACTTTAGCAAATGATGTCTATCAAGTTGTGTTACAACAGTTTATTCCTCTGAAAAGCTAGAGACAAGGGCAGCAGCTGGCCATCTGCACAGGGGATTATGGAACAAAAGGCGAAAGGAGGTTCAGAAATTCTTGACTTTACTGTCTAATCTTTTCTTCCCAAGTTTTGCTAGGACTAATGTGTGAAATCGTGTATATCAAGTGCACTGAATATTGACTATTGCCAAAAAGATGAATTGCAAGGTTAGAGTGTTTCTTTTTGGCCATCTCATTCAAAGGAACAAGAAGAGTGAGTAGAAGCAGTGAAAGGTGGGGGCTGCAGCTAAAGAACAGCTAAACTCTCCACAGTTTCTAAATTATCCGAACTAGAGTGCATGGGATCTCAATGGCGGATAACATTCTGTGCCTCACTGTGTTTCATAGCCTGCCCTCGGAAATGCCATTCTTGTTTAGTAAATGCTCCTTGTTGGGAAATGTCAGGACAACAGGTTAAGATCCCTATGAAGTAATGCTCAGAGCTTAGCCTCTGAGCTATTGATTCCTTGCTTTCCTATTCAAGACTTCCAGCGCCTCATGGAAGAGTCAAAGAAAAAGGGTTTGGACGCATCATGCAGTCTGCCACAGCCACTCACCTCACTGGCCAAAGTAGAGGTCTGCCACTCCCCCTCCAATCTTGAACCAAATACATCTTCTGAGCCACCTGAACATCACAGGGACACCATCATATGCTTTGCTTGCCAGCAACCACTTGTTCTGATTTTCTAGGGTGGACACCTGAGAAGGAGAATGGGAAAGATCACGTGACTTATAAATTAGATAGAGGGACAGACCAATGGACAGACAGACTGACAGACACTTGAGATCGATTGATAAAAAGATACATACATAGATAGGTACATACATACATACCTATGTAGAGATAGAGACCCAGAGAGGACTGATGGGCAGACAGACACACTGACGGACAGATCCATAGATAGGAAGGCAATAAGACAGAAAAGCAGAAAAATGAAAGTCTGTCTTTTAGTCCTCCTGTCTGTCTGTCCCCTTGTCCATCACTCACTCTACATGGATATAGAGCAAGATATAGTTTTGCTCTTCTTAGGTTGTGGCCTGAGGAACTGCATTCCCCAGTGTGCTCCAGGGGTCCCTCCCCCATCTTTGCTGGTTGGGATTGGTCTTGAATTGCACTAATCCTAGGCTGGGTAAGGAATGATGCTCCCTACTTTACTGTGCGTGATTGCTAAAGAGATGGACCAATTCTGGGCTAAGGAGGGGCCATGGGTATTGTCCCTCCCCCACCACGGGATTGGTCGAATTCCGGACCAATTCCAAGCCAGGACTCAAAAGCTACAGATTCCTGGGGCACAATGGGGCTTGTAGTTCCCGAGGCTGTCACTACACTTGAAAACCCACAAAAGGAACATAGACAGGCTGACAGATGTACCAACCAGTAGGTGAATAGACAGAATAACAGATCATATAATCTGTGTGTCAGTCCTTCTGTCTGTCTAGCTATCCATGTCTCCATCTACATAGAGAGATTCAATGGGTGTTCAATGGTTGTGGCCTACGGGACTATATCTCCCAGCATACTCCAGGGTTCCCTCCTTCTTATTTCCCATGAAGAATTGGTCTTGAATTTGACCAATCCTCTGCTGGGCAAGAGATGATGCCCATTTTCCTTTCATGGGATTGGTCTTTATATGGACCAATCCCATGCTAAGGAGGGACCATAGACATAGTCCATCCCCCAACACAGGATTGGTCCAATGCAAGACCAACCCCAAGCCAGGACTCAAAGGGATGTGACCACTAGGTCACATTGGGAGTTGTAGTTCCCCAGGATGTCACAACACTTTAAAACACACAAATGACATACACAGAGAGTGATCAATGCACAAATAGGCAGATAGATACATAAACTACACCAATAGGAACACAAAGACATAGATAGATCGAAAGATAGACTGATAGATATACAAGTAGAAAGACAGACAGATCGACAGACAAATAGTTAGACAGATACATAGAGAGACAGAGAGACACATAGAGACAGACAGATAGACAGATACAAAAATCAGGATATATAGACAAACAGATGCACATCCAGTGAGACAGACTTGTAGATACACAGAAAGTAAGGCAGATAGACAGAATGACAGAGAAACTAATCTGTCTGTCAGTCTTTATGTTCATTTGTGTGTCTGTCTGTCGCTCTGTCCTGTCTTTTTGTCCATCAATCTGTCTCTGTCTGGTAGTCTTTTTCTCTTTCCTTCTCTTCATATCAACCTAGTGATCTTTTGGTCTATCTCTCTCTTTTTGAATCTGTCCACCCAAGTCTATCTCTCTAGATATTTGTCTGTTTATGTCTATGTATCGATCTGCTTGACTCTCTCTGTCTCTCTATGTGTGTCTAACCCTCTGTCTTGCTATCTGTCATTCTCTCTGTCTATTAATCTATCGATACCTCAGTCTATCTTTCTGTCTAAATGTCATTATATCTAACTCTATCTCTACATCACTGTTTGTGTGTCTGTCTATCTATTTATCTATTCATCTATCAATCAATCAATCAATCTATCTATCTCATTCCATCTGTGTGTCTCTGTATATCTCTATCACTCTATCAACCTGTGCATTTATCATTCTACATATTTGTTGCTTTCCCTCTCTCTATGTCTCTCTGTCTGTCTCTCTCTCTCTCTCTCTCTCTCTATTCCTCTCTCACAAATAGCTATCTATCTGTGTAGAGAAAAAAACTGACAGACACACAGACAAATAGATGGACAGAAAGACAAGAACTAAGAGAAGCAAATAGATACATACATACATAGTAACATACATAGAGATAACCAGAAGGGACTGGCTGGCAGACAGATGGATAGATACACATACAGACAGGCAGATAGATACATAGATAGCAGAAAGAGATACACAGAAAATATAGATATATTGATTGACAGCACACAGATAGACAGATATAAAGAGAGAGACAGAGAGAGTGAGAGAGAGAGAGAGACAGAGACAGAGACAGAGAGAGACAGAGAGAGAGAGAGAGACCGAACAAGGAACATATATATACAGACACATAGATAGATAGACAGAGTGTCAACATGGAATATAGAAACCTCAAACTTATAGCAGAGTAAGATGAGATGTAGCCCAAGGTTAGAAATTGAAAACTCAAAGTTTGTACTTGCTCCTGGTTTCTGTGAGAATCCACCCAGAAGGGAACCTCAGGGTAGCAGGTTCAGACTGAGTAATGGAGTCTCAAGTGAATGGTAATTCTACTTGAATGGGACTAAGCAGATGGTAAGGACCCCATTTATTTTAGGTAGTCTCCCCTGTGGGTCAGAGATGTTTTCCCAAGTAAATCCCCACCTGATCAGGGACCATCCTTTAGTCTCCACTGTCAGCAGCCCTTTCCCTTACACCCTCTCCTCAAGCTGTGATTCTTTTCCCAAGCTTCAGTGGATGTTGTCAGTAGAGTTTGAACACTCCCATTTTCTTTGTAGCTAGAGCAAAGTCAATCATCTTTCCCTGCCCCTGGATTTCCCCAAAATGGTGGAGAAGTTCCCCAAATTCTTTTCTTCTTTAAATTGTCCAATCTGGTGCTATTGCCTTTCCCAGGGGTCAGTGTCCAGAGCCACCAGAGTTCAATCCTCGGACTCTGTGTAGCCTTCTGGCGTCCACCTCTGTCTAGTGCTCTACTGTCACACTGACCCCCTTTTCCTTAACTAAAGAGTGAGTTCTCTGACTATTTAGTAGTTTTGTGTTTTTACAAGTCAACAGTAGTTAGATACATAGAGAGATACACAGATGCATAGATACTTAAATAGACACATAACAGCACAAAAAGACACCCTTGTCCATCTCTCAGTCTACATGGATATAGAGTTAGAGATAGTTTTGCTCTTCTTAGGTTGTCGCCTGAAGAACTGCATCCCCCACTGTGCTCCACTGGTTCCTCCCCCATGTTTCCTGATTTGGATTGGTCTTGAATTGGACCAATCCTCTGCTGGCCAAGAGATGATTCCCATTTTTCTTTCATGGGATTGTTCTTGATATGGACGAATCCTAGGCTAGGTGAGGAATGATGCTCCCTACTTTACTGTGCTTGATTGCTAATGAGATGGACGAATTCTGGACTAAGGAGGGACCATGGGCATTGTCCCGCCCCCACCACGGGATTCATCCAATTTTGGACCAATCTCAAGCCAGGACTCAAAAGGGATGGATTCCTGGGGCACAATGGGGCTTGTAGTTCCCCAGGCTTTCACAACACTGGAAAACCCACAAAACAAACACAGACAGGCTGACAGCTGTACCAACCAGTAGGCGAATAGACAGAATAACAGATCAAATAATCTGTCTGTTGGTCCTTCTGTCTGTCTAGCTGTCCATCTCTCCATCTAAATAGATTCATAGACAGAGATCATGTGGGTTTTCGATGGTTGTGGCCTACGGGACTTCATCTCCCTGCGTGCTCCAGTGCTCCCTACCTCTTATTTCCCGTGAAGGATTGGTCTTGACTTTGACCAATCCTCTGCTGGGCAAGAGATGATGCCCATTTTTCTTTCATGGGATTGGTCTTGATATGGATCAATCCCATGCAAAGGAGGGACCATAGACATAGTCCATCCCCGAACACAGGATTGGTCCATTGCAAGACCAATCCCAAGCCAGGACTCAAAGGGATGTTACCACTAGGTCACATTGGGAGTTGTAGTTCCCCAGGATGTCACACCACTTTAAAACACACCAAGAACACACAGACTGATCCAAGCACAAACAAGCAGGCAGATAGATACATACACTACATCCACAGATACACATAGACAAAGATAGACTGACAGACAGACAGACAGACAGACAGATAGATAGATAGATAGATAGATAGATAGATAGATAGATAGATTCGAATATACATCCATAAACACATGGACACATAGATATAGCCAGGTGGGACTTGTAGACAGAAGGACAGCTTGATAGACACACAGACAGGCAGGCAGATAGACAAAATGACAGAGAAACTAGTTCATCTGTCAGTCTTTCTGTATGTCTGTAGATCCATCTGTCTGTGTCTGTCAGTCTGTTTTTCCCCTAATTCAGTCTATACATCAATGTATTGATCTAGCTGCATCTATCTATCTGTATTGCTATCTGTCTATCCCTGTCTGTGTGTCTCTCCATCTGCATGACTTTACGGGTCTCTCTCAGTCTGTCTGTCTCTGCAAGCAATTCTGTTTCCTGCAAAAAAAACCATACTTTGCCTGCATTAATAGGTCACCACTGGCAAATACAGCTCCTGCTTTTCCTCATTGAATGCAGTGAATGTATTCCCAGCATCAGCAATAAAGTGTGTCAACATGGAATCGAGAAACATCAAACTTGTGACCTAGGGGGATCTGGTGAAGCCCAGGTTTCAGAAGGAACTTGTAGGTTGGAGACCTCAAAGATTGTACTTGTTCCCTGTTGCCATGGGAATCCATCCTGAAGGGAATCCCAGGTGTGTAGTTTCAGACTGAGGGGGGGACTGTCATGTGAATGACAGTCCTAGTTAAGTAGTCTCCCCTATCTCTTCAAGAGTCTCTTTGACAAGAATATCCACACCTGGCAGGGACCATTCTTCAGTATCCACTGTAAGCAGCCCCCTCTCTTAGACCCTAGCCTTTGGCTAGGATTCCTTTCCTAAGCTTGATTGTATCCTGTCAGGGATTTCCTTTGTAGCTACAGCATTGTCACTCATCTTTCCCTGTTCCTGGATTTTCCCAAAATGGTAGAGAGGTTCCCCAAATTCTTTTGTTCCTTGGAGTTCTCACCTAGCCTAGTGGCCCGCCCAGGGATAACATCCCCAGAGTCCAGGGTTTATGCCCTATAAAACTTGTGTCGCCACCCTCTGAGTACAGAATACACTATGGGATTTATCCCAATCCTGATTCAAGATGTGGTTTTTCGGACTATTTGACAAATCTGTGGGATTTCCAAATTAAGAAATGGTGAGCCAGTTAGGATGCCCGAGTTATGGCTGCGTAAACCTCCAGTTAGTTTGACCATTAGATGTGAGGTACATACAAGAACCCATTGAGTTAATTCAGGAATCAGCTGGGTGGGTTTGGTTAGGTCAGCCAAACTCTTGGCAAAGGAACCTCTTTTATTTCAGGAACCAAATGGTCAATTGCATTTCGGTGCATTCCCCAGCCTACACCGCAGTGGGACACCTTCCAAGTTCATACTCATATAAGGACATAGTTACATATATGATATATGATGGACCACATACCTGGGAATGTCGGAAAGTGTGTGGAACATTAATCAAATCTGGTTCCAAGGTAAGTTGACCAAAATGGTGCCAGATTCAACCTGACCACAAGCACCACCATTGTCTAACTTTTGTGCGTAACTGAGTGTTAGTACCTGTGTATGTGAGTGAAGCAGTATTTCTAGGAGAAGGAAGAGCGAGGATAATATAGGTGACATGTGTGAATGGTTGGCTGAAAGTATTGAATGAGAAGCTGGAGTTGGAGTGTGAAAGCCAGAGTGTTCTATAGAGGGTCTGAGTAACTGTTTTAAGGCTACTAAAATAGAGAAAGTTTCTTCATGAATTGAAATTTCAGGGCTTAAGGTAGAAAGAGTTATCAAATTTGATTTATGAAAGAGCTTCTCCTAGCAAACAATGTCTAACAAATTGTGTTACAACAGTTTATTCCTCCCCAAAGCTAGAGGGGACGGCAGGAGCTGGCCATCTATACAAGGGATTATGGAACACAAGGCCAAAGAAGGTCCAGAAATTCTTAACTTCACAGTCTAAACTTTTCTTCCCAAGTTTTGGTAGGACTAATGTCTGAAATTATGTATATCAAGTGTAGTGAATTTTGAGTATTTCCAATAAGATACATTTTCTTCGAGGTATGAACTTGGTTATTTGAGTGCAGTCATTTCACATTTTTGTCAAGGTGGTATTTGTTTTCAAAGAGCAGGAGTGGTGTTTTTCATATTACCGTGTGTGTGTGTTATTTCTGGAGTAAGGAAAGTTCATTTGCAGATGGGCAATTACAGACCTTACTGGTCTTTCGATCATTGTCAATGGTCTCGAAATATGGGGAAAATGTCTTTAATTTAAATGCTAAGGAAACCCTGAACATTTTTTAATTGAGCCACAAATTACCTCTCTAGGAGCAGCTTTAGCCATAGGCCACAGTGCTTTGAGGCAAGGGGAAGAGAAAGGCAA
This sequence comes from Monodelphis domestica, assembly GCF_027887165.1. Taxonomy (NCBI): domain Eukaryota; kingdom Metazoa; phylum Chordata; class Mammalia; order Didelphimorphia; family Didelphidae; genus Monodelphis; species Monodelphis domestica. Next base: position 16,750,357 of record NC_077235.1, on the reverse strand, counting down.
ATTGGTAGCACAAAGGAAATTAAAGTAAAAAAAGAAAGAAAATGAACCGCAGAGATGCTCTTAGAGAAAATTTTGAACCTTTTCCTTAGTAACCCTAAGTTTTGTTTTTGGAGAGAAAATGTTTCCGGTTTGAGCTTGAGAGAGAATTGCCATTTAAGAGGGAATTCTATGGAAAGATCGAGGGGAAAAGAAATGCTATGGAAGAAAATGGGTTTGGATACAGTCACAAGTGCCAATGGAAGGGCTGAGGAATGGCTCAGTTAAGTTCTACAACTGACTGCTGATCATTACCAACTTCTACCTGGCATTAATATTCTAAATTAGGGAGCTTTTCTCCCCTATTTGAAGTTACTTCCCACTTTTCTCTTGTTAGAGCAAATGTTCTGTCATCCTATGATGAAATCCTCAGAAATGCAAAGCTTAGAATATGGGGATTATTTTAACAATCATTTTGGTCTACATAGTTTCATGATTATATTTTGTTCAATAGTTAAAGTGGAGTGAAAACGCCTTTTCAATCCAGAGCATCCCAACCTCCCCAAAGATAGGGGGTGTGTGTGTGTTTGTGTGTGTGTGTGAAACTTTTAAATTTTTATTTCAAAATTGTTATGAAAGTGAAATTGCGGTAAAAGACTTGGGTTTTTCTGACTATTTGATAATTGGGCATTATTTCTAAGTTAACGGGTTCAAGGATGTTACTTTTGAAAGAACAATTATAGAGAAATTCACAGTTTGCGAGATTCTGGCACTAGGAAGAGGATTCTCCATTTTACCTAGTGATATGGGCACTGTACCCCAGAAACCCATGTGAACTATTGTCAAGGGAATTCCTTTGTTGTTTTTCTGACTCTGAGACTAAAAACACCCAATGACCCCACCTAGGGTCCTGAGATGACTATCTTCCTTTGATCGTCCTCTAGATGGTCAGAAAGATGCACCTTCAGAACACACCTCGATCCTATCGGACATCTGTTTGTCCCCTAAAACGAAGGAATCTTTATGTCCCCAGCCAGACCCTAGTACCATCACCCCACCTCATGCCTGAGTGACTAACTGTTGGGAAGAATGTATAAAATCCCCAGAACCGATGTCATCAGAGGGGGGGAGACAGCCTTTCCTTTCATGCTGTCCTCCCAAGGAACTGCTCCCCATCTGGCTGTTCTACCTTGCTATCCTCCTGGCCACTCTCAACATTACTTTCTAAATTAATAAATCTCTTTTGTTTTTAAGCTAAGTTTTGGAGTCATCGCATGCTTGCAAAAGGCATCTTTCCCGAACCCCCCCCCCCAAAAAAAAGCAGAGGGAAGAACTGCTCATTTGATTTCCCCTGAGAATTCTATTAACCTGCAGCCAAGGCCCTTTTAGTAGAGAACCTAGAAAGGACAGAGTTAGTCCCCAGACTGAGTTGAAGGAGGAAAGTTGAAAATAGGAGCATTTTACCTCGTTAAGAGGATGGAAAGGAACATCTGTTCATTGGAGAAGTCGCAGCAAAGATTCCAGAGTGCTGGGTTGTCTCAAAGTCGAATCAGAAGACGTTAGGAAAGAAATCATGAAGCCTAGAAAGAATTAGTAGTAAGAAAGATAATCTTAGCATGGTGAGAGAGATTTGCAATCTATAGGTGAATTCTATGGGACGATCGTGGGGAAAAGAAATGCTATGGGGGAAAATGGGTTAGGATACAGTCACAAGGGCCAATGGAAGGACTGAGGATTGGCTCAGATAAGTGTCTGTCAAGCTGTACAGCTCACTGCTGGTCATTACCAACTTATACCTGACATTCTTTTTCCAAATTAGGGAGCTTTTCTCCCCCATTTTAAGTTACTTCCCACTTTTCTCCTGTTACATCAAATGTTCTGTCATCCTATGATGAAATCCTCAAAAGGTAAGGCCTAGAATATGGGGATTATTTTAAGAATCCTTTTGGTCTACAGTCTTGCATGATTATATTTTGTTCAGTAGTTAAAGGTGAGTAAAAACAGGTTTTCAATCCAGAGCATCCCAACCTCCCCAAAGATAGGGAGTGTGTGTGTGTGTGTGTGTGTGAAACTTTTAAAGTTTAATTTCAAAATTGTTATTAAGGTGAAATTGTGGCAAAAGACTTGGGTTTTTCTGACAAATTGATAGCTCAGCATTATTTCCAAGTTAACGGGTTCAAGGATGTTACTTTTGAAAGAACAATTTTAGAGAAATTTGTAGTTTGCAAGATTCCGGCAGTAGGAAGACGATTCTCCGTTTTGCCTAGCACACTTACAAAATTTAATGGCCAAGACCGATACAGTGAATGGAACGTTGCAACTTGCATTCCTGCTATTGGGTTAGACAAACATCAGTACTGGGACCCCTTTTTGTCATTTGAGTAACCATTACTTCAGCCAATCCTGAACAACTAATAGGTGACACTGCCCGATGTTTTAAGTTTGAACCTATCCAATAAAGTGGTCACTCTGATGCCATGCATCAGTGAGAATGTGCCTCCTCTTGAAAATGGAGGTTAGACAGATTGGATAACATGAGGGCAAGGGAAATTAATGAATGCTGCAGAGGATGTGGCAAAGTCAGGACATGAAGGGATTGCTGGTGGAGTGATAAATTGACCCAAGCATTCTGGAGGGCAATGTGGAATTCTACCCAAAGGGCCCTAAAAGACAGTCTGCCTTTTAATCCAGCCATAGCACTGCTGGGCTTGTACCCCATAGACATAATAAGGAAAAATAGTTGTCTAAGAATATTGGTAGCTGCTCTCCTTGGAGTCCCTAAAAATTGGAAAAGTTGGGGATGCCCTCCCATTGGGGAATGGCTGAACAAATTGTGGTATCTCTGGGTGCTGGAATGCTATGGTGCTCTAAGGAATAATAAACTGGAGGAATTCCGCGGGAACAGGATCGACGACCTCCAGGAATGGATGCAGAGTTAGAGGAGCAGAACCAGGAGAACATTGTACACAGAGACTGATACACTGTGGTACAATGGAATGGAATGGAATGGACTTCTCCTCTAGTGGCAATGCAGTGATCCTGAACCACCAGGAGGGATCTACGAAAAACAACACTATCTATATTCAAAAAGAAAACTGTGGGAGTAGAAACATACCCATACCCATTGAACTACCAAAATACTTCTTCACTGATTTAGAAAAAACCATAACAAAGTTCATTTGGAAGAACAAAAGATCAAGGATATCCAGGGAAATAATGAAAAAAACACATATGATGGGGGCCTTGCAGTCCCTGACCTTAAACTATATTACAAAGCAGCAGTCATCAAAACAATTTGGTACTGGCTAAGAAACAGAAAGGAAGATCAGTGGAATAGACTGGGGGAAAGCGACCTCAGCAAGACAGTATACGATAAACCCAAAGACCCCAGCTTTTGGGACAAAAATCCACTATTCGATAAAAACTGCTGGGAAAATTGGAAGACAGTGTGGGAGAGACTAGGAATAGATCAACACCTCATACCCTACACCAAGATAAATTCAAAATGGGTGAGTGACTTAAACATAAAGAAGGAAACCATAAGTAAATTGGGTAAACACAGAATAGTATACATGTCAGACCTTTGGGAGGGGAAAGGCTTTAAAACCAAGCATGACATAGAAAGAATCACAAAATGTAAAATAAATAATTTTGACTACATCAAACTAAAAAGCTTTTGTACAAACAAAACCAATGTAACTAAAATCAGAAGGGAAACAACAAATTGGGAAAAAATCTTCATAGAAACCTCTGACAAAGGTTTAATTACTCATATTTATAATGAGCTAAATCAATTGTACAAAAAATCAAGCCATTCTCCAATTGATAAATGGGCAAGGGACATGGATAGGCAGTTCTGAGATAAAGAAATCAAAACTATTAACAAGCACATGAAGAAGTGCTCTACATCTCTTATAATCAGAGAGATGCAAATCAAAACAACTCTGAGGTATCACCTCACACCTAGCAGATTGGCTAACATGACAGCAAAGGAAAGTAATGAATGCTGGAGGGGATGTAGCAAAGTAGGGACATTAATTCATTGCTGGTGGAGTTGTGGATTAATCCAACCATTCTGGAGGGTAATTTGGAACTATGCCCAAAGGGCGACAAAAGAATATCTACCCTTTGACCCAGCCATAGCACTGCTGGGTCTGTACCCCAAAGAGATAATGGACAAAAAGACTTATACAAAAATATTTATAGCTGCGCTCTTTGTGGTGGCCAAAAACTGGAAAACGAGGGGATGCCCATCAATTGGGGAATGGCTGAGCAAATTGTGGTATATGTTGGTGATGGAATACTATTGTGCTAAAAGGAATAATAAAGTGGAGGAGATCCATGGAGACTGGAACAACCTCCAGGAAGTGATGCAGAGTGAGAGGAGCAGAACCAGGAGAACGTTGTACACAGAGACTAATACACTGTGGTATAATCGAACGTAATGGACGTCTCCATTAGTGGCGGTGTAATGTCCCTGAACAACTTGCAGGGATCCAGGAGAAAAAAACACTATTCATAAGCAAAGGACAAACTATGGGAGTGGGAACACCGAGGAAAAGCAACTGCCTGAATATAGCGGTTGAGGGGACATGACAAAGGAGAGACTCTAAATGAACACTCTAATGCAAATATTATCAACAAAGCAACGGGTTCAAATCAAGAAAACATCTAATGCCCAGTGGATTTACGTGTCGGCTATGGGGGGTGGGGGGAGGAAAAGAAAATGATCTATGTCTTTAACGAATAATGCTTGGAAATGATCAAATAAAATATATTTTAAAAAAAAAGAAAGAAACACCCAATAAAATCAACTGCTAGATTACAAGGGTACAGGGGGATATTGTTGTGGATAAAGACTCTAAATGAACATCCTAGTGCAAACATCAACAACATGGAAAGAGGTTCTCATCAAGGACACATGTCATACTTAATGGAATTGACCCTCTGCTACGGGAAGGGTGGAAAGAAAATGATTCTTTGTCACCTAGGAGGAATCATGTGCTAAATAGACTAAATAAAATATGGAAAGCAATAAAAAAGGAAAATTTCTTAATAAAGAAATGAATAAAAGGCCAGGTAGAAAAGTCTGAGAATAATCAATTCTCCAGACTTGGTTTAGGTCTCCAGCTGTTTCAAGATTTTTCATTTCTTCCTTGGCCTCAGGTGTCAGTTTTCTCCCTGAGGAGACTACATCATTTTCTTTGAATGGCACCCAGGATGATTGCTGTGGGGTTCAGGGATGCACCCCTGGAGATCGGGAGGAATACCATTGGCAAGAATGCAAGACTCTGAAACTTAGCTTCAAAATAAAAGAGACAGTTAATTGATTTGGAAAGTCATCATGAATGTGGTCAAGAGGCAGCTGAGGTGGAAGAGCATGGGTGCAAAAGCTGTTCCTTGGGAGGACAGCAAGACATCATGCCTCCATGCTGCGGTTTAGCTATCATTTGACAGCAGTTAGGACAGGACCCAGAAACAAGGGGTTTGGGCAGGAGGTTTGCCCCAGGCCATGGGGCTGGTTCTTGGCATCTGCAGCATTAAGGAAGAGGTGTTTCTTTTTGGCCATCTGATTCAAAGGGGCAAGAAGAATAAGTAGAAGGAGTGAAAGGTGGTGGCTGCAGCTGAGGAACAGCTCATCTCTCCACAGTTTGTGCAGTATCCTCACTAGAGTGCATGGGATCTCAATGGCGGCTAACATTCCGTGTCCTTTTGACTCACTTTGTTTCATAGCCTGCCCGAGGAAATGCCATTCTTCTTTAGTAAATGCTCCTTGTTGGGAAACGTCAGGACAACAGCTTAAGATCCCTATAAAGTAAGGCACAGAGTTTAGTCTCTGAGATCCTGATTCCTTGCTTTCCTATTCAAGGCTTCCATCACCTCATGGAGGAGTCTGAGAAGAAGGGTTTGGACCCATCATCCAGTCTGCAACAGTCACTCACCTCACTGGCCAAAGTGGAGGTCTGCCACCCCCCCTCCAATCTTGAACCAAATACATCTTCTGATCTATCCTGCACACCATAGGGGCACCATCACATGCTTTGCTTGCCTGCAACCACTTATTCCTATTTTCTACGGTGGACACCTGAGAAGGAGAATTGCAAAGATCGACTTATAAGATAGATAGAGGCATAGACCAAAGGAAGATAGATTGAAAGGCACTGGAGATCTCTTGATAAATAGATACATACATAGATAGGTACATACATATATACATACATACCTTTATAGAGATAGATACCCAAAGAGGACTGATGGGCAGACACACAGAAAGACTGACAGATACATAGACAGAAAGGCAGAAAGACAGAAGAATAGATAAACGAAGCTCTCTGTCAGTTTTCCTGGCTGTCCGTCCCCTTGTCCATCTCTCAGTCTACCTGGATATAGAGCTAGAGATAGTGTGGCTTTTCTTGGGTTGTGGCTTGAGGAACTGCATCTCCCAGTGTGCTCCAGGGGTCCCTCCACCATATTTCATGGGAGGGACTGGTCTTGAATTGGACCAATCCTAGGCTGGGTGAAGAATGATGCTCCCTCTGTGTCTGATTGATCTTGAGATGGACCAATCCTGGGCTAAGGCGGGGCCATGAGTATTGTCTCCCCCCAACACGGGATTGGTCCATTTTTGGACCAATCACAAGCCAGGACTCAAAGGGAGGGACTCCTGGTGCTAAATGGGGGTTGTAGTTCCACTGGCTCTCACAACACTTGAAAACCCATAAAAGAGGGACAGACAGACTGATAGATGCACCAACCAGCAGGCGAATAGACAGAATAATAGATCAAGTAAATGGTGTCAGTCCTTCTATCTGTCCAGCTGTCCATCTCTGTGTCTACATATTTACATAGAGAGAGAGATCATGTGGGTTTTCAAATGTTATGGCTTGGAGAACTACATCCCCCAGTGTGCTCCAGGGTCCCTCCCCCTTATTTCCGGTGAGGGAACCCTCTTGAATTGGACCAATCCTCTGCTGGGCAAGGGATGATGCCCATAATTTCCTTTCATAGGATTGGTCTATAAATGGACCAATCCCATGCTAAGGAGGGACCATGTCAATGGTTCCCCCCTACAACACTGGATTGGTCAAATCCAAGACCAATCCCAATCCAGGACTCAAAGGGTTGGGACCTCTGGGGCACACAGGGAGTTGTAGTTCCTCAGGATGTCACAATACTTTAAAACACACAAACTACATACACAGAGATTAATCCATGCACAAAACATGTAGGGAGATAGAAACATAGACTACACTGACAAGAACTCCAATATATCGACAGATAGAGAGACAGACAGAGAGACAGACAGACAGACAGAGCGAACCACAGACAGATAGATAGATAGATAGATAGACAGACAGATAAAGAGAGAGACAGATAGAGAGAGAGACAGATGAAAAATCTGGATAGATAGATAGACAGTTGCACATCCAGTTAGACAGACTTGTAGATACACAGAAACGAAGGCAGATAGACAGAATGACAGAGAAATTAATCTGTCGGTCAGTCTGTCTGTTCATGTGATTGTCTGTCTGTTCCTCTGTCCTGTCTTTTTGTCCATCAGTATGTCTGTGTCTGGAAGTCTATTTCTCCTTCTTTCTCTTTTTATCAGTCTAATAATCTTTCTGTCTATCTCTCTCTCTTTGAATCTCTCTACCCAAGTCTATCTCTCTAGATATTTGTCTGTTTCTGTCTATGTATCGATCGCTTGACTTTCTCTGTCTCTCTATCTGTCATTCTCTGTCTATTAATCTATCGATACCTCAGTCTATCTTTCTGTCTAAATGTCATTATATCTAACTCTATCTCTATATCACTGTTTGCGTGTCTGTCTATCTATTTATCTATTCATCTATCAATCAATCTATCTATCTCATTCCATCTGTGTGTCTCTGTATATCTCTATCAATCTATCAACCTGTCCATTTATCATTCTGCATATTTGTTGCTTTCCCTCTCTCAGTCTCTCTGTCTGTCTCTCTGTCTCTCTCACTCTCTATTCCTCTCTCACAAATAGCTATCTATCTGTGTAGAGAAAAAACCTGACAGACACACAGACAAATAGATGGACAGAAAGACAAGAACTAAGAGAAGCAAATAGATAGATAGATAGATAGATAGATAGATAGATAGATAGATAGATAGATAGATGCAGACATACATACATACATACATACATACATACATACATACATACATACATACATACAGAAAACCAGAAAAGACTGTCTGGCAGACAGATGGATAGATACAAATACAGACAGGCACCTAGGGTCCTGAGATGACTATCTTCCTTGGATCGTCCTCTAGATGGTCAGAAAGATGCACCTTCAGACCACACCTCTATCCTATAGGACATCTGTTTGTCCCCTAAAACCAAGGAATCTTTATGTCCCCAGGCAGACCCCAATACGATCACCCCACCTCATGCCTGAGTGACTAACTGTTGGGAAGAATGTATAAAATCCCCAGAACCGATGTCATCGGGGGGAACAGCCTTTCCTTTCATGCTGTCCTCCCAGGGAACTGCTCCCCATCTTGCTGTTCTACCTTGCTATCCTCCTGGCTACTCTCAACATTACTTTCTAAATTAATAAATCTCTCTTCTGTTTTTAAGCTAAGTTTTGGAGTCATTGCATGCTTGCAAAAGGCATCCTTCCCGAACCCAAAAGGGTATCCTTCCATGCCCATAACAATATGTCAGCCCTTCTGTACATCTGTCGATCTGTCTCTCTGTGTCTGTCAGTCCATTATTCTCTAATTCTGTCTATATATCAATGTATTGATCTAGCTATATCTATCTATTTGTATTGCTATCTCTCTATCCATGTCTGGCTGTCTATCCATCTACCTGAATTTCTGTGTATCTCAGTCTGTCCTTCCATCTATCTGTCTCTGTCTGTCCCTTTGTTTCACTCTCCAATATTCTCATGTTCTATTAATCTTTCAATGTCTCTGACTATCTCTCATTCTGTTTGTGTTTCTGTCTGTTTGTAATATCTTGATATCTATTTATCTCTCTATCTGTCTGTCTTTCCCCCTGTCTATCTCTCTGTCTGTGTCTGACTATGTGTCTCTCGATGTGCCATCTCTATATCCATCTATCTTCCCTCCTACCTATCTGACTACCCACCTGCCAGTCGGCCTGCCTATCTGTCTTTCTGTTTGTCTGTCTCTATCTCTCTGGATTCTCACGGGATCAGGTAACAAGTACAAACTTTGGGGTCTCCAACCTACAAGCTCCTCCGGAAACCAGATCCCTCTAGCCTACAAGTTTGGGCTTTCTTGATTCCAGTTTGACAATAGGAATACCGGGAAGGCCATTGACTTTAGACATTCCCTCAGACAGGGGAATGGGGAGATTGGTGTGAGAGCAAAAGTGTGTTCAAACATTTTAACTTTGTCTTTTCAAGATAGGATTCACAGTGGTGTCAATGAAGAAAACACATTCTGCATCTTGCTTTCCTTTAATTTTTAGAGCTGTTCAATAAATAACCAGATAAACAACATACAGTGAATCACACGGGATTTTAATAGTTTGTGCTATGATATTCATCATGTGTCAAACTGCAAGGAATTCTGTTTCCTAAAAAACCATACTGTGCCTGCATTAACAGGCCACCATTGGCAAGTATAGCTTCTGCTTTTTCTGATTGAATGCAGTGAATGTATTCACAGCATCAACAATAAGGTGTGTCAACGTGCAATCTAGAAACCCCAAACTTGTGGCCTAGTAGGATCTGGCGAAGCTGAGGTTTCAGGGGAAGCTTGTAGGGTGGAGACCCCAAAGATTATACTTATTCCTTGTTCCCATGGGAATCCATCCTGAAGGGAATCCCAGGCAAGCACTTTCAGACTGAGTGGGGGACGTTCAGGTGAATGACAATCCTAGTTAGGTATTCTCCCCTCTTATATCAAGAGACCTTTCCCAAGAAGAGCCACACCTGACAGGGAGCATTCTTCAGTATCCACTGTAAGCAGCCCCTCTCTTAGACCCTAGCCTTTGGCTAGGATTCCTTTCCTAAGTTTCATTGTATCCTGTCAGGGATGTCCTTTGTAGCTACAGCATTGTCACTCCCTACTCCTGGATTTCCCCCAAGTGGTAGAGAGGTTCCCCAAATTGTTTTCCTCCTTGGAGGAGTCATCTAGCCGGGTGGTCCTCCTAGGCATAACAACTCCAGAGTCCAGGATTTATGCCCCGTAAAAGTCGTGGCACCAGATGCTCAGTAAAGAATACAATATGGGATTTATCCCTATCCTGATTCAAGACTTGGTTTTTTGGACTATTTGAGAGTTCTGTGTTATTTCCAAGTTAACAAATGGCGAGCCAGCCAGGATGCTCAAGTTATGGCTACCTAAACCACTAGCCAGTTTGACCACCAGATGTGAGGTACACACAAGAACCCATTGAGTACAGTCAGGAATCAGCTGTGTGTGTTCGGTTAGTTAAGCCAAACTTTGCTCTCTAGCCACAAATTTCCACTCAAGGAGCAGCTTTAGCCTTAGTGTAAAGTGCTTTGAGGCCAGGCGAAGAGAAAGACAAATTGGCAGCCCAAAGGAAATTAGAGTAAAAAATGAAAAAAGGGAAGGGAATACTAGAGGTGTTCCTAGTTAGAGGTAATTTTGAACCTTACAGTCAGGAGTAAGCTGGGTGGGTCCAGTTGGTAAGCCAGACATTTTTGAAATGAACCTCACTTCAGTCAGAAACTAGCTGGGCAATCGCGTTTCCGTGAATGCCCCAGTCAACATGCCAGTGGGACTGCTGTGAAATTTATGCTCATACGTGGACATATATATGCATATGCACATATATATACATACACACACACACACACACACACACACATATATGTTACATACGATGGACCAGGTACCTGGGAATGTTACAAAAAGTGTGGAATATCAACCAAATCTGGTTCCAAAGTTAGTCGGCCAAAATGTAGCCCAGGTCAACCTGAACACATGCTCTAAAACTGACTAAGTTTTGTGTGTCACTGAGTGTTGGTACCTGTGTATGTGAGTGAAGCAGTACTTCTAGTAGAAGGAAGAGCGAGGATAGTACAGGTGACGTGCGTGAATGGTTGGCTGAAAGCGTTGACTAGGAAGCTCAAGTTGGAGTGTGAGAGCAAGAGTGTTTATTAAATGCTCCTTGTTGGAAAACGTCAGGACAACAGGTTAAGATCCCGTTAAGTAAGGAGCAGAGCTTATCCTCTGAGAGCTTGATTCCTTGCTTTCCTATTCAAGATTTCCAGCACCTCAAGGAAGAGTCTGATCAGAAGGGTTTGGACCCATCATGCAGTCTGCCACAGCCACTCACCTCGCTGGCCAAAGTAGAGGTCTGCCACTCCCCCTCCAATCTTGAACCAAATACATCTTCTGAGCCACCTGAACATCACAGGGACACCATCATATGCTTTGCTTGCCTGCAACCACTTGTTCTGATTTTCTAGGGTGGACACCTGAGAAGAAGAATGGGAAAGATCGCGTGATTGATGAGATAGATAGAGGGACAGACCAATGGACAGACAGACTGACAGACACTGGAGATCGAATGATAAACAATTACATACATTGATAGGTACATACATACATATATATAGAGAGAGATAGATACCCAGAGAGTACTGATGGGCAGACAGGGAAAGATTATTGACAGACTAATCTGTCTGTCAGTCTGTCTGTTCATGTGTCTGCCTGTCTGTTCTTTTCTCCTAGATTTTTTTTCCACCAGTCTGTCTGTGTCTGGAAGTCTGTTTCCCTTTCCTTCTGTTTATATCAACCTAGTGATCTTTCTACCTATATATCTCTCTTTGAATCTCTCCACCCAAGTCTATCTCTCTAGATATTTGTCTGTTTCTGTCTATGTATCGATCGCTTGGCTTTCTCTGTCTCTCTATCTGTGTCTGACCCTCTGACTCTCTATCTGTCATTCTCTCTGTCTATTAATCTATCGATACATCAGTCTACCTTTCTGTATATCTCTCATTATATCTAACTGTATCTGTATCTATCTGTCTGTCTATCTATCTATCTGATTATCTATATATCTCATTTTATCTCTGTGTCTCTCTATATGTCTGACTGTATATGTCTATCTGTCTACCGATCTATCAACTTGTCCATTTAACATTCTGCATATCTGTGTTTCTCTCTCTCTCACACACACAGACATAAATAGTTATCTATCTGTGTAGTGAAAAAGAACTGACAGACACAGACAGACAGATAGATGGACAGAAAGACAGAGACTGAGAGAAGCAAATACATACATACATACATAGGTGACGTGGGTGAATGGTTGGTTGAAAGCTTTGAATGGGAAATCTGAATTGGAGTGTGAGAGCCAAAGCATTCTCTAGAGTGTCTGAGTAACTGCTTTAAGGCTTTAAGGCTACGAAAATGGAGAAAGTTTCTTCATGAATTGAAACGTCAGGGCTGAAGGTCTAAAGAGTTACCAAATTTGGTAAATGAAAGAGCTCCTCCTAGAAGCTGAAGAACTTAAGTTCTCTGTTTCTTCTCAATGTTCTGTGAGTTTTGGGCTATACTGTATGTCTAATGGATTTCCTTTAAATGTAGGTGATAGAAATGTTAGCAAATGATGTCTATCAAGTAGTGTTACAACAGTTCATTCCTCCAAAAAGCTAGAGAAAAGGGCAGGAGCTGGCCATCTGCACTGGGGATTATGGAGCAGAAAGCGAAAGGAGGTCCAGAAATTCTTGACTTTACAGTCTAATCTTTTCTTCCCAAGTTTAGCTAGGACTAATGTGTGAAATCGTGTATATCAAGTGCAGTAAATATTGAGTATTGCTAATAAGAGGCATTTTCCTCGAGGTATTAACATGTTTATTTGTATGCAGTCATTTCACATTTTTATCAAGCTGGTATTTGTTTTCAAAGAGTTAGGGTTAATTTTTTCAGATTACCGTGTGTGTGTGTGTGTGTGTGTGTGTGTGTGTGTGTGTGTGTGTGTCAGGGTGAGGGTGAGTGATTTGTGGAGTGAAAAAAATTTCATTTGCGGAAGGGTAACTACGGACCTTACTGGTCTTTCAACTGCTGTTAAAGAACACGAAATATGGGGGAAAAACTTTGCTTTAAAAGCCAATGAAACCGTGAATATTTTTTAATTGAGCCACAAACTTCCTCTCTAGGATCAGCTTTAGTCATAAGCGAACGTCCTTTGACGCAAGGTGAAGAGAAAGGCAAATTGGCAGCCCAAAGGAAATTAGAGTAAAAAAAGAAAAAGAGAATGAATAGTAGAGGTGTTCCTAGTTAGAGGTAATTGTGAACCTTTTCCTTCGGAACCCTAAATGTTGTTTTTGGAGAGGAAATGTTAGGAGTTTGAGTTTTTGAAAAAAGAAAAGCATCATCAACTATTACCTGATTTGGGGCATTTTGAAGGTCAATTTTCGGAGTGCAACCATTCCAATAGATAAGTTTTTGCTTGAATAGACCAGGGAATAAGGAGAACTAATTTTCCTTTTGAAGTAGAGAGAACTAATGGATTTGTGCGCATTATTTCTGATCATCATTGGCACATGACCTCTAATAGAGAAAGGAATTAATTCCCCACCTGGGAAACTCCTAAGACATTTCTAGTAACACCCTGGATTTCCCACACACACACACACACAGTTCTGGAAGAGGGGTGAAGATATGAAAAGCTATGAAAGTGAAGATTTCCCTCAGGATGTTTCTTAGGACGCAAAATCCTGGACCAGGTTTTCCTGCAGGCCAGAATCTGAAGAACTGCTCAAGGAGACATCTTTAGGAGTAATCCAAAGGAGACCCCACGATACGGAATCCAGAGAAGGATTGTGTCCTGTCATTTTAATTGATGTGAGAAATACTTCTGCAGCAGAGGGAAGAACTGCTCATTTGGTTTCCCCTGAGAATTCTATTTACCTGGAGCCAAGGCTCTTTAACTAGAGAACCTAGAAAGGACTGAGTTAGTCCCCAGACTGAGTTGAAGAAGGAAAGTTGAAAATAGGAGCATTTTACCTTGTTAAGAGGATGGAAAGGAACATCTGTTCATTGGAGAAGTTGCAGCAAAGATTCCAGAGTGCTGAGTTGTCTCAAAGTCGAATCAGAAGACGTTAGGAAAGAAATCATGAAGCCTAGAAAGAATTGGTAGTAAGAAAGATAATCTTAGCATGGCGAGAGAGATTTGCAATCTATAGGTGAATTCTATGGGAGGATCCTGGGGAAAAGAAATGCTATGGGGGGAAATGGGTTAGGATACAGTCACAAGGGCCAATGGAAGGACTGAGGATTGGCTCAGCTAAGTGTCTGTCAAGCTGTACAGCTGACTGCTGATCATTACTAACTTATACCTGACATTCTTTTTCCAAATTAGGGAGCTTTTCTCCCCCATTTTAAGTTATTTCTCACTTTTCTCTTGTTAAAACAAATATTCTGTCATCCTATGATGAAATCCTCAGAGAGGCAAGACTTAGAATAAGGGGATTAATTTAGCAATCATTTTGATCTACAGACTTGCATGATTAATTATTTTCAGGAGTTAAAAGGGAATGAAAGCAGTTTTCCAATCCCTCGCTTCTGAACCTCCCCAAAGTTAGGTTGGGAGGGGGTGTGTGTGTGCGCGCGCGTGTGTGTGTATGAGTATCACATTTCTAATCTGGAGAATTTTTGAGCTAATTTCAATTTTGAAACTTACGTATTTGAAGTTCAAACTTGTTTTGAAGGTGAAATTATGGGTAAGGACTTGGGTTCTTCTGACGATTTGAAAGTTCAGCATTATTTCCAAGTTACTTTTGAAAGAACAGTTATAGAGAAATTCACAGTTTAGGAGATTCCGGCACTAGGAAGAGGATTCTCCATTTTGCCTAGCACACTTACAAAATTTAATGGCCAAGACTGATAGTCTAAATGGAACATTTCAACTTGCATTCCTGGTATAGGGTTTAGACTAACATCAGTACTGGGAACTCTTTTTGTCATATGAGTAAGCAGTACCTCTGCAATTCCGAACAACTAATAGGTGACACTGCCTGGTGTTTCAAAGTTTGAATCTATCCAATAATGTGGTCACTCTGATGCCATGTATAAATGAGAATGTGTCTCCTCTTGAAAATGGAGGCTACACAGATTGGCTAATATTACAGGAAGGGAATATAATGTATGCTTGAGGGGATGAGGCAAAGTAAGGACATGAAAGCATTGCTGGTGGAGTGGGGAATTGATCCAACCATATGGAGAGCAATTTGGGACTCTGCCCAAAGGGCACTAAAAGACTGTCTACCTTTTGATCCAACAATGGCAGTGCAGGGTTTGTAACCCAAAGAGATAATAAGAAAAAAGACTTGGACAAGAATGTTCATAGCTGGGCTCTTTGGGGTAGCCAAAAATTGGAAAACGAGGAGATGCCCTTCCATTGGGGAATGGGTGAACAAACTGGTATCTCCTGGTGCTGGAATACTATGGTGCTCAAAGGAATAATTAACCGGAGGAATTCCACGGGAACTGAAAGGACCTCCAGGATGGATGCAGTGAGAGGAGCAGAACAAGGAGAACATTGTACACAGAGATGGATACAATGTGCTGCAATGGAATGGAATAGAATACTACATTAATGTCATTCTATGCCCATATCTATGAGAAAGAACATTATCCACATTCACAAGGAAAACTGTGAGAGTAGAAACATCCAAGAAAAACAACTGCTAGATTACAAGGGTCCAGGGGGTTAAAGCTGGGGATATAGACTCTAAATGAACATCCTAGTGAAAACATCAGCAACATGGAAAGAGGTTCTCATCAAGGACACGTGTCATACCCAGTGGAATCGCCCCTCAGCTAGGGGAAGGGTGGAAAGAATATGATCCTTGTCACCGAGGAGGAATAATGGGCTAAAATGACTGAATAAAAAATGAAAAGCAATAAAAAAGACAAGTGCTGAATAAAGAAATAAATAAAAGACAGGAAGATAGACAAAACGACAGAGAAACTAGTCCATCTGTCAGTTCTTCTGTATGTCTGTCGATCCATCTTTCTGTGACTCTCAATCTGGTTTTCTCTAATTCTGTCTATATATTAATCTTTTGATCTAGCTGTATCTATCTATCTGTATTGCTATCTGTCTATCCCTGTCTGTCTGACTATCCATCTGTCTGAATTTCTGTGTCTCTCTGTCTATCACTCCGTTCCACCTTCCCTCAGTCTGTCCTTCCATCTATCTGTCTCTGTCTGTCCCTTTGTTTCACTCTCTGATATTCTGTTGTTCTATTAATCTTTCAATGTCTCTATCTCTCATTCTGTCTGTTTGTGTTTCTATGTCTTTTCGTTCTATCTTCCTATCTATTTATCTCTCTATCTGTCTGTCTCTCCCCCTGTCTATCTCTGTCTATGTCTGACTATGTGTCTCTCTATGTGCTATCTTTATATCCATCTATCTGCCCTCCTACCTATCTGACTACCCATCTGCCAGTCGGCCTGCCTATCGATCTTTCTGTTTGTCTGTCTCTATCCCTCTGGATTCTCCCGGGATCAGGGAACAAGTACAAACTTTGGGGTCTCCAACTTACAAGCTCCTCCGGAAACCCAGGCTACACCAGACCCGTCTAGGCCACAAGTGTGGGGCTTCTAGATTCCAGGTTGACAACAGGAACACCGGGAAGTCCATTGACCTTTGACATTTCCTCAGAGAGGGGAATGGGGAGATTGTTGTGAGAGGAAAAGTGTGTTCTAAAATTTTAACTCAGTCTTTGCAAGATAGGATTCATGGTGGTGTGAATCCACAGAACATGTTCTACATCTTACATTCCTGTAATTTTTACTGCTTTTTAACAAATAACCAGATAAACAACAGAAAAGGAATCACATGGGATTTTACAAGTCTGTGCTATGATCTTCATCACGTGTCAAACTGTAAGCAATTGTGTTTCCAGTAAAAAACCATAGTGTGCCTGCATTAACGGCCACCATTGGCAAATACAGCTCCTCCTTTTCCTCATTGAATGCAGTGAATGTATTCACAGCATCAGCAATAAGGTGTGTCAACATGGAATCTAGAAACCACATACTTGGGGCCTAGTGGGATCTGGTGAAGCCCAGGTATCAGGAGGAGCTTGTAGGTTGGAGACCCCAAAGATTGTACTTGTTCCCTGTTCCCATGGGAATCCACCCTGAAGGGAATCCCAGGTGAGCAGTTTCAGACTGAGTGGGCAACCCTTAGGTGAATGACAATCCTAGTTAGGTACTCTCCCCTATTGTATGAAGAGACCCTTTCCAAGGAGATCCATAGCTGGCAGGGACCATTCTTCAGTATCCACTGTAAGTAGCCCCCTCTCTTAGACCCTTGCCTTTGGCTAGGATTCCTTTCCTAAGCTTGATTGTATACTGTCAGTGATGTCCTTTGTAGATACAGTAATGACACTCATCTTTCCCAGCTCCTGGATTTCCTCCATGTGGTTCCCCCAATTTTTTTTTACTTGGAGTTATCACCTAACCTGGTGGCTCTCCCAGGGATAATATCCACAGAGTGAAGGGTTTATGCCCTGGAAAAGTTGTGGCACCAGACTCTGAGTAAAGGATATAATATGGGATTTATCCCTATCCTGATTCAAGACTGGGTTTCTCAGAGTATTTGAGAGTTCTGTGCCATTTCCATGTCAACAAATGGCAAGACAGGCC
Source organism: Monodelphis domestica (assembly GCF_027887165.1). Taxonomy (NCBI): domain Eukaryota; kingdom Metazoa; phylum Chordata; class Mammalia; order Didelphimorphia; family Didelphidae; genus Monodelphis; species Monodelphis domestica. The sequence continues at coordinate 16,732,735 of NC_077235.1, read as the reverse complement.
AGATGGCCAACTTATGGCTACCTAAACCTCCAGCTAGTTTGACCACCTGATGTGAGGTACCCAGAAGAACCCATTGAGCTCAGTCACGAATAAGCTGGGAGGGTTCAGTTAGTTAAGCTAAACTCTGGACAAAGGAACCTCTCTTTAATTAGGAAGCAAGTGGGCAATCGCTTTTCCATGCATGCCCGAGCCTATATCCCAGGGGGACTGCTGCCAAGGTCATATTCATACATGTACATAGTTATATATATGATATATGATGGACCAGGTACCTGGGAATGTTAGAAAAAGTGTGGAACATCAATCAAATGTGTTCCACGGGAAGTCGGCCAAAATGGAGCCCAGTCCAACCTGACCACAAGCTCCACTATTGACTAAGTTTTGTGTGTGACTGAGTGTTGGAACCTGTGTATGTGAGTGAAGTAGTATTTTTAGTAGAAGGAAGAAGGAGGATAGTATAGGTGACATGCGTGAATGGTTGACTGAAAGTGTTAAAAGGGAAGCTTGAGTTGGAGTGTGAGAGCCAGAGCTTTCTCTAGAGGGTCTGAGTAACTCCTTTAAGGCTAAAAAATAGAGAAAGTTTCCTCATGAATTGAAATGTCAGGGCTTAAGGTCTAAAGAGTTATCCAATTTAGTTTATGAAAAAGCTTCCTCTAGAAGCTGAAGAATGTAAGTTCTCGGTATCATCTCAAGGCTCTCAGGGGTTGGGCTATGCTGAAGGTCTAATGGATGTCCTCTGAATGCAGGTGATAGAAAAGTTAGCAAATAATGCCTTTCAAGTTGGGTTACAACAGTTCATTCCTCTGAAAAGCTAGAGAGGAGGGGAGGAGCTGGCCATCTGCGCAGGGGATTATGGAGCTGAAAGCCAAAGGAGGTCCAGAAATTCTTGACTTTACTGTCTAATATTTTCTTCCCAAGTTTTGCTAGGACTAATATATGAAATCGTGTATATCAAGTATAGGAAATTTTGATTATTGCCAATAAGATGCATTTCCTTTGAGGTATTAACTTGGTTATTTGAGTGCAGTCATTTCACATTTTTGTCAAGCTGGTATTTGTTTTTAAAGAGCAGGAGTGGTTTTTTTTTCAGTTTACTCTGTGTGTGTGTGTGTGTGTGTGTGTGTGTGTGTGTGTGTGTGTGTGTGTGTGATTTCTGGAGTAAAGAATGTTCAGTTGAGGATGGGCAACTACAGACCTGACTGGTGTTTAAATTGTTGTCAAAGGACTCTAATGCAAATACTATCAACAAAGCAATGGGTTCAAATCAAGAAAACATCTAATGCCCAGTGGATTTACGCGTCGGCTATGGGGGGTGGGGGGGGAGGAAAAGAAAATGATCTATGTCTTTAATGAATAATGCTTGGAAATGATCAAATAAAATATATTTAAATTAAAAAAAAATTGTTGTCAAAGGACATGAAATATGGGGGGGAATGCTTTGCGTTTAATGATGAGGAAACCCTGAACATTTTTTACTTGAGCCACAAATTTCCTCTCTAGGAGCAGCTTTAGCCATAGGCCAAAGTGCTTTGAGGCAAGGAGAAGAGAAAGACAAATTGGCAGCCCAAAGGAAATTAGAGTAAAAAATGAAAAAAGGGAAGGGAATAGTAGAGGTGTTCCTAGTTAGAGGAAATTTTGAACCTCTTCCGTAGTAACCCTAAGTTTTGTTTTTGGAGAGAAAACGTTACCAGTTTGAGTCTTTGAAAAAGGAAAAGCATCATCTACAATAACCTGATTTGCGGCATTTTGAAGGTCAATTTCCAGAGTGCAACCATTTCAATAGATAAGTTTTTGTTTGAAAAGACCAGGGAATAAGGAGAACTAATTTTCCTTTTGAAGTGGAAAAAAACTGATGGTTTTGTGTGCATTATTTCTGATGATCTTTGGCACATGACTACTAGAGAAAGAGACCTGGGAAATTCCTAAGACAGTTCTATGAATGCCCTGGATTTTACCCCTCCCTCCCCCAGTTCTGGTATGGGGGTGAAGAGATAAAAACCTATGAAAGGGAAGATTTGCCTGAAGAGGTTTCATAGGAGCCAAAAGCCTAGACCAGAATTTACTGCAGCCCAGAATCTGAAGTATTACTCAAGGTGACATCTTTAAGAGATATTCGGAAGAGTCCCCAATGTACGGAATCTGGAGAAGGATTGTTTCCTATCCTTTTCATTGACTTGAGAAATAATTCTACAGCAGAGGGAAAATTGGCCATTTATTTCTCCTGAGAATTCTATTTACCTGGAGCCAAGGCCCATTAAGTAGAGAACCTAGAAAGGACAGACTTAGTCCCCATTCTGAGTTCAATGAGGAAAGTTGAAAATAGGAGCACTTTACCTCGTTAAGAGGATGGAACAGAACATCTGTACATTAGAGAAGTCACAGCAAAGATTCCAGAGTGCTGGGTTGTCTCAAAGTCGAATCAGAAGACGTTAGGAAAGAAATGATGGAGCCTAGAAGGAATTGGTAGTAAGAAAGATAATCTTAGCATGGCGAGAGAGAATTGAGATCGATAGGTGAATTCTTTGGAAAGATCATGGGGAAAATAAATCCTATGGAGGAAAATGGGTTAGGATACAATCACAAGGGCCAATGGAAGGGCTGAGGAATGGCTTAGCTAAGTTTCTATCAAGTTCTACAGCTGACTGCTGATCATTACCAACTTATATCTGACATTTGTATTCAAATTAGGGAGCTTTTCTCCCCCATTTTAAGTTACTTCCCACTTTTCTCCTGTTTGATCAAATGTTCTGTCATCCTATGATGAAATCCTCAGAAAGGCAAGGGCTAAGATATGGGGCTTATTTTAACAATCATTTTGGTCTACGGACTGGCATGATTATATTTGTTCAGGAGTTAAAGGGGAATGAAAACAGTTTTTTATCCCGAACATCCCCACGTCCCCAAAGTTAGATTGGGAGGGTGTGTATGTGTGTGTGTGTAGGTGTGTATTTGTGTGTCTGTGTGCTTGTTTGAAACTTTTAAATATGAATTTCAACATTGATTTGAAGGTGAAATTGTGGTTAAAAATTTGAGTTTTTCTGACTATTTGATAGTTTGGCATTATTTCCACGTTAACGAGTTCAAGGATGTTACTTTTGCATGAACAATTATAGAGAAATTCACATTTTATGAGATTCCAGCCCCTGGAAGAGGATTCTCCATTTTACCTGGCACATTTGCAAAATTAAATGGCCAAGACCGATGCTGTACATGGAATGTTGCAACTTGCATTCTTGCTATTGGGTTTAGACAGACATCAGTACTGGGACCCCTTTTTGTCATTTGAGTAAGCAGTACCTCTGCCAATCCCGAACAATTAATAGGTGACACTGCCTGCAGTTTCAGAGTTTGAATCTATCCAATAATGTGGTCACTCTTATGCCATGCGTCAATGAGAATGTGTCTCCTATTGAAAATGGAGCCTAGCAGATTGGCTAACATGACAGAAAGGGAAAGTAATGAATGCTGGAAGGGATGTGCCAAAGTTAGGACAGGAAGGCATTGCAGGTGCATTGGGGAATTGATTTAACGATTATGGAGGGCAATTTGGGACTCTGCCCAAAGGGAGCTAAAAGACTGTCTACCTTTTGATCCAACCATGGCACTACAGGGTTTGTACCCTAAAGAGATAATAAGAAAAAAGACTTAGACAAAATTGTTCATAGCTGAGCTCTTTGGAGTGGCCAAAAATTGGAAAAGGAGGGGATGCCCTTCCACTGGGGAATGGATGAAGAAATTGTGGTGTCTCTTGGTGCTGGAATACTATGGTGCTCAAAGGAATAATGAATTGGAGGAATTCCACAGGAACTGGAACGATCTCCAGGAATGGAACACTATCCACATTAACAAGGAAAACTGAGGGAGTAGAAAAACCCAAGAAAAACAACTGCTAGATTACGGGTCCAGGGGGTTAGGGATGGGGATATAGACTCTAAATGAACATCCTCGTGCAAACATCAACAACGTGGAAAGAGCTTCTCATCAAGGACACATGTCATACCCAGTGGAATTGCCCCTCGGCTACGGGAAGGGTGTAAAGAATATAATTCTTGTCACCAAGGAGGAAAAATATGCTAAATTGACTAAAAAAATATGAAAAGCAATAAAATAGAAAATTGCTGATCCTGGCCAGAAAAGTTTGAGAATGATCAATTCTCCAGACTTGATTTTGGTCTCCAGCTGCTTCAAGATCTTGCATTTGTTCCTTGGCCTCAGGTGTCAGTTTCCTCCCTGAGGAGACTACATCATTTTCTTTGAATGGCACACAGGATGAGTGTTGTGGGGTTCAGAGATGCACTCCTGGAGGTGGGAGGGATACCATTGGGAAGAATGCAAGACTCTGAAACTTGGCTTCAGAAGAAAAAGAGACATTTTATTGATTTGGAAAGTCATGTTGAATGTGGTCAGGAGGCAGCCGAGGTGGAAGAGCATGGGTGCAAAAGCTGCTCCTTGGGAGGACAGCCAGACATCATGCCTCCATGCTGCGGTTTAGCTATCATTTCACAGCAGTGAGGACAGGACCCAGAAACAAGGGGTTTGGGGAGGAGGTTTGTCCCAGGCCATGGGGCTAGTTCTTTCCATCTGCAACATTAAGGAAGGGGTGTTTCTCTTTGGCATCTCATTAAAAGGGGAAAGAAGAGTGAGTACAAGCAGTGAAAGGTGGGGACTGCAGCTGAGGAACAGCTCATCTCTCCACAGTTTGTGCACTATCCTCACTAGAGTGCATGGGATCTCAATGGCGGCTAACATTCTGTGTCCTTTTGCCTCCCTTTGTTTCATAGCCGGCCAAGGAAATGCCATTCTTGTTTAGTAAATGCTCCTTGTTGGGAAATGTCAGGACAACAGGTTAAGATCCCTGTAAGTAAGGTGCAGTGCTTAGCCTCTGAGATCTTGATTCCTTGCTTTCCTATTCAAGACTTTCATCAACTCATGGAAGAGACTGAGAAGAAGGGTTTGGACCCATCATCCCGTCTGCCACAGACACTCACCTCACTGGCCAAAGTGGAGGTCTGCCACTCCCCGTCCAATCTTGAACCAAATACATCTTCTGAGCCATCTGAACCCAACTGGGACACCATCACATGCTTTGCTTGTCTGGAATCAGTTATCCTGATTTTCTAGAGTGGACACCTGAGAAGTAGAATGGGAAAGATCGCGTGACTTATAAATTAGATAGAGGGATAGACCAATGGACAGACAGATTGACAGACACTTGAGATCGATTGATAAAAAGATACATACATAGACAGGTATATACATACCTACCTATGTAGAGATAGAGACCCAGAGAGGACTGATGGGCAGACAGACACATTGACTGACAGATCCATAGATAGGAAGGCACTAAGACAGAAAAGCAGAAAAACGAAAGTCTCTGTCTTTCAGTCCTCCCGTCTGTCTGTCCCCTTGTCCATCATTCGGTCTACATGGATATAGAGCTAGATATAGCTTTGCTCTTCTTAGATTGTGGCCTAAGGAACTGCATTTCCCAGTGTGCTCCAGGGGTCCCTCCCCCATCTTTCCTGGTTGGGATTGGTCTTGAATTGCACTAATCCTAGGGTGGGTGAGGAATGATGCTCCCTACTTTACTGTGCCTAATTGCTAAAGAGAGGGACCAATTCTGGGCTAAGGAGGGGCCATGGGTATTGTCCCTCCCCCACCACGGGATTGGTCGAATTCCGGACCAATTCCAAGCCAGGACTCAAAAGATTCCTGGGGCACAATGGGGCTTGTAGTTCCCGAGGCTATCACAACACTTGAAAAACCACAAAAGAAACACAGACAGGCTGACAGACGTACCAACCAGTAGGAGAATAGACAGAATAACATATCAAATAATCTGTGTGTCAGTTCTTCTGTCTGTCTAGCTGTCCATGTCTCCGTCTACATAGAGAGATCCGGTGGGTGTTCAGTGGTTGTGGCCTACTGGACTATATCTCCCAGCATGCTCCAGGGTTCCCTCCTTCTTATTTCCCGTGAAGAATTGGTCTTGAATTTGACCAGTCCTCTGCAGGGCAAGAGATGATGCCCATTTTCCTTTCATAGGATTGGTCTTGATATGGACCAATCCCATGCTAAGGAGGGACCATAGACATAGTCCATCCCCCAACACAGGATTGGTCCAATACAAGACCAATCAGAAGCCAGGACTCAAAGGGATGTGACCACTAGGTCACATTGGGAGTTGTAGTTCCCCAGGATGTCACAACACTTTAAAACACACAAATGACATACACACAGTGTGATCCATGCCAAAACAAGCAGGCACATAGATACATAAACTACACCAACAGGAACACAAAGACATAGATAGATCGATAGATATATAAGTAGAAAAACAGACAGATCGACAGACATATAGATAGACAGATACATAGACAGAGAGACAGATAGGGACAGACAGATAGACGGATACAAAAATCAGGATATATAGACAAACAGATGCACATCCAATGAGACAGACTTGTAAATACACAGAAAGGAAGGCAGATAGACAGAATGACAGAGAAACTACTCTGTCTGTCAGTCTTTCTGTTCATTTGTGTATCTGTCTGTCGCTCTGTCCTGTCTTTTCGTCCATCAATCTGTCTCTGGTAGTCTTTTTCTCTTTCCTTCTATTCATATCAACCTAGTGATCTTTTTGTCTATCTCTCTCTTTTTGAATCTGTCCACCCAAGTCTATCTCTCTAGATATTTGACTGTTTATGTCTATGTATCGATCTGCTTGACTCTCTCTGTCTCTCTATGTGTGTCTAACCCTCTGTCTTGCTATCCATCATTCTCTCTGTCTATTAATATATCGATACCTCAGTCTACCTCTCTGTCTAAATGTCATTATATCTAACTCTATCTCTATATCACTGTTTGTGTGTCTGTCTATCTATTCATCTATCAATCAATAAATCTATCTATCTCATTCTATCTGTGTGTCTCTGTATATCTCTATCACTCTATCAACCTGTCCATTTATCATTCTGCATATTTGTTGCTTTTCCTCTGTCTGTCTCTCTGTCTGTCTCTCTGTTTCTCTCTCTCTCTCTATTCCTCTCTTACAAATAGCTATCTATTTCTGTAGAGAAAAAACTGACAGACACACAGACAAATAGATGCACAGAAAGAGAAGAACTAAGAGAAGCAAATAGATACATACATACATAGTAACATACATAGAGATAACCAGAAGGGACTGGCTGGCAGACAGATGGATAGATACACATACAGACAGGCAGATAGATACATAGATAGCAGAAAGAGATACACAGAAAATATAGATATATTGATTGACAGCACACAGATAGACATATATAAAGAGAGAGAGAGAGAGAGAGAGAGAGAGAGAGAGAGAGAGAGAGAGAGAGAGAGTGAGAGAGTGAGAGAGAAAGAGAAAGAGTGAGAGAGTGAGAGTGAGAGAGAAACCGAACAATGAACAGACATGGACTTAAGGACAATCACAGAGAAAGAAATACATATATATAGAGACACATAGACAGATAGACAGAGTGTCAACATGGAATATAGAAACCTCAAACTTGTAGCAGAGTAAGATCAGATGTAGCCCAAAGTTAGGACTAGCTTCTAAATTGAAGACTCAAAGTTTGTACTTGCTCCTTGTTTCTGTGAGAATCCACGCAGAAGGAAACCATAGCCTAGCAGTTTCAGATTAAATAATGGAGCTACGAGTGAATGCCAATTCTACTTGATTGGGACAAAGCAGATGCTCAGGACCCTCTTTGTTTTAGGTTGTCTCCCCTGTGGGATCAGAGATCTTTTCCAAAGTAAATCACCACCTGATCAGGGATCATCTTTAGTCTCCACTGTCAGCAGCCCTTTCCCTTAGATCCTCTCCTCAAGCTGTGATTCTTTTCCCAAGCTTCAGTGGATGTTGTCAGTAGAGTTTGAACACTCCCATTTTCTTTGTAGCTAGAGCAAAGTCAATCATCTTTCCCTGCCCTTGGGTTTCCCCCTAATGGTGGAGAAGTTCCCCAAATTATTTTCTTCTTTAAACTGTCCAATCTGGTGCTATTGCCTTTTGCAGGGGTCAGTGTCCAGAGCCACCAGAGTTCAATCCTGGGACTCTGTGGAGCCTTGCGGCTCCTACCTCTGTCTAGAGCTCTACAGTCACATTGACCCCCATTTCCTTGACTAAAGAGTGAGTTCTCTGACTATTTAGTAGTTTTGTGTTTTTACAAGTCACCAGTAATTAGATACATAGAGAGATACACAGATGCATAGATACATAAATAGACACATAAGAGCACACAAAGACACCCTTGTCCATCTCTCAGTCTACATGGATATTGAGTTAGAGATAGCTTTGCTCTTCTTAGGTTGTGGCCTGAGGGACTGCATCCCCCACTGTGCTCCAGGGGTCCCTCCCGCATGTTTCCTGGTTTGGATTGGTCTTGAATTGGACCAATCCTAGGCTGGGTGAGAAATGATGCTCCCTACCTTACTCTGCTTGATTGCGAATGAGATGGACCAATTCTGGGCTAAGGAGGGACCATGGGCATTTCCCGCCCCCAACACGGGATTGGTACAATTTTGGACCAATCTCAAGACAGGACTGAAAAGGGACGGATTCCTGGGGCACAATGGGGCTTGTAGTTCCCCAGGCTGTCACAACACTTGAAAACCCACAAAAGAAACCCAGACAGGCTGACAGATGTACCAACCAGTAGGCGAATAGAAAGAATGACAGATCCAATAATCTGTCTGTCTGTCCTTCTGTCTGTCTAGCTGGCCATCTCTCCATCTAAATAGATTCATAGAGAGAGATCAGGTGGGTTTTCAATGGTTGTGGCCTACGGGACTACACCTCCCAGTGTGCTAGAGTGGTCCCTTGGTCTTGAATTTGACCAATCCTCTGCTGGGCAAGAGATGATGCCCATTTTTCTTTCATGGGATTGTTCTTGATATGGACCAATCCCATGCAAAGGAGGGACCATAGGCATAGTCTATCCCCCAACACAGGATTCGTCCAATACAAGACCAATCCCAAGCCAGGACTCAAAAGGGACAGATTCCTGGGGTACAATAAGAGTTGTAGTTCCCCAGGATGTCACACCACTTTAAAACACACCAGGAACATACACACAGACTGATCCATGCACAAACAAGCAGGCAGATAGATACATAGACTACATCCACAGATACACATAGACAAAGATAGACAGATAGACAGGCAGATAGATAGATAGATAGATAGATAGATAGATAGATAGATAGATAGATAGATTCGAATATACATCCATAAACACATGGACACATAGATATAGCCAGGTGGGACTTGCATTCAGAAGGACAGGCTGATAGACACACAGACAGGCAGGCAGAAAGACAAAATGACTGAGAAACTAGTTCATCTGTCAGTCTTTCTGTATGTCTGTAGATCCATCTGTCTGTGTCTGTCAGTCTGTTTTTCCCTAATTCTGTCTATACATCAATGTATTGATCTAGCTGCATCTATCTATCTGTATTGCTATCTGTCTGTGTGTCTCTCCATCTGCATGACTTTACGGGTCTCTCTCAGTCTGTCTGTCTCTGAAAGCAATTCTGTTTCCGGCAAAAAAAAACATACTTTGCCTGCATTAATAGGCCACTATTGGCAAATACAGCTCCTGCTTTAACTCATTGAATGCAGTGAATGTATTCACAGCATCAGCAATAAAGTGTGTCAACATGGAATCGAGAAACCCCAAACTTGTGACCTAGTGGGATCTGGTGAAGCCCAGGTTTCAGGAGGAGCTTGAAGGTTGGAGACCTCAAAGATTGTACTTGTTCCCTGTTGCCATGGGAATCCATCCTGAAGGGAATCCCAGCTGTGTAGTTTCAGACTGAGGGGGGACTGTCATGTGAATGACAATCCTAGTTAAGTAGTCTCCCCTATCTCTTCAAGAGTATCTTTCACAAGAATATCCACACCTGGCAGGGACCATTCTTCAGTATCCACTGTAAGCAGCCCCCTCTCTTACAACCTAGCCTTTGGCTAGGATTCCTTTCCTAAGCTTGATTGTATCCTGTCAGGGATTTCCTTTGTAGCTACAGCATTGTCACTCATCCTACCCTGTTCCTGGATTTCCCCAAAATGGTAGAGAGGGTCCCCAAATTCTTTTGTTCCTTGGAGTTGTCAGCTAGCCTAGTGGCCCGCCCAGGGATAACATCCCCAGAGTCCAGGGTTTATGCCCTATAAAAATTGTGTCGCCACCCTCTGAGAAAAGAATACACTATGGGATTTATCCCAATCCTGATTCAAGACATGATTTTTCAGACTATTTGACAGATCTGTGGTATTTCCAAGTTAAGAAATGGCGAACCAGTTAGGATGCCCGAGTTATGCTGCCTAAACCTCCAGTTAGTTTGACCATTAGATGTGAGGTACATACAAGAACCCATTGAGTTCAGTCAGGAATCAGCTGGGTGGGTTTGGTTAGGTCAGCCAAACTCTCGGCAAAGGAACCTCTTTTATTTCAGGAACCAAATGGTCAATTGCATTTCCGTGCATTCCCCAGCCTACACCCCAGTGGGACACCTTCCAAGTTCATACTCATATAAGGACATAGTTACACATATGATATATGATTGACCACATACCTGGGAATGTCGGAAACTGTGTGGAACATTAATCAAATCTGGTTCCAAGGTAAGTTGACCAAAAATGGTGCCCAATTCAACCTGACCACAAGCACCACAATTGACTAAGTTTTGTGTGTGACTGACTGTTGGTATCTGTGTATGTGAGTGAAATAGTATTTCTAGTAGAAGGAAGAGCGAGGAGAGTATAGGTGACATGCATGTATGTTTGGCTGAAAGCGTTGAATGGGAAGCTTGAGTTGGAGTGTGAGAGCCAGAGTGTTCACGACTGCGTCTGAGTAACTGCTTTAAGGCTACTATAATAGAGAAAGTTTCTGCATGAATTTAAACGTCAGGGCTTAGGGTCTAAAGAGTTATCAAATTTGATGTATGAAAGAGCTTCTCAAGGAAGCTGAAGAACTTGAGTTCTCCGTTTCTTCTCAATGTTCCGTGCGGTTTGGGCTATACCGTATGTCTAATGGATTTCTTCTACTTGCAGGTGATAGAAACGTTAGCAAATAATGTCTATCAAGATGTATTACAACAGTTCATTCCTCTGAAAATCTAGAGACAAGGGCAGGAGCTGGTCATCTGTACTGGGGATTATAGAGCAGAAGACCAAAGGAAGACCAGAAATTCTTGACTTTACAGTCTAATATTTTCTTCCCACCTTTTGGTAGGAGTAATGTGTGAAATCCTGCATATCAAGTGCAGGCAATATTGAGTATTGCTAATAAGATGCATTTTCCTCGAGGTATTAACATGGTTATTTGAATGCAGTCATTTCACATTTTTATCAAGCTGGTATTTGTTTTCAAAGAGTTAGGACTAATTTTTTTCAGATTACCGTGTGTGTGTGTGTGTGTGTGTGTGTGTGTGTGTGTGTAAAACTTTTAAATTTGAATTTCAATATTGTTTTAAAGGTGAAATTGTGGTTAAAGACTTGGGTTTTTATGACTAATTGATAGCTCAGCATTATTTCCAAGTTAACAGGTTCAAGGATGTTACTTTTGAAAGAACAATTATAGAGAAATTCACAGTTTGAAAGATTCCAGCACTAGGAAGAGGATTCTCCATTTTACCTAGCACATTTGAAAAATTTAATGGCCACGACCGATACAGTGAATGGAACATTGCAACTTGCATTCCTGCTATTGGGTTTAGACGAACATCAGTACTGGGACCCCTTTTTGTCACTTGAGTAAGCAGTACCTCTGCCAATCCCGAACAACTAATAGGTGGCTCTGCCTGGTGTTTCAAAGTTTGAATCTATCCAATAATGTCGTCACTCTGATGCAAAGTATCAATGAGAATGTGTCTCCTCTTGAAAATGGAGGCTACACAGATTGGCTAACATGACAGCAAGGGAATATAATGAATGCTTGAGGGGATGAGGCAAAGTCTGGATGTGAAGGCATTGTTGCTGGAGTGGTGAATTGATCCAACCATTCTGGAGGGCAATTTGGAACTCTGCCCAGAGGGCGCTACAAGATGGTCTGCCTTTTGATCCAGCCATAGCACTGCAGGGTTTCTACCACATACCCATAATAAGGACAAAGGCTTGACCAAGAATATTGATAGCTGCTCTCTTTGGAGTGGCCAAAAATTGGAAAAGGAGGGGATACCCTTCAACTGGGGAATGGCTGAACAAATTGGGGTACCTGTGGGTGCTGAAATAGTATAGACCTCAAAGGAATAATAAACTGGTGGAATTCCACAGGAACTGGAAAGACCTCCAGGAATGGATGCAGAGTGAGAGAAGTAGAACCAGGAGAACATTGTACATAGAGATGGATGCACTGTGGTACAATGGAATGGAATGGAATGGACTTCTTCATTAGTGTCAATGCAATCATCCTAAACCACCCGGCAGAATCGATGAGAAACAACACTATCCACATTCACAAGGAAAACTGTGGGAGTAGAAACACCCAAGAAAAACAACTGCTAGATTACAAGGGTCCAGGGGGTTAAGGCTGGGGATATAGAATCTAAATGAACATCCTAGTGCAAACATCAACAACTAGAAAAGAGGTTCTCCTGAAGGACACATGTCATACCCAGTGGAATTCCCCTCGACTATGGGAAGGGTAGGGCAGGGTAAGGATTGAAAGAATATGATTCTTGTCACCGAGGAGAAATAATGTGCTAAACTGACTAAATAAAATCTGAAAAGCAATGTAAGAAGACAATTTCTGAATAAAGAAATCAATAAAAGGCTGGCTAGAACAGTTTGAGAAGGATCAATTCTCCAGACTTAGTTTCTGGTCTCCAGGTGTTTCAAGATTTTGCATTTCTTCCTTGGTCTCAGGTGTCAGTTTTCTCCCTGAGGAGACGACATCATTTTGTTGAAAGGCACCTGGAATGATTGTTGTGGGGTTCATAGATGCTCCACTGGAGCTCGGAGTTATATCATCGTAAGAATGCAAGACTCTGAAACATGGCTTCAAAAGAAAAGGGGACATTTTATTGATGTGAAAGTCATGTTGACTGTGGTCAGGAGGCATCCAAGGTGGGAGAGCTTGCGAGCAAAATCTGCTCCTTGGGAGGAAGGCAACACAGCATGCCTCCATGCTGGGGTTTAGCTATCATTTGACAGCAGTGAGGACAGAAACAAGGGATTTGGGCAGGAGGCTTGCCCCAGGCCATGGGGCTGGTTCTTGGCATCTGCAGCATAAAGGAAGGGGTGTATCTCCTTGGCCATCTGATTCAAAGGGTAAAGAAGAGTGAGTAGAAGCAGTGAAAGGTGGGGCTGCAGGTGAGGAACAGCTCAACTCTCCACAGTTTGTGCAGTATCCTCACTAGAGTGCATGGGACCTCAATGGCGGCTAACACTCTATGTCCTTTTGCCTCACTTTGTTTCATAGCCTGGCCGAGGAAATGCCATTCTTCTTTAGTAAATGCTCCTTTTTGGGAAATGTCAGGACAACAGGTTAAGATCCCTATGAAGTAATGCTCAGAGCTTAGCCTCTGAGCTATTGATTCCTTGCTTTCCTATTCAAGACTTCCAGCGCCTCATGGAAGAGTCAAAGAAAAAGGGTTTGGACGCATCATGCAGTCTGCCACAGCCACTCACCTCACTGGCCAAAGTAGAGGTCTGCCACTCCCCCTCCAATCTTGAACCAAATACATCTTCTGAGCCACCTGAACATCACAGGGACACCATCATATGCTTTCCTTGCCAGCAACCACTTGTTCTGATTTTCTAGGGTGGACAGCTGAGAAGAAGAATGGGAAAGATCGACTGATTGATGAATTCCATAGAGGGACAGACCAATGGACAGACAGATTGACAGACACTGGAGCTCGAGAGATAAACAGATGCATACATAGGCAGAAACACACATACTTACTTATATAGAGACAGATACCCAGAGAGGACTGATGAACAGACAGATAGACAGACTGACAGGTACATAGACAGAATGGCAGTAAGACAGAATAACAGATAAAGGAAGTTCTCTGTCAGTCAGTCCTCTTGTCTGTCAGTCCAGTTTTCTATCTCTCAGTCTATATGGATATAGAGCTAGAGATAGTGTGGCTTTTCCTGGGTTGTGGACTGAGGAACTGCATCCCCCAGTTAGCTCAAAGAGTCCCTCCCCCATCTTTCCTGGGCAGGATTGGTATTGAATTGGTCCATTCCTAGGCTGGGTTATAAATGATGCTCCCTACTTTCCTGTGTGTCATTGGTGTTTAGTTGGACCAATCCTGGGTTAAGGAGGGGCCATGGGCATTGTCCCGCCCCCACCACAGGATTTGTCCAGTTCCGGACCAATCCTAAGCCAGGACTGAAAAGGGAGAGATTCCTGGGGCTCAATGGGGGTTGTAGTTCCCCAGCCTTTCAGAATACTTGAAAACCCACAAAAGAGACAGACAGACTGATAGATGGACCAACCAGTAGGCAAATAGACAGAATAACAGATCAAATACTCTGTCTGTCAGTCCTTCTCTCGGTCCAGCTGTCCATCTCTCATTCTACATAGATTCATACAGAGATCCTGTGGGTTTTCAAGGGTTGTGGCCTAGGGGACTACATTACCCACTGTGCTCCAGAGGTCCCTAACACTTATTGCCAATGAGGGATTGGTCTGGAATTGGACCAATCCTATGCTAGACCAGGGAGGATGGCCATTATTTTCTTTCATGGGATTGGTCTTGAAATGGACCTATCCCATGCTAAGGAGGGACCATGGCCATGGTCCCTCCCCCAACAAGGGATTGGCCCAATGCAAAACCAATCCCAAGCCAGGACTCAAAGGGGTGGGACCCCTGGGTCACACTGGGAATTGTAGTTCCCCAGGATGTCACAATATTTTAAAACACAAATGACATACACAGAGATTGAGAGATGCACAAACAGGCAGGCAGATAGATACATAAACTACACTGACAGAAACACAAAGAGATAGATAGATAGATAGATAGATAGATAGATAGATAGATAGATAGATAGATAGATAGATAGATGAGAGACAGATACATACATAGATACATAGATACATAGATACATAGATTGGCAGATATAGACAGACAGTGAGATAGACAGACAGAGAGACACATACAGACAGATACAAAAATCTGGATAAATAGACAGTTGCACCTCCAGTGAGACATACTTGTAGATACACAGAAAAGAAGTCAGATAGACAGAATGACAGAGAAATTAATCTGTCGGTCAGTCTGTCTGTTTATGTGATTGTCTGTCTGTTCCTCTGTCCTGTGTTTTTGTCCATCAGTATGTCTGTGTCTGGAAGTCTATTTCTTCTTCCTTCTCTTTTTATCAACCTAATAATCTTTCTGTCTATCTCTCTCTCTTTGAATCTGTCTACCCAAGTCTATCTCTCTAGATATTTGTCTGTTTCTGTCTATGTATCGATCGCTTGACTTTCTCTGTCTCTCTATCTGTCATTCTCTGTCTATTAATCTATCAATACCTCAGTCTACCTTTCTATCCATCCTTCATTATATCTAACTGTGTCTCTATATATCTGTCTGTATCTGTCTGTCTGTATGTCTATCTATGTATGTATTTATCTCATTCTATCTGTGTGTATATGTGTCTGCCTGTATATGTCTATTGGTGTGTCGATCTATCAACTTGCCCATTTATCATTCTGCATATATGTGGCTTTCATTCTCTCTCTCTTTATTTCTCTCTCTCTCTCTTTATCTATCTATCTCTCTATTTCTTCCTCCATCCCTCCCTCTCTCACAAATAGCTATCTTTCTGTGTAGAGAAAAAAACCTGACAGACAGAAAGACAGAGACTGAGAGAAGAGAATATATAAATAGATACACAGATAGATAGATAGATAGATAGATAGATAGATAGATAGATACATACATACATACATACATACATACATATATACATAGAGATAAGCAGAAGAGACTGGCTGGCAGAGAGATAGATAGATAGACATACAGACAGGCAGAGAGATACATAGACAGCAGAAAGAGTCACCCAGAAAATATAGAAATATTGGTAGACAGACAGCACACAGATAGACAGATATAAAAGAGAGAGAAAGAGAGAGAGAGAGAAAGAGAGAGAGAGAAAGAGAGAGAGAGAGAGAGACCAAGCAAGGAACAGACATGGACAGAAGGACAATCATAAAGAAAGAATTACATATATAGACATAGAGAAAGATATACAAACAGAGTGTAAACATGGAATCTGGAAAACTCAAACGTGTAGCATAGTAAGATCAGGAAGTACCCCAAGGTTAGGACTAGCTTCTAAATTGAAGACTCAAAGTTTGTACTTGTTCCCTGTTTCTGTGAGAATCCACCCAGAAGGGAACCTCAGGGTAGCAGGTTCAGACTGAGTAATGGAGCCTCAAGTGAATGGTAATTCTACTTGAATGGGACTAAGCAGATGGTAAGGACCCCATTTATTTTAGGTAGTCTCCCGTGTGGGGTCAGAGATGTTTCCCCAAGTAAATCCCCACCTGATCAGGGACCATCCTTTAGTCTCCACTGTCAGCAGCCCTTTCCCTTACACCCTCTCCTCAAGCTGTGATTCTTTTCCCAAGCTTCATTGGATGCTGTCAGTAGAGTTGGAACACTCCCATTTTCTTTGTAGCTTGAGCAAAGTCAATCATCTTTCCCTGCCCCTGCATTTCCCCCAAATGGTGGAGAAGTTCCCCAAATTCTTTTCTCCTTTAAACTGTCCAATCTGGTGCTATTGCCTTTCCCAGGGGTCAGTGTCCAGAGCCACCAGAGTTCAGTCCTGGGACTCTCCGTAGCCTTGTGGCGCCCAGCTCTGTCTAGAGCTCTACAGTCACATTGACCCCCTTTTCCTTGATGAAAGAGTCACTTTTCTGACTATTTAATAGTTTTCTGTTTTTACAAGTCAATAGTAGTTAGATAGATACATATAGAGATACATAAATTGATACATAAAAATATAGACACATAAAAACACCCAGAGAAAGAGATATAACCAGACCTGACTGAATGGCAGAAATACAGACAAACTCATTAGATACACAGACAGGCAGGTACATAATTATATAGACTACACAGAGAGAAGCACTAAGACAGACAGACAGAGAGAGAGAGAGAGAGAGAGAGAGAGAGAGAGAGAGAGAGAGAGAGAGAGAGAGGTTCGTATGAACATCCATAAACACATGGACACATAGATATTGCCAGATGCGTCTTCCAGACTGTAGAACACGATGATAGACACACAGACAGACAGACAGATAGACAAAATAACAGAGAAACTAGTCCATCTGTCAGTCTTTCTGTATGTCTGTCGAACTGTCTGTCTGTGTCTGTCAGTCCTTTTTTCTCTCATTCTGACTATATATCCATCTATAAATCTAACTGTATCTATCTATCTATATTGCTATCTGTCTATCCGTGTCTGTGTGTCTATCCATGTGCCTGACTTTCTGTCTCTCTCTCAGTCTGTCTATCTCTACATTCTATCTTCCCTCGGTCTGTCCTTCCATCTATCTGTCTCTGTCTGTCCCTTTGTTTTACTCTCTGATATTCTGTTGTTCTATTAATCTTGCAATGTCTCTGACTATATCTCATTCTGTCTGTTTGTTTTTCTATGTCTTTTTGTTCTATGTTCCTATCTATTTATCTCTTTGTCTGTCTGCCTGCCTGCCTGTCTATCTCTGTCTGTGTCTGACTATGTGTCTCTCTATGTGCTATCTCTATATCCATCTATCTGCCCTTCTACCTATCTGACTACCCATCTGCCCGTCGGCCTGCTTATTTGTCTTTCTGTTTGTCTGTCTCTATCCCTCTGGATTCTCACAGGATCAGGGAACAAGTACAAACTTTGGGGTCTCCAAACTACAAGCTCCCTGGAAACCCAGGCTACACCAGATCCATCCAGGTCACAAGTTTGGGGTTTCAAGATTCCAGGTTGACAATAGGAAAACCGGGAAGACCATTGACCTTTGACATTCCCTCAGAGAGGAGAATGGACAGATTGGTGTGAGAGCAAAAGTGTGTTCTAAAACTTTAACTTTTCTTTGCAAGTTAGGATTCATGTTGTTCTCAATGAAGAGAACACATTCTGCGTAATGCTTTCCCTTAATTTGTGCAGTTGTTCAATAAATAACCAGATAAACAACGGACACTGAATCACATGGGATATTACAAATCTGTGCCATGTTCTTCATCATGTGTCAAACTGCAAGGAATTCTGTTTCCTGCAAAAGCCATACTGTGCCTGCATTAACAGGCCACCATTGGCAAATACAGCTTCTACTCTTTCCTGATTTGATGCAGTGAATGTATTCACAGCATCAGCAATAAGGTGTGTCAAAATAGAATCTAGAAACCACATACTTGGGGCCTAGTGGGATCTGGTGAAGCCCAGGTATCAGGAGGAGCTTGTATGTTGGAGACCCCAAAGTTTGTACTCGTTCCCTGTTCCCATAAGAATCCACCCTGAAGGGAATCCCAGGTGAGCAGTTTCAGACTTAGTGCGGAACCCTCAGGTGAATGACAATCCTACTTAGGTACTCTCCCCTATTGTATGAAGAGTCCCTTTCCCAGGAAGATCCACACCTTGGCAGGGACCATTCTTCAGTATCCACTGTAAGCAGCCCCCTCTCTTAGACCCTAGCCTTTGGCTAGGATTCCTTTCCTAAGCTTGATTGTATCCTGTCAGGGAATTCCTTTGTAGCCATAGCAATGTCACTCATCTTTCTCTGCTCCTGGATTTCCCCCAAGTGGTAGAGAGGTTCCCCAATTTCTTTCCATCCTTGCACTAGTCATCTGGACTGGTGGCCCTCCTAGGGATAACAACGCCAGAATCCAGGGTTTATGCCCTGTAAAAGTCGTGGCCCCAGACTCTAAGAAAAGAATACAATATGGGATTTAGCGCTATCCTGATGCAAGACTTGGTTTTTCAGACTATTTTGACATGGGCACTGTACCCCCAGAAACCCAGGGGAACTATTATCAGGGAAACTCCATTTCCCTTGCATCCTTGTGACTCTTAACCTAGAAACACCCAATGACCCCACCCAGGGTCCTGAGATGTTTACCCTCTTTTGTCCTCCAGATTTAAGGTGGACAAAGAAATGAATCTTTATTCCTCCAGGCAGACCCCAGTCAGATGACCACCCCACCCCACCAAATGCATGAGGGAATAACTTGTCCACATCAGGACCTAGCATCTAAAGAAAATATTAACCCCAGAACTGATGTCATCTGTGGAACAGCCCTTCTTTTTATGCTGTCCTCCCAAAGAACTGCTCCCCACCTTGCTGTTCTAACTTGCTATCCTCCAGGCCCCTCTCAACATTACTTTCTAAATTAATAAATCTCTTTTTGTTTTTAAGCTAAGTTTGGAGTCATTGCATGCTTGCAAAAGGTATCCTTCCCGAACCCATAAGGGTATCCTTCCGTGCCCATAACAATGAAATTTCTGGGTTATTTCTACTTTAACAATTGGCGAGTCAGCCAGAATGTTTAAGTTATGGCTACCTAAACCTCCAGCCAGTTTGACCACCAGACTTGAGGTACACACAGGAACCTATTGAGTACAGTCAGGAATCAACCGGGTGGATTCTCTTAGGCAAGACAACCTTTCAGAAAGTGAACCTCTCTTTAATCAGGAACCAACTGGGCAATCACATTTCTGTGAAAGCCCCAGCCTACTCCCCAGAGGGACTGCTACGAAGTTTATGTTATATATATATATATATATGTATATGTATATATATGTTGGACCAGGTACCTGGGAATGTTAGAAAGGGTGTGGAATATCCCCGAAATCTGGTTCCAAGGTATGTCGGTCAAAACGGTGCCTGGGTCAACCTGAACACAGGCTCCACTATTGACTAACGTTTCTGTGTGTGACTGAGTGTTGGTACCTGTGTATGTGAGTGAAGCAGTATTTCTAGTAGAAGGAAAAGGGAGGATAGAATTGGTGACATGTGTGAATGGTTGGCTGAAAGCATTGAATGGGAAGCTTGAATTGGAGTGTGAGAGCCACAGTGTTCTAAAGAGGGTCTGGGTAACTGCTGTAAGGCTACTAAAATAGAGAAAGTTTCTTCATGAATTGAAATGTCAGGGCTTAAGGTCTAAAGAGCTGGGAAATTTGATTTATGAAAGAGCTTCTCCTAGCAAACAATGTCTAACAAATTGTGTTACAACCGTTTATTCCTCCCCAAAGCTAGAGACAAGGGCAGGAGCTGGCCATCTGCACTGGGGATTATGGAGCAGAAGACCAAAGGAAGACCAGAAATTCTTGACTTTACAGTCTAAACGTTTCTTCCCAAGTTTTGCTAGGACTAATGTGTGAAATCGTGTATATCAAGTGCAGGCAATATTGAGTATTACCAATAAGATGCATTTTCTACTGGGTAATAACTTTGTTATTTCATATTTTTGTCAAGCTGTTGATTTGTTTTCTAAGAGCAACTGTTGATTTTTGCATATAACCGTGTGTCTGCGAGTGTGTGTTTGTGTGTGATATTAGAGGAGTAAAGAAAGTTCATTTGAGGATGGGCAACTATGTACCTGATGGGTCTTTCAATTGTTGTCAAAGGACAAGAAATACTGGGAGAAATGCTTTGCTTTCAATGCTAGGGAAATGGTGAACATTTTTTAATTGAGCCACAAATTTCCTCTCTAGGAGCAGCTTTAGCTAATTTAGGAAATTAGAGTAAAAAAAGTAAAAGAGACGGGAAGAGTAGAGGTGTTCCTACTTAGAGGAAATTTTGAACCTTTTCCTTAGTAACCCTAAGTTTTGTTTTTGGAGAGAAAATGTTACAGGTTTGAGTTTTTGAAAAAGGAAAAGCATCATCAACTATAACCTGATTTGGGGCATTTTGAAGGTCAATTTCCAGAGTGCAACCATTCCAATAGATAAGTTTTTGTTTGAAAAGACCAGAGAATACTGAGAACTAATTTTGCTTTTGAAGTTGAGAGAACTGATGGTTTTGTGTGCATTATTTCAGATAATCATTGGCACAGGACCACTAATAGAGAAAGGAATTCCTCACCTCTGAAACTCTTAAGACATTTCTAGGAACACCCTGGATTTTGCCCCCATTCCCAGTTCTGGCATGGGAGTGAAGAGATGAAAATCTATGAAAGGGAAGGTTTACCTCAAGACCTTTCTTAGGAGCCAAAAGCCTGGACCAGAATTTCCTGCAGACCAGAATCTGAAGTATTACGCAAGGTGACATCTTTAAGAGAAATCCAAAAGAGCCCCCAAGATACAGAATCCAGAGAAGGATTGTTTCCTGTCCTTTTCATTGACTTGAGAAATATATCTTTAGCAGAGGGAAAACTGGCCATTTGATTTCCCCTGAGAATTCTATTTACCTGGAGTCAAGGCCCTTTAAGTAGAGAACCTACAAAGGACAGAATTACTCCCCAGACTGAGTTGAAGGAGGAAAGTTGAAAATAGGAGCATTTTACCTTGTTAAGAGAATGGAAAGGAACATCTGTTCATTGGAGAAGATGCAGCAAAGATTCCAGAGTGCTGGGTTGTCTCAAAGTCGAATCAGAAGACGTTAGGAAAGAAATGACGAAGCCTAGAAGGAATTGGTAGTAAGAAAGATAACCTTAGCTTGGTGTGAGAGAATTGCCATCTAAGGGTGAATTCATTGGAAAGATCATGGGGAAAAGAAATGCTATGGAAGAAAATGGGTTAGGATACAGTCACAAGGGCCAATGGAAGGGCTGAGAAATGGCTCAGCTAAGTGTCTATCAAGCTCTACAGCTGACTGCTGGTCATTACCAACTTATACCTGACATTCTTATTCCAAATGAGGGAGCTTTTCTAACCCATTTGAAGTAATTTCCCACTTTTCTCCTGTTAGATCAAATGTTCTGTCATCCTATGATGAAATCCTCAGAAATGCAAAGCTTAGAATATGGGGATTATTTTAACAATCATTTTGATCTATAGACTCGCACGATTATATTTTTCAGGAGTTAAAGGGGAATGAAAACAGTTTTTCAATCCAGAGAATCCCAACCTCCTCAAAGATAGGGAGGGTATGGATATGTGTGTGTGTGTGTGTGTGTGTGTGTGTGTGTGTGTGTGTGTGTGTGAAACTTTTAAATGTGAATTTCAAAATTGTTTTGAAGGTGAAATTGTGGTTAAAGACTTGGGATTTTCTGACTGTTTGATAGTTTGGCGTTATTTCCACGTCAACAGGTACAAGGATGTTACTTTTGAAAGAACAATTATAGAGAAATTCACAGTTTGAAAGGTTCCAGCACTAGGAAGAGGATTCTCCATTTTACCTAGCACATTTGCAAAATGTAATGGCCAAGACCGATACAGTGAATGGAACGTTGCAACTTGCATTCTTGCTATTGGGTTTAGATGAACATCAGTACTGGGACCCACTTTAGGCACTTGAGCAATGTAAAATTGAGATTTCAACTCTAAACTCCATTCCCCAGGAGTCCTTGCTAGCCCCCAGAATACCCTCTAATCTCACTGAATTCTCACCTCGGATGAGAACAAAATTTTATTTAAAGAGTCTTCCCCATAGGCGGGGGCTCTCTCTTTTGGACTTCCATTTTGGAGCAGAGGTGTCTCTTCCATGATGTGAGGTTGTATTGTCTAGGCCTCTGGCCTAGGCACGTGTTTTTTCTTACCCTGTATTTTCTTTAATGCTTAACTTCAATAAACCTCTAAAAATATAATACTCCTTGCAAAGAGAAACTAATTTCTACCTGCCTCAGTCTCCCCTAAATTTTAATCTTTACAGTAAGCAGTACCTCTTCCAATCCTGAATAACTAATAGGTGACTCTGCCTGGTGTTTCAAAGTTTGAATCTTCCCAATAATGTGGTCACTCTGATGCCATGCATCAATGAAAATATGTCTCCTCTTGAAAATAGAAGCTAGTCAGATTGGCTAACATGTCAGCAAGGGAAAGTAATGAAAGCTGGAGGGGATGTGGCAAAGCATTGCTGTTGGAGTGGTGAATGGCTCCAACAATTCTGGAGGGCAATTTGGATCTCTGCCCAAAGGGCTCCAAAACACTGCCTGCCTTTTGATCCACCCATAGTACTGCAGGGTTTGTACACCACAGACATAATAAGGAAAAAGAGTTGTCTAAGATTATGGATAGATGCACTCTTTGTATTGGCTAAAAATTGGAAAAGGAGGGAATGATGTAAAAAAAATCATTATTTAAATTGCAAAGTTTAAATTCCTTTTGAGAAGAATTTTAGGTAAAGAAGATGCTACCTCTCTGAATCCAGAACTGAACTGTTGGAGAAGCCACCATGAAGAAGCCTCCAGACCACAAGTTGCACAAAATTGAACTTTGGGTGTGGTTGATTGAACATTTATTTGTATGTATACTTTTATGCCAAAGGGGACTGCCCCCTAACTGGCTTTCTGTCAATGCGTCCAGTAATTATTGGTTTTATTCTTTTTTCTCTTATCCTCACACTATTGTAATCTTTTAAGTTTATTATGTTTTTATGATCCTTTTGGGGAAATATTAATTTTTCCAAAATGATCACACGGGGGGATGTAAAAAAATAGACTCGAATACAGGACTACAATCCCCATGAGCCTTTGCGCCACTTCCCCAGAATGCCTTGTAATCTCACCTGGGCCGAGATCGAGAAGGTATTTAAGCAGATTCAAAGGCTTTTGAAGGGTCTTGGTTTTTTTTGGACTTCCGTTTTGGAGCAGAGGCGTCTCTTCCATGATGTGAGGTTATTTTGTCTAGGCCTCTGGCCTAGGCACATGTTTCTTACTTGTATATTCTTAATCTTTAACCTTTAATAAACCTCTAAAAAATATAATACTCCTTGCAGAGAGAAACTAATTTCTACCTGCCTCAGATGCCTCAGTCTCCCCATCTCCCCTAAATTTTAATCCTTACAATGCCCTTCCATTGGGGAATGGCTCAACAACTTGTGGTATATCCTGGTGCTAGAATACTATGGTGCTCAAAGGCATAATAAACTGGAGGAATTCCACGGGAACTGGAAAGATCTCCAGGAATGGATGCAGATTGAGAGGAGTAGAACCAGGAGAACATTGTAGACTTTTCCATTAGTGGAAATGCAGTGATCCTGAACCATCCGGAAAGATCTACAAGAGAGAACACTAT
The DNA here is from genome assembly GCF_027887165.1 of Monodelphis domestica. Taxonomy (NCBI): domain Eukaryota; kingdom Metazoa; phylum Chordata; class Mammalia; order Didelphimorphia; family Didelphidae; genus Monodelphis; species Monodelphis domestica. The sequence continues at coordinate 16,708,593 of NC_077235.1, read as the reverse complement.
CCACATTCAAAAGGAAAACTGTGGGAGTAGAGACACCCATGAAAATCAGCTGTTAGATTACAAGGGTCCACAGGGTTAGGGTTAGGGATAAAGACTCTAAATGAACATCCTAGTGCAAACATCAACAACATGGAAAGAGCTTCTCTTTAAGGACAGATGTCATAGCCAGTGAAATTGACCCTCGGCTACAGGAAGAGTGGAATGTGCTAAATTGAGTAAATAAAATCTGAAAAGCAATAAAAAAATAAAATTTCTGGATGAAGAAATAAATAAAAAGCCAGCTAGAAAAGTTTGAGAATAATCAGTTCTCAAGACTTAGTTTTTGTAGGCAGCTGTTTCAAGATTTTGCATTTCGTTCTTGGCCTCAGGTGTCAGTTTTCTCCCTGAGGAGACGACATCATTTTATTGAATGTCACCCAAGAGGATTTTGTGGTGTTCAGAGATGCACCCCTGGAGCTCCGGAAGGATACCATTGGCAAGAATGCAAGACTCTGAAACTTGGCTTCATAAGAAAAAGAGACAGTTTATTGATTTGGAATGTCATGTTGAATGTGGTCAAGAGGCAGCTTAGGTGGAAGAGCATGGGTGCAAAAGCTGCTCCTTGGGAGGAGAGCAAGACATCATGTCTCCATACTGGGGTTTAGCTATCATTTGACAGCAGTGAAGAAAGGACCCAGAAACAAGGGTTTTGGTCAGGAGGTTTACCACAGGCCATGGGGCTGCTTCTTGGCATCTGCAGCATTAAAGAAGGGGTGTATCTCCTTGGCATCTCATTCAAAGGGTAAAGAAGAGTGAGTACAAGCAGTGAAAGGTGGGGGCTGCAGGTGAGGAACAGCTCAACTCTCCAGTTTGTGCAGTATCCTCACTAGAGTGCATGGGACCTCAATGGCGGCTAACACTCTGTGTCCTTTTGCCTCCCTTTCTTTCATAGCCTGCCCGAGGAAATGCCATTCTTGTTCAGTAAATGCTTCTTATTGGGAAATGTCAGGACAACAGGGTAAGGAGAATGGAAAAGAACAACTGATTGATGAGTTAGATAGAGGGACAGACACAGGAGATCGACTGAAAAACAGATACATACGTAGATAAGTACATACATACACACCTATATAGAGTTAGATACCCAGAGAGGACTGATGGGCAGACAGATAGACAGACTGACAGATACATAGACAGGATGGCAGTAAGACAGAATAACAGATAAAGGAAACTCCCTGTCTATCAGTCCTCCTGTCTGTCGGTCGAGTTGTCCATCTGTCAGACTACATGTATATAGAGCTAGAGATAGTGTGGCTTTTCCTGGGTTGTGGCCTGAGGAACTACATCCCCCAGTGTGCTTCAGGGGTCCCTCCCCCATATTTCTTGGGAGGGATTGGTCTTGAATTATATCTTTCCTATACTGGGTGAGGAATGGTACTCCCTACTTTATTGTTTGTGATTGGTTTTGAGATGGAGCAATCCTGGGATAAGGTGGGCCATGGGCATTTTCCGTCCCCCAACACGGGATTGGTCCAATTACGGACCAATCCCAAGCCAGGAGTCAAAGGGGAGGGATTCCTGGGGCACAATGGGGGTTGTAGTTCCCCAGGCTGTCACAACACTTGAAAACCCACAAAAGAGAGACAGACAGACTGATAAATGCACCAACCAGTAGCCGAGTAGACAGAATAACAGATCAAATAATCTGTCTAATAGTCCTTCTGTCTTTCCAGTTATCCATCTCTCCATGTACATAGATTCATAGTGAGAGAGTCCGTGGGTTTTCAATTGTTGTGGCATAGCAGACTACATCCTCCAGAGTGCTCCAGAGGTCCCTCCCCCTTATTCCCAAGGAGGGAATTGGTCTTGATTTGGACCAATTCTATGCTAATGAGGGACCATGGCCATTGTCCTTCCCCCAACACAGGATTGGTCCAATGAAGACTAAACCCAAGCTGGAACTCAAAGGGATGTGACGACTATGTCCCACTGGGAGTTGTAGTTCCCCAGGCTTCAACAGGTTAAAAAGCACAAAAGTCAGACACACAGACTGAGAGATGCACAAACAGGCATGCCTCCATGCTGAGGTTTAGCTATCATTTGACAGAGGTGAGGACAGGGCCCAGAAAGAAGGGGTTCGGGCAGGAGGTTTGCCCCAAGCCATGGGCTAGTTCTTGATATCTGCAGCATTAAAGAAGGGGTGTTTCTCTTTGGCCATCTGATTCCAAGGGGCAAGAAGAGTGAGTAGAACCAGTTAAAGGTGGGGCTGCAGGTGAGGAACAGCTCAACTCTCCACAGTTTGTGCAGTATCCTCACTAGAGTGCATGGGATCTCAATGGCGGCTAACATTCGGTGTCATTTTGACTCACTTTGTTTCATAGTCTGCCCGAGGAAATGCCATTCTTCTTTAGTAAATGCTCCTTGTTGGGAAATGTCAGGACAACAGGTTAAGATCCCTATAAAGTAAGGCGCAGAGCTTAGCCTCTGAGATCTTGATTCCTTGCTTTCCTATTCAAAACTTCCAGCACCTCAAGGATCAGTCTGATCAAAAGGGTTTGGACCCATCATCCAGTCTGCCACAGCCACTCACCTCACTGGCCAAAGTAGAGGTCTGCCACTCCCCCTCCAATCTTGAACCAAATACATCTTCTGAGCCACCTGAACATCACAGGGACACCATCATATGCTTTGCTTGCCAGCAACCACTTGTTCTGATTTTCTAGGGTGGACAGCTGAGAAGAAGAATGGGAAAGATCGACTGATTGATGAATTAGATAGAGGGACAGACCAATGGACAGACAGATTGACAGGTACTATAGATCGATTGGTAAACAGATACATACATAGACAGGAACATACATACATACTAATATAGAGACAGATAACCAGAGAGGACTGATGGGCAGACAGATAGACAGACTGACAGATACATAGACAGAATGGCAGTAAGACAGAATAACAGATAAACGAAGTTCTCTGTCAGTCAGTCCTCTTGTCTGTCGGTCCAGTATGCTATCTCTCAGTCTATATGGATATAGAGCTAGAGATAGTGTGGCTTTTCCTGGGTTGTGGACTGAGGAACTGCATCTCCCAATTTGCTCAAAGGGTCCCTCACCCATCTTTCCTGGGCGGGATTGGTCTTGAATTGGTCCATTCCAAGGCTGGGTAGGAAATGATGCTCGCTACTTTCCTGTGTGTGATTGGTCTTTAGGTGGACCAATCCTGGGCTAAGGAGGGGTCATGGGCATTGTCCCGCACCCACCACAGGATGTGTCCAATTCTGGACTAATCCTAAACCAGGACTCAAAGGGGAGTGATTCCTGGGGCACAATGGGGGTTGTAATTCCCCAGCCTTTCAAAATACTTAAAAACCCACAAAAGAGACAGACAGACTGATAGATGGACCAACCAGTAGGCAAATAGACAGAATAACAGATCAAATACTCTGTCTGTCAGTCCTTCTCTCGGTCCAGCTGTCCATCTCTCATTCTACATAGATTCATAGAGATCCTGTGGGTTTTCAAGGGTTGTGGCCTAGGGGACTACATTACCCACCGTGCTCCAGAGGACCCTAACTATTATTTCCAATGAGGGATTGGTCTTGAATTGGACCAATCCTATGTTGGGCCACGGATGATGCCCATTATTTCCTTTCACGGGATTGGTCTTGATAAGGACCAATCCCATGCTAAGGAGGGACCATGGCCATGGTCCCTCCCCCAACAAGGGATTGGCCCAATGCAAAACCAATCCCAAGCCAGGACCCAAAGGGGTGGGACCAATGGGTCACACTGGGAATTGTAGTTCCCCAGGATGTCACAACAGTTTCAAACACAAATGACATACACAGAGATTGAGCCATACACAAACAGGCAGGCAGATAGATACATAAACTACACAGAGAGAAACACAAAGATATAGATAGATAGATAGATAGATAGATAGATAGATAGATAGATAGATAGACAGAGAGAGAGTGAGAGAGATACGCACATATATCCATAAACACATGGACACATAGATATTGCCCAATGGGTCTTGCAGACAGAAAGACAGGATGATAGACACACAGACAGTCAGACAGATAGACAAAATGACAGAGACACTAGTCCATATGTCAGTCTTTCTGTATGTCTGTCGATCTGTCTGTCTGTGTCTGTCAGTTCGTTTTTCTCTTATTCTATTTATCAATCTATTGATCTAACTGTATCTATCTATCTATATTGCGATCTGTTTATCACTGTTGGCCTGTCTATCCATCTGCTTGACTTTCTGTGTACCTCTCAGTCTGTCTGTCTCTCCATTCCATCTTCCCTAGGTCTGTCCTTCCATCTATCTGTCTCTGTCTGTCCCTTTGTTTTACTCTCTGATATTCTGATGTTCTATTAATCTTTCAGTGTCTCTGACTATCTTTCATTCTGTCTGTTTCTGTTTCTTTGGCTCTTCATTCTATCTTCCTATCTATTTATCTCTCTATCTGTCTGTCTCTCCCCCTGTCTATCTCTGTCTGTGTCTGACTATGTGTCTCTCTATGTGCTATCTCTATATCCGTCTATCTTCCCTCCTACCTATCTGACTACCCACCTGCCAGTCGGCCTGCCTATTTGTCTTTCTGTTTGTCTGTCTCTATCTCTCTGGATTCTCACGGGATCAGGGAACAAGTACAAACTTTGGGGTCTCCAACCTACAAGATCCTCCGGAAACCCAGGCTACACCATATCCCACTAGACCACAAGTTTGGGGCTTCTACATTCCAGGTTGACAAATGGAAAACCCGGAAGGCCATTGACCTTTGACGAAGCTCTCTGTCAGTCAGTCCTCTTGTCTGTCGGTCCAGTTTTCTATCTCTCAGTCTATATGGATATAGAGCTAGAGATAGTGTGGCTTTTCCTGGGTTGTGGACTGAGGAAGGGCATCCCCCAGTTTGCTCATTGGGTCACTCCCCCATCTTTCCTGGGCAGGATTGGTCTTGAATTGGTCCATTCCTAGTCTAGGTAATAAATGATGCTCCCTACATTCCTGTGTTTGATTGGTCTTTATGTGGACCAATCCTGGGCTAAGGAGGGGCCATGGGCATTGTCCCGCCCCCACCACAGGATTTGTCCAATTCTGGACCAATCCTAAGCCAGGACTCAAAGGGGAGTGATTCCTGGGGCACAATGGGGGTTGTAGTTCCCATGGCTTTCAAAATACTTGAAAACCTACAAAAGAGACAGACAGACTGATAGATGGACCAAGCAGTAGGCAAATAGACAGAATAACAGATCAAATACTCTGTCTGTCAGTCCTTCTCTCGGTCCAGCTGTCCATCTCTCATTCTACATAGATTCATACAGAGATCCTGTGGGTTTTCAAGGGTTGTGGCCTAGGGGACTACATTACCCACCATGCTCCAGAGGTCCCTAACACTTATTGCCAATGAGGGATTGGTCTGGAATTGGACCAATCCTATGCTGGACCAGGGATGATGGCCATTATTTTCTTTCATGGGATTGGTCTTGAAATGGACCTATCCCATGCTAAGGAGGGACCATGGAAATGGTCCCTCCCCCAACAAGGGATTGGCCCAATGCAAAACCAATCCCAAGCCAGGACTCAAAGGGGTGGGACCCCTGGGTCACACTGGGAATTGTAGTTCCCCAGGATGTCACAATATTTTAAAACACAAATGACATACACAGAAATTGAGCCATGAACAAACAGGCAGGCAGATAGATACATAAACAACACGGAGGGATACACAAAGATATAGATAGATAGATAGATAGATAGATAGATAGATAGATAGATAGATAGATAGATAGATAGATAGATAGATAGATGAGAGACAGATACATACATAGATACATAGATACATAGATAGATACATAGTTAGGCAGATATAGACAGACAGAGAGATAGACAGATAGAGAGACACAGACAGACAGATACAAAAATCTGGATAGACAGTTGCACATTCAGTGAGACAGACTTTTAGATACACAGAAAAGAAGTCAGATAGACAGAATGACAGAGAAATTAATCTGTCGGTCAGTCTGTCTGTTCATGTGATTGTCTGTCTGTTCCTCTGTCCTGTCTTTTTGTCCATCAGTATGTCTGTGTCTGGACGTCTATTTCTCCTTCTTTCTCTTTTTATCAATCTAATAATCTTTCTGTCTATCTCTCTCTCTTTGAATCTGTCTACCCATGTCTATCTCTCTAGATATTTGTCTGTTTCTGTCTATGTATCGATCGCTTGATTTTCTCTGTCTCTCTATCTGTCATTCTCTGCCTAATAATCTATCGATACCTCAGTCTACCATTCTGTCCATCCTTCATTATATCTAACTGTGTCTCTATTTATCTGGCTGTATCTGTCTCTATGTATGTCTATCTATGTATGTATTCATCTCATTCTACCTGTGTGTATATGTGTCTGCCTCTATATGTCTTTTGGTGTATCGATCTATCAACTTGCCCATTTATCATTCTGCATATATGTGGCTTTCATTCTCTCTCTCTTTCATTCTCCCTCTCTCTTTATCTATCTATCTCTCTATTTCTTCCTCCCTCCCTCCCTCTCTTACAAATAGCTATCTATCTGTGTAGAGAAAAAAACCTAACAGACAGACAGACAGATAGATGGACAGAAAGACAGAGACTGAGAGAAGAGAATAGATAAACAGATAGATAGATAGATAGATAGATAGAAAGAAAGATACATACATACATACATACATAGAGATAAGCAGAAGAGACTGGCTGGCAGACAGATATACATACAGACAGGCAGAGAGATACATAGACAGCAGAAAGAGTCACCCAGAAAATATAGAAATATTGGTAGACAGACAGCACACAGATAGACAGATATAAAAGAGAGAGAAAAAGAGAGAGAGAGAAGAGAGAGAGAGAGAGAGAGAGAGAGAGAGAGAGAGAGAGAGAGAGAGAGAGAGAGACCAAGCAAGGAACAGACATGGACAGAAGGACAATCATAAAGAAAGAATTACATATATAGACAGAGAGATAGATATACAAACAGAGTGTAAACATGGAATCTGGAAAATTCAAACGTGTAGCATAGTAAGATCAGGAAGTACCCCAAGGTTAGGAGTAGCTTCTAAATTGAAGACTCAAAGTTTGTACTTGTTCCCTGTTTCTGTGAGAATCCACCCAGAAGGGAACCTCAGGGTAGCAGTTTCAGACTGAGTAATGGAGTCTCAAGTGAATGGCAATTCTACTTGAATGGGACTAAGCAGATGGTAAGGACCCCATTTATTTTAGGTAGTCTCCCCTGTGGGGTCAGAGATGTTTCCCCAAGTAAATCCCCACCTGATCAGGGACCATCCTTTAGTCTCCACTGTCAGCAGCCCTTTCCCTTACACCCTCTCCTCAAGCGATGATTCTTTTCCCGAGCTTCATTGGATGCTGTCAGTAGAGTTGGAACACTCCCATTTTCTTTGTAGCTTGAGCAAAGTCAATAATCTTTCCCTGCCCCTGGATTTCCCCCAAATGGTGGAGAAGTTCCCCAAATTCTTTTCTCCTTTAAACTGTCCAATCTGGTGCTATTGCCTTTCCCAGGGGTCAGTGTCCAGAGCCACCAGAGTTCAATCCTGGGACTCTCCGTAGCCTTGTGGCGCCCAGCTCTGTCTAGAGCTCTACAGTCACATTGACCCCCGTTTCCTTGATGAAAGAGTCACTTTTCTGACTATTTAATAGTTTTCTGTTTTTACAAGTCAATAGTAGTTAGATAGATACATAGAGATACATAAATAGATACATAAAAATATAGACACATAAAAACACACAGAGAAAGAGATATAACCAGACTTGACTGAATGGCAGAGATACAGACAACTCATTAGATACACAGACAGGCAGGTACATAATTATATAGACTACACAGAGAGAAGCACTAAGACATAGAGAGATAGATAGATATATAGATAGACAGTCCTATACAGAACACGCAGTGGAAGATAGTGGCTGCCACGCAGCCGATATACAAGTTTAAGGTCAAGGTGAAGAACTCAGGACTTGATCTTGAGTATGACAGTCACGTTAATGTCACTGCATGTGTTTTTGCTCCTTATGTAATGCTAGTAGGTAACAGCCTTCGAATTTTTAAAAATGACCAAGGTCTATATGAGATCAACTGCACAAAATGCCGCCTACATCAATGCCTTAGTCCTAAAAACCAAGATTCATATGTTGCTATCATGTATCATCCACCTTTAATGTGGGTACCTGTCGACTTGACAGAGACGTGGGCATCTGCGCCTACTGTGCACATCATTCAAAAGGCATTTAACATGGTTATACACAGGTCCAAGAGAATGGTCTTGGAGATTATAGGAGCCGTAGTCTCAGTAATTGCCATGATCACATCACTAACCACGGCAACATTGGCATTAACTTCCTCTATCCAGAACCATGAGTTCATACAGGAAGTGGTGTCTAACTCTTCCAAATTATGGCACACTCAGCAGAGTATTGACTTAGCTTATAGAGATGAGCTGGACAGTTTAAAAGATGCTGTGTTTTGGTTAGGTAAAGAGGTTGAAGCTTTACACACAAGGATTACTTATCCCTGTCATTACAATCAAACGGGTTATTGTATTACTCCGTTGCCATATGATAATGTGTCATATGAATGGCAACTGGTCGTTCAGCACATCAAGGGTGCTTGGGGAAGCCATAACAGCACCTTGGACATTATTAAATTGCAACAGCAGATCAACAAAATAGACCAAATTGTATATGAGAATGAAGCTGCAAACATAGCTGCAAATTGGGAAGCAACTTTATCTTCCCTAGATCCCCAAAATTGGTTTGGTAGAGCTAACTTAACCAGCATTGGTACTATCATTTTATTCATATTATTGGCTATGGGTTTGATTATACTTTGCAGCAGAAGCTGTAAAAACAGAGCCTACATTCAAGGCATACTGCCAGAATTGGCACGGTCTTATCACACTAGGCAATTGGTGCCTGAAAATGTTGAATTGAACACGACCGTTCCATGAAAGACCAGAGTATCATGATATTTTACATTCCAATCTTTGCTATATACTGAGAAGATGAAGGCATGTTTGCTATGTCACATGTCTGTCCCTCCTGAATTGTTCAGAGAGGATGTTTTTTTTTTTCTTTAAAGGGATCTCTCCCACCACACAATCAAAAAGAAAAGGGAGAGGAATCTTATACAGATCAGTATTTCTAAGAAATCTTACAGAGATCAGTATTTTGCTATAAGATCAGTATTTATATTTTAGAGGACACTTTTTAAAGTCACTTTTGATTGATCAACCTTGAATTTTTCTTGTACACTATTAAGGCCAGAACTTTGAGTATAAGGAAGGTACTGTTAATGCTCTGATCCAAATTATGAAGGTGCCAAGATTTCTAGAATTACAGTCACCTTACGGTCAGTAAACATGAGAACATGACAGAAATTGTTAATTTTCAGTTGACCATTCTGGAGAGTGATGTCTGATTGCATGCAACGGGAATCATAATGAATCTTTCATTATGGACCAGACAGCCTAAGCCACGGTGATGCATTTTCCATGTGAAATGGATGCTTGAGGTTGGGGAATGCAGAGACATAGTGCACTGACGCCCTCAGTCACTGGATGTCCTGGCATCGTCCTACCAACCAGTTTCTTAGGTGGCAGGCATCTGGCAGTGAGAGCGAATAGATCCCAAAGATGCAGAATCAGTTCAAGAGAAGGAAAGCATTTATCCTTCGGGTCCAGAGGAGGTCAGTTTTGCTAATCATGATGAGATCTGACAGCTTCTCATGGTTCTGACTGGTGAAGAGTGACGTGGTTAACTGAAGCACCTATCTTGTCAGACAGAGAACTTCTACCTCATGAAACCAGGATCAGTGTTATGGAAATTATTTTTTCTTTTTGACATTTTTATATCTTATATCATTATTTTGTTAAGCACTTAGATAGAAGGAAAGTTCACACTTGATTTTATATTTGAGTTTTATAATCTGGTTTGATTTTCTCACTTTGAATTATTATGATTGTGCACCAGTGTGTTTATATTTAGCGTGTGTTGAGTTACATTTTGATATTACTCTATTCATTTGTGTGTCAAACAAAAAGGGGGAGATGTAGCAGTCCAGACCATAGGCATTATTGAGAGACAAGGAATGTGAGTGAGCTCATGGCCATCCTGTGCAGGGCAATAAATTTTATTGCCAGCGTGGCTGAAGTTTAGGCGCGAAACCTGGCTTTCCTTTGTCTCACTCTCCCGGGGATAATAACCCCACCTTCACCTTGTCATAAGTTGCATTATCCAATGGGAATACCCCAGGTAACTCATCCATATGTATTGAGGTATCATATAACTGTTCAATATGTATTGAGCTGTCAAGACTATAAATAAACGAGCCCCAGCAAGCTCCCCCCACTTGAAGAGCATTCCCAGCCTTGGCAAGGGGCATCTTCTCCCCTGCCTGTCTCTGTCTCTCTCTCTCTTCTCTGTCTTTCTCACTAAGGCCTGGCCAAAGGCCAGGCCTGCCTTACTTCCTCTCTTTCTCCTAATGCTACCTAGCATTATCTACCTCCTTCAGTTTCTGATCTCCTTTCCATCTGAGCTAGCATTATCCTCTGACCAATATGGTGTTAAATCGAGATCATTGGGTGGTTTTAGCCTGAATAGTCACACTCAGTGGTCGGAGCTTAGCTGTGGCTCATACAAATAATATTTGTCTACTGACTCGGTTATTCACATCTCTAAAGTCGGCTCGTTCACGCCCTTCGCGGGATCAATACTTCTACTCTATCTCTATCCTCTCTTTCACCCCTTGCAGCCTCTCGCAGGCCGGGAGGCTACAGTTTTCAAGGGTTGTGGCCTAGGGGACTACATTACCCACTGTGCTCCAGAGGTCCCTAATACTTATTTCCAATGAGGGATTGGTCTTGAATTGGACTAATCCTATGCTGGACCACGGATGATGGCCAATATTTTCTTTCATGGGATTGGTCTTGAAATGGACCTATCCCATGCTAAAGAGGGACCATGGCCATGGTCCCTCCCCCAACAAGGGATTGGCCCAATGCAAAACCAATCCCTAGCCAGGACTCAAAGGGGTGGGACCCCTGGGTCACACTGGGAATTGTAGTTCCCCAGGATGTCACAATATTTTAAAACACAAATGACATACACAGAGATTGAGAGATGCACAAACAGGCAGGCAGATAGATACATAAACTACACCGATAGAAACACAAAGAGATAGATAGATAGATAGATAGATAGATAGATAGATAGATAGATAGATAGATAGATGAGAGACAGATACATACATAGATACATAGATACATAGATACATAGATTGGCAGATATAGACAGACAGTGAGATAGACAGATAGAGAGACACAGACAGACAGATACAAAAATCTGGATAAATAGACAGTTGCACCTCCAGTGAGACAGACTTGTAGATACACAGAAAAGAAGTCAGATAGACAGAATGACAAAGAAACTAATCTATCGGTCCATCTATCTGTTCATGTGTTTTTCTGTTCCTCTGTCCTGTCTTTTTGTCCATTAGTATGTCTGTGTCAGGAAGTCTGTTTATCCTTCTTTCTCTTTTTATCAACCTAATAATCTTTCTGTCTATCTCTCTCTCTTTGAATCTGTCTACCCAAGTCTATCTCTCTAGATATTTGTCTGTTTCTGTCTATGTATCGATCGCTTGATTTTCTCTGCCTCTCTATCTGTCATTCTCTGTCTATTAATCTATCGATACCTCAGTCTACCTTTCTGTCCATCCTTCATTATATCTAAGTGTGTCTCTATATATCTGTCTGTATAGGTCTGTCTATCTATCTATCTATCTATCTATCTATCTATCTATCTATCTATCTATCAATCTATCTATCTATTTACCTCATTCAAAATGCATGTCTCTCTATGTGTCTGCCTCTATATGTCTATTGGTCTATCGATCTATCAACTTGTCCATTTATCATTCTGCAAATATGTCGCTTTCATTCTCTGTCTCTTTAATTCTACCTCTCTCTTTATTTCTCTCTCTGTCTCTCTCTGTCTCTCTGTCTCTCTCTCTCTCTCTCTCCCTCTTCCTCCCTCCCTCCCTCTCTCACAAATAGCTATCTATTTTTGTAGAGAAAATAACCTGACAGACAGACAGACAGATAGATGGACAGAAACACAGAGACTTAGAGAAGAGAAGAGATAGATAGATAGATAGATAGATAGATAGATAGATAGATAGATAGATAGATAGATAGACAGACGCACAGACAGACAGACAGACAGACGGATGGGATGGATGGATGGATAGATAGATAGATAGATAGATAGATAGATAGATAGATAGATAGATAGATAGATAGATAGCTGGATAGACAGATAGCTGGATAGACAGACAGAGAGAGAGAGAAAGAAACACAGAGAGACAGAGAGAAAGAGAGAGAAACGTACATACATCCATAAACACATGAACACATAGACATTGCTAGATGGGTCTTGCAGACTGAAGGACACGATGATAGACACACAGACAGACAGACAGACAGATAGACAAAATAACAGAGAAACTAGTCCATCTGTCAGTCTTTCTGTATGTCTTTTAATCGGTCTATCTGTGTCTGTCAGTCCTTATTTCTCTCATTCTGACTATATATCAATCTATAGATTTAACTATCTATCTATCTATATTGCTATCTGTCTATCCGTGTCTGTGTGTCCATCCATGTGCCTGACTTTCTGTGTCTCTCTCAGTCTGTCTGTCTCTACATTCTATCTTCCCTCGGTCTGTCCTTCCATCTATCTGTCTCTGTCTGTCCCTTTGTTTCATTCTCTGATATTCTCATGTTCTATTAATCTTTCAATCTCTCTGACTATCTCTCATTCTGTCTGTGTTTCTATGTCTTTTCGTTCTTCCTATCTATTTATCTCTCTATCTGTCTGTCTCTCCCCCTGTCTATCTCTCTGTCTGTGTCTGACTATGTGTCTCTCCATGTGCTATCTCTATATCCTTCTATCTTCCCTCCTACCTATCTGACTACCCACCTGCCAGTCGGCCTGCCTATTTGTCTTTCTGTTTGTCTGTCTCTATCTCTCTGGATTCTCACGGGATCAGGGAACAAGTACAAACTTTGGGGTCTCCAACCTACAAGATCCTCCGGAAACCCAGGCTACACCATATCCCACTAGACCACAAGTTTGGGGCTTCTACATTCCAGGTTGACAAATGGAAAACCCGGAAGGCCATTGACCTTTGACGAAGCTCTCTGTCAGTCAGTCCTCTTGTCTGTCGGTCCAGTTTTCTATCTCTCAGTCTATATGGATATAGAGCTAGAGATAGTGTGGCTTTTCCTGGGTTGTGGACTGAGGAAGGGCATCCCCCAGTTTGCTCATTGGGTCACTCCCCCATCTTTCCTGGGCAGGATTGGTCTTGAATTGGTCCATTCCTAGTCTAGGTAATAAATGATGCTCCCTACATTCCTGTGTTTGATTGGTCTTTATGTGGACCAATCCTGGGCTAAGGAGGGGCCATGGGCATTGTCCCGCCCCCACCACAGGATTTGTCCAATTCTGGACCAATCCTAAGCCAGGACTCAAAGGGGAGTGATTCCTGGGGCACAATGGGGGTTGTAGTTCCCATGGCTTTCAAAATACTTGAAAACCTACAAAAGAGACAGACAGACTGATAGATGGACCAAGCAGTAGGCAAATAGACAGAATAACAGATCAAATACTCTGTCTGTCAGTCCTTCTCTCGGTCCAGCTGTCCATCTCTCATTCTACATAGATTCATACAGAGATCCTGTGGGTTTTCAAGGGTTGTGGCCTAGGGGACTACATTACCCACCATGCTCCAGAGGTCCCTAACACTTATTGCCAATGAGGGATTGGTCTGGAATTGGACCAATCCTATGCTGGACCAGGGATGATGGCCATTATTTTCTTTCATGGGATTGGTCTTGAAATGGACCTATCCCATGCTAAGGAGGGACCATGGAAATGGTCCCTCCCCCAACAAGGGATTGGCCCAATGCAAAACCAATCCCAAGCCAGGACTCAAAGGGGTGGGACCCCTGGGTCACACTGGGAATTGTAGTTCCCCAGGATGTCACAATATTTTAAAACACAAATGACATACACAGAAATTGAGCCATGAACAAACAGGCAGGCAGATAGATACATAAACAACACGGAGGGATACACAAAGATATAGATAGATAGATAGATAGATAGATAGATAGATAGATAGATAGATAGATAGATAGATAGATAGATGAGAGACAGATACATACATAGATACATAGATACATAGATAGATACATAGTTAGGCAGATATAGACAGACAGAGAGATAGACAGATAGAGAGACACAGACAGACAGATACAAAAATCTGGATAGACAGTTGCACATTCAGTGAGACAGACTTTTAGATACACAGAAAAGAAGTCAGATAGACAGAATGACAGAGAAATTAATCTGTCGGTCAGTCTGTCTGTTCATGTGATTGTCTGTCTGTTCCTCTGTCCTGTCTTTTTGTCCATCAGTATGTCTGTGTCTGGACGTCTATTTCTCCTTCTTTCTCTTTTTATCAATCTAATAATCTTTCTGTCTATCTCTCTCTCTTTGAATCTGTCTACCCATGTCTATCTCTCTAGATATTTGTCTGTTTCTGTCTATGTATCGATCGCTTGATTTTCTCTGTCTCTCTATCTGTCATTCTCTGCCTAATAATCTATCGATACCTCAGTCTACCATTCTGTCCATCCTTCATTATATCTAACTGTGTCTCTATTTATCTGGCTGTATCTGTCTCTATGTATGTCTATCTATGTATGTATTCATCTCATTCTACCTGTGTGTATATGTGTCTGCCTCTATATGTCTTTTGGTGTATCGATCTATCAACTTGCCCATTTATCATTCTGCATATATGTGGCTTTCATTCTCTCTCTCTTTCATTCTCCCTCTCTCTTTATCTATCTATCTCTCTATTTCTTCCTCCCTCCCTCCCTCTCTTACAAATAGCTATCTATCTGTGTAGAGAAAAAAACCTAACAGACAGACAGACAGATAGATGGACAGAAAGACAGAGACTGAGAGAAGAGAATAGATAAACAGATAGATAGATAGATAGATAGATAGATAGAAAGAAAGATACATACATACATACATACATAGAGATAAGCAGAAGAGACTGGCTGGCAGACAGATATACATACAGACAGGCAGAGAGATACATAGACAGCAGAAAGAGTCACCCAGAAAATATAGAAATATTGGTAGACAGACAGCACACAGATAGACAGATATAAAAGAGAGAGAAAAAGAGAGAGAGAGAGAGAGAGAGAGAGAGAGAGAGAGAGAGAGAGAGAGAGAGAGAGAGAGACCAAGCAAGGAACAGACATGGACAGAAGGACAATCATAAAGAAAGAATTACATATATAGACAGAGAGATAGATATACAAACAGAGTGTAAACATGGAATCTGGAAAATTCAAACGTGTAGCATAGTAAGATCAGGAAGTACCCCAAGGTTAGGAGTAGCTTCTAAATTGAAGACTCAAAGTTTGTACTTGTTCCCTGTTTCTGTGAGAATCCACCCAGAAGGGAACCTCAGGGTAGCAGTTTCAGACTGAGTAATGGAGTCTCAAGTGAATGGCAATTCTACTTGAATGGGACTAAGCAGATGGTAAGGACCCCATTTATTTTAGGTAGTCTCCCCTGTGGGGTCAGAGATGTTTCCCCAAGTAAATCCCCACCTGATCAGGGACCATCCTTTAGTCTCCACTGTCAGCAGCCCTTTCCCTTACACCCTCTCCTCAAGCGATGATTCTTTTCCCGAGCTTCATTGGATGCTGTCAGTAGAGTTGGAACACTCCCATTTTCTTTGTAGCTTGAGCAAAGTCAATAATCTTTCCCTGCCCCTGGATTTCCCCCAAATGGTGGAGAAGTTCCCCAAAATTTTTCTCCTTTAAACTGTCCAATCTGGTGCTATTGCCTTTCCCAGGGGTCAGTGTCCAGAGCCACCAGAGTTCAATCCTGGGACTCTCCGTAGCCTTGTGGCGCCCAGCTCTGTCTAGAGCTCTACAGTCACATTGACCCCCGTTTCCTTGATGAAAGAGTCACTTTTCTGACTATTTAATAGTTTTCTGTTTTTACAAGTCAATAGTAGTTAGATAGATACATAGAGATACATAAATAGATACATAAAAATATAGACACATAAAAACACACAGAGAAAGAGATATAACCAGACTTGACTGAATGGCAGAGATACAGACAACTCATTAGATACACAGACAGGCAGGTACATAATTATATAGACTACACAGAGAGAAGCACTAAGACATAGAGAGATAGATAGATATATAGATAGACAGACAGACAGACAGACAGAGAGAGGGAGAGAGAGAGAGAGATTCGTACATACATCCATAAACACATGGACACATAGATATTGCCAGATGGGTCTTGCAGACAGAAGGACAGGATGATAGACACACAGACAGACAGACAGATAGACAAAATAACAGAGAAACTAGTCCATCTGTCAGTCTTTCTGTATGTCTGTCGATCTGTCTGTCTGTGTCTGTCAGTCCTTTTTTCTCTCATTCTGACTATATATCAATCTATAGATCTAACTGTATCTATCTATCTATATTGCTATCTGTCTATCCGTGTCTGTGTGTCTATCCATGTGCCTGACTTTCTGTCTCTCTCTCAGTCTGTCTGTCTCTCCATTCTATCTTCCCTCGGTCTGTCCTTCCATCTATCTGTCTCTGTCTGTCCCTTTGTTTTACTCTCTGATATTCTGTTGTTCTATTAATCTTGCAATGTCTCTGACTATATCTCGTTCTGTCTGTTTGTTTTTCTATTTCTTTTTGTTCTATTTTCCTATCTATTTACCTCTCTGTCTGTCTGCCTGCCTGCCTGCCTGCCTGCCTGTCTATCTCTCTGTCTGTATCTGACTATGTGTCTCTCGATGTGCCATCTCTATATCCATCTACCTGCCCTGCTACCTATCTGACTACCCACCTGCCAGTCGGCCTGCCTATCTGTCTTTCTGTTTGTCTGTCTCTATCCCTCTGGATTCTCACAGGATCAGGGAACAAGTACAAAACTTTGGGATCTCCAACCTACAAGGTCCTCCGGAAACCCAGGCTACACCAGATACTTCTAGGCCACAAGTTTAGGGTTTCTTGATTCCAGGTTGACAATAGGGAAACTGGGAATGCCATTGACCTTTGACGAAGGTCTCTGTCTGTCAGTCCTCCTGTCTGTCGGTCCCCTTGGCCATCTCTCAGTCTATATGGATATAGAGCTAGAGATAGAATGTGTTTTGTAGCCTTGTGCCCTGAGGAACTGCACACTGCAGTGTTCTCGAGCAGTCCCTCCATCTCATTTCCTGGGAGGGATTGGTCTTGAATTGGACCGAGGCAGGGATAGGGATATTCCTCGCTACTGCTGTGTATGATTGGCTTATAAATGGATCAATCCTGGGCTCAGGAGAGGCCATTCGCTTTGTCCCTCTCCTAACTCGGGATTGGTCGAATTCGGGAGCACTCCAAGGCAGGACTCAAAGGGGTGGGACTCCTGGAGCACACTGGGGGTTGTAGTTCCCCAGGAGGTCACAACACTTGAAAACCCTCAAAAGATAGACAGACAGATGCACCAAACAGCACGCAGATAGACAGAATAACATAGCAACTAATCTCTCTGTCAGTCCTTCTGTCTGTCCAGTTGTCTATCTCTCCGTTTTCATAGATACATAGAGATAGTATGGCTTTTCAAGTATTGTGGCTTGGGAGACTGCATCTCCCAGCATGCTCCAGGGGCCCTTACTCCTTATTTCCGGGGAGGGATTTGTCTTGAATTGGACCAGTTCTATGCTAGTCGAGGGAATGATGTCCAATATTTCCTTTACTGGGATTGGTCTTGAAAAGTATTAATTCCGTGCTAAGGAGAGTTCATGGCCATTGTCCCTCCTCTATCACGGAATGGGTCCAATTCAAGACCAATCCCAAACAAGGACTCAAACGGGTGGTCCTGCTGGTGCACACTGGGGGTTGTATTTACCCAGGCTTCAACAGGTTAAAAAGCACAAAAGTCAGACACACAGGCTGATAGA
This sequence comes from Monodelphis domestica, assembly GCF_027887165.1. NCBI lineage: Eukaryota > Metazoa > Chordata > Mammalia > Didelphimorphia > Didelphidae > Monodelphis > Monodelphis domestica. The sequence goes on along the minus strand of NC_077235.1, from coordinate 16,690,496 downwards.
TGGACAAACAGGCATGTCTCAATGCTGAGGTTTAGCTATCATTTAACAGAGGTGAGGACAGGGCACAGAAAGAAGGGGTTCGGGCAGGAGGTTTGCCCCAGGCCATGGGGCTAGTTCTTGATATCTGCAGCATTAAAGAAGGGGTGTTTCTCTTGGGCATCTCATTCAAAGGGGTAAGAAGCCTGAGTAGAAGCAGTGAAAGGTGGGGACTGCAGCTGAGTAACAGCTCATCTCTCCACAGTTTGTGCAGTATCCTCACTAGATTGCATGGAATGTCAATGGCGGTAAACATTCTGTGTCATTTTGACTCACTTTGTTTCATAGTCTGCCCGAGGAAATGCCATTTTTGTTTAGTAAATGCTCCTTGTTGGGAAACGTCAGGACAACAGGTTAAGATCCCTGTAAGTAAGGCGCAGAGCTTAGCCTCTGAGATCTTGATTCCTTGATTTCCTATTCAAGACTTCCAGCACCTCAGGGTCAGTCTGATCAGAAGGGTTTGGACGCATCATGCAGTCTGCCACAGCCACTCACCTCACTGGCCAAAGTGGAGGTCTGCCACTCCTCCTCCAATCTTGAACCAAATACATCTTCTGAGCCATCTGAACACAACCGGGTCACCATCACATGCTTTGCTTGCCAGCAACCACTTATTTTGATTTTCTAGGGTGGACAGCTGAGAAGGAGAATGGGAAAGATCGACTGATTGATAAATTAGATAGAGGGACAGACCAATGGACAGATTGACAAACACTGGAGATCGATTGATTAACAGATACATACATAGACAGGAACATACATACATACTTATATGGAGACAGATACCCAGAGAGGACTGATGGGCAGACAGATAGACAGACTGAGAGATACATAGACAGAATGGCAGTAAGACAGAATAACAGATAAAGGAAGTTCTCTGTCAGTCAGTCCTCTTGTCTGTCGGTCCAGTTTTCTATCTCTCAGTCTATATGGATATAGAGCTAGAGATAGTGTGGCTTTTCCTGGGTTGTGGACTGAGGAACTGCATCCCCCAGTTAGCTCAAAGAGTCCCTCCCCCATCTTTCCTGGGCAGGATTGGTCTTGAATTGGTCCATTCCTAGGCTGGGTTATAAATGAGGCTCCCTACTTTCCTTTGTGTGATTGGTCTTTAGGTGGACCAATCCTGGGCTAAGGAGGGGCCATGGGCATTGTCCCGCCCCCACCACAGGATTTGTCCAGTTCCGGACCAATCCTAAGCCAGGACTGAAAAGGGAGTGATTCCTGGGGCACAATGGGGGTTGTAGTTCCCCAGCCTTTCAGAATACTTGAAAACCCACAAAAGAGACAGAGAGATTGATAGATGGACCAACCAGTAGGCAAATAGACAGAGTAACAGATCAAATACTCTGTCTATCAGTCCTTCTCTCTGTCCAGATGTCCATCTCTCATTCTACATAGATTCATACAGAGATCCTGTGGGTTTTCAAGGGTTGTGGCCTAGGGGACTACATTACCCACTGTGCTCCAGAGGTCCCTAACACTTATTTCCAATGAGGGATTGGTCTTGAATTGGACTAATCCTAGGCTGGGTGACAAATGATGCTCCCTACTTTACTGTGCCTGATTGCTAAAGAGATGGACCAATTCTGGGCTAAGAAGGGACAATGGGTATTGTCCCTCCCCGACCACAGGATTGGTCGAATTCTGGACCAATCCCAAGCCAGGACTCAAAAGGTACAGATCCCTGGGGCACAATGGGGCTTGTAGTTCCCGAGGCTGTCACTACACTTCAAAACCCACAAAAGAAACACAGACAGGCTGACAGACATAAGAACCAGTAGGCGAATAGACAGAATAACACATCAAATAATCTGTGGGTCAGTCTAGCTGTCCATGTCTCCTTCTACATAGAGAGATCCGGTGGGTATTCAATGGTTGTGGCCTACTGGACTATATCTCCCAGCATACTACAAGGTTCCCTCCCTCTTATTTCCTGAGAAGGATTGGCCTTGAATTTGACCAGTCCCCTGCTGGGTAAGAGATGATGCCCATTTCCCTTTCATGGGATTGGTTTTGAGATGGACCAATCCCATGCTAAGGAGGGACCACAGACAAAGTCCATCCCCCAACACAGGATTGGTCCAATGCAAGACCAATCCCAAGCCAGGACTCAAAGGGATGTTACCACTAGGTCACATTGGGAGTTGTAGTTCCCCAGGATGTCACAACACTTTAAAACACACAAATGACATACACACAGTGTGATCCATGCAAAAACAAGCAGGCAGATAGATACATAAACTACACCGATAGGAACACAAAGACATAGATAGATCGATAGATCGATAGATACATCGATAGATCGTTAGATAGATAGACAGATAGACAGACAGACAGAGAGTGACAGAGAGAGAGAAATACGCACATATATCCATAAACACATGGACACATAGATATTGCCCAATGGGTCTTGCAGACTGAAAGACAGGATGATAGACACACAGAAAGACAGACAGATAGACAAAATGACAGAGACACTAGTCCATATGTCAGTCTTTCTGTATGTCTGTCGATCTGTCTGTCTGTGTCTGTCAGTTCGTTTTTCTCTCATTCTGTCCATATATCAATCTATTGATCTAACTGTATCTATCTATCTATCTATCTATCTATCTTGCTATCTGTTTATCACTGTTGGCCTGTCTATCCATCTGCTTGACTTTCTGTGTACCTCTCAGTCTGTCTGTCTCTCCATTCCATCTTCCCTAGGTCTGTCCTTCCGTCTATCTGTCTCTGTCTGTCCCTCTGTTTTACTCTCTGATATTCTGATGTTCTATTAATCTTTCAGTGTCTCTGACTATCTCTCATTCTGTCTGTTTCTGTTTCTTTGACTCTTCATTCTATCTTCCTATCTATTTATCTCTCTATCTGTCTGTCTCTCCCCCTGTCTATCTCTGTCTGTGTCTGACTATGTGTCTCTCTATGTGCTATCTCTATATCCGTCTATCTTCCCTCCTACCTATCTGACTACCCACCTGCCAGTCTGCCTGCCTATTTGTCTTTCTGTTTGTCTGTCTCTATCTCTCTGGATTCTCACGGGATCAGGGAACAAGTACAAAACTTTGGGGTCTCCAAACTACAAGCTCCTCCGGAAACCCAGGCTACACCAATCCCACTGGGCCACAAGGTTGGGGCTTCTAGATTCCAGGTTGACAATAGGGAAACCGGGAATGCCATTGACCTTTGACGAAGGTCTCTGTCTGTCAGTCCTCCTGTCTGTCTGTCCCCTTGGCCATCTCTCAGTCTATATGGATATAGAGCTAGAGATAGAATGTGTTTTGTAGCCTTGTGCCCTGAGGAACTGCACACTGCAGTGTTCTCCAGCAGTCCCTCCATCTCATTTCCTGGGAGGGATTGGTCTTGAATTGGACCGAGGCAGGGATAGGGATATTCCTCGCTACTGTTGTGTGTGATTGGCTTATAAATGGATCAATCCTGGGCTCAGGAGAGGCCATTCGCTTTGTCCCTCTCGTAACTCGGGATTGGTCGAATTCGGGAGGAATCCCAAGGCAGGACTCAAAGGGGTGGGACTCCTGGAGCGCACTGGGGGTTGTAGTTCCCCAGGAGGTCACAACACTTGAAAACCCTCAAAAGATAGATGGACAGACCGATACATGCACTAAACAGCAGGCAGATAGACAGAATATCATAGCAACTAATCTGTCTGTCAGTCCTTCTGTCTGTCCAGTTGTCCATCTCTCCGTTTTCATAGAAACAGAGATAATATGGCTTTTCAAGGGTAGTGGCTTGGAGGACTGCATCTCCCAGCATGCTCCAGGGACTCAGGATGGACTCCAAAGAACAAAAGAACTTGGGGAGCCTATATACCACTCAAGGTGACCTGGGCGCTTTAGGATTAGAGGGACAGTTGATTGACTTTACAATGGTAAGAAAGGAAAATGAAGAGTTCCAGACAGGAATAATAGGAGGGGCTGGGGCCCTACAATGGACACAAAAGGGAAAGACTCAGCCTAGGGCTGGGTCACCTTGGTCATGGACCTTAGCCCAGGGGGAAGAAACCATTGGGACAAAAGGGATGCTTAATATTGGATGGAATTAGCTGTTCCCACCCAAACTACCAGGAAGTTCAGTCTGCTGAAGAGGGACCTTCCCTCAGGGGGAAACCTCTCCTGTGACAAGGTCAAAACCTGGGGTTTCTACACTCAAACTAAATAAACTGGGGCTCTCTAGATTTCTATGTTGACATGTGTGTGTGTGTGATTTCTGGAGTAAAGAAAGTTCATTTGAGCATGGGCAACTATGTACCTGACTGGTTTTTCAATTGTCAAAGGACACGAAATATGGGGGAAAAGGTTTTGCTTTCAATGCTAAAGAAACCCTGAACATTTTTTAATTGAGCCTCAAATTTCCTCTCTAGGAGCAGCTTTAGCCATAGGCCAAAGTGCTTTGAGGCAAGGAGAAGAGAAAGGCAAATTGGCAGCCCAAAGGAAATTAGAGTAAAAAATGAAAAAAAGAAGGAATAGTAGAGGTGCTCCTAGTTAGAGGAAATTTTGAACCTTTTCCTTAGTAACCCTAAGTTTTGTTTTTGGAGCAAAAATGTTACCAGTTTGAGTTTTTGAAAAAGGAAAAGCATCATCCATTATAACCTGATTTGGGGCATTTTGAAGGTCAGTTTCCAGAGTGCAGCCATTTCAATAGATAAGGTTTTGTTTGAAAAGACCAGGGAATACTGAGAACTGATTTTCCTTTTGAAGTGGAGAGAACTAATGACTTTGTTCCCATTATTTCTGATGATCATTGGCACATGACTGCTAATAGACAAAGGAATTCCCCACCTGGGAAACTCCTAAGATATTTCTAGAATGCCCTAGATTTTATCCCCCCCCCCCAGTTCTGGCCTGGGGGTGAAGATATGAAAACCTATGAAAGGGAAGGTTTACCTCAAGATGTTTCCTGGGAGCAAAAATCCTGGAACAGATTTTTCTCCAGCCCAGAATCTAAAGAAGTGCTCAAGGAGACATCTTAGGAGACATCTGAAGGAGTCCCCCAGATACGGTATCCGGTGAAGGACTGTGTCCTGCATTTTCAATAACTTTAGAAATATTTCTACAGCAGAGGGAAAACTGGCCATTTGATCTCCCCTGAGAATTCTATTTACCTGGAGCCAAGGCCCTATAAGTAGAGAACCTAGAAAGGACTGAGTTAGTCCCCAGACTTGGTTGAAGAAGGAAAGTTGAAAATAGGAGCATTTTTCCTTGTTAAGAGAATGGAAAGGAACATCTGTCCATTGGAGAAGTCACAGCAAAGATTCCAGAGTGCTGGGTTGTCTCAAAGTCGAATCAGAAGACGTTAGGAAAGAAATGATGGAGCCTAGAAGGAATTGGTAGTAAGAAAGATAATCTTAGCATGGCGAGAGAGAATTGAGATCTATAGGTGAATTCTATGGAAAGATCGTGGGGAAAAGAAATGCTATGGAGGAAAATGGGTTAGGATACAGTCACAAGGGCCAATGGAAGGGCTTGGGATTGGCTCAGCTAAGTGTCTATCAAGATCTATAGCTGACTGCTGGTCATTACCAACTTCTACCTGGTATTAATATTCCAAATTAGGGAGCTTTTCTCCCCCATTTGAAGTTACTTCCCACTTTTCTCTTGTTAGATCAAATGTTCTGTCATCCTATGATGAAATCCTCATAAAGGCAAGGCCTAGAATATGGGGATTAATTTAACAATCATTTTGGTCTACAGACTGGCATGATTATATTTTGTTCAGTAGTTAAAGGGGAATGAAAACGGTTTTCCAATCCCTCGCTCCCCAACCTCCCAAAAGTTAGGTTGGCAGCGTGTGTGTGTGTGTGTGTGTGTGTGTGTGTGTGTGTGTGTGAGTGTGTTTCATTTTTAATCTCGAGAATTTTTGAGCTAATTTCAATTTTGAAACTTTTATATTTAAATTTCAAATTTGTTTTGAAGATGAAATTATGGGTAAAGCCTTGGGTTCTCCTGACTATTTGAATGTTCAACATTATTTCCAAGTTACTTTTGAAAAAACAATGGTAGAAAAATTCACAGTTTATGAGATTCTGGCACTAGGAAGAGGATTCTCCATTTTAACTAGCATATTTACAAAATTTAATGGCCAAGACCGATAGTCTACACAGAACATTGCAACTTGCATTCTTGCTATTGGGTTTAGACGAACATCAGTACTGGGACCCCTTTTTGTCATTTGAGTAAGCAGTACCTCTGCCAATCCCGAACAACTAATAGGTGACTCTGCCTGGTGTTTCAAAGTGTGAATCTATCCAATAATGTGGTCACTGTGATGCAAGGTATCAATAATAATGTGTCTCCTCTTGAAAATGGAGGCTACACAGATTGGCTAATATTACAGCAGGGGAAGGATTGCATATTGGAGGGGCTGAACACAAAGGGGAGGGACTATAGGGGCACAATGGGGGTTGTAGTTCCCCAAGTTGACACAACACTTCAAAACCAAGGAAAGAGACACAGAAAGGCTGACAGATGTCCCAACCAGTAGCAGAATACACAGAATAACAGATCAAATAATCTGTCTGTCAGTACTTCTGCCTGTCCAGCTGTCCATCTCTCCGTCAACATAGATTCATAGAGTGAGATCTTGTGGGTTTTCAAGAGTTGTGGCTTGGGGACTATATCTCCCAGCATGCTCCTGGGGTCCCTACCCCTTATTACCGGTGAGGGATTGTTCTTGAATTTGAGGAATGCTATTCTGGGCAAGGGATGATGCACATTTTCCTTTCATGGGATTGGTTTTAAAATGGAACAATACTAAGGAGGGACCATGGACATTGACCCTCCCCAAACAGGGGATTGGTCCATTGCGAGACCAATCCCAATGCGGGACTCCACACAAACGACATACACATTGATTGACCATTGCACAAACAGGTAGGCAGATAGATACACAGACTACGTTGACAGATACATAAAGATAAAGAGAGAGAGAGAGAGAGAGAGAGAGAGAGAGAGAGAGAGAGAGAGAGAGAGAAATACATACATACATCCATAAACACATGAACACATAGATATAGCCAGGTGGGATATGCAGACAGAAGGACAGTCTGATAGAACATAGACAGGCAGGCAGATAGACAAAATGACAGAGAAACTAGTCCATCTGTCAGTCTTTCTGAATGTCTGACAGTCCCTTTCTCTATCATTCTTTTTATATTTCAGTCTATTGATCTATCTCTATTGCTATCTGTCTATCCCTGTCTGTCTATCCATCTGCCTGACATTCTGTGTCTCTCTCAGTCTGTCTGTCTCTACATTCCATCTTCCCTAGGTCTGTCCTTCCATCTATCTGTCTCTGTCTGTCCGTTTGTTTCTCTCTCCAATATTCTGTTGTTCTATTAATCTTTCAATGTCTCTGAGTATATCTCATTCTGTCTGTTTCTGATTCTATGTCTTTTTGTTCTATCTTCCTATCTATTTATCTCTCGATCTGTCTGCCTGCCTGTCTATCTCTCTGTCTGTATCTGACTATGTGTCTCTCTATGTGCCATCTCTATATCCGTCTATCTGCCCTCCTACCTATCTGACTACCCATCTGCCAGTCGGCCTGCCTATCTGTCTTTCTGTTTGTCTGTCTCTATCTCTCTGGATTCCCATGGGATCAGGGAACAAGTAGAAAACTTTGGGGTCTCCAACCTATAAGATCCTCCATAAACCCAGGCTACACCAGATCCCACTATGCCACAAGTTTGGGGCTTCTTGATTACAGGCTGACAATAGGAACACCGGGAGGGCTATTAACCTCTGACATTACCTCAGAGAAGGGAATAGAGAGATTGGTGTGAGAGCAAAAGTGTGTTCTAAAATTTTAACCTTGTCTTTGCAAGATAGGATTCACGGTGGTGTCAATCAACAGAATAGGTTCTGCATCTTGCATTCCTTTTAATTTTTACAGCTGTTTAACAAATAACCAGATAAACAACAGACAAGGAATCACATAGGAATTTACTAGTCTGTACTATGATCTTCAAAACTTCAAGGAATTCTGTATTCTGCAAAAAACAATACTGTGCCTGCATTAATAGGCTACCATTGGCAAATACAGTTTCTGGTTTTTCCTGATTTGATGCAGTGAATGTATTCACAGCATCAGCAATAAGGTGTGTCAACATGGAATCTAGAAAGCCCAAACTTGGGGCCTAGTGGGATCTGGTGAAGCCTAGGATTCAGGAGTAGCTTGTAGGTTGGAGACCCCAAAGATTGTACCTGTTCCCTGTTCCCATGGAAATCCACCCTGAGGGAATCCCAGGTGAGCAGTTTCAGACTGAGTGGGGGACCCTCAGGTGAATAACAATCCTAGTTAGGTACTCTCCCCTATTGTATCAAGAGATGCTTTCCCAAGAAAATCCACACTTGGCAGGGACCATTTTTCAGTACCCACTGTAACCACCCCCCTCTCTTAGACCCTTGCCTTTGGCTAAGATTCCTTTCCTAAGCTTCATTGTATCCTGTCAGTGATTTTCTTTGTAGATGCAGCAATGTCTCTCATCTTTCCCTGCTCCTCGATTTCTTCCATATGGTAGAGAGGTTGCCCAAATTCTTTTTTTTTTAAATTTTATAGTAGTTTATTTGATCATTTCCATGCATTATTCATTAAAGACAAAGATCATTTTCTTTTCTTCCTCCCCACCCCCCGTATCCGACGCGTGATTCCACTGGGTATCACATGTGTTCTTGATTCGAACCCATTGCCATGATGTTAATATTTGCATTACAGTGTTTGTTTAGAGTCTCTCCTCTGTCATGTCCCCTCAACAGCTGTAGTCAGGCAGTTGCTTTTCCTCGGTGTTTCTACTCCCACAGTTTGTTCTCTGCTTATGGATAGTGTTTTTTCTCCTAGATCCCTGCAGATTGTTCAGGGACATTACACCGCCACTAATGGAGAAGTCCATTACGTTCGATTATACCACAGTGTATTAGTCTCTGTGTACAATGTTCCCCTGGTTTTGCTCCTCTCACTCTGCATCTTTTTCTGGAGGTCGTTCCAGTCTCCATGGAATTCCTCCACTTTATTATTCCTTTTAGCACAATAGTATTCCATCACCAACATATACCACAATTTGTTCAGCCATTCCCCAATTGATGGGCATCCACTCGTTTTCCAATTTTTGGCCATCACAAAGAGCGCAGCTATGAATATTCTTGTACAAGTCTTTTTCATTATTATCTCTTTGGGGTACAGACCCAGCAGTGCTATGGCTGGATCAAAGGGTAGACATTCTTTTATCGCCCTTTGGGCATAGTTTCAAATTGCCCTCCAGAATGGCTGGATCAGTTCACAACTCCACCATCAATGAATTAATGTCCCTACTTTGCCACATCCCCTCCAGCATTCATTACTTTCCATAGCTGTCATGTTAGCCAATCTGCTAGGTGGGAGGTGATACCTCAGAGTTGTTTTGATTTGCATCTCTCTGATTATAAGAGATTTAGAACACTTCTTCATGTGCTTATTAATAGCTTTGATTTCTTTATCTGAATACTGCCTATCCATGTCCCTTGCCCATTTATCAATTGGGGAATGGCTTGATTTTTTGTACAATTGATTTAGCTCTTTATAAATTTGAGTAATTAAACCTTTGTCAGAGGTTTTTATGAAGATTATTTCCCAATTTGTTGTTTTCCTTCTGATTTTAGTTACATTGGTTTTGTTTGTACAAAAGCTTTTTAATTTGATGTAGTCGAAATTATTTATTTTACATTTTGTGATTCTTTCTATGTCTTGCTTGGTTTTAAAGTCTTTCCCCTCTGTAAACCTCAAAATTCCTTAGACTTATAAATGTTGGAAATTTCACCATTGGGATATTTCATACTTGGAAAATTTCTTACTGATAGTCTATTGGAATGGGAACCCCATTGGCATGGGAGGTTCCTTCTCTTCCCTTTTTCAGATTACTTTAGGACAGAAACCTTTTGCTGAACAATGGAAAGGACTTTGACCTATGCTTAAGCATAGAACAGGAATTTCTTTGAATCATGATTGATTTTAGAATTGATACAATGGAGATACTTGGAATAAATCTCCACCCTATTCAGTCCTAACAGGATTGAGTAAGGGCTGCAGCCTAGATCAAAGATTTAATCATTTGAAAATATGACCTTCAACAGACATGTGCAAAAGCCAGAAACCTCTGGGCGGTCCTGGGTTAAGCTAGAGCCTCCATTGGCACAGGGAAATTGATGAACAGTGATTGGTAGATGGGAGAACTGAGAGGAGGAACTTGGATGGTTTCCTTAAAGACAGGAGGGTCTGGAGACTTGAGGTAGTGGAGGAGTTTGCAGTGGACTCGGAGAAGCTTGCGCTGAAGGAAGCTGAAGGTGGGGGCCTCTGAGACTGTTTCTCCATTTTGGTCACGTGAGTGATAGGGACTGATCTCTTTTCTTTGCCTCAGCTATCTAAGGGCTTGGGCTTTTGGCCCAGCCTAAACAGAAGGGGTATTTAAGCCCTATTCCCTTCTCTCCCTTTTTCTTTCTCTCTATCTCTAATTCCTTTCTTGCTCCTATTGTAATTAAACTCCAAAAAAGGCTGACGGCTGACTTGAGTTTTTCATTTAGGAATTACATAGCTGATTCCTTGGCGACCTTAAATTAATATATATCAGTCTTTTAAAGTGATTCCCTTTTAACACCTCCCAAAGGTCTGACATGTATACTATTCTGTGTTTACCCAATTTACTTATGGTTTCCTTCTTTATGTTTAAGTCATTCATCCATTTTGAATTTATCTTGGTGTAGGGTGTGAGGTGTTGATCAATTCCTAATCTCTCCCACAGTGTCTTCCAATTTTCCATTGGCATGATTATATTTGTTCAGCAGCTCAAGGGGAATGAAAACAGTTTTTCAATCCCGAACATCCCAACCTGCCCAAAGTTAGGTTGGGAGGGTGTGTGTGTGTGTGTGTGTGTGTGTGTGTGTGTGTGTGTGTGTTTGTATGTGAGTCTGTGTCTGTGAGTGTGTGTTTGAAACTTTTAAATATGAATTTCAAAATTGTTTTGAAGGTGAAATTGTGGTTAAAGACTTGGGTTTTTATGACTAATTGATAGCTCGGCATTATTTCCAAGTTAACAGGTTCAAGGATGTTACTTTTGAAAGAACAATTATAGAGAAATTCACAGTTTGAAAGATTCCAGCACTAGGAAGAGGATTCTCCATTTTACCTAGCACATTTGAAAAATTTAATGGCCAAGACTGATACAGTGAATGGAACGTTGCAACTTGCATTCTTGCTATTGGGTTTAGACGAACATCAGTCCTGGGACCCCTTTTTGTCATTTGAGTAAGCAGTACCTCTGCCAATCCCGAACAACTAATAGGTGACTCTGCCTGGTGTTTCAAAGTTTGAATCTATCCAATAATGGTGTAACTCTGATGCAAAGTATCAATGAGAATGTGTCTCCTCTTGAAAATGGAGGCTACACAGATTGGCTAACATGACAGCAAGGGAATATAATGAATGCTTGAGGAGATGAGGCAAAGTCGGGACATGAAGGCATTGTTGCTGGAGTGGTGAATTGATCCAACCATTCTGGAGGGCAATTTGGAACTCTGCCCAGAGGGCTCTACAAGATGGTCTGCCTTTTGATCCAGCCATTGAACTACAGGGTTTCTACCACATACCCATAATAAGGAAAAAGGCTTGACCAAGAATATTGATAGCTGCTCTCTTTGGAGTGGCCAAAAATTGGAAAAGGAGCTTAGCCTCTGAGCTATTGATTCCTTGCTTTCCTATTCAAGACTTCCAGCGCCTCATGGAAGAGTCAAAGAAAAAGGGTTTGGACCCATCATGCAGTCTGCCACAGCCACTCACCTCACTGGCCAAAGTAGAGGTCTGCCACTCCCCCTCCAATCTTGAACCAAATACATCTTCTGAGGCACCTGAACATCACAGGGACACCATCATATGCTTTGCTTGCCAGCAACCACTTGTTCCGATTTTCTAGGGTGGACAGCTGAGAAGAAGAATGGGAAAGATCGACTGATTGATGAATTCCATAGAGGGACAGACCAATGGACAGACAGATTGACAGACACTGGAGATCGACAGATAAACAGATGCATACATAGACAGAAACACACATACTTACTTATATAGAGACAGATACCCAGAGAGGACTGATGAACAGACAGATAGACAGACTGACAGGTACATAGACAGGAATGCAGTAAGACAGAGAAACAGATAAACAAAGCTTTATGTCTGTCAGTCGTCCTGTCCTTCGGTCCCCTTGTCCATCTCTCAGTCTACATGGATATAGAGCAAGATATAGTTTTGCTCTTCTTAGGTTGTCCCCTGAGGAACTGCATTCCCCAGTGTGCTCCAGGGGTCCCTCCCCCATCTTTCCTGGTTGGGATTGGTCTTGAATTGCACTAATCCTAGGCTGGGTGAGGAATGATGCTCCCTACTTTACTGTGCGTGATTGCTAAAGAGATGGACCAATTCTGGGCTAAGGAGGGGCCATGGGTATTGTCCCTCCCCAACCACAGGATTGGTCTAATTCCGGACCAATCCCAAGCCAGGACTCAAAAGGTACAGATCCCTGGGGCACAATGGGGCTTGTAGTTCCAGAGGCTGTCACTACACTTGAAAACCCACAAAAGAAACACAGACAGGCTGACAGACATAAGAACCAGTAGGCGAATAGACAGAATAACAGATCAAATAATCTGTGTGTCAGTCTAGCTGTCTATGTCTCCTTCTACATAGAGAGATCCGGTGGGTATTCAATGGTTGTGGCCTACGGGACTATATCTCCCAGCATACTACAAGGTTCCCTCCCTCTTATTTCCTGAGAAGGATTGGCCTTGAATTTGACCAATCCCCTGCTGGGTAAGAGATGATGCCTGTTCCCTTTCATGGGATTGGTTTTGAGATGGACCAATCCCATGCTAAGGAGGGACCACAGACAAAGTCCATCCCCCAACACAGGATTGGTCCAATGCAAGACCAATCCCAAGCCAGGACTCAAAGGGATGTTACCACTAGGTCACATTGGGAGTTGTAGTTCCCCAGGATGTCACAACACTTTAAAACACACAAATGACATACACACAGTGTGATCCATGCAAAAACAAGCAGGCAGATAGATACATAAACTACACCGATAGGAACACAAAGACATAGATAGATCGATACATACATCGATAGTTAGATAGATAGATAGATAGATATATAGAAAGACAGATCGACAGACAGATAGATAGAAACATACATAGAGAGACAGAGAGACAGATATAGAGATATATCTGTCTATCCCTGTCTACCTGTCTATCGATATGCCTGACTTTCTGTGTCTCTCTCTGTCTCTCGATTCCATTTTCCGTCGATCTGTCCTTCCATCTATCTGTCTCTGTCTGTCCCTTTGTTTCACCTTCCCTCATCCTGTAGTTCTATTAATCTTTCAATGTCTCGATCTCACATTCTGTTTCTGTTTCTATGTCTTTTTGTTCTATGTTCCTATCTATTTATCTCTCGATCTGTCTGTCTGCCTGCCTGTCTATCTCTCTTTCTGTGTTTGACTACGTGTCTCTCTATGTGCTATCTCTATATCCATCTATCTGCCCTCCTACCTATCTCACTACCCATCTGCCAGTCGGCCTGCCTATCGGTCTTTCTATCTGTCTGTCTCTATCTCTCTGGATTCTCACGGGATCAGGGAACAAGTACAAACTTTGGAGTCTCCAATCTATTAGCTCCTCCGGAAATCCAGGCTACACCAGATACGTCTAGGCCCCAAGTTAGGGTTTTCTTGATTCCAGGTTGACAATAGAAAAACCGGGAAGGCCATGGTCCTTTGATATTCCCACAGACTCGGGAATGGCGAGATTGGTGTGAGAGCAAAAGAGTGTTCTAAAATTTTAACTCTATCTTTGCAAGATAGGATTCACGGTGCTGTCCATCAATAGAACACTTTCTACATCTTGCTGTCCTTTAATTTTTACAGCTGTTCAACAAATAACCAGATAAACAACAGACTATGAATCACATAGGATTTTACAAGTCTGGGCTATGATTTTCATCACGGTCAAAGTGCAAGCAATTCTGCTTCCAGCAAAAAAAAAAAACGATACTGTATCTACATTAACAGACCACCATTGGCAAATACAGATTCTACTGTTTCCTGATTTGATGCAGTGGATGTATTCACAGCATCGGCAATAAGGTGTGTCAACATGGAATCTAGAAATCCCAAACTTGTGGCCTAGTGGGATCTGGTGAAGCCCAGATTTACGGAGGAGCTTGTAGGTTGAAGACCCCAAAGTTTGTACTTCTTCCCTGTTCCCATGGGAATCCTCCCTGAGGGAATCCGAGGTGAGCAGTTTCAGACTGACGAGGGACCCTCGGGAGAATGACAATCGTAGTTAGATAGTCTCCCCAATTTTATCAAGAGACCCTTTCCCAAGAAGATCCACACCTGGCGAGGACTATACTTCAGTATCCACTATAAGCACCCCACTCTCTTAGACCCTAGCCTTTTGCTAGCATTCCTTTCTTATGCTTGATTGTATTTGGTCAGGGAATTCCTTTTAGCTATAGCAATGTCACTCATCTTTCCATGCTCCTAGATTTCCCCCATGTGGTAGAGAGGATCCCCAAATACTTTTCCTCCTTGTAAGGGGATCTGAGTTGGAAATTGCCCAACCCTTGAGATATTCAGTCAAGGGAAATGCTAAGCCACAGACAGATAAAACTTTGGGACCTGTCCAAGGTCCCAACTACTAACAGATAAACTTCAGGACGAAGGTCCCAGGTGCAAAAAAACTCGGAAATTTCCAACGAGAGCATGCAACAGATAATGGCCTGGAATGAGGAAGGGAGGGGGGTTATTCATGCTGAAAAGTATTTAAGACTGAATCTTCAGGAGGGAACTCAGAACTCTTTTGGCTGAGTTCCCACTAGTGCGCATTAGTTCAATAAACGGCCCTTTCTTTGCCTGATTGCGTTGTCCATGGGTCTTCCTTGGTGGTGGGTAAAATCCCGGACCTTAACACTTACACTTGTCATCTAGGCTAGGGGCCCTCCCTGGGATAACATCCCCAGAGTCCTGGGTTTATACCCTGTAAAAGTCGTGGCACCAAACTCTGAGTAAAGAATACAATAAGTAAAAAAGTATGGAATATCAACCAAATCTGGTTCCAAGGTAAGTCGGCCAAAATGGAGCCCGGGACAACCTGAACACATGCTCCATAACTGACTAAAGTTTGTGTGTGACTGACTGTTGGTATCTGTGTATGTGAGTGAAATAGTATTTCTAGTAGAAGGAAGAGCGAGGAGAGTATAGGTGACATGCATGTATGTTTGGCTGAAAGCGTTGAATGGGAAGCTTGAGTTGGAGTGTGAGAGCCAGAGTGTTCACTACTGCATCTGAGTAACTGCTTTAAGGCTACTATAATAGAGAAAGTTTCTGCATGAATTTAAAGGTCAGGGCTTAGGGTCTAAAGAGTTATCAAATCTGATGTATGAAAGAGCTTCTCAAGGAAGCTGAAGAACTTGAGTTCTCCGTTTCTTCTCAATGTTCCGTGCGGTTTGGGCTATACCGTATGTCTAATGGATTTCTTCTACTTGCAGGTGATAGAAACGTTACCAAATAATGTCTATCAAGATGTATTACAACAGTTCATTCCTCTGAAAATCTGGAGACAAGGGCAGGAGCTGGTCATCTGTACTGGGGATTATAGAGCAGAAGACCAAAGGAAGAACAGAAATTCTTGACCTTACAATCTAATATTTTCTTCCCACCTTTTGGTAGGAGTAATGTGTGAAATCGTGTATATCAAGTGCAGGCAATATTGAGTATTGCTAATAAGAGGCATTTTCCTCGAGGTATTAACATGTTTATTTGTATGCAGTCATTTCACATTTTTATCAAGCTGGTATTTGTTTTCAAAGAGTTAAGGTTAATTTTTTCAGATTACCGTGTATGTGTGTGTGGGTGTGTGTGTGTGTGTGTGTGTGTGTGTGTAAAACTTTTAAATTTGAATTTCAATATTGTTTTAAAGGTGAAATTGTGGTTGAAGACTTGGGTTTTTATGACTAATTGATAGCTCGGCATTATTTCCAAGTTAACAGGTTCAAGGATGTTACTTTTGAAAGAACAATTATAGAGAAATTCACAGTTTGAAAGATTCCAGCACTAGGAAGAGGATTCTCCATTTTACCTAGCACATTGGAAAAATGTAATGGCCAGGCCGATACAGTGAATGGAATATTGCAACTTGCATTCCTGCTATTGGGTTAGACGAACATCAGTACTGGGACCCCTTTTTGTCACTTGAGTAAGCAGTACCTCTGCCAATCCCGAACAACTAATAGGTGGCTCTGCCTGGTGTTTCAAAGTTTGAATCTATCCAATAATGGTGTAACTCTGATGCAAAGTATCAATGAGAATGTGTCTCCTCTTGAAAATGGAGGCTACACAGATTGGCTAACATGACAGCAAGGGAATATAATGAATGCTTGAGGGGATGAGGCAAAGTCTGGATGTGAAGGCATTGTTGCTGGAGTGGTGAATTGATCCAACCATTCTGGAGGGCAATTTGGAACTCTGCCCAGAGGGCCCTACAAGATGGTCTGCCTCTTGATCCAGCCATAGCACTGCAGCGTTTCTACCACATACCCATAATAAGGAAAAAGCCTTGACCAAGAATATTGATAGCTGCTCTCTTTGGAGTGGCCAAAAATTGGAAAAGGAGGGGATACCCTTCAACTGGGGAATGGCTGAACAAATTGGGGTACCTCTGGGTGCTGAAATAGTATAGACCTCAAAGGAATAATAAACTGGTGGAATTCCACAGGAACTGGAAAGACCTCCAGGAATGGATGCAGAGTGAGAGAAGTAGACCCAGGAGAACATTGTACATAGAGATGGATGCACCGTGGTACAATGGAATGGAATGGAATGGACTTCTTCATTAGTGTCAATGCAATCATCCTAAACTACCGGGCAGAATCGATGAGAAACAACACTATCCACATTCACGAGGAAAACTGTGGGAGTAGAAACACCCAAGAAAAACAACTGCTAGATTACAAGGGTCCAGGGGGTTAAGGCTGGGGATATAGACTCTAAATGAACATCCTAGTGCAAACATCAACAACTAGAAAAGAGGTTCTCCTGAAGGACACATGTCATACCCAGTGGAATTCCCCTCGACTACGGGAAGGGTAGGGCAGGGGAAGGATTGAAAGAATATGATTCTTGTCACCGAGGAGAAATAATGTGCTAAACTGACTAAATAAAATCTGAAAAGCAATAAAAGAAGACAATTTCTGAATAAAGAAATCAATAAAAGGCTGGCTAGAACAGTTTGAGAAGGATCAATTCTCCAGACTTAGTTTCTGGTCTCCAGCTGTTTCAAGATTTTGCATTTCTTCCTTGGTCTCAGGTGTCAGTTTTCTCCCTGAGGAGACGACATCATTTTGTTGAATGGCACATGGAATGATTGTTGTGGGGTTCAGAGATGCTCCTCTGGAGATCGGAGTTATATCATCGTAAGAATGCAAGACTCTGAAGCATGGCTTCAAAAGAAAAGGGGACATTTTATTGATTTGAAAGTCATGTTGACTGTGGTCAGGAGGCAGCCAAGGTGGGAGAGCTTGCGAGCAAAATCTGCTCCTTGGGAGGAAGGCAACACAGCATGCCTCCATGCTGGGGTTTAGCTATCATTTGACAGCAGTGAGGACAGGACCCAGGAACAAGGGGTTTGGGGAGGAGGTTTGTCCCAGGCCATGGGGCTAGTTCTTTCCATCTGCAACATTAAGGAAGGGGTGTTTCTCTTTGGCATCTCATTAAAAGGGGAAAGAAGAGTGAGTAGAACCAGTGAAAGGTGGGGACTGCAGCTGAGGAACAGCTCAACTCTCCACAGTTTGTGCAGTATCCTCACTAGAGTGCATGGGATCTCAATGGTGGCTAACATTCTGTGTCCTTTTGCCTCACTTTGTTTCATAGCCTGCCCAAGGAAATGCCATTCTTGTTTAGTAAATGCTCCTCGTTGGGAAATGTCAGGACAACAGGTTAAGATCCCTGTAAGTAAGGTGCAGTGCTTAGCCTCTGAGATCTTGATTCCTTGCTTTCCTATTGAAGACTTTGATCAACTCATGGAAGAGACTGAGAAGAAGGGTTTGGACCCATCATCCCGTCTGCCACAGCCACTCACCTCACTGGCCAAAGTGGAGGTCTGCCACTCCCCCTCCAATCTTGAACCAAATACATATTCTGAGCCATCTGAACCCAACTGGGGCACCATCACATGCTTTGCTTCTCTGGAATCAGTTATCCTGATTTTCTAGAGTGGACACCTGAGAAGTAGAATGGGAAAGATCGTGTGACTTATAAATTAGATACAGGGATAGACCAATGGACAGACAGATTGACAGACACTTGAGATCGATTGATAGAAAGATACATACATAGATAGGTATATACATACATACCTATGTAGAGATAGAGACCCAGAGAGGGCTGATGGGCAGACAGACACTTTGATTGATAGACCAATAGATAGGAAGGCAGTAAGACAGAAAAGTAGAAAAACGAAAGTCTCTGTCTTTCAGTCCTCCTGTCTATCTGTCCCCTTGTCCATCACTCAGTCTACATGGATATAGAGCAAGATATAGTTTTGCTCTTCTTAGGTTGTCGCCTGAGGAACTGCATTCCCCAGTGTGCTCCAGGGGCCCCTCCCCCATCTTTCCTGGTTGGGATTGGTCTTGAATTGGACTAATCCTAGGCTGGGTGACAAATGATGCTCCCTACTTTACTGTGCTGATTGCTAAAGAGATGGACCAATTCTGGGCTAAGGAGGGGCCATGGGTATTGTCCCTCCCCCACCACGGGATTGGTCGAATTCCGGACCAATTCCAAGCCAGGACTCAAAAGGTACAGATTCCTGGGGCACAATGGGGCTTGTAGTTCCCGAGGCTATCACAACACTTGAAAAACCACAAAAGAAACACAGACAGGCTGACAGACGTACCAACCAGTAGGCGAATAGACAGAATAACATATCAAATAATCTGTGTGTCAGTTCTTCTGTCTGTCTAGCTGTCCATGTCTCCATCTACATAGAGAGATCCAGTGGGTGTTCAATGGTTGTGGCCTACGGGACTATGTCTCCCAGCATGCTCCAGGGTTCCCTCCTACTTATTTCCCGTGAAGAATTGTTCTTCAATTTGACCAATCCTCTACTGGGCAAGAGATGATGCCCATTTTCCTTTCATAGGATTGGTCTTGATATGGACCAATCCCATGCTAAGGAGGGACCATAGACATAGTCCATCCCCCAACACAGGATTGGTCCAATACAAGACCAATCAGAAGCCAGGACTCAAAGGGATGTGACCACTAGGTCTCATTGGGAGTTGTAGTTCCCCAGGATGTCACAACACTTTAAAACACACAAATGACATACACACAGTGTGATCCATGCCAAAACAAGCAGGCAGATAGATACATAAACTACACCAACAGGAACACAAAGACATAGATAGATCGATAGATATATAAGTAGAAAGACAGACAGATCGACAGACATATAGATAGACAGATACATAGACAGAGAGACAGATAGGGACAGACAGATAGACGGATACAAAAATCAGGATATATAGACAAACAGATGCACATCCAATGAGACAGACTTGTAAATACACAGAAAGGAAGGCAGATAGACAGAATGACAGAGAAACTAATCTGTCTGTCAGTCTTTCTGTTCATTTGTGTATCTGTCTGTCGCTCTGTCCTGTCTTTTCGTCCATCAATCTGTCTCTGGTAGTCTTTTTCTCTTTCCTTCTATTTATATCAACCTAGTGATCTTTTTGTCTATCTCTCTCTTTTTGAATCTGTCCACCCAAGTCTATCTCTCTAGATATTTGACTGTTTATGTCTATGTATCGATCTGCTTGACTCTCTCTGTCTCTCTATGTGTGTCTAACCCTCTGTGTTGCTATCCATCATTCTCTCTGTCTATTAATATATCGATACCTCAGTCTACCTCTCTGTCTAAATGTCATTATATCTAACTGTGTCTCTATATATCTATCTGTCTCTTTCTCTGACTCTCTCACTCTCTCTCTATCTATTTATCTATCTATCTATCTAATTCTATCTGTTTGTCTCTCTACATGTCTACCTCTATATGTCTCTCGGTCTATCAACCTATAAACTTGTACATTTATCATTTTGCATATTTGTTGCTTTCCCTCTCTCTGTCTCTCTGTCTGTCACTCTGTTTTTTTCTCTCTCTCTATTCCTCTCTCACAAATAGCTATCTATTTGTGTAGGGAAAAAAACTGACAGACACACAGACAAATAGATAGACAGAAAGACAAAGACTAAGAGAAGCAAATACATACATACATACATACATACATACATAGAGATTACCAGAAGGGACTGGCTGGCAGACAGATGGATAGATACACACACATACAGGCAGACAGATACATAGAAAGCACAAAGAGACACATGGAAAATATAGATATATTGATAGACAGACAGCACACAGATATAAAAACAAAGAGCAAGAGCGAGAGCGAGAGAGAGAGAGAGAGAGAGAGAGAGAGAGAGAGAGAGAGAGACCGAGCAAGGAACAGACATGGACAGAGGGACAATCACAAAGAAAGAATTACATATATAGACAGAGAGATAGATAAACAGAGTGTCAAAACGGAGTTTAGAAACCCCAACCTTGTGGCATAGTAAGATCAGATGAAACCCAAGGTTAGGACTAGTTTCTAAGTTGAAGACTCAATGTTTGTATTTGTTCTTTGTTTCTGTGAGAATCCACCCAGAAGGGAACCTCAGGCTAGCAGGTTCAGACTAAATAATGGAGCCTCAAGTGAATGGCAATTCTACTTGAATGGGACTAAGCAGATGCTCAGGACCCTCTTTGTTTTAGGTAGTCTACTCTGTGGGATCAGAGATGTTTTCCCAAGTAAATCCCCACCTGATCAGGGACCATCTTTAGTCTCCACTGTCAGCAGCCCTTTCCCTTAGACCCTCAACTCAAGCTGTGATTCTTTTCCCAAGCTTCATTTATTGCTGTCAGTAGAGTTTGAACACTCCCTTTTTCTTTGTTGTTAAAGGAAAGTCAATAATCTTTCCCTGCCTGGGATTTTACCCAAAATGGTGGAGAAGGTCCCCAAATTGTTTTCTTCTTTGGAACTTGCCAATCTTGTGCTGTTGCCTTTCCCAGGGGTCAGTGACCAGACCAACCAGATTTCAGTCTTGGGACTCTGTAGCCTTGTGGCACCCAACTCTGTCTAGAGCTCTACTGTCACAGTAAACCCCTTTTCCCTGATGAGTCATTTTTCTGACTATTTAATATTTTCTGTTTTTACAAATCAACAGTAGTTAGATATATACATAGAGAGATACAGATACATAGAGAGATACATAAATAGATACATAAAAATATGGGCACATAAAAACACACAGAGAGATATATAGCCAGACCTGACTGATTGGCAGAGATACAGACAGACTCATAAGATACACAGGCAGGCAGGTAGACAGTTATATAGACTACATGTGCTACCTCTATAACCATCTATCTGCCCTCCTACCTATCTGAGTACCCATCTACCAGTCGGCCTGCCTATCTGTCTTTCTGTTTGTCTGTCTCTATCTCTCTGGATTCTCACGGGATCAGGGAACAAGTACAAACTTTGGGGACTCCAACCTACAAGGTCCTCCACAAACCCAGGCTTCACCAGATCCTTCTAGGACACAAGCTTGGGGTTTCTTGATTCCAGGTTGACAATAGGAAAACCAGGAAGGCCATTTATCTTTGACATACTCTCAGAGAGGGGATTGCGGAGATTGGTGTGAGAGCCAAAGTGTGTTCTAAAAATTTAACTCTGTCTTTGAAAGTAAGGATTCACGGTGGTGTCAATCAACAGAATAGGTTCTACATCTTACATTCCTTTAATTTTTACAGCTATTTAACAAATGACCAGATAAACAACAGACAATGAATGACGTGGGATTTTACTAGTCTGTGCTATGATCTTCATCACGTGTCAAACTGTAAGCAATTCTATTTCCTGCAAAAAACCTTACTGTGCCTGCATTAACGACCACCGTTGGCAAATACTGCTTTTCCTGATTGAATGTAGTGAATGTATTTACAGCATCAGCAATAAGAAGGGTCAACGGGAATCTAGAAACCTCAAACATGTGATTTGTGGGATGTGCTGAAACCCAGGTTTCAGGAGGAGCTTGTAGGTTGGAGACCTCAAAGATTGTACTTGTTCCCTGTTGCCATGGGACTCCACACTGAAGGGAATCCCAGGCGAACAGTTTCAGACTGAGTGGGGGACCCTCAGGTGAATGACAATCCTAGTTAGGTAGTCTCCTCTACGGTATCAAGACACCCTTTCCCAAGAATTCCACACCTGGCAGGGACCATTCTTCAGTATCCATTGTAAGTAGCCCCTCTCTTAGACCCTAGCCTTTTGCAAGGATTCCATTCCTAACTGTCGGCAAAGGAATGTCTGTTTAATTAGAAACCAAGTGGACAATCGCTTTTCCGTGCATACTGCAGCCAACACGCCAGTGGAACTGCTGCCAAGTTTATGTTCACATAAGTACATAGTTATATATATGGTATATGCCGGACCAGGTACCTGGGAATGTTTGAAAAAGTGTGGAACATCAATCAAATCTGGTTCCAAGGTAAGTCGGCCAAAATGGAGCCCGGTTCAACCTGAACACACGCTCCCCCACGGACTAACTTTTTTTGTCACAGAGTATTTGTACATGTGTTTGTGAGTGAAGAAGTATTTCTAGTAGAAGGAAGAGCAAGGATAGTATAGGTGACATGCGTGAATGGTTGGCTGAAAGTGTTGAATAGGAAGCTTGAATTGGAATGTGAGAGCCAGAGTGTTTTATAGAGGGTCAGGGTAAATGCTTTCAGCCTACTAAAATACAGAAAGTGTCTTCTTGATTTGAAATGTCTGGGGTTAAATTCTAACGAGTTATCAAATTTGATGTATGAAAATGCTTCTCCTAGAAGCTGTAGAACTTAAGTTCTCCATTTCCTCTCAATGATCTTTGGGGTTTGGGCTATACTATAATCCCAATGGATTTCTTCTGAATGCAGGTGATAGAAATATTAGCAAATAATGTCTATCAAGTTGTGTTACAACAGTTCATTCCTCTGAAAAGCTAGAGACAAGGGCAGGAGCTGGCTAACTGCACAGGGGATCATTGAGCAGAAGGCCAAAGGAGGTCCAGAAACTCTTGACTTTATAGTCTAATCTTCTTCCCAAGTTTTGTAGGACAAATGTGTGAAATCGTGTACATCAAGTGCAGTGAATTTTGAGTATTGCCAATAAGATGCATTTTCTACTGGGTAATAACTTTGTTACTTCAGTGCAATCATTGCACATATTTGTCAAGCTATTATTTGCTTCCAAAGAGCAAGAGATGATTTTTTCAGATTACTCTGTGTGTGTGTGTGTGTGTGTGTGTGTGTGTGTGTGTGTGTGTGTGTGTGTGTGTATGATTTCTGGAGTAAAGAAAGTTCATTTGAGGATGGGCAACTATGTACGTGACGGGTCATTCAATTGTCGTCAAAGGACAGGAAATACGGGGGAAAAGGTTTTGCTTTCAATGCTAAGGAAACCCTGAACATTTTTTAATTGAGGTACTAATGTCCTCTCTAGGAGCACCTTTAACCATAAGCCAATGTGCTTTGAGGAAAGGCGAAGAGAAAGGCAAATTGGCCACGGAAAGCAAATTACAGTAAAAAAAGAAAAAGAGAAGGAATAGTAGAGGTGTTACTATTTAGAGGAAATTTTGAACCTTTTCCTTAGTAACCCTAAGTTTTGTTTTTTGAGAGAAAATGTTACAGGTTTTAGTTTTTAAAAAAGGAAAAGCATCATCCACTATAACCTGATTTGGGGCATGTGGAAGGTCAATTTCCAGAGTGCAACCATTCCAATAGATAAGTTTTTGTTTGAAAAGACCAGAGAATAATGAGAACTAATTTTGATTTTGAAGTGGAGAGAACTGATGGTTTTATAAGCATTATTTCTGATGATCATTGGCACATGACAGCTAATAGAGAAAGGAATTCCCCACCTGGGAAACTCCTAAGATATTTCTAGAACGCCCTACATTTTACCCCGCCCCGCCAGTTCTGGCGTGGGGGGGAAGAGATGAAAACCTATGAAAGTGAAGATTTACCTCAAGATGTTTCCTAGGAGCAAAAATCCTGGACCAGATTTTTCTCCTGCCCAGAATCTAAAGAACTGCTCAAAGACACATCTTAGGAGAAATCTGAAGGAGTCCCCCAGATACGGTATTCAGGGAAGGATTGTGTCCTGTAATTTTCAATGACTTTAGAAATATTTCTACAGCAGAGGGAAAACTGGCGATTTGATTTCCCCTGAGAATTCTATTAACCTGACCCCAAGGCCCTTTTAGTACAGAACCTAGAAAAGACAGAGTTAGTCCCCAGACTGGTCTGAAAGAGGAAAGTTGAAAATAGGAGCATTTTACCTTATTAAGAGGATGGAAAGGAACATCAGTTCATTGGAGAAGTTGCAGCAAAGATTCCAGAGTCCTGGGTTGTCTCAAAGTCTCAAAGTAAGAAAGATAATCTTAGCATGGTGAGAGAAAATTGAGATCTAAGGGTAAATTCTTTGGAAAGGTCATGGGGAAAGGAAATGCTATGGAGGAAAATGGGTTAGGATATAGTCACAAGTGCCAATGGAAGGGCTGAGGATTGGCTCAGCTAAGTTTCTATCAAGTTCTACAGCTGACTGATCATCATTGCCAACTTATACTTGACATTCGTATTCCAAATTAGGGAGCTTTTATCCCCCGTTTTGAGGTATTTCCCACTTTTCTCCTGTTAGAGCAAATGTTCTCTCAATCTATGATAAAATCCTCAGAAAGGCAAGGCTTAGAATATGGGAATTATTATGAGGATAATTTTGGTCTACAGACTGGCATGATTATATTTTGTTCAGTAGGTAAAGAGGAGTGTAAACAGTTTTTCAATCCAGAGCATCCCAACGTCCCCAAAGATAGAGAGAGGATGTGTGTGTGTGTGCGTGTGTCTTTGTGTGTGTGTGTGCGCACGAAACTTTTAAATTTTAAGTTCGAAATCGTTATGAAGGTGAAATTGTGGTAAAAGACTTGGGTTTTTCTGACTATTTGATAGCTCGGCATTATTTCCAAGTTAACAGGTTCAAGGATGTTACTTTTGAAAGAACAATTATAGAGAAATAAACCGTTTGCGAGATTCCGGCACTAGGAAGATGATTCCCCATTTTACCTACCACACTTAAAAAATTTAATTACCAAGGCCGATACAGTGAACGGAACGTTGCAACTTGCATTCTTGCTATTGGGTTTAGACGAACATCAGTACTGGGACCCTTTTTGTCATTTGAATAAGCAGTACCTCTGCCAATCCCGAACAACTAATAGGTGACACTGCCTGATGTTTCAACGTTTGAACCAATCCAATAATGTGGTCACTCTGATGCCATGCATCAGTGAGAATGTGTCTCCTCTTGAAAATAGAGGCTAGACAGATTGACTAACATGACGGCAAGGGAAAGTAATGAATGCTGCAGGGGATGTAGCCAAGTCGGGACATGAAGGGATTGCTGGTGGAGTGTTAAATTGATGCAACCATTCTGGAGGGCAATTTGGACCAAAGAGTGCAAAAAGACTGTCTTCCTTTTGATCCAGCCTTAGCACTACTGGGTTTGTACCCCACAGACATAATAAGAAAAAAGAATTGGCTAAGAATATTGATACCTGCGCTCTTTGGAATCTCTAAAAATTGGAATAGGAGGGGATGTCCTTCCATTGGGGAATGGCTGAACAAACTGTGGTATCTCTTGGTGCTGGAATACTATGGTGCTAAAAGGAACAATAAACTGGAGGAATTCCACGGGAACTAGAAAGACCTCCAGGAATGGATGCAGAGTGAGAGGAGCAGAAGCAGGAGAACATTGTAGACTGAGAAGGATACACTGTGGTACAATGGAATGAAATGAACTTCTTCATTAGTGGCAATGCAGTGATCCTGAACCATCCAGAGGGATCTTCAAGAAAAAACACTATCCACATTTACAAGGAAAATGTGGGAGCAGAAACACCCAAGAAAATCAACTGCAAGATTACAGGGGTCCAGGGGGTTAGGGTTGGGGATATAGACTCTAAATGAACATCCTAGTGCAAACATCAACAACATGGAAAGAGGTTCTCATCAAGGACACATGTCATACCCAGTGTAATTCCTCTCAAATACGGGAAGGGTAGAAAAAACATGATTCTTGTCACCAAAGAGGAATCATGTACTAAATTGACTAAATAATATCTAAAAAGCAATAATAAAAGAAAATTGGTGAATAAAGAAATAAATAAAAGACCAGCTAGAAAACTTTGAGAATGATCAATTCTCCAGACTTGCTTTTGGTATCCAACTGTTTCAAGATTTTGCATTTCTTCCTTGGCCTCAGGTGTCAGTTTTCTCCCTGAGGAGACAGCATCATTTTATTGAATGGCACCCAGGATGATTGTTGTGGGGTTCAGAGATGCACCCCTGGAGCTCGGGAAGGATACCATTGGCAAGAATGCAAGACTCTGAAACTTAGCTTCAAAATAAAAGAGACATTTTATTGATTTGGAAAGTCATGTTGAATGTGGTCAAGAGGCAGCCGAGGTGGAAGAGCATGGATGCAAAAGCTGCTCCTTGGGAGGACAGCCAGACATCATGCCTCCATGCTGCGGTTTAGCTATCATTTGACAGCAGTGAGTACAGGACCCAGAAACAAGGGGTTTGGGGAGGAGGTTTGCCCCAGGACATGGGGCTGGTTCTTGGCATCTGCAGCATTAAGGAAGGGTTGTTTCTCTTTGGCCATCTCATTCAAAGGGGCAAGAAGAGTGAGTACAAGCAATGAAAGGTGGGGTCTGCAGCTGAGGAACAGCTCAACTCTCCATAGTTTGTGCAATATCTTCACTAGATTGCATGGGATCCCAAAGGCAGTAACATTCTGTGTCCTTTTGCCTCACTTTGTTTCATAGCCTGCCCGAGGAAATGCCATTCTTGTTTAGTAAATGCTCCTTTTTGAGAAAAGTCAGGACAACAGGTTAAGATCCCTGTAAGTAAGGCGCAGAGCTTAGCCTCTGAGCTATTGATTCCTTGCTTCCCTATTCAAGAATCCAGCACCTCATGGAAGAGTCTGAGAAGTGTTTGGACCCATCATGAAGTCTGCAACAGCCACTCACCTCACTGGCCAAAGTGTACGTCTGCCACTCCCCCTCCAATCTTGAACCAAATACATCTGCTGAGCCATCTGAAAACCACAGGGACACCATCATATGCTTTGCTTGCCAGCAACCACTTATTCCGATATGTTTGGGTGGAAACCTGAGAAGGAGAATCGGAAAGATCGAGTAATTGATAAGTTAGACAGAGGCACAGACCAATTGAAAGAGAGATTGACAGACACTGGAGATAGATTGATAAACAGATACATACATAGAAAGGTACATACATACTTACGTATATAGAGATAGATACCCAGAGAGGACTGATGGGCAGACCGATCGACAGATTGACACATACATTAAAAAGAAGGCAGTAAAACAGAATAACAGATAAAGGAAGCACTCTGTCTGTCAGTCCTCCTGTCCGTCTGTCACCTTCTCCACCTCTCAGTCTACATGCATAATGAGCTACAGATAGTGTGGCTTTTCTTGGGTTGTGGTCTGAGGAACTGCATCCCCCAGTGTGCTCCAGGGGTGTCTCCCCCATATTTCCTTGGAGTGAATGGTCTTGAATTGGACCAATCATTCCCTGGGTGAGTAAGGATGCTCCCTATATTAATGTGCGTGATTGGCATTGAGATTGACCAATCCTGGACTAAGGAGAGGCCATGGGCATTGTTCATCCCCCACCACGGGATTGGTCCAATTCTGGACCAATCCCAAGCCACGACTCAAAGGGGAGGGACTCCAGGGGCACAATGGGGGTTGTAGTTCCCCAGGCTGTCACAACACTTGAAAACCCAAAAAAGAAACACAGAGAGGCTGAGAGATATACCAACAAATAGGCAAATAGACAGAATAACAGAACAAATAATCTATCAGTCCTTCTGTCTGTTATGCTGTCCATCTCAATGTCTACATAGATTCATAGAGAGAGATCTTGTGGGTTTTCAAGGGTTGTGGTCTAGTGGACTACATCTCCCAGTGTGCTCTAGGGGTCTTTCCAACTTATTTCCGGAGAGGGATTGGTCTTGATTTGGACCAATGCTATGCTGGGAAAGGGATGATGCCCATTTTCCTTTCATGGGATTGGTCTTGAATTGGACCAATCCCATGCTAAGGAGGGACCATGCACATTGACCCTCCCTCAACGTGGGATTGGTCCATTGCCAGACCAGCCCCAATCTAGGACTCAGAGGAGTGGGACTCGTGGGGCACACTGGGAGTTGTAGTTCTCCAGGATGTCACAACACTTTAAAATACACAAAGGATCTACATATAGATTGATCCATGCAGAAACAGGCAGGCAGATAGATACCTAGACTACAGCGATAGATACACAAAGATAAAGATTGACAGACAGACAGACAGACAGACAGATAGATAGATAGATAGATAGATAGATAGATAGATAGATAGATAGAAAAATCTGGATAGATAGACAGTTGCACATCCAGTGAGATAGACTTGTAGATACAAAGAAAGGAAGGCAGTCAGAAAGAATGACAGAGATATTAATCTGTCTGTCAGTATGTCTGCTCACGTGTCTGTCTGTCTGTTCCTCTGTCCTATCTTTTTATCCATTAGTTTGTGTGTGTCTGGAAGTCTATTTCTCTTTCCTTCTCTTCATATCAACTTAGTGATCTTTCCGTCTATCTCTCTCTCTTTGAATCTGTCTACCCAAGTCTATCTTTCTTGATATTTGACTTTTCATGTCTATGAATCGATCTGCTTGACTCTCTCTGCCTCTCTCTGTGCTGACCCTCTGTTTCACTATCTGTCATTCTCTCTGTTTATTAATCTTTCGATACTTCAGTCTACTTTTCTGTCCATCTGTGATATCTAACTATGTATATATCTGTCTGTGTCTATCAATCTATGTATATATGTATGTATGTATGTATGTATCTATCATCGATCTCATCCTATCTGTGTGTCTCTCTAAGTGTTTGCCTGTATATGTCTATTGGTCTATCGATGTATCAACTTGTCCATTTATCATTCTGCGTATCTGTGGATTCTCTCTCTCTCTCTCTCTCTCTCTCTCTCTCTCTCTCTCTCTCTCTATCACTCCATACCTCCCTTCTGCCCTCCCTCCCTCTCTCACAAATCACTATCTGCATAGAAAAAAATGATAGACACAGACAGACATAGAGAGGACAGAAAGACAGAGAATGAGAGAAGCAAATACATACATACATATATACATACATACATACATACATACATACATACATACATACATACATACATACATAGAGATTACCAGAAGGGACTGGCTGGAAGACAGATAGAGAGATACACATACAGACAGGTACATAGATCCATAGACAGCACAAAGACACACACAGAAAATATAGATATATTGATAGACAGACAGCACGCAGGTAGACAGATATAAAAACAGAGAGAGAGAGAGAGACAGAGACAGAGAGAGAGAGAGAGAGAGAGAGAGAGAGAGAGAGAGAGAGAGAGAGAGAGAGAGAGAGAGAGAGAGAGAGAGAGACCAAGCAAGGAACAGACATGGATGGAAGGACAATCACAAAGAAAGAATTACATATATAGACAGACAGATAAATAGATAGACAGAGAGAGCGTCAATACGGAATCTAGGAACCCCAAACTTGTAGCATAGTAATATCAGATGTACACCAAGGTTAGGACTAGCTTCTAAATTGAAGTCTCAATGTTTGTACTTGTTTCTTGTTTCTATGAGAATCCACCCAGAAGGGAAACTCAGGCTAGCAGGTTCAATCTGAGTAATGGAGCCTCAAGTGAATGCCAATTCTACTTGAATGGGACTAAGAAGATGCTAAGTACCCTCTTTGTTTTAGGTAGTCTGCCCTGTGGAATCAGAGATCTTTTCCCAAGTAAATCCCCACCTCATCAGGGACCATCTTTTAGTATCCAATGTCTGCAGCCCTTTCCCTTAGTCTCTCTCCTCAAGTTGTGACTCTCTTCCCAACCTTCATTGGATGCTGTCAGTAGAGTTTGAACACTCCCATTTTCTTTGTAGCTAGAGCAAAGTCAATCATCTTTCCCTGCCCATGGATTTCCCCAAATGTTAGAGAAGTTCCCCAAATTCTTTTGTTCTTTGGAACTGTCCAGTCTGGTGGTGTTACCTTTCCCACAGGTCAGTGTCCACATCAACAAGAGTTCAGTCCTGGGACTCTGTGTACCCTTGTGGCGACCACCTCTGTCTAGAGCTCTATTGTCACACTGATCCCCTTTTCCTTGACTAAAGAGTGAGTTCTGTGACTATTTAATAGTTTTGTGTTTTTATAAGTCAACATTAGTTAGATACATAGAGAGATACATAAATGGATACATAAAAGCACACAAAGAGATATACAGCCAGACCTGACTGATTGGCAGAGATACAGACAAACTCTTTAGATACACAGACAGGCATGTAGATCGTTATATAGACGACAGAGAGAAACACTAAGACATTAATAGATAGATAGATAGATAGATAGATAGATAGAGAGAGAGAGAGAGAGAGACAGGCAGACAGAGAGAGAGAGAGAGAAATAGATAGATAGATAGATATCGTATATACATCCATAAAAACATGGACACATATAGTTAGGTGGGACATGCAGACAGAAGGACAGTCTGATAGAACACAGAAAGGCCAGTAGATAGACAAAGTGAGAAAGAATCTAGTCCATCTGTCTGTGTCCATATCTTAGTCCTTCTGTATCTCTGTCGATCCACATATCTGTGTCTCTTAGTCTGTTTTTCTCTCATTCTCTCTATATATCATCTATTCATCTACCTGTATCTATCTATCTGTATTGCTATCAGTCTATACCTGTCTGCCTGTCTATCCATCTGCCTGACTTTCTGTGTCTGTCACTTCATCCCATCTTCCCTCGATCTGTCCTTCCATCTACCTGTCTCTGTCTGTCCCTTTGTTTCATTCTCCAATATTTTCATGTTCTATTGATCTTTCAATATCTCTGACTATCTCTCATTGTGTCTGTGTGTGTTTCTATGACTTCTTTCTATCTTCCTATCTATTTATCTCTCTTTCTGTCTGTCTGCCTGCCGGTCTATCTCTCTGTCTGTGTCTGACTATGTGTCTCTCTATGTGCTATCTCTATATCCATCTATCTGCCCTCCTACCTATCTCACTACCCATCTGCCAGTCGGCCTGCCTATCGGTCTTTCTATCTGTCTGTCTCTATCCCTCTGGATTCTCACGGGATCAGGGAACAAGTACAAACTTTGGGGTCTCCAACTTACAAGCTCCTCCGGAAATCCAGGCTACACCAGATACGTCTAGGCCACAAGTTTGGGGTTTCTTGATTTCAGGTTGACAATAGGAACACCGGGAAGGCCATTGACCTTTGACATTCCTTCAGAGAGGGGAATGGCGAAATTGTTGTGAGAGCAAAAGTCTGTTCTAATATTTTAACTTTGTCTTTGCAAGATAGGATTCATAGTGATGTCAATCAAGAGAACATCTTGCTTTCCATTAATTTTTACAGCTGTTTAACAAATAACCATATAAACAACAGACAATGAATCACATGAGATTTTACTAGTCTGTGTTATAATTTTCATCACGTGTCAAACTGTAAGCAATTCTGTTTCCTGTAAAAAACCATTCTGTGCCTGGAGTAACGGCCACCATTGGCAAATACAGCTCCTGCTTTTCCTGATTGAATGAAGTAAATGTATTGACAGCATCAGCAATAAGGTGTGTCAACGTGCAATCTAGAAACCCCAAACTTGGGGCCTAGTGGGATCTGGTGAAGCCTAAGATTCCAGGAGGAACTTGTAGGTTGGAGACCCCAAAGACTGTACTTGTTCCCGGTTCCCATGGGAATCCACCCTGAAGGGAATCCCAGGTGAGCAGTTTCAGACTGAGTGGGCAACCCTTAGGTGAATGACAATCCTAGTTATGTACTCTCCCCTATTGTATGAAGAGACCCTTTCCCAAGAAGATCCATAGCTGGCAGGGACCATTCTTCAGTATCCACTGTAAGCATCCCCCTCTCTTAGACCCTTGCCTTTGGCTAGGATTCCTTTCCTAAGTTTGATTGCATCCTGTCAGGGATTTCCCTTGTAGCTACAGCATTGTCACTCATCTTTCCCTGCTCCTGGATTTCCCCCAAGTAGTAGAGGGGTTCCCCAAATTCTTTTGTTCCTCAGAGTTTTCTTCTAGCCTGGTGGCCCTCCCAGGGATAACATTCCCATAGTCCAGGGTTTATGGCCTGTAAAAGTTTTGGCGCCAGACTCTGAGAAAAGAATAGAATATGTGATTTATCCCTATCCTGATTCAAGACTTGGGTTTTTGGACTATTTGAGAGTTCTGTGTTATTTCCATGTTAAAAAATAGCAAACCAGCCAGGAGACCCAACTTATGGCTGCCTAAACCTGCAGCCAGTTTGACCACCAGATGTGAGGTACACACAAGAACCCATCGAGTACAGTCAGGAATCAGCTGGGAGGGTTCGGTTAGTTAAGTCAAACTCTCGGCAAAGGAACCTCTCTTTAATCAGGAACCAAGTGGACAATCGCATTTCCATGCATACCCCAGCCTATATCCCAGAGGAACTGCTGCCAAGTTCATGTTCGCACCTAGACATAGTTATATATATATATATATATATATATATATATATATGATATATGACGGACCAGGTACCTGGGAATGTTGGAAAGAGAGTGGAACATCAATCAAATCTGGTTCCAAGATAAGTCGGCAAAAATGCAGCCCGGTTCAACCTGACCACACGCTCCCCCATTGACTAACTTTTTTTCTCACAGAGTATTGGTATCTGTGTATGTGAGTGAAGCAGTATTTCTAGTAGAAGGAAGAGCGACAATAGTATAGGTGACAAGCGTGAATGGTTGGCTGAAAGCGTTGAATAGGAAGCTTCAGTTGGAGTGTGAGAGCCAGAGCTTTCTCTAGAGGGTCTGAGTAACTCCTTTAAGGCTATTAAAATAGAGAAATTTTCCTCATGAATTGAAATGTCAGGGCTTAAAGTCTAAAGAGTTATCCAATTTAGTTTATGAAAGAGCTTCCTCTAGAAGCTGAAGAATGTAAGTTCTCGGTATCATCTCAAGGCTCTCAGGGGTTGGGCTATGCTGAAGGTCTAAGGGATGTCCTCTGAATGCAGGTGATAGAAAAGTTAGCAAATAATGCCTTTCAAGTTGGGTTACAACAGTTCATTCCTCTGAAAAGCTAGAGAGGAGGGGAGGAGCTGGCCATCTGCGCAGGGGATTATGGAGCAGAAAGCCAAAGGAGGTCCGGAAATTCTTGACTTTACTGTCCAATCTTTACTTCCCAAGTTTTGCTAGGACTAATGTGTGAAATTGTTTATGTCAAGTGCACTGAATTTTGAGTATTGTCAATAAGATGCATTTTCTTCGAGGTATTAACTTGGTTATTTGAGTGAAGTCATTTCACATTTTTTGTCAAGCTGGTATTTGTTTTCAAAGAGTTAGTGTTGATTTTTTCAGATTACCGTATTTGTGTGTGTGTGTGTGTGATTTCTGGAGTAAAGAAAGTTCATTTGAGGATGGGCAACTATGTACCTGATGGGTCTTTCAATTGTTGTCAAAGGACAGGAAATACGGGGGAAAGGTTTTGCTTTCAATGTTAAGGAAACACTGAACATTTTTTAATTGAGCCACTAAATTCCTCTCTAGGAGCAGCTTCAGCCATAGGCCAAATTGCTTTGAGGCAAGGGGAAAAGAAAGACAAATTGGCAGCCCAAAGGAAATTAGAGTAAAAAATGCAAAGGAGAAGGGAATCTTAGAGGTGTTCCTTGTTAGAGGTAATTTTGAACCTTTTACTTAGTAACCCTACGTTTTGTTTGGAGAGAACGTATTATGGGTTTGAGTTTTTGAAGAAGGAAAAGAATTATCAACTATAACCTGATTTGGGGCATCTTGAAGGTCAATTTTTGAGTGCAACCATTCCAATAGATAAGTTTTTGTTTGAAAAGACCAGAGAATACCGAGAACTAATTTTCCTTTTGAAGTGGAGAGAACTGATGGTTTTGTTCACATAATTTCTGATGATCATTGGCACATGACTGCTAATAGAGAAAGGAATTCCCCACCTGGGAAACTCCTAAGATATTTCTAGGAACGCCCTGGATGTTACTCCCCCCAAATTCCCAGTTCTGGCGAGGGGCTGAAGAGATGAAACCCTATGAAACAGAAGATTCACCTCAAGACGTTTATTAGGAGCCAAAAACATGGACCAGATTTTCCTGCAGCCCAGAATCGGAAGTAATGCTCAAGGAGACATCTTTAGGAGAAATCCAAAGGAGACCCCACGATAAGGAATCCAGAGAAGGATTGTGTCCTGTCATTTTCATTAATTTGAGAAACATTTCTACAGCAGAGGGAAAACTGGCTATTTGATTTCCCCTGAGAATTCTATTTACCTGGAGCCAAGGCTCTTTAACTAGAGAACCTAGAAAGGACAGAGTTAGTCCCAGACTGAGTTGAAGAAGGAAAGTTGAAAACACGAGCACTTTACGTTGTTAAGAGGATGGAAAGGAACATCTGTTCATTGGAGAAGTTGCAGCAAAGATTCCAGAGTGCTGGGTTGTCTCAAAGTCGAATCAGAAGACGTTAGGAAAGAAATCATGAAGCCTAGAAAGAATTGGTAGTAAGAAAGATAAACTTAGCATGGTGAGAGAGAATTGCAATCTATAGGTGAATTCTATGGGACGATCATGGGGAAAAGAAATGCTATGGAGGAAAATGGGTTAGGATACAGTCACAAGGGCCAATGGAAGGACTGAGGATTGGCTCAGATAAGTGTCTATCAAGCTCTACAGCTCACTGCTGATCATTACCAACTTATACCTGACATTCTTTTTCCAAATTAGGGAGCTTTTCTAACACATTTTAAGTTATTTGTCACCTTTATCTTGTTAAAACAAATATTCTGTCATCCTATGATGAAATCCTCAGAGAGGCAAGACTTAGAATATGGGGATTAATTTAGCAATCATTTTGATCTACAGACTTGCATGATTATATTTTTTCAGGAGTTAAAGGGGAATGAAAGCAGTTTTGCAATCCCTTGCTTCCCAACCTCCCCAAAGTTAGGATGATAGGGGGTGTGTGTGTGTGTGTGTGCGTGTGTGTGTGTGTGTGTGTGTGTGTATCTCATTTTTAATCTGGAGACATTTTGAGCTAAGTTCAATTTTGAAACTTTTATATTTGAATTTCAAATTAGATTTGAAGGTGAAATTATGGGTAAAGACTCGGGTTCTTTTGACTATTTGAAATTTCACCATTATTTCCAATTTATTTCTGAAAGAACAACTAAAAAAAAGTCTACCTTTCTGTCTATCTGTCATTATATCTAACTGTATCTCTATATATCTGTCTGTGTCTATCTATTTATGTAGGTATGTATGTGAGTATATATGTATGTATGTATGTATGTATTTCATTCTATCTCTGTGTCTCTCTATATGTCTGCCTGTATATGTCTATCGATCTATGAACTTGTCCATTTATCATTCTGCATATCTGTGACTTTCTCTCTCTCCCTCCCTCTCTTTCTGTCTCTCTAACAAAAAGCTATCTATCTGCATAGAGAAAAAACGGGCAGACACAGACATACATAGAGATGGACCAAAAGACAGAGAATGAGAGAAGCAAATACATACATATATACATAGAGATAACCAGAAGGGACTGGCTGGCAGACAGATGGATAGATGCACATATAGACAGGCAGATAGATACATAGACAGCAGAAAGAGATACACAGAAAATATAGATATATTGATAGACAGACAGCACACAGATAGAAAGATATAAAGAGAGAGAGAGAGAGAGACACTTAGGAAGGAACAGACATAGACGGAAGGACAATCACAAAGAAAAATTACATATATAGACAGACACATAGATATATAGAAAGATAAAGTATCAACATGGAATCTAGAAACCCCAAACTTGTAGCTTAGTAAGATCAAATGTACCCCAAGGTTAGGACTGGCTTCTAAATTGAAGACTCAAAGTTTGTACTTGTTTCTTGTTTCTGTGAGAATCCACCCAGAAGGGAACCTCAGGGTAGCAGGTTCAGACTGAGTAATGGAGTCTCAAGTGAATGCCAATTCAACTTGAATGGGAGTAAGCAGATGCTCAGGACCCTCTTTGTTTTAGATAGTCTCCCCTGTTGGATCAGAGATCTTGTCCCAAATAAATCCCCACCTGATCAGGGACCATCCTTTAGTATCCAGATTCAGACTGAGTGGGGGACCCTAAGGTGAATGACAATCCTAGTTAGGTATTTTCCCCTTCTGTATCAAGAGACCTTTTCCCAAGAAGATCCACACCAGGCAGCTACCATTTCTCAATATTCATAGTAAGCAGCCACCTCTCTTAGACCCTAGCCTTTGGCTAGGATTACTTTCCTAAGCTGCATCCTGTATCCTGTCAGTGATTTCCTTTGTAGCTACAGCATTGTCACTCATCTTACCCTGTTCCTGGATTTCCCCAAAATGGTAGAGAGGCTCCCCAGATTCTTTTGTTCCTTGGAGTTGTCACCTAGCCTGGTGGCCATCCCAGGGATAACATCCCCAAATTCCAGGGTTTTTGCCCTGTAAAATTTGTGGCGCCAGACTCTGAGTAAAGAATACAATATGCAATTTATCCCTATCCTGATTCAAGACTTGGTTTTCAGACTATTTGAGAGTTCTGTGTTATTTCCAAGCTAACAAATGGCGAGCCAGCCTGGATGCCCAAGTTTTGGCTGCCTAATCCTCTAGCCAGTTTGACCATCAGATATGAGGCACACACAAGAATCCATTGAGTTCAGTCAGGAATCAGCTGGGTGGTTTTGGTTATGTAAGCCAAACTCTCGGCAAAGTAACCTCTATTTAATCAGTAACCAACTAGGCAATTACATTTGTGTGCATGCCCCAGCCTATACCCCAGTGGGACTGCTGACAAATTCATGTTCACATCGGGACATAGTTATATATGTGCTATATGATGGAACAGATACCTGAGAATATTAGAAAGAGTGTGGAACATCAATCAAAACTGTTTCCAAAGTGCTTTGGCCAAAATGGAGCTCAGTTCAACCTGACCAGAAGCTCCACCATTGACTAAGTTTTGTGTGTGACTGAGTGTTGGTACCTGTGTAGGTGAGTAAAATAGTATTTCTAGTAGAAGGAAGAGCGAGGAGAGTATAGGTGACATGCATGTATGTTTGGCTGAAAGCTTTGAATGGGAAGCTTGAGTTGGAGTGTGAGAGCCAGAGTGTTCACTACTGCATCTGAGTAACGGCTTTAAGGCTGCTATGATAGAGAAAGTTTCCGCATGAATTTAAACGTCAGGGCTTAGGGTCTAAAGAGTTATCAAATTTGATGTATGAAAGAGCTTCTCAAGGAAGCTGAAGAACTTGAGTTCTCCGTTTCTTCTCAATGTTCCGTGCGGTTTGGGCTATACCGTATGTCTAATGGATTTCTTCTACATGCAGGTGATAGAAACATTAGCAAATAATGTCTATCAAGATGTATTACAACAGTTCATTCCTCTGAAAATCTAGAGACAAGGGCAGGAGCTGGTCATCTGTACTGGGGATTATAGAGCAGAAGACCAAAGGAAGACCAGAAATTCATGAATTTAAAGTCTAATCTTTTCTTCCGAAATATTGGTAGGACTAATGTGTGAAATCGTGTATATCAAGTGCAGTGAATATTGATTATTGCCAATAAGAAGCATTTTCATCGAGGTATTAACATGTTTATTTGTATGCAGTCATTTCACATTTTTATCAAGCTGGTATTTGTTTTCAAAGAGTTAGGGTTAATTTTTTCAGATTACCGTGTATGTGTGTGTGTATGTGTGTGTGTGTGTGTGTGTCTAAAACTTTTAAATTTGAATTTCAATATTGTTTTAAAGGTGAAATTGTGGTTAAAGACTTGGGTTTTTATGACTAATTGATAGCTCGGCATTATTTCCAAGTTAACGGGTTCAAGGATGTTACTTTTGAAAGAACAATTATAGAGAAATTCACAGTTTGAAAGATTCCGGCACTAGGAAGAGGATCCTCCATTTTACCTAGCACATTTGAAAAATTTAATGGCCAAGACCGATACGGTGAATAGAACGTTGCAATTTGCATTCTTGCTATTGGGTTTAGACGAATATCAGTACTGGGAACCCTTTTTGTCATTTGAGTAAGCAGTACCTCTGCCAATCCCGAACAACTAATAGGTGGCTCTGCCTGGTGTTTCAAAGTTTGAATCTATCCAATAATGGTGTCACTCTGATGTAAGATATCAATGAGAATGTGTCTCCTCTTGAAAATGGAGGCTACACAGATTGGCTAACATGACAGCAAGGGAATATAATGAATGCTTGAGGGGATGAGGCAAAGTCCCGATGTGAAGGCATTGTTGCTGGAGTGGTGAATTGATCCAACCATTCTGGAGGGCAATTTGGAACTCTGGCCAGAGGGCGCTACAAGACGGTCTGCCTTTTGATCCAGCCATAGCACTGCAGGGTTTCTACCACATACCCATAATAAGGAAAAAGGCTTGACCAAGAATATTGATAGCTGCTCTGTTTAGAGTGGCCAAAAATTGGAAAAGGAGGGGATGCCCTTCCATTAGGGAATGGCTAAACAAACTGTAGTATCTCTTGGTGCTGAAATAGTATAGACCTCAAAGGAATAATTAACCAGAGGAATTCGACGGGAACTGGAAAGACCTCCAGGAATGGATGCAGTGAGAGGAGCAGAACCAGGAGAACATTGTACATAGAGATGGATGCACTGTGGTACAATGGAATGGAATGGAATGGACTTCTTCATTAGTGTCAATGCAATCATCCTAAACCACCCGGCAGAATCTATGAGAAAGAACACTATCCACATTCACGAGGAAAACTTTGGGAGTAGAAACACCCAAGAAAAACAACTCCTAGATTACAAGGGTCCAGGGGGTTAGGGTTGGTGATATAGACTCTAAATGAACATCCTAGTGCAACCATCAAGAACATGGAAAGAGGTTCTCATCAAGGACACATGTCATACCCAGTGGAATTCCCCTAGAATACAGGAAGGGTGGGAGCAGGGGGAGGATGGAACGAATATGATTCTTGTCACCGAGGAAGAATAAGGTGCTAAATTGACTAAAAAAATGTATGAAAAGCAATAAGATAAGAATTGCTGAATAAAGAAAAAAATAAAGGCTGGATAGAAAAGTTTGAGAATGATCAATTCTCCAGACTTAGTTTCTGGTCTCCAGCTGTTTCAAGATTTTGGATTTCTTCCTTGACCTCAGGCGTCAGTTTTCTTCCTGAGGAGACTACATCACTTCATTGAATGGCACCCAGGATGATTGTTGTGGGGTTCATAGATGCACCCCTGGAGCTCGGAGTTATATCATCGTAAGAATGCAAGACTCTGAAGCATGGCTTCAAAAGAAAAGGGGACATTTTATTGATTTGAAAGTCATGTTGACTGTGGTCAGGAGGCAGCCAAGGTGGGAGAGCTTGCGTGCAAAATCTGCTCCTTGGGAGGACAGCAACACAGCATGCCTCCATGCTGCGGTTTAGCTATCATTTGACAGCAGTGAAGGAAGGACCCAGAAACAAGGGGTTTGGGGAGGAGGTTTGTCCCGGGCCATGGGGCTGGTTCTTGGCATCTGCAGCATTAAAGAAGGGGTGTTTCTCTTTGGCATCTCATTCAAAGGGGCAAGAAGAGTGAGTAGAAGCAGTGAAAGGTGGGGGCTGCAGCTGAGGAACAGCTCAAATGCAACAGCCACTCACCTCACTGGCCAAAGTGGAGGTCTGGAACGCCCCCTCCAATCTTGAACCAAATACATCTTCTGAGCCATCTGAACACCACAGGGGCACCATCACATGCTTTGCTTGCCAGCAACCAAGTATTCCGATTTCCTAGGGTGGACATTTGAGATGGAGAATGGGAAAGATCGATTGACTGATAAATTAGATAGAGGGACAGACCAATGGACAGACAGACTGACAGACACTGGAGATCGGTTGATAAAAAGATACATACATAGATAGGTACATACATACATACCTATATAGAGATAGATACCCAGAGAGGACTGATGGGCAGACAGATAGACAGACTGAAAGGTACATAGACAGGAAGGCAGTAATACAGAATAACAGATAAAGGAAGCTCTCTGTCTGTCTGTCCCCTTGTCCATCTCTCAGTCTACATGGATATAGAGCTAGAGAAAGCTTTGCTCTTCTTAGGTTGTGGCCTGAGGAACTTCATCCCCCAGCATGCTCCAGGGGGCTCTCCCATATCTTTCCTGGTTGGGATTGGTCTTGAATTGCACTAATCCTAGGCTGGGTGAGGAATGATGCTCCCTACTTTACTGTGCTTGATTGCTAATGAGATGGACCAATTCTGGGCTAAGGAGGGACCATGGGCATTGTCCCACCCCCACCACAGGATTGGTCCAATTTTGGACCAATCTCAAGCCAGGACTCAAAAGGGTCGGATTCCTGGGGCACAATGGAGCTTGTAGTTCCCCAGGCTGTCACAACACTTGAAAACCTACAAAAGAAACACAGACAGGCTGACAGATGTATCAACCAGTAGGAGAATAGACAGAATAACAGATCAAATAATCTGTCTGTTGGTCCTTCTGTCTGTCTAGCTGTCCATGTCTCCATCTAAATAGATTCATATAGAGAGATCATATGGGTTTTCAATGGTTATAGCCTACAGGACTACATCTCCCAGCATGCTCCAGTGGTCCCTACCTCTTATTTCCTGTGAAGGATTAGTCTTGAATTTGACCAATCCTCTGTTGGGTAAGAGATGATGCCCATTTTTCTTTCATGGGATTGGTCTTGATATGGACCAATCCCATGCAAAGGAGGGACTATAAACATCATCCATCCCCGAACACAGGATTGGTCCAATGCAAGACCA
This sequence comes from Monodelphis domestica, assembly GCF_027887165.1. Lineage (NCBI taxonomy): Eukaryota > Metazoa > Chordata > Mammalia > Didelphimorphia > Didelphidae > Monodelphis > Monodelphis domestica. The sequence goes on along the minus strand of NC_077235.1, from coordinate 16,649,298 downwards.
ATCCCAAGCCAGGACTCAAAAGGGAAGGATTCCTGAGGCATAATGGGAGTTGTAGTTCCCCAGGATGTCACACCACTTTAAAACACACCAAGAACATACACAAAGACTGATCCAAGCACAAACAAGCAGGCAGATAGATACATAGACTAAACCCACAGATACACAAAGAGAAAGATAGACAGACAGACAGACAGACAGACAGACAGATAGATAGATAGATAGATAGATAGATAGATAGATAGATAGATAGATAGATAGATTCGAATATACATCCATAAACACATGGACACATAGATACAGCCAGATGGAACTTATAGACAGAAGGACAGGCTGATAGACTCACAGACAGGCAGGCAGATAGACAAAATGTCAGAGAAACTAGCCCATCTCTTAGTCCTTCTGTATGTCTGTCGATCCATGTGTCTATGTCTGTCAGTCTGGATCTAGTGGCATCTATCTATCTGTATTGCTATCTGTCTATCCCTGTCTGTGTATGTATCCATTTGCCAGAATTTCTGTGTCTCTCTCAGTCTGTCTGTCTCTGCAAGCAATTCTGCTTCCTGCAAAAGAACCATACTGTGCCTGCATTAATAGGCCACCATTGGCAAATACAGCTCCTGCTTTTCCTGATTGAATGCAGTGAATGTACTCACAGCATTAGCAATAAAGTGTGTCAACATGGAATCGAGAAACCCCAAACTTGTGACCTAGTGGGATCTGGTGAAGCCCAGGTTTCAGGAGGAGCTTGTAGGTTGGAGACCTCAAAGATTGTACTTGTTCCCTGTTGCCAAGGGACTCCACACTGAAGGGAATCCCAGGCGAACAGTTTCAGACTGAGTGGGGGACTGTCATGTGAATGACAGTCCTAGTTAAGTAGTCTCCCCTATCTCTTCAAGAGTCCCTTTCACAAGAATATCCACACCTGGCAGGGACCATTCTTCAGTATCCACTGTAAGCATCCCCCTCTCTTAGACCCTAGCCTTTGGCTAGGATTCCTTTCCTAAGCTTGATTTTATCCTGTCAGGGATTTCCTTTGTAGCTACAGCATTGTCACTCATCCTACCCTGTTCCTGGATTTCCCCAAAATGGTAGAGAGGGTCCCCAAATTCTTTTGTTCCTTGGAGTTGTCACGTAGCCTAGTGGCCATCCCAGGGATAACATCCCTAGAGTCCAGGGTTTATGGCCTGTAAAAGTTGTGTGGCCACCCTCTGAGTAAAGAATACAATGTGGGATTTAGCCCTATCCTGATTCAAGACATGGTTTTTCAGAGTATTTGAGAGATCTGTGGTATTTCCAAGTTAAGAAATACCGAGCCAGTTAGGATGCCCGAGTTATGGCTGCCTGAACCTCCAGTTACTTTGACCACTAGATGTGAGGTAAATAAAAGAACCCATTGAGTTCAGTCAGGAATCAGTTGGGTGGGTTTGGTAAGGTCAGCCAAACTCTCGGCAAAGGAACCTCTCTTTTTTCAGGAACCAAATGGTCAATTGCATTGAGAGAGAGAGAGAGAGAGAGAGAGAGAGAGAGAGAGAGAGAGAGAGAGAGAGAGAGAGAGAGAGAGAGAGAGAGACACCAAGCAAGGAAAAGACATGGATGGAGGGACAATCACAGAGAAAGAATTACATATATAGAAAGAAAGATAGATAAACAGATAGAGTGTCAACATGGAATATAGAAACCCTAAACATGTAGCATACTAAGATAGGATTAACTCCAAAGTTAGGACTAGCTTCTAAAGTGAAGACTCAAAGTTTGTACTTGCTCCTTGTCCACCCAGAAGGGAACCTCAGGTTAGCAGATACAGACTAAATAATGGAGCCTCAAGTGAATGCCAATTCTACTTGAATGGGACTAAGGAGATGCTCAGGACCCTCTTTGTTTTAGGTGGTCTCCCCTGTGGTATCAGAGATCTTTTCCCAAGTAAATCCCCACATTATCAGGGACCATCATTTAGTCTCCACTGTCAGCAGCCCTTTCCCTTAGACCCTCTCCTCAAGCTGTGATTCTTTTCCCACGCTTCATTGAATACTCTCAGTAGAGTTTGAACACTCCCATTTTCCTTGTAGCTAGAGCAAAGTCATTCATCTTTCCCTGCCCCCAGATTTCCCCCAAATGGTAGAGAAGTTCCCCAAATTCTTTTCTTCTTTGGAACTGTCCAGTCTGGTGCTGTTGCCTTTCCCAGGCGTCAGTGTCCAGAGCAACCAGAGATCAATCCTCAGACTCTGTGTAGCCTTTTGGCACCCAGCTCTGTCTAGAGCTCTACTGTCATACTGTCCCCCTTTTCCTTGACTAAAGAGTCATTTCTCTGACTATTTAATAGTTTTGTGTTTTTACAAGTCAACAGAAGTTCGATAGATATATATATAGAGAAACATAAATACAAGGAGTTTGGTTAGGAGGTTTGCCTCAGGCTATGGGGCTGGTTCTTGGCATTTGCAGCATTAAAGAAGGGGTGTTTCTCTTTGGCCATCTCATTCAAAGGGGCAAGAAGAGTGAGTAGAAGTAGTGAAAGGTGGGGGCTACAGCTGAGGAACAGCTCAACTATCCACAGTTTATGCAGTATCCTCACTAGATTGCATGGGATCTCAATGGCGGCTAACATTCTTTATCCTTTTGCCTCACTTTGTTTCATAGCCTGCCCAAGGAAATGCGATTCTTGTTTAGTAAATGCTCCTTGTTGGGAAACGTCAGGACAACAAGTTAAGATCCCTGTAAGTAAGGTGCAGTGCTTAGCCTCTGAGATCTTGATTCCTTGCTTTCCTATTCAAGACTTTCATCAACTCATGGAAGAGACTGAAAAGAAGGGTTTGGACCCATCATCCCGTCTGCCACAGCCACTCACCTCACTGGGCAAAGTGGAGGTCTGCCACTCCCCCTCCAATCTTGAACCAAATACATCTTCTGAGCCATCTGAACCCAACTGGGGCACCATCACATGCTTTGCTTGCCTGCAAACACTTATCCTGATTTTCTAGAGTGGACACCTGAGAAGTAGAATGGGAAAGGTGGAGTGACTTATAAATTAGATAGAGGGATAGACCAATGGACAGACAGATTGACAGACACTTGAGATCGATTGATAAAAAGATACATACATAGATAGGTACATACTTACATACCTATGTAGAGATAGAGACCCAGAGAGGAGTGATGGGCAGATAGACACATTGACTGACAGATCCATAGATAGGAAGGCACTAAGACAGAAAAGCAGAAAAACGAAAGTCTCTGTCTTTCAGTCCTCCTGTCTTTCTGTTCCCTTGTCCATCACTCAGTCTACATGGATATAGAGCTAGATATAGCTTTGCTCTTCTTAGATTGTGGCCTGAGGAACTGCATTCCCCAGTGTGCTCCAGGGGTCCCTCCCCCATTTTCCTGGTTGGGATTGGTCTTGAATTGGACTAATCCTAGGCTGGGGGACGAATGATGCTCCCTACTTTACTGTGCTGATTGCTAAAGAGATGGACCAATTCTGGGCTAAGGAGGGGCCATGGGTATTGTCCCTCCCCCACAAAGGGATTGGTCAAATTCAGGACCAATTCCAAGCCAGGACTTAAAAGGTACAGATTCCTGGGGCACAATGGGGCTTGTAGTTCCCGAGGCTGTCACTACACTTGAAAACCCACAAAAGAAACACAGACAGGCTGACAGACGTACCAACCACTAGGCGATTAGACAGAATAACATATCAAATAATCTGTGTGTCAGTTCTTCTGTCTGTCTAGCTGTCCATGTCTCTGTCTACATAGAGAGATCCAGTGGGTGTTCAGTGGTTGTGGCCTACAGGACTATATCTCCCAGCATGCTCCAGGGTTCCCTCCTTCTTATTTCCCATGAAGAATTGGTCTTGAATTTGACCAATCCTCTGCTGGGCAGGAGATGATGCCCATTTTCCTTTCATAGGATTGGTCTTGATATGGACCAATCCCATGCTAAGGAGGGACCATAGACATAGTCCATCCCCCAACACAGGATTGGTCCAATACAAGACCAATCAGAAGCCAGGACTCAAAGGGATGTGACCACTAGGTCTCATTGGGAGTTGTAGTTCCCCAGGATGTCACAACACTTTAAAACACACAAATGACATACACACAGTGTGATCCATGCCAAAACAAGCAGGAAGAGAGATACATAAACTACACCAACAGGAATACAAAGACATAGATAGATCGATAGATATATAAGTAGAAAGACAGACAGATCGACAGACATATAGATAGACAGATACATAGAGAGACAGAGAGACAGATAGAGACAGACAGATAGACAGATACAAAAATCAGGATATTTAGACAAACAGATGCACATCCAGTGAGACAGACTTGTAGATACACAGAAAGGAAGGCAGATAGACAGAATGACAGAGAAACTAATCTGTCTGTCAGTCTTTCTGTTCATTTGTGTATCTGTCTGTCGCTCTGTCCTGTCTTTTCGTCCATCAATCTGTCTCTGTCTGGTAGTCTTTTTCTCTTTCCTTCTATTCATATCAACCTAGTGATCTTTTTGTCTATCTCTCTCTTTTTGAATCTGTCCACCCAAGTCTATCTCTCTAGATATTTGACTGTTTATGTCTATGTATCGATCTGCTTGACTCTCTCTGTCTCTCTATGTGTGTCTAACCCTCTGTGTTGCTATCCATCATTCTCTCTGTCTATTAATATATCGATACCTCAGTCTACCTTTCTGTCTAAATGTCATTATATCTAACTCTATCTCTACATCACTGTTTGTGTGTCTGTCTATCTATTTATCTATTCATCTATCAATCAATCAATCAATCTATCTATCTATCTCATTCCATCTGTGTGTCTCTGTATATCTCTATCACTCTATCAACCTGTCCATTTATCATTCTGCATATTTGTTGCTTTTCCTCTCTCTGTCTGTCTCTCTGTTTCTCTCTCTTTCTCTCTCTCTCTCTCTCTATTCCTCTCTCACAAATAGCTATCTATTTCTGTAGAGAAAAAACTGACAGACACACAGAAAAATAGATGCACAGAAGAGAAGAACTAAGAGAAGCAAATAGATACATACATACATAGTAACATACATAGAGATAACCAGAAGGGACTGGCTGGCAGACAGATGGATAGATACACATACAGACAGGCAGATAGATACAGAGACAGCAGAAAGAGATACACAGAAAATATAGATATATTGATAGACAGACAGCACACAGGTAGACATATATAAAGAGAGAGAGACAGAGAGAGAGTGAGAGAGAGAGAGAGACAGAGAGAGAGACAGAGACAGACAGAGAGAGACAGAGAGACAGAGAGAGACCGAACAAGGAACATATATATACAGACACATAGATAGACAGAGTATCAACATGGAATATAGAAACCTCAAACTTGTAGCAGAGTAAGATCAGATGTAGCCTAAATTTAGGACTAGCTTCTAAATTGAAGACTCAAAGTTTGTACTTGCTCCTTGTTTCTGTGAGAATCCACGAAGAAGGAAACCATAGCCTAGCAGTTTCAGATTAAATAATGGAGCCACAAGTGAATGCCAATTCTACTTGATTGGGACAAAGCAGATGCTTAGGACCCTCTTTGTTTTAGGTGGTCTCCCCTGTGGGACCAGAGAGATCTTTTCCAAAGTAAATCCCCACCTGATCAGGAATCATCTTTAGTCTCCACTGTCAGCAGCCCTTTCCCTTAGATCCTCTCCTCAAGCTGTGATTCTTTCCCCAAGCTTCAGAGGATGTTGTCAGTGGAGTTTGAACACTCCCATTTTCTTTGTAGCTAGAGCAAAGTCAATCATCTTTCCCTGCCCTTGGGTTTCCCCAAAATGGTGGAGAGGTTCCCCAAATTCTTTTCTTCTTTAAACTGTCCAATCTGGTGCTATTGCCTTTCGCAGGGGTCAGTGTCCAGAGCCACCAGAGTTCAATCCTGGGACTCTGTGGAGCCTTGCGGCTCCTACCTCTGTCTAGCACTCTACAGTAACATTGACCCCCATTTCCTTGACTAAAGAGTGAGTTCTCTGACTATTTAGTAGTTTTGTGTTTGTACAAGTCAGCAGTAGTTAGATACATAGAGAGATACACAGATGCATAGATACATAAATAGACACATAAGAGCACACAAAGACACCCTTGTCCATCTCTCAGTCTACATGGATATAGAGTTAGAGATAGTTTTGCTCTTCTTAGGTTGTGGCCTGAGGGACTGCATCCCCCACTGTGCTCCACTGGTTCCTCCCCCATGTTTCCTGATTTGGATTGGTCTTGAATTGGACCAATCCTAGGCTGGGTGAGGAATGATGCTCCCTACCTTACTGTGCTTGATTGCAAATAAGATGGACCAATTCTGGGCTAAGGAGGGACCATTGGCATTTCCCGCCCCCACCATGGGATTGGTCCAATTTTGGACCAATCTCAAGACAGGACTCAAAAGGTCGGATTCCTGGGGCACAATGGGGCTTGTAGTTCCCCAGCCTTTCAGAATACTTGAAAACCCACAAAAGAAACCCAGACAGGCTGACAGATGTACCAACCAGTAGGCGAATAGACAGAATGACAGATCCAATAATCTGTCTGTCTGTCCTTCTGTCTGTCTAGCTGTCCATCTCTCCATCTAAATAGATTCATAGAGAGAGATCAGGTGGGTTTTCAATGGTTGTGGCCTACGGGACTACACCTCCCAGTGTGCTAGAGTGGTCCCTTGGTCTTGAATTTGACCAATCCTCTGCTGGACAAGAGATGATGCCCATTTTTCTTTCATGGGATTGTTCTTGATATGGACCAATCCCATGCAAAGGAGGGACCATAGACATAGTCTATCCCCCAACACAGGATTAGTCCAATGCAAGACCAATCCCAAGCCAGGACTCAAAAGGGACAGATTCCTGGGGTACAAAAAGAGTTGTAGTTCCCCAGGATGTCACACCACTAGAAAACACACCAAGAACATGCACAGAGACTGATCCATGCACAAACCAGCAGGCAGATAGATACATAGACTACATCCACAGATACACATAGACAAAGATAGACAGATAGACAGATAGACAGACAGGCAGATAGACAGATAGGTAGATAGATAGATAGATAGATAGATAGATAGATAGATAGATAGATAGATAGATTCGAATATACATCCATAAACACATGGACACATAGATATAGCCAGGTGGGATTTGTAGACAGAAGGACAAGCTGATAGACACACAGACAGGCAGGCAGATAGACAAAATGACAGAGAAACTATTTCATCTGTCAGTCTTTCTGTATGTCTGTAGATCCATCTGTCTGTGTCTGTCAGTCTGTTTTTCCCTAATTCTGTCTATACATCAATGTATTGATCTAGCTGCATCTATCTATCTGTATTGCTATCTGTCTATCCCTTGTCTCCATCTGCATGACTTTACGGGTCTCTCTCAGTCTGTCTGTCTCTGAAAGCAATTCTGTTTCCTTCAAAAAGAAACTATACTTTGCCTGCATTAATAGGCCACTATTGGCAAATACAGCTCCTGCTTTTCCTCATTGAATGCAGTGAATGTATTCACAGCATCAGCAATAAAGTGTGTCAACATGGAATCGAGAAACCCCAAACTTGTGACCTAGTGGGATCTGGTGAAGCCCAGGTTTCAGGAGGAGCTTGTAGGTTGGAGACCTCAAAGATTGTACTTGTTCCCTGTTGCCATGGGAATCCATCCTGAAGGGAATCCCAGGTGTGTAGTTTCAGACTGAGGGGGGACTGTCATGTGAATGACAATCCTAGTTAAGTAGTCTCCCCTATCTCTTCAAGAGTCCCTTTCACAAGAATATCCACACCTGGCAAGGACCATTGTTCAGTATCCACTGTAAGCATCCCCCTCTCTTAGACCCTAGCCTTTGGCTAGGATTCCTTTCCTAAGCTTGATTTTATCCTGTCAGGGATTTCCTTTGTAGCTACAGCATTGTCATTCATCTTACCCTGTTCCTGGATTTCCCCAAAATGGTAGAGAGGGTCCCCAAATTCTTTTGTTCCTTGGAGTTGTCACGTAGCCTAGTGGCCCACCCAGGGATAACATCCCCAGAGTCCAGGGTTTATGGCCTGTAAAAGTTGTGTTGCCACCCTCTGAGTAAAGAATACAATGTGGGATTTAGCCCTATCCTGATTCAAGACATGGTTTTTCAGAGTATTTGAGAGATCTGTGGTATTTCCAAGTTAAGAAATACCGAGCCAGTTAGGATGCCCGAGTTACGGCTGCCTGAACCTCCAGTTACTTTGACCACTAGATGTGAGGTAAATAAAAGAACCCATTGAGTTCAGTCAGGAATCAGTTGGGTGGGTTTGGTAAGGTCAGCCAAACTCTCGGCAAAGGAACCTCTCTTTTTTCAGGAACCAAATGGTCAATTGCATTGAGAGAGAGAGAGAGAGAGAGAGAGAGAGAGAGAGAGAGAGAGAGAGAGAGAGAGAGAGAGAGAGAGAGAGAGACACCAAGCAAGGAAAAGACATGGACGGAGGGACAATCACAGAGAAAGAATTACATATATAGAAAGAAAGATAGATAAACAGATAGAGTGTCAACATGGAATATAGAAACCCTAAACATGTAGCATACTAAGATAGGATTAACTCCAAAGGTAGGACTAGCTTCTAAAGTGAAGACTCAAAGTTTGTACTTGCTCCTTGTCCACCCAGAAGGGAACCTCAGGTTAGCAGATACAGACTAAATAATGGAGCCTCAAGTGAATGCCAATTCTACTTGAATGGGACTAAGGAGATGCTCAGGACCCTCTTTGTTTTAGGTGGTCTCCCCTGGGGTATCAGAGATCTTTTCCCAAGTAAATCCCCACATTATCAGGGACCATCATTTAGTCTCCACTGTCAGCAGCCCTTTCCCTTAGACCCTCTCCTCAAGCTGTAATTCTTTTCCCACGCTTCATTGAATACTCTCAGTAGAGTTTGAACACTCCCATTTTCCTTGTAGCTAGAGCAAAGTCATTCATCTTTCCCTGCCCCCAGATTTCCCCCAAATGGTAGAGAAGTTCCCCAAATTCTTTTCTTCTTTGGAACTGTCCAGTCTGGTGCTGTTGCCTTTCCCAGGCGTCAGTGTCCAGAGCAACCAGAGATCAATCCTCAGACTCTGTGTAGCCTTTTGGCACCCAGTTCTGTCTAGAGCTCTACTGTCATACTGTCCCCCTTTTCCTTGACTAAAGAGTCATTTCTCTGACTATTTAATAGTTTTGTGTTTTTACAAGTCAACAGAAGTTCGATAGATATATATATAGAGAAACATAAATACAAGGAGTTTGGTTAGGAGGTTTGCCTCAGGCTATGGGGCTGGTTCTTGGCATTTGCAGCATTAAAGAAGGGGTGTTTCTCTTTGGCCATCTCATTCAAAGGGGCAAGAAGAGTGAGTAGAAGTAGTGAAAGGTGGGGGCTACAGCTGAGGAACAGCTCAACTATCCACAGTTTATGCAGTATCCTCACTAGATTGCATGGGATCTCAATGGCGGCTAACATTCTTTATCCTTTTGCCTCACTTTGTTTCATAGCCTGCCCAAGGAAATGCCATTCTTGTTTAGTAAATGCTCCTTGTTGGGAAAAGTCAGGACAACAGGTTAAGATTCCTGTAAGTAATGCGCAGAGCATAGCCTCTGAGCTATTGATTCCTTGCTTTCATATTCAAGACTTACATCACCTCATGGAAGAGTCTGAGAAAAAGGTTTGGACCCATCATCCAGTCTGCCACAGACACTCACCTCACTGGCCAAAGTAGAGGTCTGCCACTCCCCCTCCAATCTTGAACCAAATACATCTTCTGATCAATCCTGAACACCACAGGGGTACCATCATATGCTTTGCTTGCCTACAACCAGGTATTCCTATTTTCTAGGTTGGACACCTGAGAAGGAGAATGGGAAAGATTGACTGATTGATGAGATAAATAGATGGATACACCAATGGACAGACAGATT